>NC_134401.1:146849358-147490966 GCF_050003625.1 Haematobia irritans
ATATATATATATATATTTTTTTTTTTTTGAAACTCTCATTACACACCCAAGAAAATATTTAATATATGTTTGCAATATATTTCCTATTTATATTTAATACTTTTTAATTTGTAATAAAAAGAATTCCCTAGAGTTTCTCAGTCAAATTATTCCAATAAAAATTTAGAAATTTTTAATTCAATATAATTTAAAATTTATTTTTTTTTTGAAACTCCCATTCCATACCCAATAAAATATTTTAATATATGGGAATATTTTAGTGCTGACAAGTTTATATATATATATATATATATATATATATATATATATATATATATATATATATATATATATATATATATATATATATATATATATATATATATATATATATATATATATATATTTTTTTTTTTTTTTTATTTTTAACATAAATTAAATTTTATCCCCCAAAAGCCTTCAACTGCATATTAGGTGTTCACATAAAAAAAAAAAAACAAAAATTCAATGCCAACCTTAACGCTATGTATCATTCCACCACTTGAATTAACTCCTAAAACAAAATGCTATGATCCACTCTATCTTAATTTTTCCTATTTATATTTCCTATTTTTTCCTATATTTATATATTTCCTATTTATATATAATACTTTCTAATTTGTAATAAAAGGAATTCCATAGAGTTTCTCAAGTCAAATTATTCCAATAAAAATTTAGAAATTTTTAATTCAATATAATTAAAAAAAAAAATTTTAACTCCCATTCCATACCCAAGAAAATATTTTAATATATGGGAATATTTTAGTGCTGACAAGTTTATATATATTTTTTTATTTTTAACATAAATTAAATTTTATCCCCCAAAAGCCATCAATTGCATATTAGGTGTTCACATAAAAAAAAAAAACAAAAATTCAATGTCAACCTTAACGCTATGTATCATTCCACCACTTGAATTAACTCCTAAAACAAAATGCTTTGATCCACTCTATCTTAATGTTTCCTATTTATATTTCCTATTTTTTCCGATATTTATATATTTCTTATGTTTTTTTTTTAATTTTTAACATAAAATAATTTTTAATCCCCCAAATAATACAAGAATAATGTTTTCAATATATTTCTTATTTATATTTAAAAATTTTTCAAAATAATAAAAAAACAGTTATCAGTCAAATTGTTAACATTTTTAATGTAATTTAATTTTATTAAATTATTTAATTTCACTAAAAATAATACAAAAAATACAAAAAAATATTAAATATTACATTTTATAAACCCCTCCCTACACAAAAAATACAAGAATAATATTTGTAATATATTACCTATTTAATACTTTCTAATTTATAATAAAAAGAGTTCCATAGAGTTTCTCAAGTCAAATTATTCCAATAAAAATTTAGAAATTTTTAATTCAATATAATTAAAAAAATTTTTTTAACTCCCATTCCATACCCAAGAAAATATTTTAATATATGGGAAAAATTTAGTGCTGACAAGTTTAGATATATTTCGTAT
Source organism: Haematobia irritans (assembly GCF_050003625.1). Classification (NCBI taxonomy): domain Eukaryota; kingdom Metazoa; phylum Arthropoda; class Insecta; order Diptera; family Muscidae; genus Haematobia; species Haematobia irritans. Next base: position 146,850,856 of record NC_134401.1, read on the forward strand.
ACATTTTTGTTTTTAATTTTTAACATAAATTAAATTTTATCCCCCAAAAGCCATCAACTGCATATTAGGTGTTCACATAAAAAAACCAAAAATTCAATGTCAACCTTAACGCTATGCATCATTCCACCACTTGAATTAACTCCTAAAACAAAATGCTATGATCCACTCTATCTTAATTTTTTTTTGTCATCAAAAGACAATGTAGAGCAGCATCTGGTAGCCAAGTAGCCCATTGAAAAACAAAACCATCAAAAAAAAAAACATAGACAAAAATCAACTCTCAATGGGTTGATCACCTTGAACTTCAGGAAAGTATTGAAAAGAAAGAAAGAAAAAACAAAACTCGACTGAGATAAGAAAACCCCCCTCAATTGAGAAAAAACAACAACAAAACACTGAGCATAAAACACCTACAAAATCTCAAGTAGACGATGAGATGATGGTGATGGTGGTGGTGGTAAATCAACCAGCATTACAAATTAAACCACTTCATCTGCCACAGTGGTGATTATGTTGCGGTGACTATGAGCTATGAATATACATGAACAACAACACCAACAACAACTACAACAACAATAATAAATATTAATGGCTCTAAATGCATTTGGATTGCGTAAAACAATATACACACATACACATGCAGGCTCACTCACAATATAAGCTAAATCACTCACAATAATCATTTTGTTCATCTATTTCCCAGCCATGGCAAATCTTTAAGAGATTTCCCAGTTATTCAAAGACTCTTCTATAATCCATGGATGAATGTATTGGTATCATCACTACTTCTACCTCTTTTCGATTGTCTATAGCCATGTTTTTGTTGGGTACTTGGGGTATTGCTGGAACCCAAAGTATCTTCGTCATGAGCTATTCCATAAAACAGCACTAAAATCGTATAACATTTCGTGTTTTTTGGACCATATCCAATTAACATTGAATATCGTGTCAAATGGCATGGAAAAAATTGCTTACAACAACCCACACGAAATATAGGCAAAATACACTGACAGAAACATTTATTTTATTTACAAGAATAATTCATTTTAAATTCAGAATTTTTTAGCGATTAAATTCCAAAAATTTTTTGAAATTAAAATAAATCATAAAGGCGCAACACAAATTTTTTTTCTGATTCAATCACGAAATTAATTGATCAAATTAAATTTTTAAATGATAGTATCAATTAAAAAATTAATTGACAGTCAATTAAAAAATTAATTGATCCAATTAAAAAATTAATTGATACTATCAATTTGTGTGATTGATTTTTGTTTCAATTAAAAAATTTGCTGAATCAATTAAGTTTTTAATTGAATATTTTTTAAAACTCTATTAAGATTTTAATTGGAAAAATTTTCGTGAAATTTTTTCTGTGAAGTATATAAATCCACCAATAGGCCGGCTGAGCCTTAAATACCAACCACATAGGATCACATATAATAATTTCTTTGGAAAAAAACTCTCATCGTAACACATTAGACACTAGTAGAAAAAGCTTTGTAATATTAATAAAATTTAAAATCGTTAAAATTCACACAACAAAACAATTTCATAAATAAAATTAAAATTTTCATTATTTTTTTTTATAATATAGGAAGCATGTAATAATATTAATGAAAATGTTTATGGTATTAATGAAAAACGCTTGGGGGTAGGTATTAAATTAGAGTTTAGCCGCTAAAGTCGCCATTTTTTCACGATTACTTTTCTGTAATAATTAATTTTAAAGAATTTAAACTTTGAATGAAAAGTTTCTCATTTATTTTTCATTTTAGCGGCTGTACTCAAACTTAATACCCACTATAAGGTCGATAAATATCGTTGACCATCTTATGACGATTTTTGCTACGGATGTGAAATGTTGAAAAATCGGTTAAAGCGGGGTTTACAGTAAACTATGGGTATTTATATATATTTGAGGCTATAAAATTAATATAAAAGGGGTCGAGGTGAATGGTGTAATGGCAACCCGTAAGGTTAGGTTAGGTATAGCGGCAACTCAATGTTTCAGGCTCACTTGCACTTTCAGGCTCACATTGTGCTCAGTGTTGCCAGTATTTTTCTGGCTCTTGTTCCCAAATTAGGATGTTTTCGTCCCTAAAAATGCCCAATTTAAATCTAAATTCCTCACAAAAATTCCTATCACATTTTTGACAAATTTTGTTTTTGAAAAAAAAAATTCTGACAAACCTTTTATATTGAAATAAAATTTTCTATAGAAATAAAATTTTGACTAAATTTTCTATAGAAATAAAATGTTGACAAAACTTTCTATAGAAATAAAATTTTAACAAAATTTTCTATAGAATAAAACATTTGACAAGACTTTCTATAGAAAACAATTTTAACAAAATTTTCTATAGAAATAAAATTTTAACAAAATTTTCTATAGAAATAAAATTTTAACAAAATTTTCTATAGGAATAAAATTTTGACAAAATTTTCTATAGAAATAAAATTTTAACAAAATTTTCTATAAGAATAAAATTTTGGCAAAATTGTCTATAAATAAAATTTTGGCAAAATTGTCTATAAATAAAATTTTTACAAAATTTTCTATATAAAACAAATTTTTTGAGAAAATTTTCTATAGAAATAAAATTTTGTCAATATTTTCTATATAAAAAATTTTGTCAATATTTTCTATATAAAAAATTTTTTGAGAAAATTTTCTATAAAAATAAAATATTCTATAAAACTAAAATTTTTGACAAAATTTTCTATAAAAATAAAATTTTGGCAAAATTTTCTATAGAAATAAAATTTTGACAAAATTTTCTATAGAAATAAAATTGTTTCAAAATTTTGTATAGAAATAAAATTTTGACAAAATATTCTATAGAAATAAAATTTTTACAAAATTTTCTATAGAAAAAAATTTTTGACAAAATTTTCTATAGAAATAAAATTTTGACAAAATTTTCTATATAAAACAAATTTTTTGAGAAAATTTTCTATAGAAATAAAATTTTGTCAATATTTTCTATATAAAAAATTTTTTGAGAAAATTTTCTATAAAATTAAAATGTTCTATAAAACTAAAATTTTTGACAAAATTTTCTATAAAAATAAAATTTTTACAAAATTTTCTATAGAAATAAAATGTTGACAAAATTTTCTATAGAAATAAAATTTTGACAAAATTTTCTATATAAAAAAAATTTTGACAAAATTTTCTAAATAAAAAATTTTTTGACAAAATTTTCTATATAAAAAAATTTTGATAAAAATTTCTATAAACCTAAAAGTTTGACAAAATTTTCTATAAAAAAATTTTTGAGAACCTTTTTTATAAATTGTTTGTAGAGTTTGTAAGGCTTGAGGTCATGTACTAATAAAACAAAATAAAATATTAGTTTTTTTTTATAGTGTTTTATTTTTGTTTTCTTTTTAGTAATTATACTAAAAGGTCAACTATACAACAACTAAAAAAAAAAATTATAAAAATAAAATGTTGATAAAATCTTCCATAAAACTAAAATTTTTGATAAAATTTTCTATAGAAATAAAATTGTGACAAAATTTTCTGTAGAAATAAAATTTTGACAAAATTTTCTGCAGAAATAACAATTTCACAAAATAGAAATAGAATTTTGGCAAAATTTCCTATAGAAATAAAATATTGTTAAAAAAGATTAAACCGATTTCTCGAAAAAATCCCCAAATTTATGGAAATTTCCCACCAAATCCCCAACTCAAAAATTTCGTCCCCATTCACGAAAAAATATCCCCAATTTGGGGGAAAAATCTCCAATACTAGTAACACTGATTGTGGTATCAAAGATTTTCACATTACGGGGCAACCACTTTGGATAATTTTGATACACTCAGTTATGTCACCAGAATTACTAAGAGGGAAACATTTTTTGGTGTTTGGTTGAAACTGGCATTGAAACTAGGACCCTTTATATGCAAGGCCGCCATTCTAACAATTGTACCACGGTGGCTTTTGGAGAGTACCAAAGCCACCGTGATACCAAAGTGTCAATTATCTCAAGACGGCACTTTGCCGGGAAGGGAGTCAAATACCGCGAAGCCATTACCGGTGCAGCGTGTGATGGCTTTGTCGACCTCTCTGGAAGCCGTAATTCGGACCAAGGATAGTCAATTCAAACAAATCGAAACTGATGCTACAATCAGCCACCCTTTATATAGGATCACATTTTGGTATATATGCTCTCAAGAAATTTAATTTGTCTTTAATTTATTTTCTGTCCCTTCATCTTTGAAAAAAACACAAATATTTCTAAAAGAATATAAAATTCAGGATATACAGAGAACCATCTGAATAGTGGACAACCACGGTCGCCTAAATTTTGTCTACATTAGGGAGATGCCAATTTTTATGAGTTTATATATAAAAGGTCCCCAGAAAACTGTCTACCTGTGGAAGGTGTCCGGTTTTCAGAGTGTCCAAGTTTGAGAGTTTTGGCTGTACTGACATTTTGAAATTGAAATTTAGTGAATTACGGCATTTTTCGTTCTCCAAAGAGAAGTTTATAATCGCATGCGCAATTGAGTATAATGTATGTGCACTGCAAATAAATAAAATCATTGTGAATTGACTTGAGTACACTAATATGCAACCCTGTCATCAGCTGTTCAAATAAAATCTTAGTAAACAATACCTTCAATCTGAATTATTTACGGTAATTATTCTATGTTGGTATTTCTAAAATATATCAAAATTCATGCAGTAATTTGGCTTCTCTACGTATATAAATTATTCACAATAATGTACTATCGTGAATTGAAATAATATCAAATCATAAAAATTTAACCCAGTAATATTGGTAATTTTAGCATCTAAGGCTTTTAAAAATATTTTTTTCATTCTTCCGCTCTGATTTTTCTTCAGTGTCCATGATCATAGTAGCAAATACATAAAATATGGCTAAAATTCATAATGTGGCCAACATTATTGTCCGTCCCTCCGTCTGTTAGTCTCTTTCTGTGCGAATAATGGGATACCATGGGATAAACTGTCTAAGCACCAACATCTACAGCACCATCAGCATTTATTTGTTGAATTGTGAAAGACACCTCATCTTCTTCGTCATCTTCTCACTGATGATTTATGATGATCTTTTAGAGTGGAACATAACGAAATTGGCTAAAGAAGCTAAAAATGAAGAAGCGATGAAATATCGAAATGAGTAAACACCAAAGAAGTGTTTCATTCAATGCTGAATACTGATGAATCTAATAGTGGCCCAATTTAGAGGTGGTTGGAGGTTTTTTTGTTTCTTTGCAGAGTTCCACATAATTTTTGTTGAATGAATGGATCATTGAGAAGTCGGTTTGACGAGGTAGGTGATCCAAAAAACACTCATGCTATGCTAACGAAAACTCTCAGCTCACTCCTCTATTGGTATTGAGGGATTTTTTTTAACGTTTTTATTAATTTTTAATTTTTATTTTTCTAGGTATACACGATACCTAGAAAAATAAATAGTAGGGCGTGGCTATTTATTATTTAATTTACCACAAAAAACTTGAACCCATAATGAAAGAAAATGTAGATTTATTTTAGAAATTTTTAACTAAAATACTTTAATTATTACAAAATCATACCAACAAGTCAATATTTATTGTCAAAATCAATGGAACAAGAAAATACATGTAAATAATGACTTATTGTTGGATTGTTTATTAAACTTTCACATTTCGAAGGAAAAATTGGCTTTAGTGCTATTCGATCCTCCAGACAGACACAATTTAAGTAAAATGTACTCACTTTAGAAAATTACGACCACGCTGACTTGGTTTCAATAATACAGAACATTTTCTTTGCATACTTTTAGGCGCTAACTTCCTCTGCTAAAAAAATACCATGATTTGAAAATAGAAAATGGTTCGGACGAGAAAATTCCCCAATTTGTTAAGGCCTGTATGATATCCGTACTCAATGTACGGGGCTTTTTAGAAATAATAGTGCAATACAAAAAGAAAATAATATATAGAAATAAAATTCTGACACAATTTTCTATAGAAATAAAATTTTTACAAAATTTTCTATAGAAATAAAATTTTGACGAAATTTTCTATAGAAATAAAATTCTGACACAATTTTCTATAGAAATAAAATTTTTACATTTTCTTTTATAAAATAAAATTTTGACAAAAATTTATATAAAAATAAAAATTTCCGATAGAAATAAACTAAAATAAAATTTTTTTATTGACATAAACTAAAATAAAAATTTTCTATAGAAATAAAATTTTTACGAAAATTTTCTATTAAAATAAAATTTTGCAGACATTTTCTATTGAAATAAAATTTTGATAAAATTTTCTATAGACATAAAATTTAGACAAAATATTCCAATGAAATACAATCTTGACAAAATTCTTGTCAGAACTAAAATGTTGACAAAATTTGTTATAGAAAAAAAATTGACAACATTTTCTATAGAAATAAAATTTTGACAAAATTTTCTATAGAAATAAAATGTTGACAAAATTTTCTATAGAAAACAAATATTGACAAAATTTTCTATAAAAATAAAAATTTGACAAAATTTTCTATAGAAATAAAATAAACTAAAATTTTCTATAGAATTAAATTTTTCAAAAATTATGTTATAAATATTGAAATAAAATTTTGACAAAATTTTCTATAGAAATAAAATTTTCACAAAATATTCCAATGAAATACAAGTTTGCAATGATTTTCTATAGAAATAAAACTCTTACAAAATTTTCCATAAAAATAAAATTTTGACAAAATTTTCTATATAAATAAAATTTTGAGAAAATTCTCGTTGGAAATAAAATTTTGACAACATTTTCTATAGAAATTAAGTTTTGACAAAATTTTCTATAGAAATAGAATGTTGACAAAGTTTTCTATAGAAAACAAATATTGACAAAATTTTCTATAGAAATAAAATTTTGACAAAATTTTCTATAGAAATAAAATTTTGACAAAATTTTCTATAGAAATAAAATTTTGACAAAATATTCCAAAGAAATACAATTTTGCAAACTTTTTCTACAGAAATAAAATTTTGAGAAAATTTTCTATATAAATAAAATTTTAAGAATATGTTCTATAGAAATAAAATTTTGACAAAATTTTCTATAGAAATAAAATTTTGACAAAATTTTCTATAGAAATAAAATTTTAACAAAATATTCCAAAGAAATACAATTTTGCAAACTTTTTCTATAGAAATACAATTTTGACAAAATTTTCTATAGAAATAAAATTTTGACAAAATTTTCTATAGAAATAAAATTTTAACAAAATATTCCAAAGAAATACAATTTTGCAAACTTTTTCTATAGAAATAAAATTTTGACAAAATTTTCTATATAAATAAAATTTTGAGAAAATTTTCTATAGAAATACAATTTTGACAAAATTTTCTATAGAAATAAAATTTTGACAAAATTTTCTATATAAATAAAATTTTGAGAAAATTTTCTATATAAGTAAAATTTTGAGAAAATTTTCTATATAAATAAAATTTTGAGAAAATTTTCTACATAAATAAAATTTTGAGAAAATTTTCTATATGAATAAAATTTTGAGAAAATTTTCTATAGAAATACAATATTGACCAAATTTTCTATATAAATTAAATTTTGAGAAAATTTTCTATAGAAATACAATTTTGACAAAATTTTCTATAGAAATAAAATGTTGACAAAATTTTCTATAGAAATAAAATGTTGACAAAATTTTCTATAAAAAAAAATTACAAAATTTTCTATAGAAATAAAATTTTGACAAAATATTCCAAATATTCCACCTTGCAAACTTTTACTATAGAAATAAAACTTTTACTAAATTTTCGATATAAATAAAATTTTGACAAAATTTTCTATAGAAATTAAATTTTGAGAAAATTTTCTATAGACATAACATTTTTCAAAAAAATTTTCACAAAATTTTCTATAGAAAATATTCACAAAATTTTCTTTTAAAATGTTTTAAAAAAAATTCTACAGAAACACAATTTTCTCTAGAAATAAAATTTTGCAAACAATTTCTATGGAAATAAAATTTGGCAAAATATTTCTATAGAAATAAATTGTTGCATACATATGCTATAGAAATAAAATTTTGAAAAAATTGTCTATAGAAATAAATGTTTGAATAAATTTTCTACAGAAATAAAATTTTGAAAAAATTTTATATAGAATAAAATTTTGGGAAAAATTTATATAATAATAAAATGTTGTCAAAAATTTCTACAGAAATAAAGTTTGCACAAATTTTCTATAGAAATAAAATTTTGCACAAATTTTCTATAGAAATAAAATTTTGACAACATTTTCTATAGGAATAAAATGTTGAGAAAAATTTCTATAACAATGGTTAGGCTAGATTAGGTTAGGTGGCAGCCCGATGTATCAGGCTCACTTAGACTATTCAGTCCATTGTGATACCACATTGGTGAACTTCTTCTCTCTTATCACTGAGTGCTGCCCGATTCCATGTTAAGCTCAATGACAAGGGACTTCCTTTTTTTATAGCCGAGTCCGAACGGCGTTCCACATTGCAGTGAAACCACTTAGAGAAGCTTTGAAACCCTCAGAGAATGTCACCAGCATTACTGAGGTGGGATAATCCACCGCTGAAAAACTTTTTGGTGTTCGGTCGAAGCAGGAATCGTACCAATGACCTTGTGTATGCAAGGCGGGCATGCACCACGGTGGCTCCCTTCTATAACATTAAAAGGTTGACAAAAATTTCTATAGAAATAAGATTTTGCACAAATTTACTACAGAAATAAAATTTTGGCAACATATTCTATACACAGAAAAAAATTTCCGTAGTTAAACTAACGCTAAATTTAACTTATTTTTATTGGAAAAAAATTATTTGCTAGTAGTTAAATTTTATTATTTTTTTCGAAATTTTCTAAAGCTTAATGAAATCTTACTTTTTTTAAGTATGTCTCAAAAATTTTATGAACTAAACGTGGGTATAAAGTTCAATGACCGTACACATAAGTTCAATATGAACTAAAGCAAACGAAGATTTTCGTACGATTCCCAAAAAATGGTAAGAATGAACTACTGTATGGTTACAATAGTGATGATTTGGCGCCAATGATTTTCTTCTTTATTTTTAGTTCATTTAAAAAAAATTTAAAAATTAAAAAGTACAAGAGGGCATTAAATTTTCCTGGTTTTAACAACGCTTTGTGGAAATCTCGAAATGTGGAGTAAAATTTAGTTCAATTTTCGTGCGAGGTAGTACATTCTTCCTATAAAACAGTTCACATTTGTTTCGATGTAGAAATAAAATTAAAATTAAATTTTCTATAGAAATAAAATTTTGACAAAGATTTCTATAGTAATACAATTTTGACAAAGATTTCTATAGAAATAAATTTTTGCAAATATTTTTGTTACAATTTTCTTAAAAATAAATTTTTGCATACATTTTCTGTAAAAATTAAATTTTGAAAAAAAATTCTATAGAAAATTTTTTTGAAATTTTATTTTTATAGATTGTTTTTCGAAATTTATTTCTATAGAAAATGTTGCCAACATTTTTGTGTTCATATTTTCAACATTATTCGCCTCTTACTGTTTTGTATTCCCTGTAAACTACAGGAATTTCTTGTGTGACGTGAAAAATAAGCACAAACTTTTATGCTGGGTATGACAACAAGGTAACAACGTATATTTGACCTAAATAATAAATATTTTTTTTTTTCAAATTCTTAAGTTATCTCATGTTCCCAAAAATCAGAATTCATTTCGCCCAGTTTTACTGAAATATAAATCTGGATCACATCCAATGGTAAAGACGGACAAAAAAGAAACATAGAGGACACCTAGTCTACAATGCTATGCACTCGACGACTATAATTATGGGCATAGATCATATCCACAAAAAGCCATACGACAACAACGACAATAATAAAAACAAGCATATCAAAACAAAGCTTGGGAATCCGGAGTGAAAAAAAAAATAAACACAAAAACGTGAATATGAAAAGAAAAAATGTAGCAAATAATTAATTAATAAATTCAACATCAGAAATTAATGAGCTGGGTCGGCTGACTCTTTTTTTTAGCAGTAAAATTTTTTTCGAACTTTATTATTTTTTGTTTTACGACGAACCACCATTATCATAGACCACAGAGCGCACAACACACCATAGCAGAGCAATAAAAACAAAGCCAAAATCAACTTTAAATACAAAGCGCATCTTAACGAAGTCATTAGGTCAAGTTTTTAAGGCCAACTAGGTCACTTTGCTTTTGATGGCGAATTGAAACAAACACCACCGATGCCAATGCACACAAATACACACACAATCACACGCATTGTACCACAATAATGTGAGGCCCCCAAGCGTTTTATGTATAGGAGGCAAAAGAAAGACCAAAAAAGAAAACAGAAGAGGAACTAAACACACACACACACACTCACACACATACAAATTCCTTAGCAATGAAAGCACGTCATCAACAGCAAAAACCAGCAGAAGAAGCAGCAAAAACAACAAAAAAAAACAAAATCCAGCCCTTCATCACCGTTAGACGCCCTATTCTATGCCTATTCAGCAAAGTCTATTGCCGGTGTTGTTTTTGTTGCTGACGTTTGTGATAGTTTTCATATATTCATATTCACATCACGCACACATCCCTACACACATTTTAAACACGTGAGCATTTATTCACCACCCCGCCTATCATCATCACCGCCACCACCAGAACCAACATGACCAAATACAACAAAAATAACAACATCAAAACATTGGGAACACTACCCAATTATTTTGTTCATACAATTTTATGTGGTAGCCCTGAATGTTTGCCTGTTTGGTTTAAAATAAAATCAGAATATTGTGAGAGTGTATGGAGAGGAAAAAAAGAAGAACAAATACACACACGCACACACATATTTTGCTGTAATGCAATAGGAATAAACAATGTTGCCAGATGGAAATTATGCGAAATGACCTAACCTAAATAGGTTAACAGTTAGGTGGGTGGCAAAACAGTAGGGAATCTCTCTCTCTCTCTCTCTAAAGAGAGCATTGGTTATGGATATATGTTTCATTATAAGGGATTACAGGGGGATTACGGGATAAAATAAAAAGTAAATTGAAAACAAAACAAATAAATTCTAATGAAGGCCTTAAAATTTGTAAGAGTATATGGGAATTAAGAACAAACACAAAAAAGTAACCTGTTTTTTTGGGAACCTTGTCAAAATGTGTGTTTCTATAAAAAAAATTTGCCGATTTTTTTTTAAATTTTTTTTTTAATTTTGTAAAAATTTTTATTTCTAACCTCAGCAGCTTAACAGAAGTGGCTGTATTAAAAAGGAGATCTCACTAAATGGCGTCTTGGCTATGGATGAGTTTTACGTTATAAGCCAAAGCGAGATTGAGAGATAAAAATAAAAAACTATTAAATCTTAATTAGGGTTTTTTTTATTAATATTAATTTATAAAGAAAATTTATGTATTACCTAAAAACAATTTTGGGCTAAAAGAAAATATTGTCAAAATTTCTGTTTTTATAAAAAATTCTCGAAATTTTTTCTTAAAAAATGTTCCCAAAAATTTTGTTTCCATACAAAGATGTTACAAATTTTTGATTCGAAATAAAATTTGTGAAAATAATTATTAATTTTTTATGGCCATATACATTTTTTATATAAAAAATTTTTAAAGATTTTTTATTTCCAGAAAATTTTTTTAGAATGTCTGTATCCATAGAAAAATTTATCAACATTTTTGTTCCTAAAGAAACATTTTTTCAAAAGTGTCGCTTCGAAAAAAATGTATGGAAATAAAAGTTATAAATAACATTTTGTGACTTTTTTGGTTAAATTTTCTATAGAAATGAAATTTACACGAATCTTTTTAGAAAAAAAACAAATAGAAATAAAATTTTGACAGAATTTTCTACTTTTAATTTTTAATAAAAATTTTGCTTCCAAAAAAAGTTTATGGAAATAAAAATTTCAAAGAAAATTTTGTGATTTTTTGGTTAAATTTTCTACAGAAATAAAATTTTGACGATTTTTTTTAGAAAAAAAAAACAAAAGTTTCCTTAGAAATAAAATTTTGACAGAATTTTCTACGTTTCCATATAAAAAACAAACAATTATCTATAGAAAAATATTGTCAAAATTTTAGTGTATGTAGAAATTTTTGTGATTTTTTTCTATTAAAAGTTGTTGACAATTTTCTTCCAAAGAACATTTTCTCAATTCTTATTTCCACAAAAGAAAAATGTTTCAAAATTAACATTTTCATAGAATATATTTTCAAAATATTTTATCAACTTTTAATAAAAATTTTTCTTCCAAAAAAAGTTTATGGAAATAAAAATGTCAACGAAAATTTTGTGAATTTTTTGGTTAAATTTTCTATAGAAATAAAATTTTGACAATTTTTTAGAAAAAAAAAACAAAAGTTTCCTTAGAAATAAAATTTTAACAGAATTTTCTACATTTCCATGCAAAAAAACAAACAATTTCCTATAGAAAAATATTGTCAAAATTTTAGAGTCTGTAGAAATTTTTGTGAAAAACTTTTTTCTATTAAAAGTTGTTGACAAATTTTTATTTCCAAAGATCATTTTGTCAATTCTTATTTCCACAAAAGAAAAATGTTTCGAAATTAATATTTTCATAGAAAATATTTTCAAAATATTTTATCAACTTTTAATAAAAATTTTTCTTCCAAAAAAAGTTTATGGAAATAAAAATTTCAACGAAAATTTTGTGAATTTTTTGCTTAAATTTTCTATAGAAATACAATTTTGACGATTTTTTTAGAAAAAAAACAAAAGTTTCGTTAGAAATAAAATTTTAACAGAATTTTCTACGTTTCCATGCAAAAAAACAAACAATTTCCTAGAGAAAATTTTTGTCAAAATTTTAGAGTCTGTAGAAATTTTTGTGAAAAATTTTTTTCTATTAAAAGTTGTTGACAAATTTTTATTTCCAAAGAACATTTTGTCAATTCTTGTTTCCACAGAAAAATTGTTTCAAAATTATTATTTTCATAGAAACTATATTCAAAATATTTTATCAACTTTTAATAAAAATTTTGCTTCGAAAAAAATTTATGTAGATAAAAGTTTCAAAGAATACTTTATGACTTTTGTTGATAAAACTTTCTATAGAAACAAAATTTTGACAAAATTGTTTATTTGGACTTTGCAATGTCCTTAAATAAGTTTAACTCTACATTAGATTTAATTTACTTTTAATTCTGCTAGTCTGTAAGGTTTGTAATCCATAGACTTAATAAATAAATAAAAAAAGTATTTATAGAAATAAATTTTTACAAATTGTTCTATAGAAATAAATTTAACATATTTTTTTTTAGAAATAAAATGTCGACAAAAATTTCCATTTGCCAAAATTTTCTATAGAAATAAAATTATGTGAAAATATTAAAGCTTATAGAAATTTATGTCAAAATATTTTTTATATAAAAAATTTTAACAAAATGTTTATTTCCAAAGAAAAAAAATTTTTTTCGAATTTCTATTTCCACAGAAAATTTTTTCAAAATTATACTTTCGATAGAACATTTTATTAAAATTTTTGTTTCTACGAAAACATAGTTTCAAAAAATTGTTCCAAATTATTTTATCAATATTTTTGTTTCCGCAGAAAAATTTTAATAAAAATTTTGCTTTGGAGATAAAAATTTCGAAGAATATTTTGTGAATTTTTTGATAAAACTTTATATAGAGACAACATTTTTTATACAAACAAAATTTTGACAAAATTTCTTTATAGAAACAAAATGTTGGCAAAATATTTTTTAGAAATAAAATTAAAAAAAAATTATATAGAAATAAACTTTTGACAGAATTTTCTACAAAATTTTCTATAAAAATAAAATCTTGCTAAAATTTCCTATAAAATAACATTTGGCAAATTTTCTATAGAAATAAAATTATGTGAAAATTTTAAAGCCTATAAAAATTTATTAGTTTTTATACAAAACATGTTGACAACATTTTTATTTCCAAAGAAAATATTTTCAATTCCTATTTCCATAAAAAACTTGTTTCAAAATTATTTAATTCACTTTTAATTCTGCTGGTCTGTATGGATTGTAATCCATAGACTTAATAAATAAATAAAAAAAGTATTTATAGAAATAATTTTTTACAAATTTTTCTATAGAAATAAATTTAAAATTTTTTTTAGAAATAAAATTTCGACAAAATTTCCATTTGCCAAAATTTTCTATAGAAATAAAATTATGTGAAAATATTAAAGCTTATAGAAATTTATGTCAAAATATTTTTTATATAAAAAATTTTAACAAAATGTTTATTTCCAAAGAAAAAAAAATTTTTTTGAATTCCTATTTCCACAGAAAATTGTTTCAAAATTATACTTTCGATAGAACATTTTATTAAAATTTTTGTTTCTACGAAAAAATAGTTTCAAAAAATTGTTCCAAGTTATTTTATCAATATTTTTGTTTCCGCAGAAAAGTTTTAATAAAAATTTTGCTTTGGAGATAAAAATTTCAAAGAATATTTTGTGAATTTTTTGATAAAACTTTATATAGAGACAAAATTTTTTATACAAACAAAATTTTGACAAAATTTCTTTATAGAAACAAAATGTTGACAAAATATTTTTTAGAAATAAAATTAAAAAAAAAATTATATAGAAATAAACTTTTGACAGAATTTTCTACAAAATTTTCTATAAAAATAAAATCTTGCTAAAATTTCCTATAAAATAACATTTGACAAATTTTCTATAGAAATAAAATTATGTGAAAATTTTAAAGCCTATAAAAATTTATTAGTTTTTATACAAAAAATGTTGACAACATTTTTATTTCCAAAGAAAATATTTTCAATTCCTATTTCCATAAAAAACTTGTTTCAAAATTATTGTTACGATAGAAAATTTGATCAAAAAATTATTGAAAAAATTAAAGAAACTTTAAAAAAAAAAATGTATTTAATATTGTATTATATTTTATATACCTTTCCAATATTTTGATAAATAATTTTTGCATACCATCTGGCATCATTTTATATACGTGAATGTCATATAAATTCGTGTATATGAAATCTATTGAAACCCCAATTCTGACCACTTCTTCGCCCCCGATGGTCTCTTGATTTCCCTTACACAATTGTCATTTCTCTCGATTTTGTTAGTGTGGCACTAAAAATAGGGTTCACTTGTGGGAAAAATGTACAAACACACATATAAACAAACACCCACACTCATTGGCCTAAGAAAAGAACCTGAGCAAAATAGTCCTAATTTACTTACCCACACATGTCAAGAACTTTGATACAAATACACACACACACACATAGGCCAATTGTAAAAATTTTTATAATGGGAGGGTGTGTGAGTGTGTAAGTGTATGTACCTCATATATGTAAAAGTGGGACAATAGATTCTTAGATGACTTACCCTGCCTGCCTACGATGTATGATATTCTCGGTGACACTATTCTTCGGACTGTCTACCGTTTTACAGTCATCGTCATCGTCAACGTCTGGTACACGAGTACATTTCGATAAAGCAGAAAATAAAACACGACTAACAAGCTGTTTATAAAAATAATAAAAATGGGTATTTCGAAAGAACTATATTTTAAAGTTTCCATGCGGTTTCCACTTACATTAGCTGTAACTATCGGAATCTCAAATCTACCTCTTACACATACCCCCAGCTCATTCCTTCTTGGAGTAGACGTTGGCTTTGGTTTGGTCAAATGCAATGCATGGAAATAAAAATAAACCACACTGGGTATGATGCGATAAGAGAGGGAGTGCAGTTTAGCCAAGGAATTTTTTTTATTAGATTAAAAATATTTGCTTTATTTAAAACTCCTGTAGTGGTCAGCACTCCACTAATTACATTATTGCTTTTGTGGTCCTCTGATTCATAGATTATGGAATGTCCATTATATAGTCAAGGGAAACAAAACGTGTGATCACGATCTTTGTTCTTTGTTTCTCATGACGAGAAATGCTATCCAAGATAAATTACTATAGAAATAAAATGTTGACAAAATTTTCTATAGAAATAAAATTTTGACAAAATCTTCAATAGAAATAAAATTTTGACAAAATTTTCTATAGAAATAAAATTTTGACAAAATTTTCTATAGAAATAAAATTTTGACAAAATTTTCTATAGAAATAAAATTTTGACAAAATTTTCTATAGAAATAAAATTTTGACAAAATCTTCAATAGAAATAAAATTTTGACAAAATTTTCTATAGAAATAAAATTTTGACAAAATTTTCTATAGAAATAAAATTTTGAAAAAAAATTTCTTCAGAAATAAAATGTCGACAAAATTTTCTATAGAACTAAAATTTTGACAAAATTTTCTATAGAAATAAAATTTTAACGAAATTTTCTATAGGAATAAAATATGGACGAAACCTTCTATAAAAATAAAATTTTGATAAAAATTTCTATGGATTTAACATTTTGAAAAAATGTTCTCCAGAAAAAAAGTTGCAAAAATTTTCTATAGAAATAAAATTTTAATAAAATTTTCTATAGAAATAAAATTTTGACAAAATTTTCTATAGAAATAAAATTTTGAAAAAAAAATTCTTGAGAAATAAAATGCCGACAAAATTTTCTTAGAACTAAAATTTTGACAAAATTTTCTATAGGAATAACATTTTGACGAAATCTTCTATAAAAATAAAATTTTGATAAAAATTTCTATTGATTTAAAATTTTGAAAAAATTTTCTCCAGAAAAAAAGTTGCAAAAATTTTCTCCAGAAAAAAAGTTGCAAAAATTTTCTATAGAAATAAAATTTTGAAAAATTTTCTATAGTATTTCTATTTGAAATAATTTTGAAAAAAAATTAGCTATAGAAATAAAATTTTGCAAAAATCTAATATAGAAATAATATTTTGCAAAAATTTTCTATATAAATAAAATTTGAACAAAATTTGCTATAGAAGTAAAATAGGTTTAGAAAATTTTCTACAGAACTAAAATTTTGACAAAACTAACTATCAAATGTTGACAAAATTTTGTATAGAAATAATATTTTGACAAAAATTTACATAGAACTAAAATTTAAAAAAGACCTATTGTAGAAATAATAATAATATAGAAATATAAAAATAATATTGACAAAATTGTCTATAGAATTAAAATTTTGGCAAAACTTTCTATATAATTAAGTGTTACAATGTTTCTATAGAAATAAAATTTTGAAAAAATTTTCTATAGAAAATAACGTTTGAAAAAAGTTTCTATAGGTACACAATATTAACAAAATTTTCTATAGAAATAAAATTTTGCAAAAATTTTATATAGAAGTAAAATTTTTACAAAAAATTTCCATACAAATAAAACACTTACAAAATTTTCTATAGAAATTAAAACTTTGAGAAAATGTTCTATAGAAAATAACGTTTTGAAAAAATTTTCTATATGTACACAATATTAACAAAATTTTCTTTAGAAATAAAATTTTCCAAAAATTTTGTATAGAAGTAAAATTTTTACAAAAATTTTCCATACAAATAAAACATTGACAAAATGTTCTATAAAAATAAAATTTTGGGAAAACTTTCTATAGAACTAAAATTTTGAGAAAATATTCTATAGAACAAAAATTTTGACAAAATTGTGTATAGAAATAAAATTTTCTATAGAAATAACATTTTGACACAATTTTCTATTTAACAAAATTTTCTTAGAAATACAAATTTTAAAACATTTTCTATAGAAATAAATTATTGACAAAATTATCTATAGAAAAAAAATATTAACAAAATTGCCTATAGCAATAGAACTTGGACAAAATTGTATATAGAAATAAAATTTTGAAAAAATAATTTATACAAATAAAATTTTGAGAAAATTTTCTATAGAGATTCAATTCTAAAAAAAAAATTTAGCAATTTTGACAAAATTTCCTAGCGGCAAAAATACAATCTGAAGAGATACAATTTAAACAAAATTCTCCATAGAAATACAATTTGCTAAAATTTACTATAGAAGTAAAAGTTTGCAAAATGTTTCTATAGAAATAAAATTTTGCAAAAATTTTTCTAAAGAAATACAATTTTGCAAAAATTTTATATAGAAGTAATATTTTACACAAAAATGTCCATAGCAATAAAATGTTGACAAAATGTCCTATAGAAATAAAATTATGCACAAATTTTCTATAGAAATAAAATTTTGCAAACATTTTCTATAGAAATAAAATTTTGCAAAAATTTTCTGTACAAATAAAACTTTGCAAAAATTTCATACAGTAATAAAATTTCGCAAAAAAATTGTCAAAATTTTATTTTAACGAAAATATCTATAAAATTTTCTATAGATATTAAATAAATTGTGTAAACGAAATTCTAACAAAATGTTCTATAAAAATAAAATTGTGCGAAAATTTTCTGTAGAATAAAATGTTGACACATTTTTCTATAGAAATAACATTTTGACAAAATTTTCTATAGAAATAAAATGTTGACAAAATTGTCTATAGAAATAAAATCTTAAACAAATTTCTAAAAAAATAAAATTTTGCAAAAAAAAATTATAGAAATAAAATTATAAAACATTGACAAAATTTTCTGTAGAAATAAAATTTTGTTAAAATTTTTATAGAATAAATTTTTTCTCTATAAATAAAATTTTGCTAAAATTTTCTATAGAAATAAAATTTTGCTAAAATTTTCTATAAAACAAATTTTTGCTAAAATTTTCTATAGAAATAAAATTTTGCTAAAATTTTCTATAGAAATAAAATTTTGCAAAAAATTTCTAAAAAAAATTTCAAGAATTTTCCTTAGAATAAAATTTTGCACGAATTTTCTAAAAAAAATTTGTCAACATTTTATTTCGACGAAAATATCTATAAAATGTTCTTTAGATATAAATAAAATTGTGCAAAAATTTTCTATAGAGTAAAATGTTTACACAATTTTATATAGAAATAAAATTTTGACAAAATTGTCTATAGAAATAAAACTTTAAACAAAATTGTCTATAGAAATAAAATTTTAAACAAAATTGAAAAAAAAATAAAATTTTGCAAAAAAATCTATAGAAATAAAATTATAAAACATTGACAACATTTTCTGTAGAAATAAAATTTTGCTAAAATTTTTATAGAATAAATTTTTTCTCTATAAATAAAATTTTGCTAAAATTTTCTATAGAAATAAAATTTTGCTAAAATTTTCTATAGAAATAAAATTTTGCTAAAATTTTCTATAGAAATAAAATTTTGCTAAAATTTTCTATAGAAATAAAATTTTGCTAAAATTTTCTATCGAAATAAAATTTTGACAAAATTGTCTACAGAAATAAAATTTTAAACAAAATTCTAAAAAATAAAATTTTGCAAAAAAAAATTTAGAAATAAAATTATAAAACATTGACAAAATTTTCTGTAGAAATAAAATTTTGCTAAAATTTTTATAGAATAAATTTTTTCTCTATAAATAAAATTTTGCTAAAATTTTCTATAGAAATAAAATTTTGCTAAAATTTTCTATAGAAATAAAATTTTGACAAAATTGTCTACAGAAAAAAAAATTTAAACAAAATTCTAAAAAATAAAATTTTGCAAAAAAAAAAATTAGAAATAAAAATATAAAACATTGACAAAATTTTCTGTAGAAATAAAATTTTGCTAAAATTTTTATAGAATACATTTTTTCTACTGAAATAAAATTTTGCAAAAATTTTCTGTAGAACAAATTTTTGTTACAGTTTTCTATAGAAAAAAATTTTTGCTAAAATGTTCTATAGAAATAAAATAGCTATGAAAAGAAAACTCTCCTGTCGTGTAGTCACAGGGATATCCTACCATTTGTTACTTCAAAAATCTCTGATATTACGAAACCCATGGCCGGTTAAAAAATAAAAAACTCCATAATTTTCATTTTTCAGATTTAGGTCATACCAGATTTTTCTGACTATAGCCCTTCCGTCAGCCCTTGATTTACTTTTCCCACGACTATCTACATTTCATGGCATACTTAATGTTTCATCAATACAACAAAATTTCTCTGCATTCTAAGGCACTTAATCATATGTGGTCATATGGGGGTTCCCAAGGGCACAAAGTAACTTCATTGGCGAGAGTATCAAAATAAAATCCATCCATAGAGATGATGATTGCGGTTCATGCCATTAAACAAATTCCCCCCATAGTTAATTATAAATGAGTGATCCCCCTAAACGTTAAGATCCCCCGCGCCATTACATTAATCACCAAAACAACCATGTCATACGCACACAGCAACTAACCTGTCGACGACAGCTTTTAAATCACAACGTTCCACATATATTGTAATTTAGCCTCCTGCCCCATATGGATTAAACCTAAAAAAAATCGACTAATCATGCGTCATGTTCCCATTTCACATAAAAGCACATTCGCATACACAAACATACGCTTTCACACAGCAAACACCTTCTTTTCACTAAAACACATCATAAACAGAGAGGTAATATAGCCGAAGATACACAGAGAAAGAGAGAGCTAGCAATCGTGTCTAATGAGAAGAAGAGCCCCATTATTATTATATGTGGGAAAATGTAGCAGCACCCATTGAAGAGGAAAACCATTGGGAGCAGCAGCAACAACAACAACAGCAACCACAAACAAAATTGCATGAAATTCATCCTTAATTTCAACACACTTTTGATTTAGGTAACAATGTTAAGCGGTCATTTCACCATGACCTGTTTTCTTTGATGCCGCGTTGACGTTGTCGTCGCTTTTACTGCTGCTGTCTGCCATACGCAAAGTCAGCCAGCCTGACCGAACACATCGGAATGAAGAGGAAAAGCAAAAAACGAGAAATAGCAATGAACCAACTGCCAATGGATGGCAGGCATGGCATGGCAGGTTGCAGAATAAATGCCGCAATTGCCAAAACAGACACGAGACAATATGAGCGACATATAGCACTCACACACACACACTATGTGTGGCGCAACGATATGAGTAGTAGGGTTGCCAATTTAGACATTTTCCCACGAGAAATCTTAGAGGAGTATTTCAATAACTTTAAATGGACTTTAGGGATTGGAGAAACCAACCTTCATATTCATGACACAACAACCAGGTGGTATCGGTGAAACAGCTGACTAACGTCAAATTAGAATTTTATTAGTTGAAGGTCTGGTTTCTGAAATTTCGATTTGCATATAGACGGATGATAAATTAGGTTAGGTATACTAACAGCCCATTGTTTAACCATAGACAGCTTATCTACGTCTGAGAGACTTATGCGTTTTTTAGTTTTTCGCTCTCCCTCATGAAAATGAGTACCGAAAATGTAATTTTTGTTATACAATAAATAAAAGTTTAGCCAAAAACGTATTTAAATGATAAGGATTTGTATATAGAATCGGTGTAAGTACAAAAAATTAAAAAAAAATCACAAATTTTGTCCACGTGATGACAAACTATGATACGTCCCACAGACGTATGTTTATCTTATCCGTGACTTTCAGTAGGATTAGTTTTCTAGGGTTAAGGCTCGCTTAGGCTATTGTAGTACCGTAGGGGATGAACTTCTCTTTTATCAATCAGTGCTGCCCGATTCTATATTTGGCTCAATGAGAAGGGACCTCCATTGTAGGTCCGATTCCGAATGGCGTTTCACATTACGGTGAAACCACTTAGAAGAAGAAACACCCAGATATGTAACCAGCATTACTGAGAGGGTATAAATCACCGCTGAAAAACTTTTGGGTGTTCGGCTGAAATTTGGATTGGATGACCCTTCGTATGGAAGATGGCCATGCTAACCATTCCATCACCGTGGGGGAAACACCGCCGGTAAAATGTTAATAACAATGTTGCTGTTGACACAGAGTCGAAACCTTGTGTATAGTTCCTAAGGTTAGCTCCAAAAAGATCCCTGATTACCTGTCTCATGTCAGCTGACGAACCGATGTTCAGCTTGTTCTGCTCTCTCCCTTGTTCTCTCCAGTTAGGCTTTTCTCATCTTAGGAACTCGGTTTCCCTTGGTTATTTCCCCAGTTTGTCACCATCCCCTGTTCCCAATTTGGCCCTGGTCCCGGGGTCTCATTCCCACTCGAACAAATTTTTCTCGATGATCTTAATCTGAGAAGCTACGATAAAATTGTCTCAGATACAATAAGGATAGGAGAGACATTTCCCTAGCCGTAACCGTTAACGGTAAGATTAACCTAACATCGATTCCGATGTCGCCATCTCAAAACGGTGGACGCATATAAGTTACCTTATTGGACTGCTTTGCATCTCAACGGAGGCAGCAAGCTTCGCTGACAAGTTTGAAGAATTTTCATGAGGAGACCGTAAAAGACACGGAGATCCTGGATTGAAAGAGGGATATGGCGAAGGGATGAAAAGAACGATCTAGAGCACTCAAGCCGAATAAGGCTTAGGAGTATGTCAGCCGCCTAGAAACGGGGAAATCAGTATGACGTACCTTAACTACGTTTCTCCAGCTAAATAAAGGTCAAAGTCTAGGATTTCTCTCGCCATTTGAGAACTCTCTCGCACAACAAACCGAATACTGGCTTAGGTGAATGTTAACCGACGTAAGAGCTCGACAACAAGGATTGCAAAATAATTGATTTTAAAGAATTCACTAAAGGCATGAAGTTCCCGGATTAAGAAAGAAGTACGATGACAAGAGCGAGTTTGAGCTGACAACATGTCGACTACTGGCTTAGATGTATGTTGCCAAAATGGGACAGGGAAATCTGGGTACTCTTTTCAAGCTAACTTACCCTACTTCCGCTCTCCAGCTAAGTAAGGATATCAGTACATTTAAGTAAGAATATGAGTACATTTAGAGAGAGGAGGTCCTCTCGCCATTTGAGATCTTGTCTCTCGCCAATACTAGAGATACTGAAGGTAGTATTTGTACCGAGTCTCTTTGGAACAGTGTCAAACTTGAAATGACAGTTCCCGGGAGCATACAATTCAACTTCTACCTAACCTGCATTACACCTTAACCGAAAGCCTAGGGAGGTGTCCTTTCCGGCCTATTTTACGACCATCTATCGCCGGACTTCAAGCTCTGTCGAAATTGTCGAATGTTTTCTTTCTCATAAGCTAGGCCCTAGAGATATTTCCTGCAACCTTAATGGTATGGTCCTCTCGCCATTTGAGATCTTGTCTCTCGCCAATACTAGAGATACTGAAGGTAGTATTTGTACCGAGTCTCTTTGGAACAGTGTCAAACTTGAAATGAGAGTTCCCCGGAGCATATAATTCAACTTCTACCTAACCTGCATTACACCTTAACCGAAAGCCTAGGGAGGTGTCCTTTCCGGCCTATTTTACGACCATCTATCCCCGGACTTCAAGCTCTGTCGAAATTGTCGAATGTTTTCTTTCTCATAAGCTAGGCCCTAGAGATGTTTCCCGCAACCTTTATGGTATGGCTAAATGAACAATGGAAGTACGGAGAATAACATTCAGATGTCTTAGAAGCTTAAGAAATGCGACGGGGTGTCTCAAACCACTATCGCTCTTTGGCCATAGCGAGAAATTCGGCAAACAAGGTCTGAACAGCATGCATGAGGATACTTTAGCTGTATCGGTGAAACACACAAGGTTATGCCTATCGCTCGATAGGACAATCACAGGAATATTTAACGATATTCCTAATGCTTCCCCTGTCACCCGCAAGATTTTGTTGATGTGTGACAAATCTGAAGACGGGAAAGTATCGATGTGCGAAAACTTCCGTTTTTGCAGCACTTACGTTGAACATCAATGGCAGATTTATTTAAGTTTATTTTCAAAGCAATTCACCCCTTCTCTCTCTACGATATCACTTTTAGAAGATGTCTAACAATAGAACTGTAACAACCATTCCATTCCATGCCTCATATAACTCAAGAAAATTCCATAGATTCTAGGGGATATTAAAACTATCACATTATGGAACCCCTAATCAGTGAGGCATAATAAGAACGAACTTTTTACATCCACAATTATGTGGACGATATTCCCTAAGAAATGGGATGCTTGTGGTAGTAGTTGGGGGGAAATTCCAATGAGATTAGTTGGTCAATCGACAACGTTACATAGCATCCCACCATTTTGTCTAAAAATAAACTTGAGAAATCCAAAAGAACAAAGCAAACGGAAACCAAGAAAAAAAAAACGCTATGGAGCAATATGCGAAAATAAAAAGGGGTGCCATATAAGGGGAGGCCTACTATGTAGTGCCATCAACAAACAATATCCATCAGCAAATATCATTCCACACTCATAGTCCCGTAATCGCATACAAAAATACATTCCCCCAACCTTCAAACAACACCATCATGATCTACACCAACTAAAAAAATAAGCAACCCTATACGAACAACACAACATGTGCTGCGTTGTGTGATACGAAATTGTAAATGCTCGGCAAATGCTCCCAAACGACGTCACACAAAAATGCCGATGACGACCTAGTGGGGAAAAAAGAAATTGAAACACACATCGCGGCAAACCGGAGGCCGCCAAAACAAAAATACCAAGAGTATGAGGGAAAAAGTAAACCACTTTCCACGGTATGACATACTTAGTCGTGTGTGATTGCCAGCCAGCCAACAAGCCGGTCAGTCAGTCAAACATACACAGCCTAGCCTGCTTTCTTTGTGTTTTCATTGCTCCCCAAACATAGAAAGTGGAACAGGAATTTCCAATTTCCCCCTTTTTCCACTTCCTCACTCTCTCTCTCTCTCTTAAGCACTTTTTTGCTATTCACCTTACATTCGGGCTCTTTCTCTCTTTGGGTCCCTCTCTTCTTTACATATCAATGCCATAGCATACATTGACAGCAACAAACATAACACACAACAACAACAGACAAATTGAGGGAATTACACCAGCAACATCAATTAATGAAAATGGAAATGGACAGACTTGAATCCAACCAAAGACTGGCAGAGGGATGCATGAATGGGTTGCTTGGTTGGTTGTTTAGATCAACGAACCGACCGACAGTGCGTTAACGTTACGCCACGATGATTTCATGGTGCCTCTGCCTCGGTTGCCGATTTATGTTTCTGTTCTGCTATTGCCGTCATCGCTTTATGTTGTTGTTGTTATCTTATTGCGAAACTACACTTGCCTTACTCAACTCGTAAAAGCCTTGGAACATAGGGTGGCACACCAACATTTGAGGTATTACCAAAGATTGAGGTATAAAATATTTTAACGGATTAATAACATAATATGAAAAGCGTGTAAACACAATCATAGCGAATATCGGTTGGAGAAACAGGTGTTTACGAATATTGAATTATGGGAAACCTTAGGAAGCCATCGCGGTGCTATCGTTAGCATGCGTACCCCATTGCATACAAAATGGGTCGTAGGTTCAATCTCAGCATTTCTGTAATGACTTGCCGCCACACAGTAATGCTGGTGACCAGTGTTGCCAGTATTTTTCTGGCTCTTCTCCCCAAATTAAGACGCTTTCGTCTCCAAAAATCCCCAATACATTTTTGACAAGTTTTTATGAAAAAAAGCGACAAATAAAGAAATAGGCTCTGTGGTAGAATACCGCATTTAAAATTTGATTGCAAGCTCCAATAAGATCAAGATTTCGAAACACAACACCAGGGGACCAGTGATTGTCTTCCAAATGTTCTAAAAATTAAAATGCGAGTTCGTTCACAATGTATTTATGGACGAAATTTTATTTCTAAATACTCAATAAAATTGAAGGTGAACCATATTCATCATTTCTATATTTATGGGATATATTGTCCAAATCAGTGATGAACACTGATGAGAGGGCAACATTTAGGCCCGAGTCCTGAGGAAATGATTTCACAATGTCTTAACCGAGATTATTAAAATTATAAATAAGCACTTGACTCCCCAAAATAAAATCCTGTAGTCCAAATGCTTCATTTGCACTCAAGTATTTTTTAATAATATAGCAGAATTTCATGAAAATCACTATTACACACCTGATTTATTATACTGAACGCATTTTGAAAAAATCCCAACAAAAATTCCTAAATTTATATAAATTTTCCCAAGTCCCCCAGTAAAATTTTTCAACCCCATCCACGAACAAATATCCCTATTTTGGGGGAAAATTCCCAATGCTGGCAACACTGTTGGCGACATTTTTGAGTTAATCAAAACTACTTTGTATTGTGAAACGCCGTTCGGAGTGGTAAATTTGCCACGGTGGTGCAGTGGTTAAAATGAGTGCTTGAATACAATGGGTCGTGGGTTCAGTCCCAGTTTCGACCGAGCACCAAAAAGCTTTTCAGTAATGGTTTACCGCCACTCAGTAGTGCTGGTGACATTTCTGAGTTTATCAAAGATTCTATGTAATGTGAAACGCCGTTCATGACATTTCTGAGAAAAAAAAATTCTTTGTATTGAGAAACGCCGTTCGGAGTGGCAAATTTGCCACCGTGGTGCAATGGTTACAATGCGTGTCTTAAATACAATGGGTCGTGGCTTCAATGCCAGCCAGTTTTGACTGAGCAGCAAAAAGATTTTCAGTAATGGTTTACCGCCACTCAGTAATGCTGGCGGTATTTCAAGCGGGCAATTATGACGCCTGAAAATATTCCCAGAAAATTATCTGTTATGGGTAAATCGGTTTCTCCCATAGACGGTTATTTTGCATGGATTGATTTTCGACGAAATCGAGATGAAATGATTGTTAGATTTGTTTAAATCTAATTTGAATAAAATGCGTCTTTTTCAATTTATAGAAAAAAAATCTGAAATGTTTCTTTATAAGAAATGTGTGCAAAACTCTTTTACAATTAGTATGCCACCATTTATTGCAAATGACACTTTTTGTGCCATCTTTTAGAAATGCTGCCAACTCGGTGTCAGGCAAAGTCACTTTACCTTCACAATACCCTCCACATACATCATCTTCCTCGTCGCCTATTCGTCACAGTTGTACCCTCAACTCTAGGTTTTTGGACATGGATCCAAATCCTTCTTTTAGTTTGCAGTTTCTAGTCTTTTTTGTTTGATTCAGGCCATAGTAGCCTTAGGTTAGGTATAGTGGCAGCCCGATATTTTTGGCTTACTTCGACCATTATAAGACGTCTTACTTAGACCAGTGCAAGACATCTTTCACACCGTTGTACAGTTCCCCATAGTTCACCAAAGACCATGTGTCCACTATGGACGTTTTTCATTTCCCACTCGCCTCGTTTGCATCGTCAATTTAGTTGCGTTAAAGTTTTCCTTAATTTCCGCATGTCCAGTATCCAGGACGATTCTAACCATCGAACTTTATTCGCCCTTAAGCTATCACGCTTCGTATAAGTACTGAATTAATTCACGCATTCCGATATAGTCAGTCCTGCACTTTCCTATACCGTTGTACAGTTCCACATAGTTCACCAAAGCCCATGTGTCCACTATGCACGTTTTTCATTTCCCACTCGCCTCGCTTGCATCGTCAATTTAGTTGCGTTAAAGTTTTCCTTAATTCCCGCATGTCCAGCATCCAGGACGATTCTAATCATCACGCTTTGTATAAGTACTGAATTATTTCACGCATTCCGTTATAGTCAGTCCTGCACTTTCGTCTGGAATCGAAATAAGTAAACCTCTTTTTCAGTTGTGCCTAACACTGAATTCGGCTATAATGGCGAGTTCACATATCATTGTGACAAAAATGGAATCGGGGAATAATACATGAGCCGTCTTAACCTTCAAAAATGTATCAAATATGTAAATACCTTTCTCTCACGACTACAATATAAAAATTCCATACAATTGGGTTAAAAATACACGAATTCACCCTATCAAAATTTAATAGAGAGTTCACATATCATTGTGACAAAAATGGAATTGGGGAATGATAAATGAGCCGTCTTAACCTTCAAAAATGTATCAAATATGTAAATACCTTTCTCTCTCGACTACAATATACAAATTTAATACAATTGGGTTAAAAATACACGAAATCACCCTATCAAAATGTAATTGACCACCTAATGATCTGAATCAGATCACAAAAATGGCTAAAAACACCACATAATTGAAATATTCTCTTTCAATTCCACCAATTACGAGCCACCCTGATACACAACAAAAATTTGGACCACCTATCTCGTTCAACAGAAAATATCTCTCAGTCTACCATGGGCATGAGAATTTGTCAATAAGTCGGTTAAACGATAAAACTGTATTAGCGAAGTTTATGGTTTTAGTGTCGTTTTTTCATTTTTTTTGCCTCACAGGTATTAGTAGGGAAAATCCAAAAGAAAAGCCCAAAAAAATGCCATGAAAAATGAGAGCAAGTTACTTAAGTCAACGGAGTGTTTTGTTTGCCTTTGTTTGTGTGTGTGTGTGTATGTTTGGTTAATTTGGCCAAACTTAAACGCTTTATTCGCTAATATTCTATATTTATGTTGTTGTTGTTACTGTTGCTGCTCTTAGTGATGGTGGCAGTATTGTTTGTTCATTGACGGCCGTCGAGTACATTACGGATGTAAGAGAAAATCCAAAAAACACTTTGCCACACACCCACACACACACACAGAGAAGCACTCTAGCATATATGCAGCAATGCATTTGAAACAAACAATTAGATCTCTTTGAAGCTGCCAATATGAATATTTGGCAGTGAGAGATTAACCAAACAATACAAACAAACGTGTGGTGAATATAAATCAAAACAAGAAGAGAGGGAGTAAGTGTGACAAACCAAACAAAGAGCAATATATTCAAAGTAGAACACACAGGAAACAGAGTTGCCAATTGCAAAATCAGTGATATTTCTAAAATAAGCCAATGAACAATAGAAGAGGTAGCAAATTTATTATAAGGGTTTCTAAATTTATATGTAATAAAAAAATCAACCTCCCTAAACATAAAATTTTATTAAATTTCCTTATGTTTTATAAAAACACCTATTTAAAGCACAGCTTTAATAAACTACATTTGAGTGAAACACAAAAGTTATTAGTCATTATAGACATCCATGTGTATAAAATGAAACCACATTGTAATTTACCACAAAATCTGTAATGGGAATGTGAACGACATGAACATTTCTATATATACATATTTATAAAAATATTTCCAGATTTAAAGATAGGATATATGTAATGACTTTACTCGATAATGTGATAATGGCTGGCAATGATTTAAAAGTAAAATGTGTAAAAAATACAATTTTCCTTAAATTGTATGATTATAAAATTTATATTAAAAAATAAAATCCAGCAAAAAAAATCCTCGCCAAAAAAGTAATGAAAAGGTGGTGCAAAAGCGATTAATTTAACATGGGCTTGTCATAGGACGGATGTCCACCATTTCAAAAGCCGTTGCAATGAAATTTCTTAAGATGTCATCCGAATTCATTGTTTTGAATGTGAATTGAAAAATTTTGTGATATTTTACCAAATAAAAAATGTTTATAATTTTTTGATTTCTAATGCATTTAAAGTCTGAAACGTTTGACATCAAATATTTGTAAAAAAATTCGCAATTTTTCTAGAATGGATTTAACAATTTTTTGAGGTAATTTAAAAAATTTGTACCATTTTATTAATTCTTACACTATTTTTAACTTTTTTCAAAGAAAAAAGTTTAAATTACCCTTAAAAATATGAAAAAAGAAGAGTCCTGTGTAGTTAACACAATATTATTGGAAGTCCTTTTAGAGTTGTAGCTTTAGAATATTTTTCCAATTTTTTTTTGCTAGGAATATTAAAAGTAGATTTGAGTGTTTTTTGAAAAAAAAAATTTAATGTCAGAAATGAGCATTCTACCTTTTGTAACAAGAAATCCAAAAATTAATCAAATTCTATTTGATTTCTCTTCATCGTATTTAGCACAATGGACTGAATAATCTAAGTGAGCTTAACAATAAATCGGGCTGCCACTTTAACCTAACCTTCATCGAGAGAAATTTCAGAAATATGATTTTTGGTATAAGGATATAAAAGTCAAGCCACCAACTTTTGGTAGAGAATTTCGATAAATTATTATTAAAATCTATTCAAATCACTATAAGATTTTTTTATGCTTTCAATTGCTAGTCGTAACTAGATGCACATTCCTTTCTTGCTATCAAAGACATATTCACCACACCTGGCTTCCATAAACATTTTCACCCCAAAAACATATCTTCAATCTCTCTAATTCTCTCATCAGCACCATATTTCCCAATGATCTTGAGATTCTTAGAAATAATCGCAGTGTATGACAATTCCACATTTATAAAAAAACAAAAATAAACTTTGATATTTCCACTTGCTGCTGGCTAGCTCTACCTTACACTATATGTAATATTTATCACACTCATTTTTTTTTATCCACACATATGTATATATCTTCAAACTATATTTAAAAATGCAAATGCATTCAAAGAGGATAAATGTGATATATGAACTTGTTCCCTTTGCATTCATAAGAAACTGCATACAAGTGCATATGCTTTTTTTTGCATTGAAGCAAAAGCAAAAGCAATGCAAATAAAGAAATACCCTAAAGTTTCATACAGTCATCCCTCACACAAAATTTACACTCCCAATATACATACATACCTACATATTCAGGCATTACACATGAACATCTAAACACTCACTCTCTGTTATTACAAAGCATCAAAGAGTAGCATATATAGAACATCAACAACAACAACAACAATCAGTCATCACATATGCATTATATGGGCCAGGGATGGAAAATGCAGTACTATAGTACTTTTTTCAATACTTTTTCACCTTGGTCAGTACCGTAGTACCGAGAATGATTTAGTACCTTTTGTGTATACAGTTTTGAGCCGATATCAGACTTATGGTACAATAGTTTTGACAAAATATTTTAATATTTTGAGAAAGTCTTTAACGAACTTTTTTACTATTGTCTTTTACAAAATTTTATTCTATAGAAAATTGTATGAAAATTTTATTCCATAGAAAATTTATTCAAAATTTTATTCTATAGAAAATTGTGTCAAAAACTACCAACTGTAGCAACCTCGATTATAATACTACGGTAGTCTTTGTAAGGAAAAGAAGAATATTTAAAATTGAGGAGTTGACAAACAAAATTTAGTCTAAAGGAGCTCTAGACAATAATCTTCCAATTAATTTTTTGTTGAAATTTACTGAAAAGTACTTTTTCGCTCAAAAAGATACCATTTTGGTACTTTCTTAAAAATTGTAGTTTCCATCCCTGATATGGGCATAGGAAAAATGCACTTGCAGTTGTTATTTTTACTCAGTGTGTGTGTGTGCATGTGTTAGTTTTCTGCTCTGCTATTATTGTTTACATCAAGTGCAATAACAATCCCATGTACTAGAAACGAAATAAAAACAAAGCGTTGTTGGAGATGATGACGATGGCATTCGTTTTTTTTATTGTATGATGTGGGGGAGGCAAGGGACTCCCAAGCTTTAAGTTCAACACACAACACATGTGCTCTTTTTCTCAATTTCCCCATAGCTTGGGCTGTTTAGCTGTTTGCTTGCTCTTTTTTTGGTTTTCATTACGATTATGATTTTGTAGGTAAAGAATCTCTCACATTTACTCTCTCTCTCCCCATATGCGTAAGTCACTGTAATGCACATTCACGCACACATATATGTATATAAATACATATATCATCACAAGGTACAATGTACATGTTTGTTAGGTATGGTCTTGTTAATTTCATTTATAGGGAAGAGAGGGGAGGGTGTGATGTGTGGGTAATTCATAGTTGGGTCTTTCAAAAAAAAAAGAGCATGTTTTTAATTCCTTAAGAAAAGAGCATGGAAAAAGAGACGTATGATTCAGGTGTATTGGGGGGGTTTTGTTTTGTTGACCTAATTTTTCTCTTCATCAAATATTTTTGCTGTCATTTTTTTGTTGTTTTCATTTTTAGTTTTTTTTTTTGTATTTCTGCTTTTGGATTTGTTCTCATTTCGTTCATACTTGCGGTGGGATTGTATGAGAATTAAATAACAACAACAAACGAGTAATAAAGTGAGTGAATGATGGTCGTCGGGGGTTTGTAAATTAGTTGAGGGGGCGGGCTGGCGGTTGATGGTGGGGGCAGAGGTGTTTGTATTAGGTTAGAATCGAAAATGTGGTAGGTTAGGTCCAAACCAAACAACAATAACACAGAACATTTGTGAAGATAGGAAGGAACCAGCTACAAAAAAAACTAAATTTTGAAATACAAAAATACACCCATACACATGTAGCTCACAGCGGCATATAAACACAAATACTTTACTCAAGAACCGAAAAGTCAAACGATGACAATCTCCTCCTTAACGTAATCGAATCGTATGCAATTGCAGTTCTTTTTTTCTATTAGCATTCTAAATGCGATATTTTTTGTTATTTATTTTTTTTGATATTTTTTTTTCACACACATTCTTGTAATGTATTTTCTATTTTCTTTTGCCAAGCAATGTCCTCATTTTCATTAGAGGAAGATAGATTCGCAAAAAACAAAAAAACACTTTCCACTATTTTTGTTTTTATTTTGAATTTCAAATTTGGGACAAATTTCATTTAAAGACCATCACACAAACACACACATGCTTTAGATTTTCAAAGAATTTCCTCGTAAATTCCTTAAATTTATTTAATTTAAAATTTTTAAATATTTTATTTAAAATTAAATATTTTTATAAAAATTCTTTAATTTTTGTTTTAACACATTTATCCATATATCTTAAAACTCTCTCTCAACCGATTTTCCCAGAATTTTTTTATGGGGATTTTTTTTTTGTAAGGGGGTTACCACTTTATAATCCCATACCACTTGAAAAAAAAAATTATTACTATTGGATTATTTTGACCCACGGAAAAAATAATTATTGAGCGTTTTACTTTATTATGGTATTTGTAATGTAATCTTGTATGAATGTGTGTATGTTTACAAAGAAGCTGAAGCGAGCGAGCTTCAGTTGTTTGACGTTTGGAAGTGTAACCGACTCTGGTGGGACTCTGGAATGCCGATGGCCATGACGGCTGTGTTTGCCGTTGTCAGCCTGCTTGCGCCTGGCTGGCTGATTTGCTTGCTTGCTGGCTGGCTGGTTGGTTGGTAGTTTTCTTTTTTTTGTTGTTGTTGTTGTTTTTGCTTTAGTGTTGTGTTTGCTTCTGTTTGAACTGGCTAAAAATAATAAAGTGTGGTAGGTTTGGGTTTTGCTCTATGTGAATTGCACAGTGGTTTGGGAGTGTAGAAAATCGTTAAAATTGGCAACTTTTAGATGAAAGAAAATTGTTGAGAAATTGCTAAAGAAATCGTTTCCGATTTCGATGAAATTTGGTATAAGGCCAAAAATGACCCCCAAAGGTTTTTGGGATCTCAAATCGTGGAAGAAGTACAAAATGGAAAATTCTTAAGTATAATCTATGTAAGACTCAAACGAGATATAATTCAAAAATTACATACTTCAAAAAGTCAGAAAAGCGGTGCAAGAAGAGAATTAGGAGATTTTGAGAACCACCTAACGCTCCTAACGCGACCTTGCTTTCACGTTTTTCGCCAAATCGAAAAACGCCAAATAGAAAATGTTGCAAAAATTTTATTTCTATAAAAAATTTTGTCAAAATTTTACTTCTATAGAAACTTTTTCGAAAATTTTATTTCTATAGAAAATTTTGGCCGAATTATAATTCTATAGAAATGTTTGTCACAATTTTTATTTCTTTAGAAAATGTTGTTAAAATTTAATTTCTATAGAAAGTTTTGCCAAAACTTTATGTCTATAGAGAATTTTATCAAAATTTAAATTCTATAGAAAATTTTGTCAAAATTTTTTTCTATAGAAAATTTTTCGAAAAGTTTATTTCTACACACATTTTATTTCTATAGGAATTTTTGTCAAAATTTTATTTCTATAGAAACTTTTTCCAAAATTTTATTTCTATAGAAAATGTTGTCCAAATTTTAATTCTATAACAAATTTTGTCCCAATTCTAATTCTATAGAAGTGTTTGTCAACATTTTTATTTCTTTAGAAAATTTTGTCAAAATTTTATACCTATAGAAATTTTTGTCAAAATTTTATTTTTATACAAAATATTGTCAAAATTTTATTTCTATAAAAAAAAATTTTCAAAATTTTATTTCTATAAAATTTTGTCAAAATTTTATTTCTATAGAAATTTTTGTCAAAATGTTATTTCTATAGAGGCTTTTATCAAAATTTTAATTCCATAGAAAATTTTGTCAAAATTTTATTTCTATAGAAAATTTTTCGAAAAGTTTGTTTCTATAGAAATTTTTATCACAGTTTTATTTCTATAGGAAATTTTGTCAAAATTTTACTTCTATAGGAAATTTTGCCAAAATTTTATTTCTATAGAAACTTTTTCCAAAATTTTATTTCTATAGAAAATGTTGTTCAAATTTTAATTCTATAACAAATTTTGTCCCAATTTTAATTCTATAGAAATGTTTGTCAACATTTTTAGTTCTTTAGAAAATTTTGTCAAAATTTTATACCTATAGAAAATTTTGTCAAAATTTTATTTATATATAAAAAAAATTGTCAAAATTTTATTTCTATATAAAAAAATTGTCAAAATTTTATTTCTATAAAAAATTTTGTCAAAATTTTATTTCTATAGAAAATTTTGTCAAAATTTTATTTCTATAGAAATTTTTGTTAAAATGTTATTTCTATAGAAAATTTTTCGAAAAGTTTGTTTCTATAGAAATTTTTATCAAAATTTTATTTCTATAGGAAATTTTGTCAAAATTTTACTTCTATAGGAAATTTTGCCAACATTTTATTTCTATAGAAACTTTTTCCAAAATTTTATTTCTATAGAAAATGTTGTTCAAATTTTAATTCTATAACAAATTTTGTCCCAATTTTAATTCTATAGAAATGTTTGCCAACATTTTTAGTTCTTTAGAAAATTTTGTCAAAATTTTATTTCTATAGAAAATTTTGTCAAAATTTTATTTCTATATAAAAAAAATTGTCAAAATTTTATTTCTATATAAAAAAATTATTTCTACAGAAAATTTTATGAAAAATTTATTTCTATAGAAAATTTTGTCAAAATTTTATTTCTATAGAAAAACTTTATTTCTATAGAAAATTTTGTCAAAATTTGAATTTTATAGAAAATTTTGTCAAAATTTGAATTTTATAGAAAATTTTGTCAAAATTTGAATTTTATAGAAAATTTTGTCAAAATTGTATTTCTATAGTAATTTTTTTTTTTTTTTTGACAAGTTTGTCAAAGATTTATTTCTAAAGAAAGTTATGTCAAAAAAAAATTAAGAAAGTTATGTCACAGTTTTATTTCTTTAGAAAATTTTGTCTAATTTTATTTCTATAATTTTCACTTTTCCCATGAAACAGTTTACTTTTTTTCTGTGCCGATATCACTGTTCTATGGTGTTCTCTTGGGCTTCATTTTTGCATTCTCTTTTCTTAGAATACGATAACCGACAACAAAATTTCGGAGATAATTCTAAAAATTCACCACCCCAGTCAAACATTGACGTTTTGGTGGATTGCAGAGCAATAATATATATTACCATTATCATAAACATCATCATCGTCATCGTCACATTAGTTTTGAAAATAAAAACACACAACCCAACATACATATATGCATATGCTACACTCTCATTGAAGACAAAAATAACAATAACCACACATAGATCCCAACATTATGCACAAGCAAATCAATGGACGACCAAAAGCAACCATACATATACTCTGTCATCGTGATGATGACGACGTTAACGTCGAACGAAAACAGCGGACGTAGTGAAATTAGGTCAACAGGTTTTGGAGTGGGCTCGTATTTAGTAAGCTTGCTCTGTTCTCTGTTTAACATTAACGTCTCTGTTAACGTTTGGCACAAAAAACGTTGACAGAGGCCTTAATTCGTTGTTCTCAATGTGAGTATGATGATATGACGAGTGTGTGTGTGTGTGTCAATGGGTATGTGAATGTTTTGGTTTTTCTGTTCTCTCAATCTCCCGCCAACGCTTTTACTCTTTGCTATTGGGACTACTACTACGTCCAACGACGGCATTGATTGCAACATTTACACCAGCAACAACAACAATGCTACATCAGAAGCACGGCGATATAAATTTTTGAAAACGAAATCAACGAAATGTTTGTTGTAATATTAGTTCTTGTTCTTCTTCTTTGATTATATTAAAAGCCCATATGGTCAATAGAGTTTGCATTTAGGAATTTCCCTAAGGAAAAATTCTTGCGAAATGTTAAGAAATCGATGATGGCGATTAAAATAAATGATATTATTTAAATGAACTAAACAGGTAGTGTAATGGATGCAGTAAGTAATTGGTATAGACTACGTCATAATCGGGTTTATTTATTACCAATTATTATTGATCTCACAGGTGTTGAGGTACAGTGGCTCAAAGCGGGTTTTTGGAGGAATGCGAGGTATATATGGGAAAAATACGAAAAATAATCCAAATTCTTCTAAATTAAATTTCTTAGCTAAAACTAACTAGTTTCTCACCCTCTTATGTTGATTATGATTTTTTTTAGTAAAATAAATCATGAGACAGTAGGCAATTAAATTATATTATTTTTTTGCATAAAATGCTCAATTAGCAATGAATATTAGATTTTTTCTAATTCATGGATGTTCATATCTAATTATGTCAATATAATACATTATTCCATGTTCTTGTTATTCACAATTAAATATTATTGTGAATCAACGAAACTTTAATTTCCAAAACTCAAACTTGGCAAAATTTGCAGTGATCTTCTGTATAGCTCATACAAATGCTTTTTTTTGTACCACATATTTTTGTTTATTAAAATATTTTCTTTAGGGTTTACCCATACGTATGATTATTATAATAGTATCATTGTGTGCAACAGCACTCATACGCCTCGTAAAAGTTATAGCGATTTTCAAGATCAGACCATATGGCGTATTATTATTAATGGACATATCATAATATTGCTCATACGTCTCATTAACAATGGATTTTAAAGAGACAACAAAGCAGGTAGAATATTCTATATTTAAAATTATATAAAAAATATATTTCAGTAGTTCGGTATTACGGATTGTTTGTATGCTGTACAGGGTGGCTAATATGTATTGCAAGCAATTTCAGCTTGGTATCATTTCTAAACCGTTTGTCTGACTGCTGAGAGCTGATTTGTTCCAATGACAGTTAATTTTATTGTTTACAAGTTTACAAAAATATTTTGATTTATTGTATTCAGAAATAGAGTTTCTCGTAAAGGAATTCAAATGTGGTATTGTGACTGCTTTATAATTGGCTGGAAAACGACAAGTGGCTATCGATAGAGCCTTCGAGCATTTAAATATGAATACATTTTTCGGTTCACGTATCATTGCTCGTCACCGTGATTCTGGCAGTTTTTCATCGCGTTCACAAGGTGGACGAAAAACAACACCACAAATTATGTTCAAAATTGATCGAAATCCACGCGGCAGTGCTAGAAATCTTGCTTGTGAACTGAACACACATAAAAATGGGCTTGGACTAAAGATATTGATGTTCCAAAAAGGTGCCAGAGCTCACCGATGCACAAAAAAGTTAGGCTGGAAAGAGCCAAAGAGTTGATTTTTTTTGCAAAAAATTGGCCAGTTATCGAATTCGATTTTCTCCAATGGGGAGCCATTCCAAATTAAACAATTTGTGAACAATGATCGGTTTTACTTGCCAAGGAGGTAATCTGAAAATTGACACATTCGATTGGCCAACAGAACTCAAGCGCTGCCGATGGTAATGATGGGGCCATTACAATTGCCACCCGGTCCAAAAAATCTACCAAAATTTGTAGAAAATTTTACCAAAAAAACTACCAAACCCAAAAATCTTAATTTTATTTCTATAGAAAATTTTGCGAAAATGTTATTTCTATAGAAAATTTTGTGAGAATTTTAGAGAATTTTGTCAGCATTTTATTTCTATAGAAAATTTTGTCAACATTTTATTTCTATAGAAAATGTTGTCAGAATTTTATTTCTATAGAAAATTTTGTCAACATTTTATTTTTATAGACATTTTTGGTCAAAATTTTTATTACTTTAGAACATTTTGTCAAAATTTTATATCTATAGAAAATTTTGTCAAAATTTTATTTCTATAGACATTTTTTGCCGAAATTTTTATAACTTTAGAACATTTTGTCAAAATGTTATATCTATAGAAAATTTTGCGAAAATTTTATTTCTAAGGAAATTGAGCGAAAATGTTATTTATATAGAAAATTTTGTGAGAATTTTATTTCTATAGAAAATTTTGTCAGAATTTTATTTCTATAGAACATTTTTTTCAAAATTTTATTTCTATAGAAAATTTTGTCAAAATTTTACTTCTATAGAAAATTTTGTCAAAATTTTATTTCTATAGAAAATTTTGTCAACATTTTATTTCTATAGACATTTTTTGCCAAAATTTTTATAACTTTAGAACATTTTGTCAAAATTTTATATCTATAGAAAATTTTTTTAAAAATTTTATTTCTATATTTTATTTCTAAGAAAATTTTGCGAAAATTTTATTTCTAAGAAAATTGTGCGAAAATGTTATTTCTATAGAAAATTTTGTCAAAATTTTATTTCTATAGAAAATTTTGTCAGAATTTTATTTCGATAGAATTTTTTTTCAAAATTTTATTTCTATAGAAAATTTTGTCAAAATTTTATTTCTATAGAATATTTTGTCAAAATTTTATTTCTATAGAAAATATTGTCAAAATTTTATTTCTATAGAAAATTTTGTCAACATTTTATTTCTATAGAACATTTTGTCAAAATTTTATTTCTATAAAAAATTTTTTCATAATTTTATTTCTATAGAAAATTTTGTCAAAATGTTATTTCAATAGAACATTTTGTCAAAATTTTATTTCTATAGAAAATTTTGTCAAAATTTTATTTCTATAGAAAATTTTGTCAAAATTTTATTTCTATAGAAAATTTTGTCAAAATTTTATTTCTATAGGAAATTTTTTCAGAATTTTATTTCTATAGAAAATTTTGTCAACATTTTATTTCCATAGACATTTTTTGCCCAAATTTTTATAACTTTAGAACATTTTGTCAAAATTTTATATCTATAGAAAATTTTGCGAAAATTTTATTTCTAAGAAAATTTTATTTCTAAGAAAATTTTGTGAGAATTTTATTTCTATAGAAAATTTTGTCAAAATTTTATTTCTATAGAAAATTTTTTTTAAAATTTTATTTCTATAGAAAATTTTGTCAACATTTTATTTCTATAGAAAATTTTTTAAAAATTTGAAAATGTTGTCAAAATTTTATTTGTATAGAAAATTTTGTCAAAATTTTATTTCTAGAGAAAATTTTGTCAAAATTTTATTTCTATAGAAAATTTTGTCAAAATTTCATTTCTATAGAAAATTTTGTTGAAATTTTTTCAGAATTTTATTTCTATAGAAAATTTTGTCAACATTTTATTTCTATAGACATTTTTTTCTAAAATTTTTATAACTTTAGAACATTTTGTCAAAATTTTATATCTATAGAAAATTTTGCGAAAATTTTATTTCTAAGAAAATTGTGCGAAAATGTTATTTCTATAGAACATATTGTGAGAATTTTATTTCTATAGAAAATTTTGTCAAAATTTTATTTCTATAGAAAATTTTGTCAAAATTTTATTTCTATAGAAAATTTTGTCAAAATTTTATTGCTATAGAAAATTTTGTGAGAATTTTATTTCTATAGAAAACTTTGTCAGAATTTTATTTCTATGGAAATTTTTTTCAGAATTTTATTTCTATAGAAAATTTTGTCAAAATTTTATTTCTATAGAAAATTTTTCAAGAATTTTATTTGTATAGAAGATATTGTCAAAATTTTATTTCTATATACATTTTTTGTCAAAAAATTTATAACTTTAGAACATTTGGTCAAAATTTTATATCTATAGAGAATTTTGCGAAAATGTTATTTCTATAGAAAATTTTGTCAAAATTTTATTTCTATAGAAAATTTTTTCAAAATTTTATTTCTATAGAAAATTTTTTCAAAATTTTATTTCTATAGAAAATTTTTTCAGAATTTTATTTCTTTAGAAAATTTTGTCAAAATTTTATTTCTATAGAAAATTTTGTTAACATTTTATTTCTCTAGACATTTTTTGTCAAAATTTTTATTACTTTAGAACATTTTGTCAAAATTTTATTTCTATAGAAAATTTTGTCGAAATTTTATATCTTTAGATTTTTTTGCCAAAATTTTTATATCTTTAGAAAATTTTGTCAACATTTTATTTCTACAAAAAATTTTACAATTTCTACAAAAATTTTAACATTTTATTTCTATAGAAAATTTTGTCAACATTTTATTTCTATAGAAAATTTATGAAGAGGAACATTTTGCAAGATCAACCAAAACGTCAAAAATTCTACCAATATACCAAACAGTAAAAACAAATCTACCATTTTTGTTAGAATTCTACCAACTGTGGCAACCGTGGCCGCCATAATGGCCAATAGTCACTTTCTGCTAGTATTCATCGATCTTGGGATGAAAACGAATGCCGAATATTAAAGGGAAAATGTCAGATGACAGTATTGAAGCCCTGAATAGACCAAAATTCGGCCGAAGATCATTGACATGCCAACTGGATTCTGTACCATCGCATACAGCACACGAGCTGTTGTAACTGTTCGCGAATGTTCTCCAAGAATGAAGAAGAAGAAGAAGAATGTCTTACTAGCCATCAAAAGGCAATGTCCGATTACAAAAAATTGGAGAAAAAATGCATAGGCTTATATATCCTGCTACCAAATTCTGCCTTGTCCACATTATTCTTCCGAACTTCTTTAGTTTCCGAACATAAAAAAGTCACACTTTTGACACAAAAGGTAAGGGACCTCCTTTTTATAGACGATTCCGAATGGCGTTCCACATTGAAAAGCTCAGAAATATCACCATAATTAGTGAGAAGGGATAATCCACCCTTGACAAAACGTTTTGGCATTTGGTCGAAACTGGGAATGAACCCATGAGACAATTCACCATGGTGGGTCCCAGAACGAGAGGGTCATTGGTGAAAACGGAAGCCTAATTTAAAGGCATCGAGAAAAAGATCTTTTGAAATAAGTTGAAAGAGAGCATCACTGGATCAAATGGATCGAGTTAGAAAGGCGATTGTGCTTAAAATAAAATCACAATTTTTCCAAATTTTGGTTAGATTTTGTAGGCTAAATTGAACCGCGACAAAATTTCAAAGTCATAGCAATATTTCTGGTTAGGTTAAAGATTAAAGTGGCAGTCCGATTAACCCTCTGATGCCCAATCCCGCCTTTAGGAGGTCTACTCTAAAACGGGACGCTTTTAGTAAAACACACTTAAAGACAGCAAAAAAATTGGGCAAATAAGAACAAAACTTAGTCAGAACTCTACAAGAGACTTTGCAGAATACACTGGATATTACCGTATTGATTTTGCTTGTTCCGTTCTCTTGCTTTTGTGACTTTTTATCATATAGCAGACTTACTCACTTAGTCTATTCAGTCCGTTGCCAAATTAAATTTGACTCTTTATTTGCATGCTTTTCAAATATAAATTTTGAACTTATCTTTAAGATAAAAATTTCATAATAAATCTAGTTTTTTTATTAATTTAAATTTTTTTTAACACAATTACCAAAATTTAAAAAAATAAAATCTAATTTCATTTTAGTACATCCCTATAAATATACCTATGATGTGCCATTTTAAGGGATTGATTACTTTGGTGACTTAAAAATTCCACAAAGTCCTCAATTCAACTCAATTTCCATACAATTAGTGGGGGAGGGGGGTGAGGAGAAATAGTAACTATGAGAACCTGTATATTCTAAAAATTTCACCATATTACCACACTTCAACGCCCCCATAATCTAAGAAACCCATCATTATCCCACCTACCAACAAACTACCTTCTCACCTCAAGAACAAATATTGTCTTAGATATTGTCTCTTAATTTCGTATTTGTTGATTATATGAGAAATATTACCAAGGGTAGAGAGCGAGAGGAACAATGGTGTAAGAATGCAAACCTATACTCTTGCAATGAAACAAACTTGCATTTGCCGATGCATTGCCATTTGTATACGAGAGGGAGTTGTGCAAGCTGCAGCAGCTGCTGCTGCTGCGCCTGCATGAATGTCTCGTTGTGGTGTTGTGCAAATAGGTAAAAACAATAATAACAACAACAACAATAATAATAACGAGTGATGACTACCTTAGAGGCGAGAAATCTGCACTTGCAACAACAACATTATGAATAACAAAAATCCATTGAGAAATCTAATAGAACGAACGTTTTCATGCTGGTTGCATTGCCTAGCTTCTATTGAGTAGTATGATGATGGTGGTGGTGGTAGAGGGAAGTGTCATGGAAATACACCAGATATTTCATATGCTACTTTAGTCTTTTTTTCCCTCATCTTGTTGTCCCTCAACACCATTTGCTAATCGCGTTTCCCTCTCATCACCCATCTAAGAACCCCTTTTGCCCACCAGCAACAACCTACTTCCCGACAGCTTACCTTGTTGCCTACCTTACTTACATTTCTGAGGGGGGATAAATGCAATCGTTCTTGTTTTTTTTTTTTTTTTTGGTGTTTATGCCTTTTTTGTAGTTGTTGTTGTTGCCTTTTTCGGTTTTTGAGTTTGATTCGGTTCGGTTGGATGGTTTGTTGGGTTGGTTTGATTTGATGTTCTTTTACATTTTCGTTTCTCACATGGCTGTGTGTGTGTGAAACTAACTGAAGACTGACTGACTGATTGAGTGACGGTGCGACCAACTAACAAACTGACACACTGCCTTGCCAGACTGTCGTATTGGATTAAATGTTTGTAGGTTTTGAGTTTTCTGTTTCACTTTGTGTGTGTGTGAACAAAAAAAATTTTTTTTTGATTTTTTCTGGTATCTGCTGCTATTTCTCTCCTGTTTGGCTACTGTATTGCAGCAGCCCAACCAAATGGTTCTAACAAAAATATGTTTGGTGTGGGATGTATACACCAGAGATTTAGCCACATTTGTTGAGGGCTATGGGGCAATACACACGGCGAGGGCTTTTTTGGATATTTGTATTTTGTGCTGTTGGGAAACATTTCCAATAGCTTTGACTGGTCTTACGATGGTTCTTGGTAGCTCAAATAAAAAAACACTGCCATTGGGAACTTTCTTTCTTGCAGCTTCAAAGTTACCAAGGAGACCAAGGCTCCTAAAAGAATATTTCATGACCTTGGTCAATTGTTTGCTTTGCTTGTTTTGTTCCTTGGAAATACAGGCATACGCAGAAGCGTTTTTTTTACATTCACTACCATGAAAATGAAAGTTCTAGTGGAGATTAATGATTTATGCTTTAAAAATGCCTCCAGCTATCTTCAATAAGGGAAGCATTTGAAGGCCAACTTTAAGGACATAGGTATATCATTGAAATCTAACTTATTTCTTAATTAAAAGGAACCTCTTTTAACTAATGCCCTCTTAATACACATAATTTAATTAATAGAGTATGGTGGAATCTTTGAAATTTGCGTCCCTCCGTTAAAATCATACGTCTTTAAAGTAGGGCAAATTTCTTCAAAGTAAAGAAAAACATTGTTATAAAGAATATATGTATATTCAAATTAACTGAGATATTGAATTTTTAGATTAATCGGCATTTTCCACCTTAGATTTAAAGTGTTTTTTAACTTAAGAAAACAATTTTTAAAGTGTGTGTCAGAGTTTGGAATTTTACAAAAATTTTATATATATTTTTTTTTTAATTTTTAAATTATTACGGATTTTTTCAGAAGACTTTTCAAAAATGTATTGGAGATTTTTGTGAGCACTTTTGGTTTAAATTGGGGACTTTGGGGAAAGCGTCGCAGGGGGACACGAACCAGGAAAATACTGGTACCACTGTCCTTTGGCCCGAATTATGGCCTTCCAAGGGCCAACAAAGCCATCACACGCTGCACGAAGTAGACTCTACGATATTTTGGCTCTTTACTGGCGAAGCGCCGGCTTAAGATGATCGACATTTTTTTACTCTCTAAAATGTACCAGGCGTGAAAGTCCAAAGGATTAAGATCACGGTTGAGGCAAAAATAATCTACCAAAA
This sequence comes from Haematobia irritans, assembly GCF_050003625.1. Taxonomy (NCBI): domain Eukaryota; kingdom Metazoa; phylum Arthropoda; class Insecta; order Diptera; family Muscidae; genus Haematobia; species Haematobia irritans. Next base: position 146,894,874 of record NC_134401.1, read on the forward strand.
TTTTAAGACAATATATTGACTTTATAGAAAATTTCGGCAATTTATTTATTATTATAGAAAAATTTCTATAAGAAATTTCTAGAAATGTTTCTATAAGAAATTTATTTTCTACAGAAAATGTTGTCATAATTTTATTTTTATAGAAAATTTTGTCAAAAAACTTTTTTTTTAATTTTGTCAAAATTTTATTTCCAAAGAAATTTTATCAAAATTTTATTTGAAGAGAAAATATCTTTGTTGGAAAGGTATATTTTGCAAAATCTACCAAAACATCAAAAATTCTACAAAAGCAGAGAGTAAAAAATCTACCATTTATTGTAGAATTCTACCAACTGTGACAACAGTGATATAAATACAGAGATTTTGGTGGCCATTGTGCGGTAGTAATGAAGCGAGGGACCTCCTTTTTAAGCCATTAACGCATGCTGAGTGCGGTGTTTCTAAGTTCTGTTGGTATGTTTATGGTTTGCGACCATGCCCAGGTCTGCGCAGGTCTTCAATACGGCCAACAAAACCAGCACACAATGCACAAAATCTGCGACATTTTGGCCCATTCCCGGCGAAGTGCTGTTTTGTGATATTCGGCACTTTTTTAGTGCCACCTCACTCTTTGTAATGCCATAAGTGCAAACGTCCAACGCCATAAGTGCAAACGTCCAACGAAAATTTTGACAAAATTTTCTATAGAAATACATTTTTTATAAAATAAACTATAGAAATAAAATGTTGACAAAATGTTCTATAGTAATAAAATTTTGACACAATTTTCTATAGAAATGGAATTTTTACAAAATTTTCTACAGAAATACAATTTTTACGAAATTTTCTGCAGAAATAATATTTTGCAAAAATATTCTATTGAAATAAAATTTTGCAAAAATTTTTTATAGATATCAAATTTTGACAATATGTTCTATAGAAATAAAATTTTTACAAAATTTTCTATAAAAATAAAATTTTGAAAAAATGTCCTATAGAAATAAAATTTTAACAAAATTTTCTATAGTAATAAAATTTTGACAAAATTTTCTATAGAAATAAAATTTGCCAAAATTTACTTTAGAAATAAAATTCTTATAAAATATGCTAAAAAAATAAAATTTTGACAAAATTTTCTATTGTAATAAAATTTTGAAAAAATTTTCTATAGATATAAAATTTTGACAAAAAAATAGACTATAGAAATAAAATGTTGACAAAATTTTCTATAGTAATAAAATTTTGACAAAATTTTGTATAGAAATAAAATTTTGACAAAAGTTTATATATAAATAAAATTTCGAAAAAAATTTTATATATAAATAAAATTTCGAAAAAAAATTTATATATAAATAAAATTTCGAGAAAATTTTGTATAGAAATGAAATTTTGACAAAATTTTCTGTAGAAATAAAATTTTGCAAAAATTTTCTATAGAAATAAAATTTTGCAAAAATTTTCTATAGAAATACAATTTTTATAAAATATACTATAGAAATAAAATAAAATTTTCTATAGTAATAAAATTTTGAAAAAATTTTCTATAGATATAAAATTTTGACAAAATTTTCTACAGAAATACAAATTTTGAAAAAATGTTCTATAGAAATCAAATTTGGAAAAAGAATTTAAATAGAAATAACATTTTGACAACATTTTCTGTAGAAATACAATTTTGACAAAATTTTCTATAGAAATAAAATTTTAACAAAATTTTCTATAAAAATAAAATTTTGAAAAAATGTCCTATAGATATAAAATTTTCTATAGAAATAAAATTTTCTATAGTAATAAAATTTTGACAAAATTTTCTATAGAAATAAAATTTTGCAACAATTTTCTATAGAAATAAAATGTTTATAAAATATACTATAGAAATAAAATTTTAACAAAATTTTCTATAGAAATAAAATTTTGCAAAAATTTTCTATAGAAATAAAATTTTTATAAAATATACTATAGAAATAAAATTTTGATAACATTTTCTATAGAAATAAAATTTTTACAAAATTTTCTGCAGAAATACAATTCTTACAAAATTTTCTGCAGAAATAATATTTTGCAAAAATATTCTATTGAAATAAAATTTTGCAAAAAATTTTTATAGAAATCAAATTTTGAAAAAATTTTCTATAGAAATCAAATTTGAAAAAAGAATTTAAATAGAAATAAAATTTTGACAAAATTTTCTATAGAAATAAAATTTTAACAAAATTTTCTATAAAAATAAAATTTTGAAAAAATGTCCTATAGAAATAAAATTTTTATAAAATATACTATAGAAATAAAATTTTCACAAAATTTTCTATAGAAATAAAGTTTTGACAAAATTTTCTATAGAAATAAAATTTGAACAAAATTTTCTATAGAAATAAAATTTTGAAAAAATGTCCTATAGAAATACAATTTTCTATAGAAATAAAATTTTAACAAAATTTTCTATAGTAATAAAATTTTGACAAAATTTTCTATAGAAATAAAATTTTGACAAAATTTTCTATAGAAATAAAATTTTTACAAAATTTCCTGCAGAAATACAATTTTTACCAAATTTTCTGCAGAAATAATATTTTGCAAAAGAATTCTATTGAAATAAAATTTTCCAAAAATTTTTTATAGAAATAAAATTTTGACAAAATTTTCTATAGAAATAAAATTTTTACAAAATTTTCTGCAGAAATACAATTTTTACAAAATTTTCTGCAGAAATAATATTTTGCAAAAATATTCTATTGAAAGAAAATTTTGCAAACATTTTTTTATAGAAATCAAATTTTGAAAAAAATTTCTATAGAAATGAAATTTGAAAAAAGAATTTAAATAGAAATAAATTGAAAATTAAATTGACAACATTTTCTATAGAAATAAAATTTTGACAAAATTTTCTATAGAAATAAAATTTTAACAAAATTTTCTTTAAAAATAAAATTTTCAAAAAATGTCATATAGAAATAAAATTTTCTATAGAAATAAAATTTTAACAAAATATTTTATAGTAATAAAATTTTGACAACATTTTCTATAGAAATAAAATTTTGACAAAATTTTCTATAGAAATAAAATTTTGACAAAATTTTGAGATTGCAGCAACCCAAGAGGATATTAACAATTAGCGGATATCGGGATCATTTCCAAATATTATGAGCTATTTTCAAAAATTTAGAAAAACTTCATGTGAATTACTTATCTAGGGTTTAAAGTAAAATTTAAAGGATGTTTAGATTATAAGCCAACTAACCAAATCCCTTAATTAAATTTAATAAATTTTTTTTTTAATAATTTTTATGAGGCCAATTTCATAATTAAATTCCATTGGCAGCTTACAATGCCACCATTCAACAAAAAAAAAAATTATAGTGATCCCCTCAAAAAAATACCATAACCCGAGTAAAAAAAAACACCTTAAAGCCCTGTGGGCGTATATCTTGGCAGGCTACACAGATGCTTATACATGCTCTTGTAAATATCGCTGCAAATAAAAAAACGATAAATAATTTTATGTAAATAAGGTGGGAGCTCCTCATCCCATGGATGGGGGGGGGGATACTAAAAACGCAAAGATCAACCGGTTTTTTTTTTTAGCATTACTTGTTCATCTATTTCACGATGATGAAACAGTGGCAATTATTTGGAAGCTCTAATCCCAAATCTCAACTATCGTCAGCTTTTGATGACGAATCTCTTCTGTCGGTTTGGTTTGGAAAATGTTAAGAAAATTTGAAATTTATTGGTAACAAGTGACGATGTCAAAAGACAACGATGATTGGTGTGTGGTTAACCTTCCTTATTAGTTGTTTTGGTGTCACAATTTCTTATTACCTCCATCATCGTCATCATCATCACTCGCATTCTCACAGAAATTCTCAAGCTAATGGTGATGATGATAATGTTGATGATGATGGTGGTGGTATAGGTTGATATGTATGAAAGTAAGATGGTGGTTAGCACAGAAACCACTTTGTTTTGGTTTCATTTGGCCACTATTCGATTGTCTTGTGATGATCAAAGGAATGACGATTTCAAGGCCTCTGCAAAGGCCTTTCTAATTTCTTGGTTTAAAAATTAGCTGCACGAATTCCACTTAACCAAAACTCATTGCAGAAATTTTATCAATGAAAATTGTAAGCAAAACGAGATATGAATTCCAAAGATGACACATTAGGCTTGTAATAGCACCACATTTAAGACAGATGGATGGATAATCGTATCTGAAATGGCAACGCTACTTCGTAAAGCGAATGGAATTCTACTGTCTATAGAAAATTTTGGCAAAATTTTATTTCGATATAAATTTTATTTCTATAAAAAAAAGTTGACAAAATTTTATTTCAATATAAGTTTTGTTTCTAAAGAGAATTTTGCCAAACTTTTGGTAAAATTTTATTTCGATATAAATTTTATTTCTATAAAAAAAGTTGACAAAATTTTATTTCGATATAAGTTTTATTTCTAAAGAGAATTTTGCCAAAATTTCATTTTTATAGAAAATTTTGCCTAAATTTTATTTCTATAGAAAATTTCGCCAAAATTTTATTTCTATAGAAAATTTTGCCAAAATTTTATTTCGATAGAAGATTTTGCCAAAATTGTATTTCTATAGAGAATTTTGCCAAAATTTTATTTCTATAAAAAATTTTGCCAAACCTTTATATCCATACAAAATTTTCCCCAAATTTTATTTCTATAGAAAATTGCCAAAATTGTTATTTCTACAGAAATTTTTGCCACAATTTTATTCCAATAGAAAAATTTGCCGAAATTTTATTTCTATAAAGAATTTTGCCAATATTTTATTTCTATAGAAAATTTCGCTAAAATTTTATTTCCATAGAAAATTTTGACAAAATTTTACTTATATAGAAAATTTTGACAAAATTTTACTTATATAGAAAATTTTGACAAAATTTTACTTATATAGAAAATTTTGACAAAATTTTACTTATATAGAAAATTTTGACAAAATTTTACTTATATAGAAAATTTTGTGTTTAGAGAAAATTTAGTCAAAATTTTAGTTCTATAGAAAATTATACTTCTATGGAAAATTTTGTCAACATTTTATTTCTATAGAAAATTTTTTCAAAATTTTATTTTTATAGAAAATTTTGTTTAAATTTAATTTCTATAGAAAATTTTGTTAAAATTTTATTTCTATAGAGAAATTTCCCAAAATGTTATTTCTATAGAAAATTTTGCCAAAATTTTATTTCAATAGAAAATTTTGTCAAAATTTTATATCTATAAAAAAATTTGTCAAAATTCTATTTCTATAGAAAATTTTGTCTAAATTTTATTCCTATAGAAAATGTTGTCAACATTTTATTTCCATAGAAAGTTCGCCAAAATTTTATTTCTATAGAGAATTTTGCCAAAATTTAATTTCTACAGAAAATCTTGCCAAAATTTTATTTCTATAGAAAAGTTTACCAAAATTTTATTTTTATAGAAAAGTTTGCCAAAATTTTATTTCTATAGAGAATTTTGCCAATTTTATGACCATAGAAAATTTTGCCAATATTTTATTTCTATAGAAATTTTTGTCAAATTTTAATCACTATAGAAAATTTTGTCAAAATTTAATTTCTATAGAAAATGTTGTCAATATTTTGTTTCCATAGAAAATTTTGCCAACATTTTATTTCTATAGAGAATTTTGCTAAAATTTTATTTCTATAGAAAATTTCGCCAAAATTTTATTTCTATAGAAAAATTTGCCAAAATTTTATTTCGATAGAAAATTTTCAAATTTCCATAGAAAAGTTTGTCAACATTTTATTTCTATAGAGAATTTTGCCAATTTTATGGCCAAAGAAAATTTTGCCAACATTTTATTTCTATAGAAATTTTTGTCAAATTTTAATTACTATAGAAAATTTTGTCAAAATTTAAATTCTATAGAAAATGTTGTCAACATTTTGTTTCCATAGAAAATTTCGCCAACCTTTTATTTCTATAGAGAATTTTGCCAAAATTTTATTTCTACAGAAAATTTCGCCAAAATTTTATTTCTATAGAAAAATTTTCCAAAATTTTATTTCTATAGAAAATTTTATGTTTAGAGCAAATTTAGTCAAAATTTTAGTTCTATAGAAAATTTTGTGAACATTTTATTTCTATAGAAAATTTATTCCTACAGAAAATTTTGGCAAAATTTTATTTCCATAGAAAATTTTGTCAAAATTTTATTTCCATAGAAAATTTGAAACTTTTGCCAAATTTTTTTCTATAGAAAAGTTTGCAAAAATTTAATTTATATAGAAAATTTTGCCAAAATTTTATTTCTATAGAAAATTTTGCCAAGACTTTATTTCCACAATTTTATTTTTATAGATAATTTTGCCGAAACTTTATTTCCATAGAAAATTTTGCCAAAATTTTATTTCTATAGAGAATTCTGCCAAAAGTTTATTTCCATAGAAAATTTCGCCAAAATTGTATTTCCTTCTGTTTTCTTTTTGTAAATTCAAGCTCGAGATCAGAGTTTTATTTACTGTTTTATATTTTTAAAATTCGATATTTCGATCTCCTTCGGAAATCATCGACGGGAATAAAATAAATAAATAAAATGAAAACCTATTTCAATGGTTTAAAATTTTATTTCTATAGAGAATTTTGCCAAAAGTTTATTTCCATATTTCGTCAAAATTTTATTTCTATAAAAAAGTTTGCCAAAATTTTATTTCTGTAGAGAATTTTTCCAAAATTTTATTTCTATAAAAAATTTTACCAAACCTTTATATCCATACAAAATTTTCCCAAAATTGTATATCTATAGAAAATTTTTTCAAAATTTTTATTTCTACAGAAATGTTTGCCACAATTTTATTCCTATAGAAAAATTTGCCGAAATTTTATTTCTATAAGAATTTTGCCAAAATTTTATTTCTATAGAAAATTTCGCTAAAATTGTATTTCTATATAAAATTTTCCAAAAATATTATTTCCATAGAAAATTTCACCAAAATTTTATTTCTATAGAAAATTTTGCCAAAAATTTATTTCTATAGAAAATTTTACCAAAATATTATTTCCATAGAAAATTTTGACAAAATTTTACTTATATAGAAAATTTTATGTTTAGAGAAAATTTAGTCAAAATTTTAGTTCTATAGAAAATTTTGTGAAAATTGTATTTCTATAGAAAATTTATTCCTACAAAAAATTTTGGCAAAATTTTATTTTTATCGAAATTTTTACCAAAATTTTATTTCCATAGAAAATTTTGTCAAAATTTTATTTCCATAGAAAATTTAAAACTTTTGCCAAAATTTTATTTCTATAGAAAATTTTGCCATAATTTAGCTCTACAGAATATTTTGACAAAATATTACTTTTATAGAAATTTTTTTCCCAATTTTAATTTTTATAGAAATATCTATAGAAATTTTCTCAAAATTTTATTTCTATAAAAATTTTGCACACATTTATTTTATTTCTATAGAGAATTTTGCAAAAATTTTATTTCTATAGAAACTTTTGCCAAAATTTTATTTCTATAAATACTATTGCCAAAATTTTATTTCTGTAGAAAATTTTCCCAAAATATTATTTCCATAAAATATTTTGACAAAATTTTACTTATATAGAAAATTTTATGTTTAGAGCAAATTTAGTCAAAATTTTAGTTCTATAGAAAATTTTGTGAACATTTTATTTCTATAGAAAATTTATTCCTACAAAAAATTTTGGCTAAATTTTATGTCCATAGAAAATTTTGTCAAAATTTTATTTCCATAGAAAATTTGAAACTTTTGCCAAAATTTTATTTCTATAGAAAAGTTTGCAAAAATTTAATTTATATAGCAAATTTTGCCAAAATTTTATTTCTATAGAGAATTTTGCCAAAAGTTTATTTCCATGGAAAATTTCGACAAAATTGTATTTCTATAGAAAATTTCGACAAAATGTATTTCTATAGAAAATTTCGCCAAATTTTATTTTGATAGAGAATTTTGCCAAAAGTTTATTTCCATAGAAAATTTCGCCAAAATTTTATTTCTATAGAGAATTTTGCCAACATTTTATTTCGATAGAAAATTTCGCCAAAATTTTATTTTGATAGAAAATTTTGCCAAAATTTTATTTCGATAGAAAATTTTGCCAAAACTTTATTTCCATAGAAAATTTCGCAAAAATTCTATGTCTATAGAGAATTTTGCCAAAATTTTATTTCATAGAGCTAACATAAATATTGCACTAGATCCATAGAATTGGGCAGCCATCATTAATTAATGGACAAGAGAAGATCACACCACCTGTGACAGCATCAGATATCCACGATAGCTAAACTAACCTAACCTAACCGAGAATAAGGTACATTAAAATTCTAAACTCAATTGTTGATATTCACCATGCAAGTCACTTTTACACTTACCTCCCAGCCTTCCCAAAATTGCAAAGATCTATGCCGATGTTATTGCCATTTGAGATAAATGTAAGGCAAAAATGACTTTGGTAAACCTGAGAATGTATCTTAAGAAACCCCATATGAAATACAACAACAACAACCACTACAACAACAAAATAGTTACATCGACCAAGTATGAAATCAGCAAATCAAAGAAGTAGAATGAAACCAAGTTGCAAGTAAGTCAATCCAAGCCAAACCGACCGAGTATTTTAGCCAAGCATGCAGACGGACCCACAAACTCGCATTCACAACTGACACACTACCCAGCCATCCAGTGAGGTAGTCAGTCAGGCAGCCACCTGCAAATGAAATCATTAAAGCTCTTTATGTTGTTGTTGTTGCTGCTATGACTGTTGTCTTCTTTCATTTTGGTCGGTTTTTGTTTTGTTTTTTGCAGCAAACTGGCTGGCAAGTACCAAGAGCAACACTAGTACCAACCATCAACCTGAGCTGAACTAAAATGAACTGAAAGCAACGACCGCTTCGGTGGCGGCAGCGGCAGTGGCGGCGGCCCACAAGGTAAGTGAGCTTATTCAATACGAGTAACCCAGTTTTTACTTCTTGGGCTCTATGGTGTACTACGTGTGTGTGTGTGTTTCTGTTTGTTGCTGTTCGTTTCTTGATATAAAGCTGGGATTTCGCAATTGGTAGGAGATGTTTCATAGAGGTACTCCGGAGGAGGGGGCAACGAGTAGAGGCAGGGAACAAATTTGGTGGCCATAGAACCAGCTAAAAAGAAAAATCTAGGCATAGATCTATCAACACCAAACGATGGCAATGGTGCAATTGGAAGGGAAATGCATTTTGATGTGAAGATCAGTTGGGCTTAGATGACGGAATGAAATGGAAGTGTATCCGGTGGAAAAATAGGTGCCATTTGCATAGGGAGTGAGGATGGAATTGTTCTTAACTGAGGATATCTCATAAACGGAATTACTTGGGAAATAAGGAAGTGTTATCAGTTTGGTGGGGATGACCAGTATAGGCAATACTGGGTGATTTGTGCCGTACAGGATCTACAATTCCTCGAAGATGGACAATCAAAAATTATGCGAGTCCATTTCACTCCAGAGAATTTCCATCAGTTTTTAGAGCACCAACCAATTTTCCTTCTCATCAAAGGTAAATGAGCATGAGTAAATACTGCAAAGACAGGGCAAGGAACCTAGGTTAGGGCTTGGACTATTCTATTCACTTATTACATAGTGCTGTCCGTTGTTCAGCTCAATGACAAGCGACCTCATTTTTATAGCCGATGCTATAGGGCAAGTCACATTACCGGTGAACGATTTTAAGCACTCAAAAATATCACCTGTATCACTGAGAGGAGTTAGGTTAGGTTAGGCTATATAGTCAATTTATTTCAACGAGTGTAGCCGAATACTATGTTTAGCTCAATGACGAGGGTCTCCTATTTATAGGCGAGTCCGAACGACTCATTACGGTAAAACCGTAGAGAAGCTTTGAAACACTCGGAAATGTCACCAGTATTACTAAGGGAGTATAATCCATCTCTGGAAACCTCTTTGGTGTTGTGTCGAAACTGGGATTGAACCCATTAAACACTTTGTGTGCATGCAAACCATTGTATCACGGTGGAGATAAAGTTCCGCTGAGAACATTTTATGTGTTCGCTCGAAACTGGAACATCCAACCCTAGGGAAGGGACCTAAGATTGGATTAAGGGAAGGGATTAAGATTGGAATTAGACCATCGCTGAAAATTTTTTAATGTTCTGCCGAAATTAGATTTTAATCTCTCACTTTAGCGAAAGGGACATAAGATTGCCAATGTCCATTTTCAATTTGAAATCCAAATCCTCGGTGTAAATTATTTTTATCGTATCGAAAATAATCGCTCTTCGCAATCAGATGACCAATTGTGTTTAGTTCCTTCCTAAAGTCGAATGTGAGGGATACCTCCTACTTGTGCCATGGTTTGGATGTACTCATGAGCGAGAGGTAGGTAAAGATACTATATCGTAGCTGAGGTTGCACTGGTAACCTTCTCCCGTCTTCATTTATGGAGCTGGGCTTCGCAATCACATGACCAATTGTGTTTAGTTCCCTCGTAAATTCAAACTTGAGGGATACCTCCTAGTTGTGGTATGAGACCGCAAATTGGATATTCATCCTGGATTACTGGACCCAGCAGCGAGAGGTAGCTGTTTAAGTATCTACAGATGCTAAATCGGAGCTGAGATAGCACCGACAACCTTCCAAGAAGACCAATACTGTACCGATTGTACGGCATTTCCTTGGAAACATTTACGGTGCAAAACCAGTCTCAGTGCAGTCAATGTCGCTCTTCGTAATCAAATGACCAATTTTGCTTGGTTCCTTCCTGTAGGCGAAGTTTTAAGGATGCATCTTAGTTGGGGCATGGTTTGGATGGTTTGTGAATATTCATCCTGGAATGCTGGGCTCAGGAGCGAGAGGTAGCTGTTTAGGTATCTAGAGATAATAGATCAGAGTTGACATAACACCGAAAAACGTAACGTATCTACATTTATGGTGCTGAGCTTCCAACAGGATTGGACAGCATTACCTTGGGAACAATTGCCGTGTAAACCAGTCTCAGTGCCGTCTATGTAAGACTTCGCAATTAGATGACTAATTGTGTGTAGTTCCTTCCTAAATTCGAACTTGAAGGATGCCCCGCAGTTTTGGCTTGGTTTGGAATTTCTTGGGATATTCATTTTGGGTTGGTGAACATAGAAGCGAGAGGTAGCTATGTAGGTACCTAGAGATGCCAGATCGGGCTTCTAGCATCTACATTTATGGGGGCTTAGTTCCTTCCTAAAGTCGAATTTGAAGAATGCTCCCTAATTATGGCATAGTTTGGATGCTCTTTCGATTACTGCGCTCTGGAGCGAGGGGTAGCTGTTTAGGTACCTTTAGATAATAGATCGGAGATGGGATAGCATTTGAGACCGTCTATTCATTCTACATTTATCCAGGTTTAGAACACTATACCGATTAGCCAATATAGTCTCTTAAAGAGAGTGCGTGTGAACTAGTATCAGTGCGGTATGTAACCTCACATCGCTATTGTCGCAAGTAGAGGACCAATTTTGTTTGGTTAATTCCCAATGTCGAACTTGAAGGATGCCTCCTAGGATGTGGAATTGCCATCCATCTATTTCGATTATTAGAGCACCAGCGAGGGGCGGTGCATGTATTCGTATATTCTAGTCTCGAAGCCGTATGTTGACTAATTTTGTTCGGTTCCTTCCCAAAGTCGAACTTAGAGGATGCCTCCTAATTTTAGCATAGTTTGGATTCTCAACATGTCGACGTCTGTTAGTGAAAGAGAGGGATGGGGTGGAAGACCGAACACCAAAAAGGTTTTTCAGCGGTGGATTATCCCACCTAAGTAATGCTGGTGACATTTCTGAGGGTTTCAAAGCTTCTCTAAGTGGTTTCACTGCAAGCCGTTCGGACTCGGCTATAAAAAGGAGGTCCCTTGTCATTGAGCTTAACATGGAATCGGGCAACACTCAGTGATAAGAGAGAAGTTCACCAATGTGGTATCACAATGGTCTAAATAGTCTAAGTGAGCCTGATACATCGGGCTGCCACCTAACCTAACCTAAGGTCGAACTTGAAGGATGCCTCCTAGGATGTGGAATTGCCATCCATCTATTTCGATTATTAGAGCACCAGCGAGCGGTGGTGCAGGTATTCGTATATTCCAGTCTCGGATCCGTATGTTGACTAATTTTGTTTGGTTCCTTCCCAAAGTCGAACTTAGAGGATGCCTCCTAATTTTAGCATAGTTTGGATTCTCAACAGGTCGACGTCTGTTAGTGAGAGAGAGAGAGGGAGGTGTGGGGGGTAATACACCACCGTGCGTAGGCTCAGATATGTTTCCTTTGAAATTGACAAAGAATTAATCTATCAGCCAGCGGTTTTTAGAGAACGAATACTTGCGAAGGGCCGTGCAGATATTAATCCAGTGGAAGGTGCAGTGCGAAAAACACAGGTCAGCAGAATCGCTTCCAGTATCTTGCAGAAGTAAAGAATAATCTACCATATTTTCCAGATATTCGGACTCTATAAGGTGTTGAAACAGTTTGAGTAGGTATGGGATAAGTACCTAGCTCTTCAACTACCAATGTATTTTAGCATCTTCGTAGGCAGACCAACTGGGCCAATAGCAATCGAGCTTATGGCGACCTTTATCTCCTGTCCGTATTGAGGGAATGGGAGATACGTTTCAGTTTTCTGCTTCCACGACAATGTGCTTGACGATTTGTCTGCAGAAAGCTGTTACTGTACAGGCATCATCTTTCGATTTTAGATTTTGGGCACTCCTTAATACCCTTCCAGCATTTCAAAGTTCCATTTCATCCTCATCGCTACCACAGACTCGTAAGTGACACTACAACTATCGCCAACTGTGATGGGGGGAAGCGTATCAAAAAGTACGAAATGTACATGAAAGTATGTTGGCGTCACTTGTATTAAAAGAGCTGACAACATAATTACGCGTAAAATTGTGAAAGGTATATTGGTGAACAATTTTCGATTTTCCAAATAATATATATAATAAAGTGCTAGTTTTGCAGATATTTTGCCAAACACGCTATCCCCATCAAGAACTGGATCATCAGCCGAATATAGCAGAATTGAAAACTTATAAATCAACATAATTCATTTTTAAGGCATTATGTTCATATAAATGTTACATCTGAAAAAATTTATAAATTTTTATTCAAATTAATAAACATCTAAACAATCGTATTTTCCTTGACCACAATGATTCTTTTACAACTATCTTAAAATGCACTTATTCTAATAGTTTGTAGGGGCTCTTATTGGCGTCGTTCTAAATTTATCTAAAAAGGCACCTAATAATTGCACTCATGCCATAATTTTTTGTAGTAACTTGGCGTGGTACAACTTCTCAATAGTGACGGCACTTTTGCGACGGCATTTGGTTATCGTATACGACTGTTCTCGACGTGGTGGGGATTCTCAGAAGGGCCATCAAATTCAAAAAATGTTGGCAGATTATCTTTAGCTGCTAGGGTTGCAGGCTATAAACACTTATGATTTCCATTTTGTTATATCAAAAATTTTATTTATCATACAGCCGATTCTTTCTTTCATAAATATGGGTTCTATTTTAGAAACAGGTCTTCGCTCGAGTTTACTTGTCCTTAGTTATAAATGTTTGTTAGTTTTACCCAGCCATTTTCATGAAGCTTCAAAAATGCATGGTTAGCTAATAAACACTTTAATCGTACTTCGGATATGTCTGAAATCATGACCATTTTAAGTCTTGTAATTTTTTCAATTAAAACATAGAAAAGATGTCGACAATTCACTTAATTCAATTTGAGATAATTTCTTGAAAAGGAAAGTGAATAATAATCCCCATATTTATAAATGTTAAAGTAAACTTGAATCCTACTAAATATTACCATACAATTCCCTTCGATAAACTGTCAGTAAAATATTATGAATATGGACATAAGCATTTACCTTTAAAAGTGCTCATTTCTAATATATCCTCATATATATGGCAACCCTATTCACAAATGCAATCGTTAGAAATTGCATCACTGACTGACTGACATTAAAATCGGTTAGCAACTTATCAAAAATTGTGGCAGGTTCGACGGCATTAGCAATAACAGCCACACCAACAAAAACAACAACAAACACTCAAGCCATAGCAATACCAATGAGAGTGGGTGGTTGTAGGTGTTTGTGTCACAGAGAATATTCGTTTTGCTTTTACGATGTCAATGCAGGTGGATACGGATATTGTGTGTGAACAGAGTGTTGTGATCTTTCGAACAGCAGCAACAACAACATCAAAATGAGACAAGTGTGTAACGCACAACTAAATTTATTTCTCATCTGCTCAATTTCAGAATTCACACGCACACACGCTCATGCACACAAGAAAAAATATCGCCCATAGACTTGATTTATTTGATGTTCTAAAATTATTTGGGTCATCTGGTATTCTTTTTTTTTGTTTTGTTTGAATTTTTTACACAACAACGGATCATAGGTGTTTCAAAGGAAATTCTAAATCAATTTTGTAATGTCTTTGTGCTAAATTTTATTGATGATTTTTTTTAATTAAATTTCAACTCACATTTTATAGATAAAATGTCTGGGTGGTATGAAAAAACAGCCTTTGAAGAGTTCTGATCTTTATCAGAAGTTAAAATATCCTTGATTGCTTATATGACTTAAAGAGAGTTTAACAATTGACCTCTTAGTTTATTTTATTTTGTTTTTTTTTTTTTTTTTTTTTTTTTTGTAAGAAAAAAGGCCGCTCTTTATTTTTTTCTTTCGTTTTTATTTTTTGTCAGCACTTTCTTTTATTTTCTTTGCCAGTATATGACAGGGGGCACATTCCGAATTTATGTCACTGTGACTCGTTGCATTGTAGTATGAATTTTGTTGTTGTTCTGTTATTGTTTTGTTGTAAATGTGAGATCGTGGAAGGCGAAATTCTACAGCGGCGGCGGATGTATGACAAATAAACGAACCCGGACCACGACCGTTTTCTTTTTTTTTTGCAATTTTTCTTTAAAGGCAACCGTTTATTTCATCAATGCAATGGTATTGCTAATAACCATGCACACAATGTTCCAAAATAAAGCGTAAAATGACGCGCTGATTTGTAAGTTCAGAAACGCACTGAAAGCATCAACTCATTTGAACGAACACAGCTCGAAGCTCTAAACCTCCAATGTTAGCCGTTCTTGTTGTAGTTGCTGTTGTTGTTGCTACCACATCTAATGATGGCAGTTGGTTTGGTCGCTTGCATGGATGGTAGGTTGGTAATACTTCTTGACACTGTAACCGCAATGAGAAACTATAAACGTCAAATTGAAAATAACGTAAAAAAAGGTTCGCGCAATGAGCCGCTTGATGCCGTTGATGTCGTCGTCGTAATAGTTTCGCCGCCGTTGTCAACAAATTCCGCATCCGCAATGGTTGCAAAACAAAAACACACTGAATCAACTGTCAATGGGACTGGTGGCGTTGAAGCGCAAAACAAAACAGCAAATCTCTAAGTTTGGGATGACAACGCTGTTCATGATGATGTCGGCGGTGGTGGTGGGGCCATGGCAGAATATCACAGCTCGTTCCCCAAAAAGCAGCGGCCTAATGATAGTGCACCCAGTTTATAATGGCAATATGTGATTTTTCTAAAGGAACAAATCGGCTGCTGTGCTAGCGTTGACGCTGCGTCGCATCCATTGTGTGAACACACCAACGCTATTGTGGAGCGACCAAACAAATTAACAGCAAAAACAACTGGCACACAGTGGGGGAAATTGTAATGGAAAAATTGTTGATGATAAAAATAGAACTTACTTCATTGCTTTTTATTTCATTTCATTTTATTGCATTTAATTTAATTTAATTTAATTTAATTTAATTTAATTTAATTTAATTTAATTTAATTTAATTTAATTTAATTTAATTTAATTTAATTTAATTTAATTTAATTTAATTTAATTTAATTTAATTTAATTTAATTTAATTTAATTTAATTTAATTTAATTTAATTTAATTTAATTTAATTTAATTTAATTTAATTTAATTTAATTTAATTTAATTTAATTTAATTTAATTTAATTTAATTTAATTTAATTTAATTTAATTTAATTTAATTTAATTTAATTTAATTTAATTTAATTTAATTTAATTTAATTTAATTTAATTTAATTTAATTTAATTTAATTTAATTTAATTTAATTTAATTTAATTTAATTTAATTTAATTTAATTTAATTTAATTTAATTTAATTTAATTTAATTTAATTTAATTTAATTTAATTTAATTTAATTTAATTTAATTTAATTTAATTTAATTTAATTTAATTTAATTTAATTTAATTTAATTTAATTTAATTTAATTTAATTTAATTTAATTTAATTTAATTTAATTTAAATTAATTTAATTTAATTTAATTTAATTTAATTTAATTTAATTTAATTTAATTTAATTTAATTTAATTTAATTTAATTTAATTTAATTTAATTTAATTTAATTTAATTTAATTTAATTTAATTTAATTTAATTTAATTTAATTTAATTTAATTTAATTTAATTTAATTTAATTTAATTTAATTTAATTTAATTTAATTTAATTTAATTTAATTTAATTTAATTTAATTTAATTTAATTTAATTTAATTTAATTTAATTTAATTTAATTTAATTTAATTTAATTTAATTTAATTTAATTTAATTTAATTTAATTTAATTTAATTTAATTTAATTTAATTTAATTTAATTTAATTTGATTTAATTTAATTTAATTTAATTTAATTTAATTTAATTTAATTTAATTTAATTTAATTTAATTTAATTTAATTTAGTTTAATTTAATTCCATGTTATTTAATTTAAAATATCTTCTCCCAATGTGTAGCATAGAAAATATGAATGGCATACTCCAAATGCGAGTATGTTGCTATTATAGCTGTTATGTTTTCTCATATTCTCCTCTAGTATGTGGGGGAACGACGTAGCAGTAGCAGCGAATGCTGTCGCAGTCGTCGTTCGCTGCAGGTATTTCCCTCATTCATAGTGTGCTTTGCGTTTCTTTTTTTTCTGTAGTTTGTGTTTTTTTTTTTTTTTGTTGCGTTTTCTCAAGGCCTACAGATTTAGGCCAAAAATCTCAAGTGATCTAAACCAACCAAACAAGAAACAAGAGTCGGTACGAGTCTGTCTGTCGTTCGTTTGTTCATTCGTTTGCAATCGTTTCGCATTGCCACTTACATACACCGCCACCTACCTAGCTATAGACTTCACCCCTCTGCCCCAGCACCAGCTTCAACCTCCTGCCCCTTTGTCTACATTTGCAATAGTGTCGTAAGTAAAGTATGGTGGCTGCTTGATGGCTGACTGGCTGGCTGTTGTATTAAAGTGTGTTATTTAGTTTATTTGTGGGGCCCATCGCCTCGCCACAATGCAAGTGAGAGGATTGACTGACAACATGTGCATATGTGTTTGCCTGTATGTTCGTTCGACCGACCAACTTACAAAACCCACGAACAATATTAAAAAAAAAAACTACTAAACAGAACAACAACAATTCGTCACATATCCACACAAACACGCACTATTTGTTGCGATTGCACAGAAAAGAAAAAAGAGGAACCATAGAACCACCTCCATTGTAACAACGGTGTAAGACTGTAAGTGTAAAATCTCCTTCATTCTTTTGATTAGGAGGGATATTGCATATTATTCATAGTCATCATTCATCAATTGTGATTGAGAAACTTAACTCTTTGTTTTGCCATGCCAATAATGCATGTGCTTTGTGTGAGGGGGTGGCCTATATTAGCGAGAGAGAGAGTGAGAGATGAAGTTGTAATGAGAAGATTTAATAGAGCGCATATACATCAATGAATGAAAGATGATCGATGGTCAATCACCGAACCACATATATCACACATGGAAATGATTGGCAATGTGGAACGGTCTGATAAATTAGCTTTAATTATTTGTCTAGAATTTCATTTAAAGTGGATTTATGACAAATATAAAGAGGATGTTGGAGAGAGGGTGTTTTACATTGATTTTTTTTTATTTTCAAGCAGGAAGAATACACTAAAAATTTGTACAACTAGAGAAGACTTTTTGCAGCGAGGTTTTCATTCGACAATTAGGATGATTTCAACAGACAGAGCCAGATTGCTACAGAGTTACATTGTGAGACTATGGAACGTCGTTTGGATTGGAACCTAATGGCTTTATTCAAAGTATATTGATACCATTTCAAAGAATATTGAGTCCGTAAATTTTTGGAAGGAAAATTCCGCTGTTGAGGTCAAGAAGGAAGAGGAACCTGAGGAATCCCATATTGATATATACTTCGCTGTCTCCGGTTAAATGGATAATATGTTTTTTTTTTTTAACGGCTACAGCAACGAAAACGTGTACCATGGAGGATAAAAAAATCCACCATCCCTATGGCTGACCCTTGATTGAACGTGCGAGGGATAGGTAAGAAAGAAATCATTTTCACAGTAATGTGAAACGTCGGCTATAAATAGGAGGTATTTGTTTGCTAAATATAGAATCAGGCAGCACTTATTGATATGAGTGATGTTCACCAACTAGAGTATCACAATGGACATAATAATCCAAGGAGGCTCGGAGTTTCGAGTGGAACTCTTTGATGTCACCATAGTGTAATAGTTACCATGTCCGCTTGCATAGAAAGTGTCGTGGGTTCTATCCCAGTTTCTAGTAAAGAGTATTTAAGCGGTGGTTTTGTTTAGTCTGCACGGCGCATAAGATCGTGTTCCTTCTGCACGGATGAAAAAGACTGTTTCTCATATGTTTGGCTATAAACATTATATGTTTGGAACACAAATTTTTAAACACAATATTTTTGAGTGCAAGCATATAATGTTCATAAAATAGCATAAGATGTTTGGGACATATATGTTAATATGTTAGAACATATTATGTTTGGGACATAAAATGTTTTTAAATATAATATGCTTGGATGCAAACATATATTAATTTAGAAATAGCCTATAAACATATATATGTTTAGTAGCTTGGAGCGCTATTTAACAGGGAGCGATATTGAATTAAGTTGGTGGTTGTTGCTTGTTATTACAAAATTAACATTTTATTTTTCCTTGGGCAATTGATCAGCTACTTCTTTGATCCTTACAAACTGTGTGGTCCGCTGTTCGAATCCCCGTCCGGCAAAAGGTAAAATTAAAATAAAAAAAATCATACAATTGAATAATTTCTTCAACAATGTTTGTATTACAGAAAAAGGTGCTACCCTGCCAGCATTTCAAAGTTCCATTTCATCTTCATCGCTACCACAGACTCGTAAATGTCACTACAACCATCCTACTGTGATGGGGGGCAGCATATCATAAAGTACAAAATGTACTTCATACATGTATTTTGCCATCACTACTTTTACAAAAGCCATTTTATTTTTTGTGAAACGCCAAGCGCAACCAGCTTGTTATATTTTATTTAAATAAAAACGAAAATAAAGTTCTGAAAACATAGATTTTACGCTTAAAATTGTGAAAGGTATATTGGTGAACAATTTTTGATTTTCCAAATGGAATAAAGTGATTGTTTTTCAAATATTTTACAGACACGCTGCCTCCATCGAATAAAAACACTGGCTGATAGACGCTGCAACATGTAACTCGCTACTTGTAACTCTACCTCTAATGCAAAAAATTATGTTAAATGTGATGTGATAGTGGTATAAATGTTATATTTTTAAGAATTTGTAAATAATTAATCAAATTATTAAATATCTAAACAAACGTGTTTTACTCGACCACAATGATTCTTTTACCACTATCTTAAAATGTGCTTTTTCTGATTGTTTGGAGGGTCTCTTATTGGCGTCGTTCTAAATTGATCTATAAAGGCACCTAATAATTGCACTCATGCGAAACCTTTTTGTAGTAACTTGGCGTGGTACAACTTCTCAATAGTGACGGCGCTTTTCCGACGAGTTTTTGATATCGTATATGATTGTTTTCAACGTACTGGGGATTCTCAGAAGCGCCCCCAAATTCAAAAAATGTTGGCAGGGTAAGAACTAAAAAATCTCGTGGAAGTGAGAAAGATGTGGGGGAATATACAATTAGGCAGAAACAAAATTTTGAGCATTCAGGTCGAAAACCTATGTTGTTAGCACCTATATTACCTGTTTATTTTCATAATTCATTATGATTGTAAATATATAAATAAATAAATAAAAATTTGAGCACAATATTGTTTGGGAGAATTTTTTTTAAGCATATAATACTTTTGGGTGCAAAGTGCTTCCAAACATATTATATGTTCATATAATAACATATTGTTTTTTGGAAGAAAACATTATTGAATTTGGATGCAAAAATACAAAATGTTTGGAACTTAGACTACCCAAACATATATTGTTTAGACCAATATGCTTTCAAACATATTATATATTGGAAGAGATCAAACATATAAATGTTTCGGCAATACCCAAAAATGTATATGCTTGAAGCAAAATATGTTTGGGAGTATATGTTACAGAAGCGATTTTTTGTGAGCGTGTGGAACTGGCAGGTCATGCTATTTAGACTGATATGTCTATGTAAACTTACTTATACTTTGTGTCATCTTCCTATAATGAAGCCAACCCATTTTTGTCACCTGCGGCGGCTGATACGCAATTTTTGCCATCTTTGATTGATTGTAGGATTAGCTGTACAACTAATCTCCTACACGCTCACAAAAAATCGCTTCTGTAACATATACTCCCAAACATATTTTGCTTCAAGCATATACATTCTTGGGTATTGCCCAAACATTTATATGTTTGATCTCTACCAATATATAATATGTTTGAAAGCATATTTGTCTAAACAATTTATGTTTGGGTAGTCTAAGTTCCAAACATTTTGTATTTTTGCATCCAAATTCAATAATGTTGTCTTCCAAAAAACAATATGTTATTTTGTGAACATATAATATGTTTGGAAGCATTTTGCACCCAAAAATATTATATGCTTAAAAAAATTCTCCCAAACAATATTGTGCTCAAAATTTTATTTATTTATTTATATATTTACAATCATAGTGAATTATGAAAATAAACAGGTAATATAGGTGCTAACAACATAGGTTTTCGACCTGAATGCTCAAAATTTTGTTTCTGCCTAATTGTATATTCCCCCACATCTTTCTCACTTCCAAGACATTTTTTAGTTCTTAGCACCTTTTTCTGTAATACAAACATTGTAGAAGAAATTATTCAATTGTATGATTTTTTTATTTTAATTTTACCTTTTGCCGGACGGGGATTCGAACAGCGGACCACACAGTTTGTAAGGATCAAAGAAGTAGCTGATCAATTGCCCAAGGAAAAATAAAATGTTAATTTTGTAATAACAAGCAACAACCACCAACTTAATTCAATATCGCTCCCTGTTAAATAGCGCTCCAAGCTACTAAACACATATATGTTTATAGGCTATTTCTAAATTAATATATGTTTGCATCCAAGCATATTATATTTACAAACATTTTATGTCCCAAACATAATATGTTCTAACATATTAACATATATGTCCCATACATGTTATGCTAGTTTATGAAAATTATATGCTTGCACTCAAAAATATTGTGTTTAAAAATTTGTGTTCCAAACATATAATGTTTATAGCCAAACATATGAAAAACAGTCTTTTTCATCCGTGTAACATTTCCGAAAACCTCTCATTGATTTTATAATGGATAAATGTCCGCCGCCGAATTTACAAATTTATACATGCTTACCTGTCAAGACGTCGGTGGCAAAAATTAAAAAAAATAAAGCGGCTTCATACTCTGCTATTAGTTAAATATTTAATATCAACTAAATTTAAATATATTTAAAAAATATTCGAAAATCTAATGAGACTTAAAGAGAAATTGCAATAATAATTCTCTCATTATCACAGCTTAAAAGGAAAACGATTTATGTAGGCCGTTCACGTCCTCACAGATTTGGTCAATTGCGTCTTTTAATTTCATTGAGTTCTACTGCGAGAGGTGGTCAAGGTGATTCATTTGAAGGTTATTTCCAATGATATAATATTATTTTACAATAGTGTGCCAAAGCAATATCATAGAATATTAAAATTTCACAAATGCTAAAATAACTTTTAGAAGCTCTCAAAGAAATTATTGTTATCATTGCCCATCACCACTTTATAATATGCCATGAAGCAATATTTCACATAAAATGCACATGCTGCTAAAACAAAAAAAAACCGAACAAAGTGAATTCTTATTTTATAACACCCTCTCACAAATAACCTAATTTCGAGTTGTCTCTTTTTTTTTTTTTGCTTTAGCAATGTTACATATTTGTGCTGTCACCCAATTGTCACACTCATATAGCACAACATTTCCGTTTTTCTCACTGAAAATCAAGCCTTTTACATTCTCTTCATCACTCTCCCATTTACATAGTGTCATCATCCCGTTAGTGATACCCAGAAAGCAGGCACACACACACCCTCACATAACTCCAAAACGTATGCGAAACACGCACAGATCCATTCCAAATGATTGTGGGTATGTTTGTGTATATGTTTGTAGAAGAGAGGATAACTAGTTCATTGGTCATTATGAGAGAGAGAGTGTGACAGAGGAGGAACCTACGAAACACTCAGGACAACATAAATAACCCTATTTAATCTTTAAGCTCCCCCAGGGTAAATTTGTATCTTTATTGTTTTTTTCTATTTTTTCCCTGTAGGTTATAACACACTTGCTGTATTGTTTTTTTTTTTTTTTTTAACTTTGCAAAAGAACATTCACTCACTCTATTTAAAGACACATTTTCAATTGTGTACTGCACACACTTTTGTTAAATTTTTTAACGGGAATTGTATATAGTAATTTATGTATATTTTTTTACTTCAATTCATTTTATAAAATTTAGAGTCAATTTAATATATGTATGTACATATTTTTTTTTTTACATCAACTTATGATAATTTTGTACTTCTTGTAATTTGTAATTTTGTAATAATGGAATGGAAAGACAATAAAGGATATTATGACAGTAGGGACAATTATCGATAACCACACATGGTAGGGAATGAAGTAAATGAGTTATCGATAGTAGTCATACATTATTATCGATTTTATAAGGTAATGTAAAAATAATATCGATTATAGTAAAGGATATAATTATCAAGGTAATTTCCTTGGATCTATTTAATGCAAAATGGACATTTAGCTAAATTTTTGCTGGAAACAACAACAATTAAGATTTACGCCCGGTTTACATGTCTCGAATCGAACAATCACAACTTTAAGCGACGTTTACATTATGATCGAAATATCTGTTTAGGACATTTGAAATTTCGCTTTTGTTTAGAAATGCAATTAGCAAATCTCGCAATAGTATTTTTTTTTTTGCATAATGTTTACTTGTTTGGTGTTTTATTATATAAATCATTTGCGCATCAATTTTTAAAATGTACATTTTAATGCCCCGTTCACATTATACTTTTATCCGTACAAAATGTCTGTATTTCAATAAAATCGTACTGTGTGGTCAAACGCTAATACATAATATGATTTTGAACGACGACGAATAGGCATACTTGCGTAGTCACATCTGTTAAACTGACGCCGGTGGCAAACATTTTGTGTAATGCGCCGTTCAGGATATAAAATAATCCGGACGAAATGTCTGGGTTTGTAAAGAATCTTACAGCGTCACCAAACGCTAAGAATTATCGGAGATATATAAAATATGAATAAGTATCTGGACAGCGCATTATTCAGTAGAGCTGATTGGGGCCAACTTATTCGCTTTTCGTATTATGCACTTTACAGACTATCAGTTATTCCGGACGACAGTGCTCGTGTCGAACATATCCCATATATTGTGCACATTATAAGTTAAGTACGAAGGCATAATCGATACTGCTGCATGTTTATGGGATCGATAACACATTTACCGATTATTTAGTCATCGCCGACAAGCCGTATCGATCCGACACACTGTAAGATTCTTCACAAACACCGACATTCCGTCCGGAATAATTGATAGTCTGTAAAGCGCATTATACATTTTCCGGTCAAATGTAGAAAAACGCTACGAATTGTCGGCGATCTGCGCCGTTCAGATTGTAAGTTTAATCTAACCTGACCTTTCCCAGATGTTGGCCACACTATAAGTTATTCCCAGATGCTGGACAAACTATAAGATGTGATCGATAACATATTTGTCGATTATTTAGTCATCACCGACAATTCGTATCGATTGGCCACACTGTAAGATTCTTTACAAACACAGAAATTCCGTCCGGAATAAGTTATAGCCTGGACGGCGCATTAAAGGGATCGCTAACACATTTATCTATATTTTACATACCTCCGACAATTCTTAGCGGTCGGCCACACTGTAAGATTCTTTACAAGCACAGCCATTCCCCAGACTACGAGGTTTTCCGTACCACTATGCTCGTGTTCAACTATTCGAAAAAATATCCCAAATATTGGCCACATTATAAATTATGTTCGGATAAATAATCTAACATATCCCATATATTGGCCAGATTATAAGTTAAGTACGAAGGCATAATCGATAATGCCGCATGTTTATGGGATCGATAACACATTTACCGATTATTTACTCATCAACGAATTGTCGTATCTATTGGACACATTGTAAGATTCTTCACAAACACAGACAGTCTGCCCGGAAAAAAATTATATGTTGTAAGACGCATTATGCGCCGTCCAGATGGTTAGTTTACCCGGACGACAGTGCTCGTGTCAAACATATGCCAGATATTGGCCAGACTATAAGCTATGTTCGAAGACATATCAAATTAGCTTTGTCATCCATTTTATGAAATCCCCAAAACATCGTCTAACCCCCATTTTCATGAAGCTCCGTTAGTGCTACGTTAAGGCCGGTACTCTGTTCGGTTTTCGCGTTGAAACTCCATACAAAACCAAAAAATGCGAACAATTTGTGAAATTTTTTCCATTTGTGATACTTTGCTTTTTCGTGTTGAAAAACTGACGTTTATAGCACGGCGCCATTTGCAATGTGAATTAAGAAATAATTTATTTATTAAAAACTATTTGTGCGGGTTTATAAATCAAACACGGACCATATTTTTGTTCCGAAACTATACAAAGGCTCAAAGGAATAGCAGATCAATTGCCCAAGGAAAAATAAAATGTTATTTTGTAAAAACAAGCAACACCACCAACTTAATCCAATATCGCTCCCTGTAAAATAGCGCTCCAAGCTACCTAAAAAAACGCCGCTTTCTATGAGCGAAATAATGGTTTCCATAAAAATTTTTCGCAAGAATGAACATAGTACCGGCCTTTAGCTAACGAACTTTTAAACCGTACTATGGACAAATCTGCCATCTTGCTAATATATTCAAAATGCCAGTTAGGAACTTAACTGTTAAAAATTTTTCAGTTAAAGTTAACCGGAGAGAAGATATTTTCATTTTACTTTCTGTTAACTGGGAGTTAAAGTCTAACGGAGCTACATGAAAATGGCCGTAAATAACAGTATTATAAGAATGCGCTTGTTATTCCCTTGTCAAACCCAGCCCATAATTGGTCCAATGAGCAGATCACACGAACATACTTCGTTTTAATAAATTGGGACTAATTTTAATTTGCACTACGCCTACAGACGTAGTGCAAAAATATATGTGCATTTGAACGGTTTCTTAATCTGAACGGTACATAAAATCCACCTGATTGATGTCCTACTGTGAACACCCCATCACACTCAAGGAGAAGTTGTACAATGATCTATTAATTTGTAAACCTTTGTAGCTTGACACCCGCTAATAATCTAATTTGTAGTTGTGATCATATTAACACATAATAAATTACTATATTATTATATTTGTTTTATTTTTTCTTTTTTATTTTCCTGTATTGTTTAATTTTCTCAGTACGATAAATCTTTAACTTGTAGGGCATACATATGAGAGTTGCCACTCTCTTGCTTTTTCATATGTGGATTTTGTGTGGATGCTACAGGGTTGTATTTTGTGGACAACGAATGCCAACGAAGAAGATTAAAGAAAACGCTCGGTGCAAGTGTGTGTGTGACTTATTAAACTAAAATGGCGACGTCAGAGTGATGGAATTGAGGAATTTTTTTCAATTGTGTTGATTTTTTTATATTCATATTATATATACATATATTGGTGGATATTTAACCCAATTACAACAATAAAGTGCAGTTTTGAAAACACAAACAAATAATCTCATGAAAATATTAAACAATTTTCGCAAATGCATCAAAAAAAGTGAAAATACAAAACAACATCATCGATTTGATCCGAAATAAGAACGTCGTAGTGGAAAAAAAGAGTGAAAAAGTTACGAAAAATAAAAATGGCGCCCGCGACAACGACGACGACGTCTTGACTTTCTTTTTTTTTTTCCTCGTTTCGTTTTAATAAATTTATAAATTTTTCTTTCGCGTTTCGTGCGAGACCATCAAGAAAAGATTTATTGAAATATCCCAATGAAGTGCTAAAAAAAACTATCTTGTGGTAGAAGAAAAAATAAGACTACATTGAATTTTTCTGGAGTGGAGCTCGAACGCAAACAACACCACACACAAACGCTTCTTTGTGTAGTGGAAGAGGGGAGCGCACCACCAGCACATCCCAACATCATCAGCTTTTGATTATACACGACACCAACGACGAGCCAAAGAAGATAGACCTTTTCATATTTGCTACAACACCACAACACCAGAGTTCTCTTTTTTTTGTTAAAAATCTTTGTTTTTTTTTATTTTATTAAGTTTTCATTCATACGCGTGAGTACGTGTGTGTGCGTGAAAACCCTTATTTGATTTATACAAATCAAAAAAGACGTGGTTAAGGAGGCCTTGAGGATGTGTGCTGCTCAAAGTAATCCGACACAAAGTTTTGGTCCTTATACATGGGGTTTTGCTGCCGATAATACTCGAGCGGATTCCGTATTGGAGATATCGCCCAACATAAACTATACTGTCAGCAGTGAGTCTGTAAGTTGTTCCCGAAATATATGTTCACCCCAAGAAAATTTGCTAAAATCTAACTTAGAAAATGTTTGTTTTGTATTTGTAAGATCTCGTAGCATTTCAAAGGTTTTTTTGTGTGGGAATTGGTATTTGCAAGAATATTAGCAAATCTCCACAATGAAAATTACTTTTTAGTTTTGCCCCACAATACAAAACAAAAATGTAAATACAACACATAAAAACGAAAAAATAATACACTTAACACCACTTTATATGACTGTACTTGTGATAGTCGTGGTAGTTGGTCGTTAGTCGTGGTCTTCGTCTCTTGTTGTTATTATTATTGTTGTTGCTTTCTGTCGGTCGTGGCCGTCTCTGTCTCTTGTATCATAGTCGTCGTCGTAGTAGTCGATTGTGTGGTTGTTGCTTTTGCCAGAGTATGGACTTTTGTTGTTGGTGTAGCTACACAGTGGCAGGCAACAAACATAACAGCAGAAGTTAACAACAATACAATTGTTCAAGCACTGGCAGGCAGTAAAATACTCAACACACACGGTCGTATTTTATAAGAAAGCGCGCGCGTGATGTATGCTTTTTCCCCCCTATATTGTTGTTGGTTTTATTCTTTTATTATTCTTTCTCTTCTATGTTTCTCTCTCTCTCCTTTGTACCGATTGCCACATTGATATGATTATGTTGTATGCTGTTCTATTACTATGAATATTTTTTGCTTTGTAATGTATGCGTGTATGTATTTTCACAAGGGGGCCGTGTGGGATGAGTTGCACTTCTTATGAGTGGTAGTTTGCGCGCCTTGCCACCAATATTATGACCCGCAATATCCAATGTGTTGATGCAATGCTCAATAATAATAATAATATTTTTGTCTATTGTATTGTGGTGGTGTTATTTTGTTGATAAATTCAATTCCCATACCAATGTCGTTTGTGTTCATTTGGAGAATAGTAACACATCGGCACATATATGTGCCACTCATATACGCATTGATACATGAGGGTAAACACCAAAGATGAAAATATAAACAAAATGCTTCTTCTTGTCATTGGATTTGGTACTGGTGTTGGGATATTTACCAGGATGTTATAAGGCCAATTGAGAGAAAAAAAGGCGCGAGATTAATGTAAATAACAATGGGTAGATAGATTCTTGTTTCTGATTTGAAATATGAAGGATATTTATCAAATAATGGAAACTATAGTTCCAAATGAATGGACAGTTGTTACAGGGACAAATCAAGGATCGTACAAATGGGAATATAAATAATGGTCTGACTACGTACTTTGAGGTTCTGCTTCGTCTATCACGTCATAGTATGGTACACAGAAAAAAAAATCACGGACGTTTTTCCAATTAAAGTCCTATTTGATTTTGAAAAATTCAATTAAAAATTTAATTGATTCGACAAATTTTTTAATTGAAACAAACATCAATCACAAAAATTAATATCAATTTTTTAATTGGATAAAAAAAAATAATTTTTTACTTGACTTTCAATTAATTTTTTACTTGATACTATAATTAATTTTTTACTTGATGCTATTATTTCTGTGATTGAAGACAAAAAATATTTTTTTGTGTGATCCCAGCAAAAAAAAAAGCGTCGCCAAAAAAGTAGTGAAAATGTTAGTTTTGGATCCTGAAGTGGTGCAAAATTGGCGCAGAAGCGATGAATTTAACATGGGCTTGTCATAGGACGGATGTCCACCATTTCAACAGCCGTTGCACTGAATTTGCATAACTTCTTGACGTGTTATGCGAATTTAGTGTTTTGGATGTGAATTAAGAAATTTTGCGATATTTTGACAAATAAATAAATTTTAATTTTTTTATGATTTTTAATGCATTCTATCGTTTGTCTGAAATGTTTGACATCAAGTCTTTTCAAAAACTCGCAAGTTTTCGAGAATGGATTTAACATTTTTTTTGGTATTGGGATATTTACCAGGATGTTATAAGGCCAATTGAGAGAAAAAAGGCGCGAGATTAATGTAAATAACAATGGATAGATAGATTCTTTTTTCTGATTTGATATATTAGGAATATTTATCAAATAACAGAAACTATAGTTCCAAATGAATGGACAGTTGTTACAGTGACAAATCAAGGATCGTACAAATGGGAGTATAAATAATGGACTGACTACGTACCTTGAGGTTCTGCTTCGTCTATCACGTCATAGTATTGTACACAGCAAAAAAATCACGAACATTTTTCCAATTAAAGTCCTATTTGATTTTGAAAAATTCAATTAAAAATGTAATTGATTCTATAAATTTTGTAATTGAAGCAAACATCAATCACAAAAATTAATAATATCAATTTTTTAATTGGATAAAAAAAAATATTGTTTACTTGACTTTCAATTAATTTTTTAATTTATACTATCACTTCTGTGATTGAAGACAAAAAATATTTTTTGTGTGATCCCAGCAAAAAAAGCATCGACAAAAAAGTAGTGAAAATGTTATTTTTGGATCCTGAAGTGGTACAAAATTGGCGCAGAAGCGATGAATTTAACATGGGCTTGTCATAGGACGGATGTCCACCATTTCAACAGCCGTTGCACTGAATTTGCATCACTTCTTAACGTGTTATGCGAATTTAGTGTTTTGGATGTGAATTAAGAAATTTTGCGATATTTTGACAAATAAATAAATTTTAATTTTTTATGATTTTTAATGCAAACTCACGTTTGTCTGAAATGTTTGACATCAAGTTTTTTTGCGAGTTGCAAGTTTTCGAGAATGGATTTAACATTTTTTTTTGCAAAATTTAAGCAATTTGTATCATTTTATAAATTCTTGGTCTGTTTTTAATCAATTTGAAATAAAAAATTTAAATTTCCCATTAAAAATATGAAAAAAGCGAGTTTTAAAAAATTGACTCAAATGAACTTCCTGTGCAGTTAAAATAAAGAACTTCTTTGGGTGAACATATCTGGAAGTGCTTTTGAAGTTGTGCCTTTTAGAAGAACTTCCACATTTTTTTGCTGGGATACTATAGGCGGGATGGAATTCTAGGTTCGAGGCCATATCGGAATAGAAGGAAGAGAAATGTCCAATATTCTAAGGGAGGATGATGAGCCACTGAGGTTCCGCCCCCTTGGTTATGGGTCCAATCCCAGTTTCGAGCGAACACCAAAAAGGTTTATCCCCTCTTAGTGATGCTGGTGAAATTTCTGAGGTGAGCCGATGGTTAGCAGCCTCCTTGCATATAAAGAGTCATGGGTTCAATCCGCAACTCCAAGAAGGATATCTGTTCCTTGTGACATTTGCTGGTGACATTTCCGAGTGTATTAAATCTTCTCAAAGCAGTTTCATCGTAATGCGAAAAAGTGTTGGGCCTGGCTATATAAATACGCCCTTGTCATTGAGCTAAACATGGAATTGGGCCGGACTCAGTGATAAGAAACAAAAATAAAACTAATCTAACCTACGGATGGAATCTCAAAGCACTAGTGGATCTTGCAGTTTGCGTTAAACGATCGTGTGCATATGGGTTTCTGAATGGCTTAAAAGTCCCATTTAATTATTGGTCAGACCAAACGACAACAAAAACCAAGAGGCTTTAGAAGTAGATAAGGATGAAAATCAGGAGCCCACTTAGGATTTTAACAGGTTGGCTGATAAGTCCCCGCTCTAACAAAGAAAAAGACATTTTTTTTGTCAAAATTCGTTTTTATTATTCAACATAGTTCCCCTCAAGAGCGATACAACGATTATAACGACCTTCCAATTTTTTGATACCATTTTGGTAGTACTCCTTCGGTTTTGCCTCAAAATAGGCCTCAGTTTCGGCGATCACCTCTTCATTGCAGCCAAATTTTTTTTCCCTGCGAGCATCCTTTTGAGGTCTGAGAACAAGAAAAAGTCGCTGGGGGCCAGATCTGGAGAATACGGTGGGTGGGGAAGCAATTCGAAGCCCAATTCATGAATTTTTGCCATCGTTCTCAATGACTTGTGGCACGGTGCGTTGTCTTGGTGGAACAACACTT
The DNA here is from genome assembly GCF_050003625.1 of Haematobia irritans. NCBI lineage: Eukaryota > Metazoa > Arthropoda > Insecta > Diptera > Muscidae > Haematobia > Haematobia irritans. Next base: position 146,925,795 of record NC_134401.1, read on the forward strand.
TTTATACCCTGCTCCACACTGTGGAACAGGGTATTATAAGTTAGTGCATATGTTTGCAACACCCAGAAGGAGACGAGATAGACACATGGTGTCTTTGGCAAAAATGCTAAGGGTGGGCTCCTGGGTCGATATAGCGATGTCCGTCTGTCCGTCTGTCCGTGAACACATTTTTGTAATCAAAGTCTAGGTCGCAGTTTTAGTCCAATCGACTTCAAATTTGGCACAAGTATGTGTTTTGGCTCAGAATAGATCCCTATTGATTTTGGAAGAAATCGGTTCAGATTTAGATATAGCTCCCATATATATATTTCGCCCGATATGGACTTATATGGCCCCAGAAGCCAGAGTTTTACCCTAATTTACTTAAAATTCTGCACAAGAAGAACAATTAGTACTATAGTCAAGTGTGCCAAATTTTATTGAAATCGGTTCAGATTTAGATATAGCTCCCATATATATCTTTCGCCCGATATGGACTAATACGGTCCCAGAAGCCAGAGTTTTACCCCAATTTGGTTGAAATTTTGCACTAGGAGTACAATTATTAGTGTAGTCAATTTTATTGAAATCGGTTCAAGTTTAGATATATCTCCCATATATAGCTTTCGCCCGATTTACACTCATATGGCCACAGAGGACAATTGTTTGGTCCGATTTAGTTGAAATTTTGCACAGGGAGTAGAATTAGCATTGTTGCTATGCGTGCCAAATTTGGTTGAAATCGGTTCAGATTTAGATATAGCTCCCATATATAGCTTTCGCCCGATTTACACTCATATGACGATAGAGGCCAAATTTTTACTCCGATTTAGTTGAAATTTTGCACAGGGAGTAGAATTAGCATTGTTGCTATGCGTGCCAAATTTGGTTGAAATCGGTTCAGATTTAGCTATAGCTCCCATATATAGCTTTCGCCCGATTTACACTCATATGACCACAGAGGCCAATTTTTAACTCCGATTTAGTTGAAATTTTGCACAGGAAGTAGAATTAGCATTGTAGCTATGCGTGCCAAATTTGGTTGAAATCGGTTCAGATATAGATATAGCTCCCATATATATGTTTTTCTGATTTCGACAAAAATGGTCAAAATACCAACATTTTCCTTGTAAAATTGCCACTGCTTAGTCGAAAAGTTGTAAAAATGACTCTAATTTTCCTAGACTTCTAATACATATATATCGAGTGATAAATCATAAATAAACTTTTTCGAAGTTTCCTTAAAATTGCTTCCGATTTAAACGTTTCCCATATTTTTTTACTAACATTGTGTTCCACCCTTGTGCCTTAGCCGACTTAAATTTTGAGTCTATAGATTTTGTAGAAGTCTATCAAATTCTTCCAGATCGAGTGATATTTAAATGTACGTATTTGGGACAAACCTTTATATATAGCCCCCAACACATTTGGCGGATATGATATGGTATCGAAAATTTAGATCTACAAAGTGGTGCAGGGTATAATATAGTCGGCCCCGCCCGACTTTAGACTTTCCTTACTTGTTTCTTCTTCATATGGGGCCGTTTTGCCGCGATTTCGACCTTCAATCGCTCCAATAACGCCATATAATAGTCACTGTTTATGGTTTTTCCCTTCTCAAGATAATCGATAAAAATTATTCCATGCGCATCCCAAAAAACAGAGGCCATTACTTTGCCAGCGGACTTTTGAGTCTTTCAACGCTTCGGAGACGGTTCACCGGTCGCTGTCCACTCAGCCGACTGTCGATTGGACTCAGGAGTGTAGTGATGGAGCCATGTTTCATCCATTGTCACATATCGACGGAAAAACTCGGGTGTATTACGAGTTAACAGCTGCAAACACCGCTCAGAATCATCAACACGTTGTTGTTTTTGGTCAAATGTACACAGAGCTTCCGCATATCCAAATATTGATGAATGATATGACCAACACGTTCCTTTGATATCTTTAAGGACTCTGCTATCTCGATCTACTTTATTTTACGGTCATTCAAAATCATTTTGTGGATTTTTTTGATGTTTTCGTCAGTAACCACCTCTTTCGGGCATCCACTGTGTTCACCGGCCTCCGTGCTCATTTCACCATGCTTGAATTTTGCATACCAATTATTGTTGATTTCCCTGGGGAAGAGTCCGGAAACTCATTATCAGGCCAATTTTTTGCTTCCACCGTATTTTTCCCCCTTCAGAAAACAGTATTTTATCAAAACACGAAATTCCTTTTTTTCCATTTTTTCACAATAACAAAAGTTGCTTCACAAAAAACGCTCTATCTCACAAACTAATTGACTTACAGACGTCAAATTTTGACACGAATCATTTGAAGATATAAAAATAATATGCATTTAATACTAGCGACGCCATCTATGTGTTAGACCGGGGACTTATCAGCCAGCCTGTTAACATAGTTTTTAAAGAATAAACATTCCTTCTGATAATCCTTGATGTTGTCTTGTTTGTGTCCAGATCAAGGAACTCTGCGACAAATGTGGATGCGTCCAGAGTGATCTAGGGATGATGGCAAGTCAAGTGAACGAGAACTGAGTTGACCTTATAGTATCTCACCGTTTTAGCGACAGTATCGTTAATCTTTAATCTTTCAATCTGGCTTTCGTATTTGATCAAGCTCTGATCGTTATTCTACATATTCACAATGGGATTCAAATATCCCCAGTCGAAATGCCAGAAATTAAACACCAGACAAAGGCAACAATTTAGTTTATTATATGACCTACGGGTCAATAAACTAACATATATATATATAGAAATAGCCACTCTGAAAAGCGGGCACCCTCAAAAGTGGACTTCTTTCGTGAGACACTTGTTATATTCACATTACTTTATCATAATTGGACACCTTCCAATTTTTATGACCGTGGGTGTCCATTTATGAGAGGTTTCACTGTATATCCAATTGGCGAGGCGAATACCACCCCTTCGGCCCTATAACATTTGGTGTATAGGTACCTGGAGACACCAGACCATAGCTGGGATGGTACCGATCCTGAATGCGCCGACTCCAATGCCTCCACCATTGTCTTCGATCAGGTGATTGATTAATATTTTGTCACTTCGATAATTGAACCCTATGACTTTGGGTCTTTCCGAGGGTGCCTTTTTTGAGATGGCATTGTATGGACTTTATGAACTTGGAGCAGAGAATGAAGTCGCCGATTTTTTTGTCTGTCGGCGCCGATTAAGTCGTCCCATCTCGATTGAAGTTTAGCAAAAATTGAAATTCATTCCTTAAAAGCTTCAAATTTCTTCCATTTACTTAATCAATACTAGGATTCCGTAAGAATTTGGCAAAAATTGTCGACAACAGATATGAATAAAATAACAAAATGTCGGATACTTTTTGTTTAATATTTTAATGGACAGTTAACCTATGCCAAATAGTGAACTTCTGCACAATGAAGCTCTCTCTATAAAGAAAACATTGAAAAACGCTGCTTTTTCCCTTCGATTTTTTTTTGTATTCTGATATCATTTCTGTATAATGAGGATTCTAAAAAAAAACTAATTTTCTGGTCCTCTAAAATTCATTATAGGGGAGTTTGACTGTATTTGCTTCACCGACAAAAATGGATCGGCTTCTCTCTGACCTGGAGGCGATATAATGTCAGGCCAGTTATTTCAAATGTGGTTAGGTGTCTCCAAATACCTTAACTCTTATACTCCGTTGGGGTCATTTATGACCCATGTCGTATTTTTCATCACCACATTTCTTATTGTTCGAATATAATAAAAAATTTCCATCACTCAGTGCATGAATTGGTGACATATTCTGAATTCATGCTGAGTAGTAAGAACTTTTAATTATAATCCAACAGTAAAAAATTCGGTGATGAAACATACGACCTAATACCCAACGTAGTATAAGGGTTAAGGTAGGGTACAGAAAACTTTCGATTTTTTTTAAATACAGAGAGATTCATTTAAAAATCAACTTTGCCACAAGGAAGAACTCTATTGACACATATATTTATGACTTCATAGTTACGCTTTTTAGTAATCATGCTATCAATGTTCTCGCTCACGGGACTATATTTGCCTCCACAGTTCTAGGATACTATTTGGCCGATATATCTAAAGGCAGTAGATGCAACCTGGCATTAAGGACTTGTTTTTTACCCTTTTTACTGAATACGTCTGAAATATGAAAAGTGTAGACTTCAAAAAATTATTTTATAATGTGTGACGATCCGTATAATGACATAGACGGAAATGAGAATAAAATATTGGCTATTTTTTTCTTTTCCTTTTTTTGTTTTTAATGAAAGCCGAACCAAAGTAAAATTCATTCCTTCTGATTCCATTTTGCCCTACTCTGGTATCGGAAAGAACATTTTCATGGCTTTATTGGAAACACTTTCCTTTTTTTGGGTATATAATATGTGGTACACAGCCAATGGAAAATACTGATCTGGTCGATATTTTTTAATTTATTAATGCATGTGTACCCTACATCAATTTGGCCTACCTTGCTTGTCTTCTGATTACCACAGTAGGACGGTTCAAATGTATCTAAAAGATTTTGCTATCAATACTTAATTATTTAAAATTACTTCCGAGGATTGTATTTTAAATTTATTTTTTATTTGATTTTTTTTTATTAATTCACAATTAATTAATTTATTAATTGATCCTTTTCAGATGCCATATTTATTGTCGACAGATGGATCGTTAACAGTACAGAAAGATGTTAAAGGTGGTTTAACTGCCAATAAAAGCGTTGTACGGCGCATGGTCTTGGTCAATGATCCTTTTGCTACAGGTGGTCAAAGGTAAGGTTTTTGGCTTTAATCCATTTGCTTCTTATAATAACAACTTTTATTCTATTGCAGAGTTATAACCGGTGGAGGTTCAGGAGTTGTCAAAAAACCCGAACAACAAGTTCTCAGTTTGAATTGTGACAAAAATTGTAAGTGCCAGAAAGTGTGAGGAGGCCTCCTCACATCAACCACATAAGTCGAACGTGTTTGTTTTATAATTGTGGCTTTACACTGTTGCCATACCTTATTGATATTTGTTTTGTATTTACAGATCTTCTGGTCGATCAAACGGATCAATCGCATCTAAGTAACGGCATTGTAGACTCGAAAGCACAAACTATACTAACGTCTGCGGGTAAAACACATTTTAGCCCTATTGGTCCATTGCACCTAACGGCCGAGGAGTGCAATGAGATTCTTATGAAGCGTGCCTTGGCCGCTTCACATCCTCAGGCGATAACAAATGATGGTCATACGACCTCAGCAAGTAAGGCTTAAACACGAAATCTTTAGTTTTTTGTAATTTAGTTTAAGTTTGGTTTAGTTTTTCTGATTGGAGAAAAAAGGAGAAGAAAGACATTTTTTGTAGAAAAAACAAAATGTGAATTTCTTCTGAATTATTTTATTTTTAAAAATTGTTTTATTTGGTTTTCTATTATTTATAAATATTTTGATTGTTTTGTATTTTATATTAATTTTTCTTATCCTTAATTTTAGTTATTATTTTATTTATTTTTTCATTTTGTTGTGATTTGAAATTTTAATTTTTGATTTTATTTTTTGTTACTTTAAAATTATTGGCCATGCAATGTTAGGTGACATTTTGCCTGGTATTTCAGTGCAAGTTCAGAAAGTTATACAAGGTCTGGAAGATAATGATGAATCACAAGGTGACACACCAAATCTAAAATTGGAACCGGGTACATTGGAACTATCACCGAAGACAGAATTACAAGAATCAATGCATTTTAGTGATGTAAGTTAGAGTTGTTGATGTTCTTTTCATTTTTTTTTTTCTAATTTCTATGGGGTTTATTTCCAAAAATGAAGACTAATTTGTATATTTCCATTTTTTATGGCTTTTTGTATGTGTGTGTGTGTTTGTTTTTTTTATTTCTGTAGAACGATACCACAATCAAGAAGGAGCGCCCTTACAGTTGTGAGGAGTGCGGTAAATCATTTTTACTGAAACATCATTTAACCACTCATGCTAGAGTGCATACAGGTGAGTTATATCGCACCTTCTCTACATCATCTCCCCCCCTTCCCCCTCTTGTATTTCGAATCTCTCGTTTAAGGTTCAAAGGCTTCGTTGTGTAGATATCATAGATAGGCATAAAGTAATACCGGGTCTTTGAAAGAATAAATACTGGGGATTTGGTTTATGAAATTTTGGGGCTTCTATTCTCATCATTGTTTCCAAATTTTGATGAGGAGAAGAATAGCCCAAGATTTTAAATGTTTCACCAAATCTAGTATACCATAATAAATAATACCAGGGACTTAGCCATGGGGCCCAAATTAGCTGCTCTTCCTATATAAATTTTGATAAAAACAAATTTTTTAAGAGGCCCCCTGTTTTTAGCCAAAATAAAATTCTGGCTATGTCCTTGACCGCGTTTGGTATCTTATTTAAAATAATTTCATTTTGATTTGTTGTTAATTTTCATTTAGTTTCCTTGTTTGTTTTTTTTTTTTGTTTGTCTTTTAATATCGGTTTTGAATTTTAAGCCTGAAAGCGTAGGTTTCCATATGCCATCAACCTTTTGTTATTCTAATGTTTATCTAATATATGCTCCCTATATTTGGGGTATTTCTCTCCAAATGTTTTGTTTCCCCCTTTTTTCTCTTCCATAATTCTAGGTGAGCGTCCTCACATCTGTACACATTGTGGCAAAAGTTTTGCCCATAAACATTGTCTTAATACCCATTTACTGTTACACTCCACCGAGCGACCCTATCAGTGTACAGAATGTAAAAAGAGTTTTACCCTTAAACATCATCTGTTGACCCATTCACGTGTCCATACCCGTGAGCGACCGTTCATATGTCAGGAGTGTGGACGTACATTTCCCTTGAAACGTCATTTGGTGACACACAGTAAATTCCATGCTGGCGAACGGCCGTATGTTTGCGATGAATGTGGTGAAAGTTTTGCCCAAGAAAATCATCTTATTATGCATTCGCGGTAAGTTGTGATGGATGCTGGATATTTAGAAGTTTGTTATTCTCATGGTATTTTTTTTTGTTTCTTTGCAGTTTTCATGGCTCTGTAAATCCATTTGTATGTCAAGATTGTGGTATAACATTTCCTCGTAAATTTCAATTGGTCAATCACTCTCGTATCCATGGTAAAATACCACATTCATGTACCGTATGTGGTAAGGAATTTTTGCAGAAACGTACTCTGGTGGCACATATGCGGTAAGTTGATAACGAAAAACTTGGGAAAAGTATGACTTTATACGGAAGATAACCTGAAACAAATGGTCAATGGCTAGAGACCTCTGAACACGCCATTAATTTTCACAAAATTTTCTATAGAAACAATATTTTGACAAAATTTTCTATAGAAATAAAATTTTGACAAAATTTTCTATAGAAATAAAATTTTGACAAAATTTTCTATAGAAATAAAATTTTGACAAAATTTTCTATAGAAATAAAATTTTGACAAAATTTTCTATAGAAATAAAATTTTGACAAAATTTTCTATAGAAATAAAATTTTGACAAAATTTTCTATAGAAATAAAATTTTGACAAAATTTTCTATAGAAATAAAATTTTGACAAAATTTTCTATAGAAATAAAATTTTGACAAAATTTTCTATAGAAATAAAATTTTGACAAAATTTTCTATAGAAATAAAATTTTGACAAAATTTTCTATAGAAATAAAATTTTGACAACATTTTCTATAGAAATAAAATTTTGACAAAATTTTCAGTAGAAATAAAATTTTGACAAAATTTTCAATAGAAATAAAATTTTGACAAAATTTTCTGTAGAAATAAAGTTTTGACAAAATTTTCTATAGAAATAAAATTTTGACAAATTTTTCTATAGATATAAAATTTTGACAAAATTTTCTATAGAAATAAAATTTTGACAAATTTTTCTATAGATATAAAATTTTGACAAAATTTTCTATAGAAATAAAATTTTGACAAAATTTTCTATAGAAATAAAATTTTGACAACATTTTCTATAGAAATAAAATTGTGACAAAATTTTCAATAGAAATAAAATTTTGACAAAATTTTCTATAGAAATAAAATTTTCACAAAATTTTCTGTAGAAATAAAATTTTGACAAAATTTTCTATAGAAATAAAATTTTGACAAAATTTTCTGTAGAAATAAAAATTTGACAAAATTTTCTATAGAAATAAAATTTTGACAAAATTTTCAATAGAAATAAAATTTTGACAAAATTTTCAATAGAAATAAAATTTTGACAACATTTTCTATAGAAATAAAATTTTGACAAAATTTTCTATAGAAATAAAATTTTGACAACATTTTCTATAGAAATAAAATTTTGACAAAATTTTCAGTAGAAATAAAATTTTGACAAAATTTTCTATAGAAATAAAATTTTGCAAAAATTTTCTATAGAAATACAATTTTGACAAAATTTTCTATAGAAATAAAATTTTGACAAAATTTTCTATAGAAATAAAATTTTGACAAAATTTTCTATAGAAATAAAATTTTGACAAAATTTTCTATAGAAATAAAATTTTGATAAAATTTTCTATAGAAATAAAATTTTGACAAAATTTTCTATAGAAATAAAATTTTGACAAAATTTTCTATAGAAATCAAATTTTGCAAAATTTTCTATAGAAATCAAATTTTGCAAAAATTTCGTATAGAAATAAAATTTTGACAAAATTTTCTATAGAAATAAAATTTTGACAAAATTTCGTATAGAAATAAAATTTTGACAAAATTTCATATAGAAATAATATTTTGACAAAATTTTCTATAGAAATAATATTTTGACAAAATTTTCTATAGAAATAAAATTTTGACAAAATTTTGTATAGAAATAAAATTTTGACAAGATTTTCTATAGCAATAAAATTTTGACAAAATTTTCTATAGAAATAAAATTTTGACAAAATTTTCTATAGAAATAAAATTTTGACAAAATTCTCTATAGAAATAAAATGTTGACAAAATTCTCTATAGAAATAAAATTTTGACAAAATTTTCTATAGAAATAAAATTTTGACAAAATTTTCTATGAAAATAACATTTTGACAAAATTTTCTACAGAAATAAAATGTTGACAAAATTTTCTATAGAAATAAAATTTTGACAAAATTTTCTATAGAGAAAAAAATTTGATAAAATTTTCTATAGAAATAAAATTTTGACAAAATTTTCTATAGAAATAAAATTTTGATAAAATTTTCTATAGAAATAAAATTTTGACAAAATTTTCTGTAGAAATAATATTTTACAAAAATTTTCTATAGAAATAATATTTTGCAAAAATTTTCTATAGAAGTAAAATTTTTTATAACTTGGGTTTCCGACATGCTATTCAGACGAATAATATATATTTTTTTGATAACTCTGCTTTAGGAAAACTATTTAATTCGTATCTCATGTTTATCTTTAGTGTACACACTGGTGATCAGCCATATCCTTGCATAAGTTGTGGTGAAGGATTTATGACGCGACCCGATTTAAATCAACATATACGCACCATACATGGCGGTGTCAATCCGAATTCATCAAATACCGCCCCAGTGCCGTCCAATAATAATGCTGTCATAACATCTCAGCAGCAAACCCAAACGATACAAGTAAGTGTAGTGTGCCCAAACCAAACCATCGCAACATCACATCACTTATCCCAATTTGATTCCTCTTTACAGCAAATACACCAAACCCAAGCCCAAACTTCACACCAACAACAACAGCAGCAGCAACAGCAGGCGCATCAGGTGCAAAGTAATCACCCACAAACCATAACAGTGGTTAGTAATCCCAATAATTCAGCATTGCTAACAGTAACCAATGATGCAAATAATCGACCACAATTTGGTTGCCGGTAAGTTTTCTTGGGATAGCCTTTGAAAAGAATCTGTTTCTAATACCGTTGATCGGTCATTCACAGGGAATGCGGAAGTGCCTTCAATAGTCGGGAAGCTTTAGCTCTTCACCTGCGTTTACATACAGGCGATAAAAGCCTTATGACCGATTTGTGTGCTTTAACCGCTGCCTTGCCAACGCATCTCTTGAGCACGGGCAGTCTCAATCCTGGCACAGCCACTGTGGTATCAGCAAATCCCAATATTATAGCCCAAAACCAAATGCCAGTTCAAATCATATCATCAACGGGTCAAGTTGTATCACAGACAACATTGGTGCAGGCCGCCGCTACGACTCATCCGCAAAGTTTAGTTGCCACAATGCCCTTGCAAACGCATCATCAACAACAACAGCAGCAGCAGCAGCAACAGGCAGCACAGCAGCAACATTTACAAAATGGCAATCCCGCAGGCCATCCCCAACAGCAACAACAACAGGCAGCGCAACAACAGCAGCAGCAACAACAAGCAGCCCATCAACAAACACCCACCAAACCTAAGGCACATTTCTGTGCTAGTTGCGGCAAAGGTTTTGCCGCCAAACATGGCCTCATGCAACACAATCGCCGCCATCCGAATGGTGGCTGTACAGTGCGTACGCATGTCTGTGAGTGTGGCAAAGCATTCTTCCAAAAGAATCATCTTATGCTACATCAACGTCAACATTTGGAAACGAAACCACCCATATCCCAGCAACAGGTGTGTTGAATCTCTCACTCCTCACAATCATTCTCTCAAACAAAACAAACAAACTCTCTCTGAACATGAGATCAAATCTTTCCAAATAAATCAATGGTTGTAGTTGTGCAACGTAAGTGTTGAAGATATCTAATCAAAATTTGTTTATTGTCTCTCCATATTGTTGTACTTCTGTTACGTTTTTTTTTTTCGTTACACATAAACTATATTCGCATATCCTGGTCTTTTACTCAAATATTTCAATATTCGGTTTTCTGATTAGATGTTCCTTGATTTGTCTCTTATTTATTTTTTTCTTCATGTAAATTATAATTTTGTTACATTGCGTTACGTTACGTTCGGTTCTTTCGTTGGTTTTCGCCACATACACATAGATTTACACATGTCCTAATATTTCCCTTTCACATTTACACATTTTTTTTGTTATATATCGTCACATAAAAAATCCACGTGAATATGAGTTGATTTGGGGACTGTGTTTTGTTAATTTTTTTTTGGTGTTGGTTTACTTTTTATCAAAATACTTTGTATCGTTTTATTTTTCTATGTATCACATAATATATAGTCTTTTCTAGTCTTTTGACACACACATACACGCATTTCCATTGAATACTCACAAATCAAAGATGATAGAGTAACATTTAGGTTTTGCAGAGTGCAATAGTCATTTCCATCTTAACCTTTGACTAGAGGCTATGAAATCCATGCATATTATTTTACTATTGATTACTACCATTTTCATTTTACACAATGGGTTTTTTCCTTGCAATTCGACAAGTTAATAATCGATTCCAAACCCTCCAAAAATATTACTTCATTAACACCTACGTGTGAAAATTATCGTTATATAGTTAGATTTGTTAAACCCTCCTGCCTATGGTGGAGGAAATTATAACATTGCCATTTTTGTTCGTAACAGATCAAAATATTGGTCTGTCTGTCGTAATTACGCAACACCTTTAGATAATAAAACTATCGTGATAACATCAACGTTAACATTATGCTACTTTAGTGGCAAATTTCAAGTGGTTCGATTTTTGTGCCACTAAATGCTATCAGTTTTATATTTTTGTGGCACCTTCTTCTCATGCTGTGCCACTAAATCCTATCATCTTTAAATTTTTTGGCACGTTTTTGTCATGTTGTGCATCTAAACTCGTATCATTGTTACATTGTTTGGCATCTTTTCGTCAAGTTTTTAAATTTCAAGTGGTTTGACTTTTGTGCCACTAAATGTCATCAGTTATATATTTTTTGGCATCTTTTTCTCATATTGTGCCACTAAATCCCATCATATTTAAATTTTTTGGCATCGTTTTGTTATGCTATTCCTCTAAACTCCCATAATTTTTACATTGTTTGGCATCCTTTCGTCAAGTTTTGCCACTTTTTCATTAATTTCTTTTTTATTCTAAATAATTTTTTGTATATTCTATATAGAATTGCAATTTTCAAGCGGTGCCACTAAATGCTACAATTTTTACATTCTTGTGGCACCTTTTTCTCATGTTGTGCAACTAAATGCCTTAATTTTTCTGGCTCCTTTTTGGCTTGTTGTGCCACATTTACATTCTTTTGTGCCACTAAACTCCCATCATTTTTGCATTTTTGTGACACCTTTTTCTCATTTTGTGCCACTAAATGCCATAAGTGAGCCTGAATCTTAATCGGGCTGCCACTTTAACCTAACCTAACCTAAATGCCATAGGTTTTGCATTTTATGACGTCTTTTTTTCTTGTTGTGCCACATTTTCATTAATGTCTTTTTTATGCTATAAAAATTTTCTTCTATATAGAGTGGCAAATTTCAACCGGTGCCAATTTTGTGCCACTAAATGCCATAATTTTTAAATTTTTCTGGCACCTTTTTCTCGTATTGTGCCATAATTTTTAAATTTTTGTGGCAAATTTTTGGTCTGGTGCCACTTTTTCTTTAATTTTGTGTGCTATAAAATTTTTGTATATTCTATATAGAATGGGAATTTTCAAGCGGTGTCACAAATGTCAAAATTTTTACTTTTTTTTGGCACCACTCTGTTATGTGCCACTTTTTCATTAATTGTTATTTTATGCTATACTTTTTTTTTTGGATTGCGGAGCCTCAAAGAGAAGCAAATTTCATCTGATCCGACTGAAATTTCGTACATGGTGTTGGTATATGGTCTGTAAGAACCATGCAGAAATTGGTCCACATCGGTCCATAATTATATATAGCTCCCATATAAACCGATTCCCAGATTTGGCTTGCGGAGCCTTTAAGAGAAGCAAATTTCATCCGATCCGGCTGAAATTTGGTACATGGTGTTGGTATATGGTCTGTAAGAACCATGCAAAAATTGGTCCACATCGGTCCATAATTATATATAGCTCCCATATAAACCGATTCCCAGATTTGGCTTGCGGAGCCTTTAAGAGAAGTAAATTTCATCCGATCCGGCTGAAATTTAGAACATGGTGTTGGTATATAGTCTCTAATAACCATGATATATTGGACTATGATCTCTACGCGCACTTCATATAAGAGTTTTGTTTGTTAATTTGAATTTTAAACTTTTGGACCGTCTATTCAATTTCTACCCAGATCCTAAGGCTTCAAAACCATAGTGAAGTGGAGGGTTGCAAAAATAGACTCCCATTTTTTTTAAACGACATTCCAATCTTATTCAATTTATTGTTTTTTTTTCATACGCCTATGTATCTGTATCATAAAGTCGCGTACGCTAAAAGTCGCCTCTATAGTAATCGACATTTTTAAAAAGTTGTATCTTTTCAAAAGACGAAAAAATCTTGAATATTTCTATATTTGAAAGAAAATGAAACAAAAATCAAAACGATGGTTTTTTTAATTATAGTGAAAATCATGAAACAAATGTACAACACACTATTAGTTCAGTGGGTGTAGGTGTAGAGTTTAACATAGAGTTGGTCTATGTTTTCTATTTATAATTGGAAGCTCGTCTACATTCTACATTGGGTTCATTTTGATGAATTTTTTCGTTATGATATTAATGATCCATTTTCTGATTAATCGGTTTTTTAAGAACACAAAGTCAATGTCGGTTTTTTGTGGTATTTAAAATTGAAATTTTCAATTAACAAAAATCGACTTCCAACGTCGCATTTAAAGTCGGATCATCGCGCATACATTAAAACTTAATTTTTTCGGTGATGGCTCGTCTATATGATTTTTTAAAGAATAAATTTGAATGTAGACATATTTCCAAATACAATTAAAATTTTAATAGAAATTTTTCTTTGTTGGGGTAGTAAATGGATTTTGTAAAGCAACCACATATATCTGCACACAACAACAACAAACAACACAACCACAATCTTTATTTTTTTCTCTATATTTTATCTTTTCATTATTCATTAAACTATTACTTTATATCTTTTTATACTTTACATCTGTCCTGAATATTTTTGGATTAAAAAAAAATGTTTCATATTTTCCTTCTCACTCACTCACTATTCTATTATATCAAAAAACTGTTGGTTTTGTTTTTTTTTTTTAAAATTCTTTTCATTTTTCACATGAATTTATTAATTTTGTCTTGTGCGCATAAGACTTGTTCACTACAACAATACAAGCAGCTTGATTTTCTTCTTCGACAGGATCCCAATTTAGCAGCGTCCCAGCAGCAGCAACAGCAACAACAGCTTCAGCAACAACAACAGCAACAGGCACAACAACAATTAGCCCAACAACAACAACAACAACAACAGCAGCAACAACAAAATTCTCAGCAACAACCACAAATGAGCACCCGAGAAGTTATGATTGGTAATCAGGCCGTTCATGTTCAAGTATTACAGGGAACAAATACGGCCCAGGTTATAAAATATGAAATTAATATACCACAAGAGAATCAAGCCATGGAATAAGGATGATGACCCATAGCAATGGGAAATGAGAGACATAAAAGAGCCCAAATGCCCTAGAGCCAGCCCCCGCTCCCACCAACTAAGGTCAGCCATCAATTGCCTAGGCTGTGGTGGGGGCAAGGAAAATAAGCAATAATCTGTATATATGGAGGAGATCTATGGAATTTTGTATACTACTTACCAATAATACCTACAACATCATGCAACATCGCAAATCCTATTCTATTTTGTTCCATTGAAAATGGGGGAAAAAAGCATTTACCAAGGAAGTTCAGCAAAAAAAAGTAAAGAAAATTTTAAATTGGTAAGAAATTAAAAAGAAATTTGAAGGAAGAGATACAGGGGCCTCCTTTGAGGCCAATTTTCTTGATCTACCAAAAAATCTTGGTCATTGTTTATTGTTCTCTTGCCCGCCCTTGGCCCTGCCCCCTAACGATTTTGTTTCTTTTTCATATTTTCACAAAGTCCATGTTTTGTTTTCGAACGAAACCCCAAATCCAATCTCCCTGCAGAAAGGCAAGAAAAAAAAGAATTACCATAATTGACGTCGTTGTTGTTATTTTTGTCTATATAATATAATTGTTTTATTTTCATATATAATTAAAACCCCCTCTATATAAATAATTTTTAAAGTTTATTGACATATATATTTTTTACAAATCTTACAGTTAAAAACAAAACAAAAAATTAAACAAACGTCGTCCCATCTAGTTATTACATTTACTTTTATTATCATTTTTAATTTTATTACGATTTTTTTTTAAATATTAATGTAAGTAGAATTTAAAAAGTACATAATTTAGGTTTATGATGAGAGGATGAAAAGAAAAAAACCGAAACATACGCAGTTTATCAAGTAATTTTTGTTTATTAAAAAAAAATCTTAAAAAAAATAATGATTTTTTTAAGTTATCTTGCTTATATCTTTTTAGTTTGTATATAGTTATTTTACAAAAAAAAAAAAAAAACATAAACAAAAGAAATGAAACATACAACATTTGGTAAAGATTTGGTGTGAAGAGTTTTTAATTATAAACAGAAATTTGAAGATTGTGGATTATCCAATTTCCCTTCAAAAAGGAAAGCAACACCGATATATTGGAGTTATCAATAAGCTCTAATATTTATTATATAGTGATTAAAAGAAAAACAAAAACAAAATACCACAAAGAAAATATTTTTATTTTTAAGAAACAAAAAAATTGCAAAAAAATACTACTACAAAAAAAAAATGGGAAAATATCATACATATACAAAGTACATACATACATATATACAACAAGAGGAGATAAAACAATTTACAAATACACTATAAACGAGAAAGCGGAATGTTATATAAGGTGCATATGAACATTTTATGTTTTAAAATAGAAAAAAAATCCACTTTTAATATTGAATTTTTCAACACCAAATTGTCCTAATTGATTTCATCGCCTATTTCCAAAATTTTCAAATTCTCAATAATGATCGACGTGTGAAGCTCGACTAGATTCTATATTTTTTCACTTTTATGCATTTTTTCTTTATGTTATTATTGCCCATTTTCTGACTAATTCAGAAGAAGATTTTTCTTTGGGTCTAAATAAGGCAGCTTTGAATTTCAAAAACTTCACACAAAAAAAAAATATTTTTCCGATTCAATCACGAAATTAATTGATCCAATTAATTTTTAATTGAAATGTCTACAATCACAGAAATGAGTGTATCAATTAAAAAAAATTGATCTAATAAAAATATTAATTATTTTTTTTAGATTGAATTTTGCTTCAATTAAAAATGTTTTTGAATCAATTAAATTTTTAAATGAATATTTTTTTTAAAACTCAATTAAGTCTTTAATTGGAAAAATGTTCGTGAAATTTTTTTTCTGTGTCTAAATTGGATGAAGAGAATTCACACAAAAAATAATTAATCACGAAATTAATTGATCCAATTAATTTATAATTGAAATGTTTACAATCACACAAATGATAGTGTATCAATTAAAAAATTAATTGAAAGTCAATTAAAAAAATAATTGATAATATACATTTTTGTAAATAAATTTTGCTTCAGTTGAAATTTTTTTTTAAATCAATTAAATTTTTAATTGCATATTTTTTGAAACTCAATTAAGACTTTAATTGGAAAAATTTTCGTGAAATTTTTTTCTGTGTTTAAAATTGGATATTCTTCATATACACAAAAAAATAATTTTTCTGATTTAATCACGAAATTAATTGATCCAATTAATTTTTAATTGAAAAGTTTACAATCACACAAATGATAGTTTCAATTAAAAAATTAATTGACAGCCAATTAAAAAAAATAATTGATAATATAAATTTTTGTAAAGGAATTTAGCTTCAGTTAAAATTTTTTTAAAATCAATTAAATTTTTAATTGCATATTTTTTAAAACTGAATTAAGACTTTAATTGGAAAAATTTTCGTGAATTTTTTTTCTGTGTTTAAAATTGGATGAAGAGAATTCACAACAAATAATATTTCTGATTTAATCACGTAATTAATTGATCCAATTAATTTTTAATTGAAATGTTTATAATCACACAATGATAGTATCAATTAAAAAATTAATTGAAAGCCAATTAAAAAAATAATATAAATTTGTGATTGAATTTTGCTTCAGTTAAAATTTTTTTAAATCATTTAAATTTTTAATTGCATATTTTTTAAAACTCAATTAAGACTTTAATTGGAAAAATTTTCGTGAAATTTTTTTCTGTGTTTAAAATTGGATATTCTTCATATACACAAAAAAATAATTTTTCTGATTTAATCACGAAATTAATTGATCCAATTAATTTTTTTTAATTGAAATGTCTTCAATCACGAAAATGATAGTATCAATCACAATTTTAATTGAGCATAAAAAATACTTTATTAAAAAATTAATTGATTTCATTAGCAAATTTCAATTGATACTTTTTTTTTAATTAAAAACGTAACCATTTTCATTCACTTTCTCAAATGACTTAGTATTTTATCAACAAATTGATTGTTTGGAAAAAGTTTTAATCAAAAATTAAAAAAAAAAACATCGCTTAGTCTTCTGAGTTTGATTAAAAAGTTAATTGTATCAATTAATTTATAAATTAAAAATGTTTAAAATTTTCAATCATTGGCTTAATATTACTATCTTGATTTAAAATTTAATTTTATCGATAAATTTATTAATTGAAAACTTTTTTAACTTCAATCATCGAAATATTTTTGGAAATATTATATATCTACACACAACAAATAATTTTTCTGATTTAATCACGAAATTAATTGATCCAATTATGTTTTTAATTGAATCGTCTTTTGAATTTTCCGAGAGTCTTCAATCACCGAAATGATAGTATCAATTAAAAAATATATGGAAAGTCAATAAAAAAATTAATTGATCCAATTAAAAAATTAATTGAAACTATTAATTTTTTTTCATGTTCAACTAGAAAATTTGTTGACGGCAATTTTCATGCATCTCCGTTAGGCTTTAACTGCCAGTTAACAGAAAGAAAAAATGGAAATATATTTTCTCCGGTTGACTTTAACTGAAAAATTTTCAGCAGTTATGTTCCTAACTGGCATATGGAATATATACCCAAGAGGGCAGGTGGATTAAAAGTTCGTTAGCTAACGTAGCACTAACGGAGCTTCATGAAAATGGGGGTGAAGCAATTAAATTTTTAATTAAATATTTTTTAAAAATCAATTGAAATTTTAATTGGAAAAATTTTCATGAAATTGTTTTCTGTGTAGTTTTGATATTGGTCTAAATCAACTAAACGATTTCTTACAGTGACCAAAATCGACTAAGCGAGCGTTAACGGGAAATATGGAAAAGTCGAAAATGAATTTGAATTTAAAGAGGAATGTGAGCGGCATTTTTTATAATGAAAACTGCTAAAACAAATGGAAAGCGGAGATCTCAATAGTCAACGCAAAAGTGGTCTTTAAAAATTTTAATAATTTAGAAAATCGATGGTCCATTTAAGTATTAAATTGCCCAAGTTAAAAAAGTCGGATTTGAAGTTCGTAAATGAATCTGAAGACAAAAGTGAATTAGTCCACAAAACTTCTATGAATGGACAAAAGTCAATTGTCCTTCTATGAATGGACAAAAGTCAATTGTCCTTCTATGAATGGACAAAAGTCAATTGTCCTTCTATGAATGGACAAATGTCAATTGTCCTTCTATGAATGGACAAAAGTCAATTGTCCTTCTATGAATGGACAAAAGTCAATTGTCCTTCTATGAATGGACAAAAGTCAATTGCAAATACACGACCCCCCCCCCCCCCCCATTATTCGGAATTGCAAATACGGTTACTAAATTGGTAAAATTCTACCAAAAGTTATAGATTTTTACTATTTGATAGTTTGGTAGAATTCTTGTTATTTTGGAACAATATAATGTTCCCTATTATTGACGAATGGAAAAATCATGATCATGAGAATAAAATCCGCAATATTTCTATGGAATATAGACTATATTTCGAAGATATTGGTGCAAATTAAAATCGTCATCCAATAAAATTTCGACACATTTACAAATCAAAGGGAAATAGTATAACCCTCAAAAATTATTCTCTATTAGAAGTGATCGTTTTGTGTTAAGATAATAATTTAAATTTTCAATTTAATGAAATAAAATTCTAAAAAAAAAAAAACAATAATAAAATATTTCCTTGGATGAAAACCCAATTTTTCCAGATCATAAAGTTCAAATATCATTTTGAAATTAAATTTGATAGATTTTTTGTTAGAATTTCCATAAAATTTTGCTGGAATATTTTTGAATCGAATGCCAACCGTTAGTGCAAATCCCTATTTTGTTTTTTTTGATCATAAAGTTTAAAATGATATTTATTTAAATTTAATACATCTTTGTTAGAATTTCCATGAAATTTTGCTGGAATATTTTTGACTCGAATGGCAACCGTGAGTGTAAATCCCCATTTTTTTCTGATCATAAAGTTCAAAATGATATTTTTTAATTTTTATAGATTTTTGTTAGAATTTCCATAAAATTTTGATGAAATATTTTTAAATCGAATGGCAAGCGTGAGTGCAAATCCCCATTTTTTTCTGATCATAAAGTTCAAAATGATATTTTTTAATTTTTATAGATTTTTGTTAGAATTTCTATGAAATTTTGTTGCAATATTTTTGACTCGAATGGCAAACGTGAGTGCAAAAATCCCCAAATGTTATTTTGGCCATATTTTCTTTATCTAATCCCAAATTTTTAAAACATATAAATTTGAAAATGAGATGAGAGAATGAGAAATTAACTCTCAATTTTTCCGTTATAAGAAAAATACATTCTTACATTTTACAATTTCTAATATGGGACCATAGTGTTATTATAGTCATTAAAATTGAATTTTATGCTTTAAAAACTTGACTAACCCAACATTTATTTATTTTTACTTGATACAGTGTTAATTATTCAAAATTTTCAAAATTACCAATAATGGTGTTTCCTACATTTACATATTCCTACAAAATTTTATAAGGGACAAAAGGGGAACAATTGTACAAATTTTAAAGTTAAATATTGTTGTAGCCACATTTATTTATTTTTAGTTGTGTTAATTCAAAATTTTCAAATTAACCAATAATGGTATTTCCTACAACATTCTTATAAGCGCCAAGGGGGAAAAATTGTCAAAATATTTAACTTCTAAAAATTTATGGTAAAAGATTTATTTTCAAACAAGGGGTTATTCCGATTTTTCGAAATAAGTCCTGGAATATTATGATGCATCTTATTTTTGGATTCCTTATCTTGCTTTTCTTCAATCGCGAATACCGAGTAATATTCCTTTGGTTTGTTTGGAAAACAAAATTCCCTTTATAACAGATACTTGTTCGATAAAAGTGTAATTTTTGTAAATTGTTTAAGCCATCACCATTTTTAGTTCTACTTATCATATGTCTATTTTTTTATAATGTTATATTATTTATAAATATATATATATAAACAAATTATATATATAACTTGTAAATTTTAGATCTAAAATAATACCTATACACAGCCCCCGCAAACACAAGAAGCAAAGATTACAAACATTTGCATTATTTCCAAATAAAATTTTCAGTTTCTTCCAAATTTATTTAAATTTTAAAAATTTCGATTTTTGTTTGTAATAATAAAAATAAAAATGACAAAAACATGATAAGTCATTTCTAACATTCATGAGGTTAGGCAATGCGCGTATACATTTTCAAATTCTTCCTTAGATTTTTTTTTTGGAAAAATTAAAAATAACAACCATAAAAAATTAATTAAAAATAAAAATATGCAGTGATGTGTTGGTCGCATCTAAAACTACCACCTCCTCTCTTTTAAGCTTCAGAGTTATGTAAAAAAAAACAAATACTGTATACAAAAAAAAAAAAAAAACAATGAATATTGTAAAAAATATATCTTATAATTTCTTACAATAATTTGTAAAAAAGCCAGAATCATATACATTTCTTGCATATTGGGATATATTTTAAAATATAAATTTTGGTTTATTATGGATTTTTGTTTTTTTTTTGGAAAAATCATCATTTGATAAATTGTTTTAATTTCAAATGTCTCCAATAATTTATTTTATTTTTTTTATATTTACATTTTGTTTTGAATTCTTATGAATTGTGTAATTTTGGCATTTCAATCAAGTCTTTGTGCTTTAGTTTTTTTTGTTGTTTTTTTATCAAATCTAGTTTCCAATTTCTAAAGCCATAAGATGGTACAAATATTATTTTGCTTTTACTAAAAAAAAAAGTTTACAGTATATTTTTTAATTATTCATCTTCATCTTGAAAATGTGTACATTAATATTACAAAGCTTTTCCCAGCCCCTCCAATCTTTTCCAATTTTATTTTTTTTAATTGTTTCTTTTTTTTGTAGTTCAGAATTGGGAACGTTTTTAGATTTTAAAATCAACGTTTTCTTTTCATAAAATAAATTTTATAAAAAAAAAACAACATATACAATTCTTTTAAAAAGAACAAACACACAGATACACAGGTACTAATAAAAACAACACGAAATTTAAGATTAAACTAAAACTTAGTTTTATAAAGCAAAAAAAAAATGTTATACATATTTATATATATACTAAATATATATATATATATATATACATACCGAAGATAACAAAAAAGAGATACATATAAAATAACAAAAATTTTAAATTAAAATCTGAGAGACACAGTCATTAAATTACAAAAAAAAACTCCACCACACATAACCACACTTAAAAAAAAAAAACAGAAAAAAAAACAAATAAATATTCCACACATTAAAGTTACAAAACATAACAGCAACAAATATTGAAAAAATACAAAAAAAAGTAGAGTTAATAATTATTGTGCCTATAGCACACACCACCACTCCCACACTCCCTCCCCCTCTTCAATCATAAAATCCCTCTATACACAATAAAAACAAAAAAAAAACACAAACATCGTTATATATATGAAAAATGTAAATTAAATATAATCTTTAAAAATGTAATGGAAATCCTTTTTTCCCCAACATGCAAATAATAAACAAAAAAAAAAAAAAACTAAACTAAGAAGACGGAGAGTTGACAAAATATGGAAAGATATGGAATGAAACCATATATTAAAGAAAAAAAAAAACAAAACCAACGTTGTGTATAAAAATATTTAGTTTTTAGTTAAGCTATATTAAACAAGTAAAGAAAAAGTTTTAAAATTACGAAAGAAAAACAAATAACCGAATAATATATTTTAATATAAGCTCAACCGAAAAGTAAAATAAACTGAGAGAAAAAAATAATAAAAAAAATGAAAATGTAGAATATTTTTTTTTAAATTTGTTTTTATTTATCTATAAACAAAAAAACAAATGGAATATCATGAAGTAAGATTAGAATAGGAAGTTTTGATAGTTTATAAATAAAAAAATGTTAATCTACAAAAAAAATGTATAGGTCGTTCTAAAGATATTAGCGCGAAATTTGACACGAACCATTAAAAAGAGACTTGTGAATAATTTTGAGTATTATTTGTTTATTTTTAAAGTCGGATGATATTATGGAAGTTACTCTAAAAACTAGTCATGTACCGAATTTCAAGACGACATGTCAAACTATAAACACAAAATTGAAGAAGAAGAATTGGGTTATATTGGCAAATTAGTCGAAATACGGCCATACATATGGAGCTAAGTTCAAAGCGATGACGTTGAAACGGTTGGGCAACGGGTAGTATCCGAAGCGTTATGTAGTCTACAATCAAAAAACCAATCAAACATAGATTTTGCAAACGTACTAAAAAGCAGACATTATTGAAACGCAGTGAACAAGTAGGTATTCAATTTTTATTGATTTAAATTTCTTATATTCATTTTACTGTATTGAACTTAATAATATGGCCAAAAAAATGTCTAAACTTTTTAAATACTTCGTATCTTTCTTTCATTTTTATACCCACCACCATAGAATGGTGACGGGGGTATACTAAGTTTGTCATTTCGTTTGTAACACATCGAAATATCGATTTCCGACTATACAAAGTATATATATTCCTGATCAGGCAGAAATTCTAAGACGATATAATCATGTCCGTCTGTCTGTCTGTTGTAATCACGATACAGTCTTTAATAATGAAGCAATCGTGCTGAAATTTGGCACAAACTCGTCTTTTGTCTGCAGGCAGGTCAAGTTCGAAGATGAGCTATGTCGGTTCATGTTTTGGTATAGCCCCCATATAGACCTATCTCCCGATTTTATTTCTTGGGCTTCTGGAATCCGTAGTTTTTATCCAATTTGCTTGAAATTGGAAATCCAGACGTATTTTAGAACCATAAAGAGGTGTGTCAAAAATGGTGAGTATAGGCCTATGTTTTGATATAGCACCCATATAGACCGATCTCCATATTGTAGTTCTTGGGCTTATAGAATGCCTAGTTTTTGTCTAATTTGCCTGAAATTGGAAATCATGGTGGTGGGTATTTAAGATTCGGCCCGGTCGAACTTACTGCTGTTTATAATTGTTATACATAAAAGCGCTTGGTGAATGATCTAACTCACAAATTAAATTTATTATATATTATTCAATTTCCGATATTTTCGTGTTCTATATGATAAATAAAATAAGTAACAAACAAGCATTAAAGTTGTGCAGCAGTTGATATAACCAGCATACTTATTTTAGGGATCTAAATCTGGGGATTACCCTAAAATATACAAATTTAAATTTGTCGCAAACCCAAAGTGGACAGGTGGAGGGCCTTCGGCCGGCGATTGAGTCGTTCTCCTATGGACAGAGTCCAAAGTAGGCTAACGCGAACCCAGGACCTCTCGGCGTCCATGTTATTCTAAATATATTACTTTTAGGATGATTATGTACGATGGATACTAAATCCATTATACATGATAATGAAAACTTTAGGGGCCCGTACGGTCTCAAATGCGTCATCGACTACTTCGAAGTCGTCTTTGAAGAATGCGAGATTGTGCATTCGAAGACTATCGAAGAAGGACACACTGTCCAAGATGGAGAGACCTTGCGACTGACAAACGCAAATAAATTGGTCGAAGAGCACCAGAGACGCATGGAGGGCTCGGAAATACCAGCATCGACCAGTGTGACTGGGTCGCTGGTGGAGGCAATGAGGGATATAGAGGTAGCCGCCGAAGATCGGTCAGACGGCATTTCATTGACTGATTCCTTCTCCTTTCTAAGGGTTAGAGAGGCATTTAGATTGAGGCAGAAATAAGCGGGAAAGGCAGATATGTCTGAGGATGACAAAAGGCGAATGAGACGATAAGGAAGTGGGAGCTCACGGACAAGGAAATAATGGAATGTAATATGAACTATGGTGATGGTAATAACCCTATATAGAACTTTCGTCCAAAAACTTGCGCCGATTTAGCCATAGCTGAAGATGGAGGCAAGAAAAGTAGGGCAGATGAGCCAAGCTCGTCTTCCCTCACCCAGGTTAGGGGAAAGATAAGTAGTACGGAGATATTGTGTGCGTCCAGCCCATTAGAGGCCTCGAAAGGAATGCCGAGCCGAAATCCCGCCAAATAATCTAATGGTTCTAAAATTCCGGCAGTGGATGTGTCACTAACTGACTCCGGGGAATATGGACGCCACAAGAGAATCAGCACGAAGGACACATCTTACCGCAAGATCGCCTACTGGGAATGCTAAAGGCCCAAAACAAGAGAAACTATCCAACAGACGACTGGACGACATTGAAAATGGATCCCCCCACCGACGCGGGTAGAAGTATTGTGATGGCGGTGAACACGGCGACCTCGGGGAGGCTAGAGGCGAACAGCCACCGATTTAGTGTAGGCCTTAGCAGCGCTATTGTAAGACCTATAAAGAGAGCGGAGGAGAGATTAAAAACAGGCCCAGTAAGTAAATGATGCTGAAGGTGCTTCAAGTAAATCTGCATCATTGTGAGCTGGCTTCAACTAATTTTATCCTCCATTTACTTAGGAACGAAATAGATATCGCCCTAGTGCAGGAAACATGGATAAACAAAGCAGCGGTGATGGGACTGGAGCATAGGAACTATATGAAATATCATGTGAACATAAATAAAATAAGGACCTGTGTCCTGGTACAAAAGGATCTAAAGTGTTTCTTTTTGAATCAATTTTGTGATTGGGACGAGACAATTAGTTGTGTTATCGGCCTACTTTTCGCACGATGATCATCATCATCATGCCACCACCTCGTATTGTCAGAGAACTGGTGAGGTACTACAGGGATTTTGAAATTGGCTGTGACGCGAAAACGCTCATCACGAATTATGGGCTGGTACAGACACGAATTCCAGAGGGGAGAGTCTTATGGAATACTTTCTTGAGAATCATATAATGGTGCATAACCGAGGAAAGGGATATACTTTCGAAACCCGAACGCGAAGCGAGGTCCTCGACCTGACATTCAGCAATCTTACAAGTAAGATTACAATATCGGATTGGAAAGTGTCTAAAGAAATGAAATACTTGGACCACAAGTATATAGAATTCAGCTTAGGAACAGGAAGGGAGCCACCGTGGTGCAATGGTTAGCATGCCCGCCTTGTATACACAAGGTCGTGGGTTCGATTCCTGCTTCGACCGAATACCAAAAAGTTTTTCAGCGGTGGATTATCCCACCTCAGTAATGCTGGTGACATTTCTGAGGGTTTCAAAGCTTCTCTAAGTGGTTTCACTGCAATGTGGAACGCCGTTCGGACTCGGCTATAAAAAGGAGGTCCCTTGTCATTGAGCTTAACATGGAATCGGGCAGCACTCAGTGATAAGAGAGAAGTTCACCAATGTGGTATCACAATGGACTGAATAGTCTATGTGAGCCTGATACATCGGGCTGCCACCTAACCTAACCTAACATAGGAACAGGAAATAGAAAAACCGCAGACGAGTTTAGAAATCCAAGAAGAATAAATTGGAACAAATTCCGGCACCATCTTTTAGACGCGCCGACTTTGAGTAAAGACAGAAGGCTTATCAGACCCGACGATATTGAAAAGGCAGCAAATAATTTGGAAACTGGCTGTCATGATCTTTTGTCAAATCATGCCCTAAAATTTGCTTCAAAATAGTCAAGTAATAAAGTAGGGTGGTAAATCAATATCAAGGAGAACCTTCTATATCACTTCTATATTTATGGGGTATATTGTCCAAATCAGTAATGAACACTAATGAGGGGGTACCATAAGTCCTCACGAAATGATTTCGCAATTGTATGAAAAAGTTTAGCCAAGCTGGGAAATTATTAAAAAAAAATTGAGGCCCCACAATAAAATCCGGCACCCTTTTGTATGACGTGGACTAAAGTGGAGCAAAGTTTTATTTTTAAAATTTTGAAGATTCGTTGTGCTTCTTTTTTCATATAAACCATTATTGTAAACGTGATTTATTATACAGAACCCTCCCCAAGTCCCCAACTCAAAAATTTCGTCGAAAAATATGCACAATTTAGGGAAAAATCACCAATACTGATAACATTAATCACATTTCCACGTAGATCAAAAAGGAGTATCCTGGTCACATAGCAATAGTTTGTATATATTTTGCATCGTTAAAACTGTTGCATATTTTTAGGCGATTCCAAAAACTACCTAAAATTTGAACAAAAAGATCTTCTGTCTGGTGTATATGTTAAGAGGTGGTTTTTACTTTTTATTCCACAGTCTACTGTAATTTTACTCGAAAAATAGGTTTACTTTACAGTTTCTTACGATAAAAATCAGCTGTTACATTTTCCCATTAGAAATTCTATAAAGTGTTCCCCCACGTGTGAGTCAGAACAACTAATAACTTTGCAAGGTGTGAAGAATGTGTGTTGTGAGCACGGTTGACACTCTTGCCAACGATTACCTACCAAAATTTTAAGAAAATTTTACCAAAAATCTACCAAATTAAAAAAAAAAAAAATTATTTTAAAGTTTTTGGATTTGTACAATGGAATGTGATAGTGTTACTTAAAATTAAAATAAAACATTTTGTAAAAATTTTGGTCTATAGAAAATTTTGTCAAAATTTTATTTCTATAGAAAATTTTGTCAAAATTTTATTTCTATAGAAAATTTTGTCAACATTTTATTTCTATAGAAAATTTTGTCAAAATTTTACTTCTATAGAAAATTTTGTCTAAATTTTATTTCTATAGAAAATCTTGTCAAAATTTTATTTCTATAGAAAATTTTGTCAAAATTTTATTTCTATAAAAAATTTTGTCAAAATTTTACTTCTATAGAAAATTTTGTCAAAATTTTATTCCTATAGAAAATTTTGTCAAAATTTTATTTCTATAGACAATTTTGTCAAAGTTTCATTTCTATAGGAAATTTTGTAAAAATTTTATTTCTGTAGAAAATTTTGTCAAAATTTTATTTCTATAGAAAATTTTGTCAAAATTTTATTTCTATAGAAAATTTTGTCAAAATTTTATTTCTATAGAAAATTTTGTCAAAATTTTATTTCTATAGAAAATTTTGTCAAAAGTTTATTTCTATAGAAAATTTTGTCAAAAGTTTATTTCTATAGAAAATTTTGTCAAAAGTTTATTTCTATAGAAATTTTGTCAAAATTTTATTTCTATAGAAAATTTTGTCAACATTTTATTTCTATAGAAAATTTTGTCAACATTTTATTTCTATAGAAAATTTTGTCAAAATTTTATTTCTATAGAAAATTTTGTCAAAATTTTATTTCTTTAGAAAATTTTGTCACAATTTCATTTCTATAGAAAATTTTGTCAAAATTTCATTTCTATAGAAAATTTTATCAAAATTTTATTTCTATAGAAAATTTTGTCAACATTTTATTTCTATAGAAAATTTTGTCAACATTTTATTTCTATAGAAAATTTTGTCAAAATTTTATTTCTATAGAAAATTTTTTCAAAATTCTACTTCTATAGAAAATTTTTTCAAAATTTTATTTCTATAGAAATTTTTTTCAAAATTTTATTTCTATAGAAAATTTTGTCAAAATTTTATTTCTATAGAAAATTTTGTCAAAATTTTATTTCTATAGAAAATTTTGTCAAAATTTTATTTCCATAGAAAATTTTGTCAAAATTTTATTTCTATAGAAAATTTTGTCAAAATTTTATTTCTATAGAAACTTTTGTCAAACTTTTATTTCTATAGAAACTTTTGTCAAAATTTTACTTCTATAGAAAATTTTGTCAAAATTTTATTTCTATAAAAAATTTTGTCAAAATTTTATTTCTATAGCAAACTGAAGTAATTCTTATTTGGAGAGAAATATTTTTCAAAATCTACCAAAACGTCAAGAATTTTACTAATCTACCATTTTTGGTAGAATTTCACCAACTGTGCCTGTGAGATGTGCTGTGTAGCTCATTACTACAATTTTGAGATTCGTTCAAAAAAATTTTATTTAATATAATTTTTTTTTCCATGAGATTTAAAATAATTTTAGTTGAAAATAGTTCATATATGTCAAAGTGATTTTTTCATCAACTGATTCAATCATATCAAACTGATTCAATTAATTTTTATTAAAATTTCTCCAATCACAGAAATGCATTAGTATCAATCACCAATATCAATTAAATCATTAATTAATCCATATAAAAATAATTGATACAATTAATTCGTATGATTGATTTTTATTTTAATTAAAAATTTGTTGAATCGAACTCGAATTCGAATTTTAAGTTCACAATTTCGATCGAATCGAATTTTAAGTTAACAATTTTTAAAATTTAACTACATTTTTAATTAGAAAAATGTTGCCATTTTTTGTGTGTTATTATCATAAAACCCATCTAATATATATAAAAATTATTGGCATACTTTGTGATTTAGGTGTCGTTTCCTCATATTGTGATATACTATCTATGCTATATGATATACTACTGACGGATATATTATCTTTCCGAACATCATAATTGTGTTTTTTTGTTTGAAAAGAGAACATTGAAAACTGATCATGGAAAATATGAAAAAAAACTTGTTCCTCTGGTACAATGACCTGGTTCCAATATTTAATAACGAATGACATACCTCATTAAGTTTTGTGAACGAATTCAAATCGTCTGTGACGAAATGGCGTCAAGTGGTGCAGGTTTATTTTACATGACTAAATGATTAGCAAACTTTGAGATGAGGGACCACCATAAGGAGGGAAGAGGCATAGCCAGGGGTGACAAAATGAGACATCACCATATTTAGTAACGGCTTTATTTGATTGATATTTGCACATTTAGCAAATTGACCCTTTATATGGAAACTGTGGCTAATATCTAAACCTGTATTTTTACACCCTATACCATAGAAAAGGAGGTATGTTAATTGTGTCATTCCATTTGCAAAAATTTTCTATAGAAATAAACATTTGAGAAAATTTTCTATTGAAATAAAATTTTAAGACAATTTTCTATAGAAATACAATTTTGACAAAAATTTCTATAGAAATAAAATTTTGAAAAAATTTTTAATAGAAATAAAATTTTGACAAAATGTTCTATAGAAATAAAATTGTGACAAAATTTTCTATAGAAACAAAATTTCGACAAAATTTTCTATAGCAATAAAATTTTGAGAAAATTTTTTATAGCAATAAAATTTTGAGAAAATTTTCTATAGCAATAAAATGTTGAGAAAATTGTCTATAGAAATAAAATTTTAACAAAATTTTCATTAGAAATAAAAATTTAAAAAAAATCTATAGAAATAAAATTTTGACAAAATTTTCTATAGAAATACAATTTTGACAAAATTTTCTATAGAAATAAAATTTTGACAACATTTTTTATAGAAATAAAATTTTGACCAAATTTTCTATAGAAATAAAATTTTGACAAAATTTTCCATAGAAATAAAATTTTGACAAAATTTTCTATAGAAATAAAATTGTGACAAAATTTTCTATAGAAATAAAATTTTGACTACATTTTCTATAGGAATAAAATTTTGACAAAATTGTCTATAGAATAAAAATTTTGAGAAAATTTTCTATAGAAATAAAATTTTGACAAAATTTTCTATAGAAATAAAATTTTGACAAAATTTTCTATAGACAAAATTTTTTATAGAAATAAAATTGTGACAAAATTTTCTATAGAAATAAAAATTTAAAAAAGTCTATAGAAATAAAATTTTGACAAAATTTTTTATAGGAATACAATAGTGACAAAATGTTCTATAACTAAAATTTTGAAAAAATTTTATATAGAAATAAAATTTTGACAAAATTTTCTATAGAAATAAAATTTTGACAAAATTTTCTATAGAAATAAAATTTTGACAAAATTTTCTATAGAAATAAAATTTTGAGAAATAAAATTTTGACCAAATTTTCTATAGAAATAAAATTTTGACAAAATTTTCCATAGAAATAAAATTTTGACAAAATTTTCTATAGAAATAAAATTGTGACAAAATTTTCTATAGAAATAAAATTTTGACAAAATTTTCTATAGAAGAAATAAAATTTTTGAGAAAATTTTCTATAGAAAAAAAATTTTGAGAAAATTTTCTATAGAAATAACATTTTGAGAAAATTTTCTATAGAAATAAAATTTTGACAAAATTTTCTATAGAAATAAAATTTTGACAAAATTTTCTATAGAAATAAAATTTTGACAAAATTTTCTATAGAAATAAAATTTTGACAAAATTTTCTATAGACAAAATTTTTTATAGAAATAAAATTGTAACAAAATTTTCTATAGAAATAAAATTTTGACAAAATTTTCTATAGAAATATTTTGGCAAAATTTTCTATAGAAATAAAAGTTTGAGAAAATTTTCTATAGAAATAAAATTTTGACAAAAAATATTTGAAATAACCAGAAAAATATAATCGAAAACTTCAAAGAAAGATTTTTTTGTAAATTTGGTGATTTGGTAAATTTTCTTCAAATTTTGGTTGAGTATTTTTGGCCTGAGTGGCAACCGTGATTCGGAGGGAAAAATTATATCTACTTGAATTTTTGGAGAAACCTAATATCACATATGAAAAATCCTGCCGGTTTTTATCTTGTCTTAAAACAACATGAACTTCATGTCCTTTAAGGAACCTAAAATTCGAACTGGCCGAAATTTCTGAATGGATTTATTTATTTATTTATAAAATCAATCGTGTTGTCAATTTAAATAATAAAGCATATAAAAATTTATGCATAAATTAAAAAAATGAACAAAATCAACAAAACATTATGGCGCATATGAATCAGCTCTCTTCCAGAATAGTCAATATTAGCTATAATCTTTTTATAGATCTCAGTTAGGTCTGGAGGGAGGAGCGGGCAAATGAAAGTCTCAATAGCTAAAGAATATTCGGTGACGAATTTTGTTATATGAATGATGCACTTAAATGTCTGGTTTTTGATTTCCTTTTGTTTACTTTTTCGCTGTCGAAATGATGACGAAGAAATTATTCCGTTTAATTTCGAGTTGATTATTCTAATGATGATGGTAATGAAGACGATTGTCATCTTAATCATTTTTAATGATGACCATCTCCTCTAGAATTAAGGCAATCAAGATTTGTAGGAGGTCTTTTTAAATTAGCAAATTATTGAGTGGTCGTCAAAAGTTAAGCATATCTAGAGAAAGTATATTAAATTTATTTTTTTTATTAAATTTATTTTTTTTAATTTAAATGTATAAAAACAAAATTATTATTTTACCGATAGATGGCGTTGAAAGTGACGGTATGAAAATGGCCCCCAGGAAAATGAGGCTTCAAATGAAACGAGGCCACTTTTGACAAAATTTTCTATAGAAATAAAATTTTGACAAAATTTTCTATAGAATAAAATTTTGACAAAATTTTCTATAGAAATACAATTTTGACAAAATTTTCTATTGAAATAAAATTTTGACAAAATTTTCTATAAAAATACAATTTTGACAAAATATACTATAGAAATAAAATTTTGAAGAAATTTACTATAGAAATAAATTATTAATTTTTTATAGAAACAAAATTTTGACAAAATTTTCTATAGAAATAAAATTTTGACAAAAATTTCGATAGAAATAAAATTTTGACAAAATTTTCTATAGAAATAAACTTTTAACAAAATTTTCTATAGAAATAAAATTTTGACAAAGTTTTCTATAGAATACAATTTTGACGAAAATTTGTATAGAAATAAAATCTTGACAAAAATTTCAATAGAAATAAATTTTTTACAAAATTTTGTATAGAAATAAAATTTGGTAAATTTTTTGTAGAAATAACATTTTGACAAAATTTTTTATAGAAATAAAATTTTGACCAAAAATTTTCTATAGAAATAAATTTTTGTCAAAATAAAAATTTTACAAATTTTTCTATCGAAATAAAATTTTGACAAAATTTTCTATAGAAATAAAATTTGGCGGAATTTACTATAGAAATACAATTTTGACAAAATTTTTTATAGAAATAAAATTTTGACAAAATTTTCTATAGAAATGAAATTTTGACAAAATTTTCCATAGAAATAAAATTTTGAAAAAATTTTCTATAGAAATACAATTTTGACAAAATTTTCTATAGAAATAAACTTTTGACAAAATTTTCTATAGAAATAAAATTTTGAAAAAATTTTCTATAGAATAAAATTTTGACGAAAATTTGTATAGATATAAAATTTCAATAGAAATAAATTTTTGACAAAATTTTCTATAGAAATAAAATTTTCTATAGAAATAAACTTTTGACAAAATTTTCTATAGAAATAAAATTTTGAAAAAATGTTCTATAGAATAAAATTTTGACGAAAATTTGTATAGATATAAAATTTCAATAGAAATAAATTTTTGACAAAATTTTCTATAGAAATAAAATTTGGTAATTTTTTTATAGAAATAAAATTTTGACAAAATTTTCTATAGAAATGAAATTTTGAAAAAAAATTTCTATAGAAATAAAATTTTGACAAAATTTTCTATAGAAATAAAATTTTCTATAGAAATAAAATTTTGTCAAAATTATCTATAGAAATAAAATTATATTTGCTAATTTTCCATAGAAATAAAATTTTGTCTAAATTATCTATAGAAATAAAATTTTGTCAAAATTATCTATAGAAATAAAATTTTAACAACATTTTCTATAGAAAAAATTGGACAAAATTTTCTATAGAAATAAAATTTTGACAATATTTTTCATAGAAATAAAATCTCAGAAAATTTTCTATAGAAATAAAATTTTGACAAAATTTTCTATGGAAATAATATTTTGAGAAAATTTACTATAAATTCAATATCATTAAACGTTTTAATTTTCGTGTTGGATCATACCCTCAAAGTCCATTGTGGGTAAGTTATCCCTTTTTAAAGATGTAGTAACTTTCCCTTGCTGGCGCAAGCTAAAAAGGTTCGACACATTTACATTTCAGGGGAATTTATACGCCCAAAAAATTGCCTCCCATAGAAGAGATCATAATATTTAATATTTCAAATACTGTAACTTTTAAAATCAAAAAAGAATAAAAAATTCATAATGCAAACATTTGATCAAAAACTTCTAGATAACATTTTGTATATCTTTGGTAGATTTTTGGTAAAATGTTCTTCAAATTTTTGTAGATTATTATTGTTTACTCGAGTGGCAACTGTGATTCTATCACGAATAACTTTATTTCTGAATGCAATAGATCAAAATGCGTTTGTAAGCTTGTAAACAATAAAATGTATTCGAGGAAACTCCCTCATTTTTCAATTCCATAAAGATGGACTATTGAGGACTAAAAATGGAAAGAGGGAGGACAGACAGGGTAACATCCATATGGACTTAAGACTAGAGTATGAAGTCGACTCATTTTTATCGGAGGTTAAAATACCAAAAGTGGCCGGCAGCGGTGCCACTCTGCGTCTGCATTCTCCCCCTAGGATCTATATTTCTGGTAGTCGCTTTTCCACTCAGCTCAAACCGATTACCCTGACAGAGGCGTACCCAGGAATTTGTATTGAAATTAATTTTTATTGAAATTTTAAATGAAATAATTTTTGACCAATTTTTGAAGTTTTTTGATTACGTTCACCACAGACTTGGTTTTGAGTGCAGATAAGAATTTATTTTATTTTTTTCCACTCAATCCCATTGTGCATCGGTATTATTATGAAAACAAAAAAAGCAGCAATAATTTTAAACTGTGCCAACTTTTGTTCTATCACATTTGCAAGTTAATTCCCTTTGATAATTATATGCATTTGCAAAAAAAAAACAGTAACAGAGTAGCGATATCAAAAATATAGTAATAATAATAATAATACCCACACTTAAAAATATGTCCCCACAGAGACCCATTTTTATTTGAAAAATCGCAAAAACAATAATGCAAACAAGAAACGAGTCATTAGCTCATTTTTTTGCCTTTGCCTCTCTTTGATTTGCTGATATCCAACAACATTCGCATTCGACTCCCTCCCACCATTATATTAGCCTCATTCATATGAGTCCCTATATACTCACCACATTCCCCTCTCTACATAGTCGCCTCAATGCTACATATTTCGATTTGGGCAGCCACTACCACATCGTTTATCGTCATCTGAGTCTAATAAAAATTTTGTTTACACGTTCAACATGACGTCATTTTCTCTTTTATTTTTGGCTTGAGTTGTTTTTTTTTTTTTTTTAATTTTTAGTTTTGCTTTATTGTTTTTTTTTTGCATAACATGAATAGAATACCAAATAAAAGAGGGAAAACAAAAAATATGTACATATATACATTTTAACAACATCTCAGAATAATTATTTAGACTTGTCGACGAGATAAACCTGATTTTACGCTCGTACAGTAGTAGAGTAGATTTTGGCAACTTTGTATGGAAGGGAAGAGAAACAAATTTTTGCCGAAATTATAGGTCTCCAATTTTCTTGTTGTAAAATTTTAGTTGGCTATATTGTTACGTGGATAGTTTTACAAAGATACGAACAAAAACATAAAATGTGAAGAGGAGTAAGATATTTGACGTCTATCTAAGGTTGTTGAAAATGTGTGGTGTTTTGTTTTGTAGATGCCAAGCTGTGCCAACTTTTTACTTCGTACAATCGAAAAACGTGCCACTTAGGCAGATGAGACGACAGTTACAGTGTTTAAGTTAAGGTAATTTTCGGTAATTTAATAAAGCAGGGAAATTTTTAAATACTAAACTAATAAGCATGCACACAACGATTGAATAATAAAGAGAAAACCAATCCATTGATGGATTAATTTATTTTTATTGAAAAAAAATATTTCGTTTTTTTAAGAAAATTTCTCCACACTGAAAAACCCCGTAATTAAATTAACACTAAATTGAACTTATTTTTATTGAAAAAAAAAAATATTTGTTTGAATTTAAATTTTATTTTTTTTTTAATTTTCCACAGGCAAATAAAATTTTAATTTTTTTTTTTTTTAATTTTCCACAGGCAAATTAAATTTTCCTTTCCGATTACCAAAAATAGTAAAAATGAACTACAGTATGGTTAACATGATCATGATTTGGCGCCAATGATTTGTTTTTCTTTATTTTTAGTTCCCCTTCAGTTTTTTTGGTGCCAATTGTCCCCCATTTCCAAGCAGTTGGAATTTTATACTGGTCATGAGACTGGTTGTATTTAGCCGGTTCGTAGCCACTTTGTCTTTAGACCACAATGAACCCATCCCCTTACCGGTTTAAATGTCTCTGGCCCTTTTGCATCTATAACAGGGAAAGTTCTATTTTTATACCCTCCACCATAGGATGGGAGTATATTAACTTTGTAATTCCGTGTGTAACACATCGAAATATTGCTCTAAGACCCCATAAAGTATACATATACTGGGTCGTGGTGATATTCTGAGTCGATCTGAGCATGTCCATCCGTCCGTGCGTCTGTTGAAATCACGCTAACTTCCGAACGACTTGAAATTTGGCACAAGTAGTTGTTATTGATGTAGATCGGATGGTATTGCAAATGGGCCATATCGATCCACTTTTACGTATAGCCCCCATATAAACGGACCCGCCAAATTTGGCTTGCGATTGCTCTAAGAGAAGCAAATTTCATCCGATCCGGCTGAAATTTGGTACATGGTGTTAGTATATGGTCTCTAACAACCATGCAAAAATTGGTCAGCATCGGTCCATAATTATATATAGCCCCCATATAAACCGATCCCCCGATTTGGCTTGCGGAGCAGCTAAGAGAAGCAAACTTCATCCGATCCGGCTGAAATTTGGTACATGGTGTTAGTATATGGTCTCTAACTACCATGCAAAAATTGGACCACATCGGTCCATAATTATATATAGTCCCCATATAAACCGATCACCAGATTTGACCCGGAGCCTCTTGGAAGACCAAAATTCATCTGATTCAGTTGAAATTTGGAACATGGTGTTAATATAAGGCCTCAAACATCCATGCAAAAATTGGTCGAAATCGGTCCATAATTATATATAGTCCCCATATAAACCAATCCGCAGATTTGACCTCCGGAGCCCCTTGAAAGAGCAAAATCTATCCGATTCGGTTGAAATTTGGCACGTGATGTTAGTATATGGTATCCAACAACCATGCATGAATTGGTTAATATCAGTCCATAATTATATATAGCCCCCATATAAATCGATCCCCAGATTTGACCTCCGATGCCTTTTGGAGAAGCAAACTTCATCCGATCTGGTTGTAATTTGGTACATGGTGGTAGTATATGATATTTAACAACCATGCCAAAAGTGGTCCATATCAGTCCATAATCATATATAGCCCCCATATAAACCGATCCCGAGATTTGCTCTTGGAGGAGCAAATTTCATCCGAGTCAGTTGAAATTTGGTACATTGTGCTAGTATATGGCCGTTTACAGCCATGCCTAGCTAGGTCCATATCGGTCTATAGTTATATATAGCCCTCAGATAAATCGATCCCCAATCACACAAAAACTGGTCCATATCAAGTTCATAATTGTATATAGCCCCCATATAAGCGACCCCCATATTTCAATTCTGGCTCTGTACGTACCGTGCAAAAGTCCATATCGATTCGTAATTATTTTGTAAAATTTGTTTTGTCTCTGTCCATAGGAGAAAGTCTTTAAAGTCTTGCCTAATACAGGTCACTATATCATTTTCGAATCGCGTTAGTCCACTTTAGGCTCTGTTCACAGGAGATATTCTGAAATCCAACACGAATACCAGGTCGTTAGCCAAATTCGGACATTTTCCACAGTTTTCAAAGTCTTGGTCGAATTCCTGCCACCATTGTTAAATCATATTTATCGAAAATAGGCCCACATTTTGGACTTATTGTTTTCCATATAATTTTCTGGGTCCTAATTAGATTAGGTTTTGAGATATATTATCAAGGGGCCATTTTGTCAAACCCAAGGTAAGCGGCATGAAAATAGACCTCAGAAAATGAGCCCCATAAACCAAATGAAACAGGGCCAAAATTGTGGGCTTCATAATAAAAATGAGCCCCATGAAAATGATCCCAACAAAATGTAGCTGAAACATGAAAATAGACTCCAAAATAAAATTGGGCTCATTTTTACTTTTGATTTAAAATACCGCGTGGAAATGAAACCTGAAAAAATAAGAAGTTTAAAAAAAATTAAATGTCTGTTAGTCAGTACGAGTATCTTGGGAATCGCGTCAGCCCACTTTGACTCCGACCATAGACGAAAGTCTTAAGCCTCTTAAAATCTGATGCAATAACATAGTTATAGATATAGTTACCAACCAAATCCCACAATGCGAAAATAGGCCCCACTTGAAAACGAAGCACAATCCCAAAAAGGAAATTATGTTAGGGTCTATTTTCATAATGCAAAACATTGTTTTCAATATAATTTTTTGGGTTTCTACTACATTTAGGTTTTGGCTTTTTTATTTTATCGCGGAATTCCTCGTCGTAATTTTTTTCTACGGTGGTATGAATTACTTAAAGGGCCGTGAAATAAATTTGCCAGAAGAAATAAAGAATTTTAAAAACTGGAAAAGTTTTACTACTTCTGGGTCACTATAATATAGGAGAATTATATATTAATTTGAACCGACTTTGTACAAATATCAAGCAATATTCCCGTATCAAATTTCATGAAGATGGGACATCAATTGCAAACCAGGGACGAACAGCCAGGGATAAATAAGAGGGTTGGTACATATAATGTGGGATTGGGACAAAGTTTCTTGTAGGTACGTTTTCGCACAACTCCAAATTATTATACCCTGACCACATAGTGATTTATGGTAAAATAAGACGTTCCAAATATCTATCTTCGTACAGTTTTGACAGTATTTTAATTTTTC
The DNA here is from genome assembly GCF_050003625.1 of Haematobia irritans. Taxonomy (NCBI): domain Eukaryota; kingdom Metazoa; phylum Arthropoda; class Insecta; order Diptera; family Muscidae; genus Haematobia; species Haematobia irritans. Next base: position 146,963,976 of record NC_134401.1, read on the forward strand.
TGCACAAACTGCACACAAAAATTTTTTTTCTGATTCAATCACGAAATTAATTGATCCAATTAATTTTTTAATTGAAATGTCTTCAATCACAGAAATAATAGTATCAATTAAAAAATTAATTGACAGTCAATTAAAAAATTAATTGATCCAATTAAAAAATTAATTGATACTATTAATTTGTGTGATTGATTTTTGTTTCAATTAAAAAATTTGTTAAATCAATTAAATTTTTAATTGAATATTTTTTAAAACTCAATTAAGATTTTAATTGGAAAAATTTTTGTGAATTTTTTTTCTGTGTGCACGTCTGGTAACACTGTTGCTCATTACAATGACTTATCATTATCATTGTGCGAGTGAGAGAACATGAGAGGAGTCATAATAAAATTTGTTTACATTGTTCTATGCCAGTTCCGCTTTTGTTTTGTGCAGGAATCCAATTAAAAAATTAATTTATCCTATTAAAAAATTAATTGATACTATTAATTTGTGTGATTGATTTTTGTTTCAATTAAAAAATTTGTTAAATCAATTAAATTTTTAATTGAATATTTTTTAAAACTCAATTAAGATTTTAATTGGAAACATTTTTGTGAATTTTCTTTTCTGTGTGCACGTCTGGCAACACTGTTGCTCATTACAATGACTTATCATTATCATTGTGCGAGTGAGAGAACATGAGAGGAGTCATAATAAAATTTGTTTACATTGTTCTATGCCAGTTCCGCTTTTGTTTTGTGGAGGAATTTCTGTAAAAAAACTCAATGTCAGATTCACACGTTCTTTGGTTTGTTTTGTTTGCTTGTTTTTTTTTTTTTTTTTGAAGAATCATATTAATTATAAGTGATGTACGTATTTACTTACTATTCTCAAGTGTTTTGTCTTATGCACAGTGGAATGAGTTTTCTGAATAACCTCCTCAACTCATTACGAGCATTGTGTAATGTTATTTCCGTTTATGCCATATTTTTCTTGTGAAAATCTGCGAAAATGTTTTGCGGGCTTGTTTCCATTGAGATAAACATAATATTTCCCACACTTCATCAAATGTGTGGTTAAATATGATCGTTCGATGTAAGTCTCCAGTTACACACGTCCAAACCATCTGATTGTGGTTACATTACGTTGTTCAAAGGAAATGCCAAGATCTGCCGCCACTGACATGCTAAGTTACTTAAGTATAAGTGTTTAAATTGCTAGGTAATTTGCAAAATTTATCTACCTGTCGATACAGTGTATTTCGAATTTAACAAGTCAAACTTGACACTTGATGATTAGAGATCACAAACTGGGAGAATGTTTTGAAAGTAATTAGAGAACTAACAGTTAAATTGTAGTCAAGATAAATGACTAGAATTAATATAGGGTGTGGGGGAGATATTGTGGGACATTTACATGATCGACAATTTTGTGAAAAAAAAACTAATAAATACAGTAGAGAGATTTTCTGAGCCGTTTGAGGCATAAAGGTGGTTTCACAATAGGATTAGCCTAAAAAAAAGGAGATCCCTTGTCATTAAGCTAAACCTGCAATCGGTCAACACTCGGGGATAAGAGAGAAGTTCACCACTGCGGAATGAATAGTCTAAGCAAACCTGAAATAACGGGCTATACCTAACCTAAAATTAAATGTTAGTTCCCATAGCTTTTGCTTTTGAACAATAAAATTAAAAAAAAATATATATATACCTTTACTTTGTTGCATTACATATCAACCACCCTGTATATGTACACAATAACAAAATTTTCATTTCCTCTATGAATTGAAATTGAAAATAAATTGCCTCTTTATATAATCACTAAGATTTATTACATTCATCCGTACTTTGTAAAAGGGTGTTCGTGTAATTTTTCATTCATTAAATTGCTGACGCAGCATCCAGCTATACAAATTCCATTTTCAAAAACATTTGGTCATATTCAAATTTAATTGGTATATAAACAGCAGCTATTTGAATGCAACCATCCATTCAATTATAAATGCATTCTCTTTCAGTTGCAATAGTAAAAGCAACAAAGAGGGAGAGAGAAGCAAGTTAAATTAGAAAAATATTTGAGAGTTTTCCAACAATGTTGTTTTGTGCTTCCAAGTTGAAGTCAACGTTGACGTTAGCTGCAAAAGAGATTCAGTTACGTTTATTTCGAATTTCTTTCAATGCATTGGGAATATGTGTTTGAGTGTAAGTTTTCTCAAACACGTACTCACATATTTTCAATTGAATATTTTGCATTGTTTGACTTTTGCTTCTTATTGTTGTTGCTGATAGCTAATAAGCTTCCACCTGGTTGATTCTTATGCTCTCTTTTGCACATTCTCCCAGTAATTTAAATAGAAACAAACACTTGTTGATTCCACATTTGGAAAAACACGAATAATAAGAACTTGTTTAATTTTTCTTCAGGCCTTTTTTTTATCAAATATTCTGCATTCTGATGGGTTTGTTGCTGCTACTGCGGTATTGTTAACCGTCGTGTTTTTTGTCATCGTCATTATTTTGTTTTGGTATTGGGTTTATTATATATAACGGTGTGTGTTTGTTGATGTTTGTGACCGTTGTTGTTGTCATAGCTTTGTAAAGAAACCACACGATAAACTTTTTCGTTACGTATACGGCACGTCGCAAACGTCTCACCAAACGACCAAAATTCATAGAGAGGTTCTGTGAGCAATATTGCACTGTGGGTTGGTATGGTAAAGGGCGATTTGTTAAGAGCTTGATAACTTTTTTTTAAAAAAAAACCCATAAAATTTGCAAAATCTCATCGGTTCTTTATTTGAAACGTTAGATTGGTCCATGACATTTACTTTTTGAAGATAATTTCATTTAAATGTTGACCGCGGCTGCGTCTTAGGTGGTCCATTCGGAAAGTCCAATTTTGGGCAACTTTTTCGAGCATTTCGGCCGGAATAGCCCGAATTTCTTCGGAAATGTTGTCTTCCAAAGCTGGAATAGTTGCTGGCTTATTTCTGTAGACTTTAGACTTGACGTAGCCCCACAAAAAATAGTCTAAAGGCGTCAAATCGCATGATCTTGGTGGCCAACTTACCGGTCCATTTCTTGAGATGAATTGTTCTCCGAAGTTTTCCCTCAAAATGGCCATAGAATCGCGAGCTGTGTGGCATGTAGCGCCATCTTGTTGAAACCACATGTCAACCAAGTTCAGTTCTTCCATTTTTGGCAACAAAAAGTTTGTTAGCATCGAACGATAGCGATCGCCATTCACCGTAACGTTGCGTCCAACAGCATCTTTGAAAAAATACGGTCCAATGATTCCACCAGCGTACAAACCACACCAAACAGTGCATTTTTCGGGATGCATGGGCAGTTCTTGAACGGCTTCTGGTTGCTCTTCACTCCAAATGCGGCAATTTTGCTTATTTACGTAGCCATTCAACCAGAAATGAGCCTCATCGCTGAACAAAATTTGTCGATAAACACATTTCGAACCGAACACTGATTTTTGTAATAAAATTCAATGATTTGCAAGCGTTGCTCGTTAGTAAGTCTATTCATGATGAAATGTCAAAGCATACTGAGCATCTTTCTCTTTGACACCATGTCTGAAATCCCACGTGATCTGTCAAATACTAATGCATGAAAATCCTAACCTCAAAAGAATCACCCTTTAGAATATCAAATTTAAAGAAGATTAGATAAAAATTGTGTTTTTGCTAAGTATAACCTTTAACTTAGGTGGTGAATGGGAAAGGCATCCAGGAGAACAGTAAGGCTTACCAATCACTATTACCACTCGTGCCAAAAATAATCTACCAAAAATTTAACAAACTTTTACCAAATTAAAAACATAAATTCGACAAACATACTTTTCCTATTTTGGTTAAACACTTAAAAAAACTTCTATAAAAAATTTTATTTCCATAGAAAATTTTGTCAAAATTTTATTTCTATATATATTTTTTTTAAAATTTTAATTCTATAGAAAATTTTGTCAAAATTTTATTTCTATTGTAAATTTTGTCAAAGTTTCATTTCTATAGGAAAATTTGCCAACATTTTATTTCTGTAGAAAATTTTTGTCAAAATTTTATTTCTATAGAAAATTTTGTCAAAATTTTAATTTCTATAGGAAATTGTGTCACAATTTTATTTAGGAAACTGTGTCACAATTTTATTTCTATAGAAAATTTTTTCAAAATTTTATTTTTATAGGAAATTTTGTCAAAACTTTATTTCTATAGAAAATTTTGTCAAAACTTTATTTCTATAGAAAATTTTGTCAAAAATTTTATTTCTATAAAAATTTTTGTTAAAATTTTATTTCTATAAAAAATGTGTCAAAAATTTATTTCTATAGAAAATGTTGTCAACATTTTATAGAAAATTTTGTCAAAATTTGATTTCTATAGAAAATTTTGTCAAAAATTTTAGTTCCAGAGGAAATTTTGTCAAAATTTGATCTCTATATAGGAAATTTTGTCAAAATTGTATTTCTTAGAAAATTTTGTTAAAATTTTATGTCTATAAAAAAATGTGTCAAAATTTTATTTCTATAGAAAATTTTGTCAAAATTTTATTTTTATAGAAAATTTTGTCAAAATTTTATTTTTATGGAAAATGTTGTCAAAATTTTATTTATAAGGAAAATTTTGTCAAAACTTTATTTCTATAGAAAATTTTGTCAAGTTCTTATATCTAAAGAAAATTTTGTCAAAAATTTATCTTTATATAGGAAATTTTGTCAAAGTTGTACTTCTTAGAAAATTGTATTTCTATAAAAAATTGTATCAAAATAAAATTTCCAAAGGACATTTTGTCAAAATTTTATTTCTATAGAAAAATTTTTCAAAATTTTATTTCTATAGAAAATTTTGTCAAAATTTTATTTGTATAGAAAATTTTGTCAAATTTTTATTTCTATAGAAAATTTTGTCAAAATTTCATTTCTATAGAAAATTTTGTCAAAAATTTTAGTTCCAGAGAAAATTTTGTCAAAATTTGATCTCTATATAGGAAATTTTGTTAAAATTTTTATTCTATAAAAAAATGTGTCAAAATTTTATTTCTCTAAAAAATTTTGTCAAAATTTTATTTCTATAGAAAATTTTGTCAAAATTTTATTTTTATAGAAAATTTTGTCAAAATTTTATTTTTAAAGAAAATTTTATTTTTGTAGAAAATTTTGTCAAAATTTTATTTTTATAGAAAATTTTGTCAAATTTTTATTTCTATAGAAAATTTTGTCAAGTTCTTATATCTATAGAAAATGTCATTTCTATAGAAAATTTTGTCAAAAATTTTAGTCACAGAGAATATTTTTTCAAAATTTTATCTCTATATAGAAAATTTTGTCAAAGTTGTATTTCTTAGAAAATTGTATTTCTATAAAAAATTTTATCAAAATAAAATTTCCAAAGAAAATTTTGTCAAAATTTTATTTCTATAGAAAAATTTGTCAAAGTTTTATTTCTATTTTTTTCTACCAATTGTGGCAACTGTGTTACCAAGGCTAACTCAATATAGCAAACTTTTAAATTACTTTGAATTATTCGAATTAAATTTGTATATTTCGAACCCATTATGCAGAATGAGGCTTTTACCACACGCTCACGCCCCACTCAGGTGTTGTTTGTATATAAAAGAGACCAGACTCTCAGGCATTGGTACGAATATGAACGATGTAGTTTTTGGATATTTCTGCTTCTACATCTAACAGCAACGAATGTTGCAAATGGGTGTATGGGTAAAGTTGTTGTCATTTTTTCGCCCATATTAGTAGTATCAGTCTACATATCTGTACATATGTGTACAACTCTTGACTACTTTTATGGATGTTTAGAATAGAGTCTCTTCCACAAAGTTTTGAGACACACTTATCTATATCAATATGGAGAATGGATTTGTTTAGGAATTTCAGAGGTTAAGTTTGTTTTGTTGTGGTTACCGATGTCTCCGTCATTATTGTAACCTTCATATTTTTTGGTGCTTGTGAACCTAGAGAGTCGTTCGAACCGAATTTTGTTTTGTATTTCGTATTTCTTTGTGAGTGTTTTTCTTCCACTCACTCACTCCCTAAATCAGTCTTCAAGGTGAATTCAATTTAAGTTAATAATTTTGTTGCTTAGGTTTCATTTCTTCCTCTCAAGGTACAAATATTATCAAATAATATAATTGTGTCTAGAGTACTAGAGCACAATAGTACTGACATGACTATGGTGGATGGGTGGGTGGATGTTGAATTGTCATTTGATGACAATTGCATTAAAAATATCACTATTCTTTATGGGGTTCATGCGACCATTTTCTGTTGATTTGGTGTACTTGGTATACTAAATGGCTTTCTTTGCTCTTTATGTTAGAGGTCTACCAACTTCAGGAATTTGAAACAACGTAAAAAGAAAAATATTAGTAATGAGAATTTTTCTAATAATAAAATGTATTATATCATTTAGAAATATGGGTTGATAATCTATAATAGGAACTCCCTTGGATTGCTTGATACCACATATGATAACGTTTTGAGATAGGAGTGCAATTCCCATAAAATACGATCATGTGTCATGGGTTCTGCTATTTCTATGAGAGATTCTAGTTAAATGGGAAGCAAATGATATTAAGAACCGCAATAGAAATAATTATATTCGTATATATATTTTTATTTTTAAGTTTAAAATAGTCTTAAAAACCCGAAAGTAAATTATATTTAGATTTAATTTAATTTAGTTTTATTAATTTAACCCCCATTTTCATGAAGCTCCGTTAGTGCCACGTTAGCTAACGAACTTTTAAACCGTGATATCTACATATCTGTCAGTTTGCGTATATATTCCAAATGTCAGTTAGAAACTTAACTGCTGAAAATTTTTCAGTTAAAGTTAACCGGAGAAAAGATATTTCCATTTTTCTTTCTGTTAACTGGCAGTTAAAGCCTAACGAAGCTACATGAAAATGGCCGTAAATCTAATTTAGTCATGTAATTTAGTATACCATATAATTAAGTTTTATTCAGTTTAATGTATAACTGGGGAAAATCTGACGTGCTTCGGTCTCAATAAGTGTAGCAAAATTTTTTATAGAAATAAAATTTTTATTATTGTCTTTGATCTCAGCTTAAAGCCATGCCTTGACTAAACTACAAGTGTAGCTTAACCAACAGAGGAAAAGTATGCTTGTCAAATTTATTTGGGCAAAGCCCTATAGACTGCAAGATGGTTGGATGTACAGCTGTTTCGGAATTACCACATTCCTCATCAGCATCCTCTACTTGCAGCAAAACTATCAACCAATTATCAGAATAAATTCGGGTAATTCACTCAACCCAATGTGAACTACACTTGAACCTTCCAATATAAAGATAGAGGAAGCAAGTAGAGGATGCTGATGAGGAATGTGGTAATTCCGAAACAGCAGTACATCCAACCATCTTGCAGTCTATAGGGCTTTGCCCAAATAAATTTGACGAGCATACTTTTCCTCTGTTGGTTAAGCTACACTTGTAGTTTAGTCAATGCATGGCTTTAAGCTGAGATCAAAGACAATAATAACGATTGAAGAGAAGCCAACAATAACAAACAAGAAGAAATAAAATTTTACAAAATTTTTTTATGGAAATAAAATTTTAACAAAATTTTTATTAGAAATAAAATTTCGATAAAATTCTCTATAGAAATAAAATTTCAACAAAATTTGCTATAAAAATAAAATTTCAGCAAAATTTTCTATAGAAATAAAATTTCAACAAAATTTTCTATAGAAAAAAATTTCAACAAACAAATAAAATTTTCAACAAAATTTTCTATAGAAATAAATTTTTGACAAAATTTTTTATAGAAAAAAAATTGGACAATTTTTTTTATAGAATTAAAGTGTTGACAAAATTTTCTATAGAATGTTGACAAAATTTTCTATAGAAATAAAATTTTGACAAAATTTTCAATAGAAATAAAATTTTGACAAACAAAATTTTCAACAAAATTTTCTATAGAAATAAATTTTTGACAACATTTTTTATAGAAAAAAATTTGGACAAATTTTTTTATAGAATTAAAGTGTTGACAAAATTTGCTATAGAACTAAAATGTTGACAAAATTTTCTATAGAAATAAAATTTTGACAAAATTTTCAATAGAAATAAAATTTTGACATAATTATACAAAAATACAATTTTGACTAAATTTTCTGTAGAAATGAAAATTTGACAAAATTTTCTATAGAAATAAAATTTTGATAACATTTTCTATAGAAATAAAATTTTGAGAAATTTTTTATTGAAATAAAGTTTTGACAAAAGTTTCTAAAGAAATAACATTTTCTATAGAAATTGAAAAATAATTTTTACAACATTTTCTGTAGGAATAAAATATTGACAAAATTTTCGATATGAATGACAATTGACAAATTTTTTTATTGAAATAAAATTTTGACAAAATATGCTATAAGAATACAATTTTGACAAAATTCTCTATAGGAATAAAATTTTGACAAAATTTTCTATATAAATAAAATTGTGACACAATTTTCTATTGAAATAAAATGTTGACAAAATTATCTACAGTAATAAAATAAAATAAAATCTTGACAAATTTTCCTATAGGTATAAAATTGTTACAAAATTTTCTATATAAATAATTTTTTTTATTGTTTAGTAGCTGAGTTGATGCAAAATATTCTTCTTCAACTTTGAGGTACTTTGTATAGAAATTAAATGTTGTAAACATTTTTTATAGAAATATAAAATTTTGAAAAATTTTTCTATAGGAATAAAATTTTGAGAAAATTTTCTATACAGGTCGAAAACCTATGTTGTTAGCACCTATATTTTTTCTGTTTATTTTCATACTTTATTATGATCGTAAATATATAAATAAATAAATAAAAATAAAATTTTCTATAGAAATAGGATTTTGACAAAATTTACTATAGAAAAAAAATTTTGACAACATTTTCAATAGAAATAAAATTTTGACATAATTTTCTATAGAAATAAAATTTTGACAAAATTGTCTATGAAATAAAATTTGACAACATTTGCTATAAAAATAATATTTTGATAAAATTTTGCAAAATAACAAATTTGTTATAGAAATAAAATTTTGACAAAATTTATTATAGAAATAAAATTTTGTCAAAATTGTCTATAAAATAAAATCTTAACAAAATTTTCTATAAGAATAAAATTGTTACATTTTCTATATAAATACATTTTTTATTTTTAGGTAGATTGGTAGCTGAGTTGATGCAAAATATTTCTCTTCAACTTTGAGGTACTTTGTATAGAAATTAAATGTTGTCAAAATAGTTTATAGAAATAAAAAATTGTGAAAAAAATTTTCTATAGGAATAAAATATTGACAACATTTTCGATACAGGTCGAAAACCTATGTTTTATTAGCACCTATATTTTCCTGTTATGAAAACACATAATTTATTATGATTGTAAATATATAAATAAAAAATAAATAAAAAAAAAAATTTCTATAGAAATAAAATTTTGACAAAATTTTCTATAGAAATAAGATTTGGACAAAATTTTGTATACAAATAACATTTTAACAAAATTTTCTATAGAAATAAAATTTTTGACAACATTTTCAATAGAAATAACAGTTAGACATAATTTTCCATAGAAATTAAATTTTTGGCAACATTTTCAATAGAAATAAAATTTTGACAAAATTGTCTATAAAATAAAATTTGACAAGATTTTCTATAAAAATAATATTTTGACAAAATTTTGCAAAATAACATTGTTTTTTGTTTGGTAGTTTTTGTTGGTAAAATTTTCAAAAATGTTGACAAAATTTTCTATGGAAATGAAATTTTGACAAAAATTTTCTTTAGAAATAAAATTGTGACAACATTTTCTATAGAAATAAAATTATGACAAAATTTTCTATAGAAATTAAATTGTGAAAAAAATTTTTCATAAAATAAAATTTTGACAGTACTATCTTTAGAATAAAGTTTTGTAGTTTTATAACACATTCATGGCCCTGTAGAGGGTCATGGATGTGTTATGAGAGAGATTATCTTTATCTGCCATGAAGTAATCATGGGAGATTTCTTTCCTCCCGTATCCCCCTGGCTTTTTGTTTAATATCCATAATACCCCATGTCATATTGATGTTCCATTTACTAGACATGCAGGTTTACAATGTTAACAAGATTACGATTTAAATCTTAGTGTAGCTAATGAAACATATCTGGTATCTGTGTGTCTCTCAATTTTCAAAGTGCAGCCGCAGACTTGTGGATGGAAACCTTTCATGCATTCATGCGATACAAGTCGATATATCTGCTTTCATTTCAATGCTATGACTAGACATTATAGCTCATATGTTATTTGCCATATTGTCTATGAAATTTAAATTCAATTCGTTTATTTCTTTTAAGCAACCATATACAGGTATGAAATGTTTGAAGTGACCGATGGTCATACTGAATTTCAAATGATCTCAATAATTAACACTGAAGGTTTACAATAGTGTAAAAGTAATCATAAAAAAAAAAATTATTCAAGCATAAAAGACATTCGGTGTATCATGGGAAAATTATTGTATGATTTGATTTGATATTAATTTCATTTTTTTAATAAAATGGAAAAACTAACATTATTCGTAGGCATTGTTAAAGTTGTGTCTGCTCCAATTCTTTCCGAAAACGAAATTATCATATATCAACGAGTCATGGCTGTTTTTCTTAGTAAACTAAGAAATGCTCAACAATATTGCCCCACGTTGGGCGCCATTATTATTTATGTAATGACACACAATACTTGCAATTGAATATTTTATTTGAAGAAAAATGATAATACTGTGAAACATCTTAAACGTGGACATTATGAAAACTGGACACTTATCAAAACTGGAAAATTTCTATATATCACATTACAAGTAACCTCTGATATGTGAATACCTCAAAAATGTGGACAAAATTTAGGCTTCTGAGAGATTTCACTGAATATTTGCCTCTAATAGTCATAATATCATAGAGGAACATTGTCTGGTAAATAACTACTTACAGTCTAGAAAACCATCTTGATTCGTTTAGAATATAACATATGTGAAGGGTATATACATCGAAAAAAAATCTGTGGCTCCATGTGGAGATTATTTTATATCTCCTTACAGTAGTCAAAAAGCCTTATAAGTAGAACGATAATGGCTGCCATCTGTAAACACATGACTAATCATATCGTTTATTTATTTTTCATTGTAACCTATAGATTAAAAATATGGTTATTTTAAATTGATTAAATTCAGTGTTTTACCAAATTCGATAAGACCATCATAAGTGTGGGAGTAGTCTAAAATGTGATATGATGAAAGTAATATAAGCAGACAACTTAACTGTTGACTCATTCAAATTATTTATAATTTGTTTTTTTTTTGTTTTTGTAAATTAATATGGACATGTAATTTTATCACCAAAATTCTAAAGAATTGTATAAATCGATAGGAAATTAAATTATGATTTAATGTGAATAAAAAATATGGCCGATATGGTATTGAAATTTTTATCAAGTATTTTTTGTTTGAATCGTATGTAAATGTATTGTTGGAGTTACCATGTAAATGTTATTTGTAAAATGTTTATTTTTCTTAACTATGGATGTACTAGTATGCATTATCTTTTATAGCTTTTTATTTTTCTATAGAAATAAAATTTGGAAAAACTTTTTATAAATTTAATATAAATTTATTTTCTATAGAAATAAAATCTTGACAAAATTTATTATAGAAATTAAATTTTGACAAAATTTTTTATTAAAATATAATTTTGTCAAAACTTTCTATAGAAATAAAATCTTGACAAAATTTATTATAGAAATAACATTTTAACAAAATTTTCTATAAAATAAATTTTCTATTGAAATAAAATTTTCTATAGAAATAAAATCTTGACAAAATTGATTATAGAAATAACATTTTAACAAAATTTTCTATTGAAATAAAATTTTCTATATAAATAAAATCTTGACAAAATTAATTATAGAAATTAAATTTTGACAAAATTTTTTATAAAAATATAATTTTGACAAAACTTTCTATAGAAATAAAATTTTGACAAAATTTCCTATAGAAATAACATTTTAACAAAATTTTCTATAGAAATAAAATTTTCTATAGAAATAAAATCTTGACTTAATTTATTATAGAAATTAAATTTTGAAAAATTTTTTTATAAAAATATAATTTTGACAAAATTTTCTATTGAAATAAAATTTGGCAGTGTTTGGTACAATTTTCTTCAAATTTTGGAAGATTAGTTTGTACACATCTCTCCAAATATCCCCTTCACTTCATACTTTGACCACAACGTAGGTTTACTATAGAAATACAATTTTGACATTTTCTATAAAAATAAAACTGTGACCAATTTGTTTTTAAAATAAAATAAAAATTCTATAGAAATAAAAATTTGGAAAAATTTTTATAAATATATTATTTTGACAACGTTTTCTAAAGGACATGTCCATATAGAAATAAAATCTTGACAAAATTTATTATAGAAATAACATTTTAACAAAATTTTCTATAAAATAAATTTTCTATTGAAATAAAATTTTCTATAGAAATAAAATCTTGACTTAATTTATTATAGAAATTAAATTTTGACAAATTTTTTTATAAAAATATAATATTGACATAATTTTCTATAGAAATAAAATTTTGACAAAATTTCCTATAGAAATAACATTTTAACAAAATTTTTTATAAAATTAATTTTCTATTGAAATAAAATTTTGTAGTGTTTGGTACAATTTTCTTCAAATTTTGGAAGATTAGTTTGTACACATCTCTCCAAATACCCCCTTCACCTCATACTTTGACCACAACGTAGGTCTACTATAGAAATACAATTTTGACATTTTCTATAAAAATAAAACTGTGACCAATTTGTTTTTAAAATAAAATAAAAATTCTATAGAAATAAAATTTTGGAAAAATTTTTATAAATTTATTATTTTGACAACGTTTTCAAAAGGACATGTCCATATAGAAATAAAATCTTGACAAAATTTATTATAGAAATAACATTTTAACAAATTTTTCTATAAAATAAATTTTCTATTGAAATAAAATTTTCTATAGAAATAAAATCTTGACTTAATTTGTTATAGAAATTAAATTTTGAAAAATTTTTTTTAAAAAAATATAATTTTGACAAAATTTTCTATAGAAATAATATTTTGACATTTTAAAATTTCTTATAGAAATAACATTTTAACAAAATTTTCTATAAAATAAATTTTCTATTGAAATAAAATTTTCTATAGAAATAAAATCTTGACTTAATTTATTATAGAAATTAAATTTTGACAAATTTTTTTATAAAAATATAATATTGACATAATTTTCTATTGAAATAAAATTTTGTAGTGTTTGGTACAATTTTCTTAAAATTTTGGAAGATTAGTTTGTACACATCTCTCAAAATATCCCCTTCACCTCATACTTTGACCACAACGTAGGTCTACTATAGAAATACAATTTTGACATTTTCTATAAAAATAAAACTGTGGCCAATTTGTTTTTGAGATAATATAAAAATTCTATAGAAATAAAAATTTGGAAAAAATTTGGAAACATTTTTATAAATTTATTATTTTGACAAGGTTTTCTAAAGAAATAAAATGTTGACAACATTTATTATAGAAATAAAATTTTGACAAATTTTATGATTAACCCCCATTTTCATGAAGTTCCGTTAGTGCTACGCTAGTTAATGAACTATGTTTTTTCAATTAATAAATTTATTGATACAATTAACTTTTTAATCAAGATAGAAACATTAATTTAATTAAGTCAATGATTGAAAATTTTAAAATTTTTAATTAAAAAATTAATTGATACAATTAACTTTTTAATTAAATTCGGAAGACTAAGTCAGTTAAAAAAGGTGATGAACATTTCTTAATCCAAATAAAAACTAAGCCATTTCAGAAAGTTAGGTTTAGGGGTTAGGGTTTGCATTCAAAATCAATTACATTTTTAATTGAATCAATAAAAAAATTAATTGAAAATTGCTAATAACATCAATTAATTTTTTAATCAAGAATTTTTTTTATGCCCAATTAAAACTGAGATTGATACTATCATTTTCGTGATTGAAGACATTTCAATTAAAAACTTAATTGGATCAATTAATTTCGTGATTGAATCAGATTTTTTTTTGTGTGTACTATGGACAAATCTGTCATCTATATATATATATTCCAGATGCCACACCGAAAAAAAAATTCACGAAAATTTTTCCAACTAAAATCTTAATTGAGTTTTAAAAAATATTCAATTAAAAATTTAATTGATTCAACAAATGTTTTAAATGAAATAAAAATCAATTACACAAATTAATAGTATCAATTAATTTTTTAACTGGATCAATTAATTTTTAATTGACTGTCAATTAATTTTTTAATTGATACTAGTTCTGTGATTGAAGACATTTCAACTAAAAATTTAATTGGATCAATTCATTTCGTGAATGAATCAGAAAAAAAATTGTATGTGTAGTTAGAGACATAACTGCTAAAAATTTTTCAGTTGAAGTTAACCGGAGAGAAGATATTTCTATTTTACTTTCTGTTGTTAACTGTAAGTTAAAGTCTAACGGAGCTACATGAAAATGGCCTTTAATATGAATAACAAAAAAATATGGCAGATATGATATTGAAATTTTTATCAATCTTTTTGTCTATGGATCGTAGGTAAGTGTATTGTTGGAGTTACCATGTAAATATCAGTGTAAAATTTTTATTTTTATTAACTATGGATGTATGCATTATCTTTTATAGCTCTTTATTTTTGTCATAAAACATATTGATTACAAAGACATCAATATTATTATTTTTATCTAAGTCTCATTGCATACCTTGCAATATATGAAAAAAATGAAAAGATAAGATAAACAAGAATGAATTTTGCAAAGTTCAATATACCCAAATATTTGGCTTTATATTTTTGCAAAAATGTTAAATATCTGCATATCAGCGTGAATTAAATTAGGTTAAGTAGCCTCTAGACTGCTTAACAATTCGATTCGTAGTATTTTTTTATACCCTCCATCATAGGATGGGGGTATATTAACTTTGTCATTCCGTTTGTAACACATCGAAATATTGCTCTAAGACCCCATAAAGTATATATATTCTGGGTCGTGGTGAAATTCTGAGTCGATCTAAGCATGTCCGTCCGTCCGTCCGTCTGTTGAAATCACGCTAACTTCCGAACGAAACAAGCTATCGACTTGAAACTTGGCACAAGTAGTTGTTATCGATGTAGGTCGGATGGTATTGAAAATGGGCCATATCGGTCCACTTTTACGTATAGCCCCCATATAAAGGGACCCTCAGATTTGGCTTGTGGAGCCTCTAACAGAAGCATATTTCATCCGATCCGGCTGAAATTTGGTATATGGTGTTGGTATATGGTCTCTAACAACCATGCAAAAATTGGTCCACATCGGTCCATAATTATATATAGCCCCCATATAAACCGATCCCCAGATTTGGCTTGCGGAGCCTAAAAGAGAAGCAAATTTCATCCGATCCGGCTGAAATTTGGTACATGGTGTTGGTATATGGTCTCTAACAACCATGCAAAAATTGGTTCACATCGGTCCATAATTATATATAGCCCCCATATAAACCGATCCCCAGATTTGGCTTGCGGAGCCTCAAAGAGAAGCAAATTTCATCCGATCCGGCTGAAATTTGTTACATGATATTGGTATATGGTCTCTAATAACCATGAAAAAATTGGTCCATATCGGTCCTTAATTATATATAGCCCCCATATAAACCGATCCCCAGATTTGGCTTGTGGAGCCTCTAAGAGAAGCATATTTCATCCGATCCGGCTGAAATTTGGTACATGGTGTTGGTATATGGTCTCTAACAATCATGCAAAAATTGGTCCACATCGGTTCATAATTATATATAGCCCCCATATAAACCGATCCCCCGATTTGGCTTGCGGAGCTTCAAAGAGAAGCAAATTTCATCCGATCCGCCTGAAATTTGATACATGATATTGGTATATGGTCTCTAACAACCATGCAAAAATTGGTCCACATCGGTCCATAATTATATATAGGGTATAAAAAGTCGGGCGGGGCCGACTATATTATACCCTGCACCACTTTGTAGATCTAAATTTTCGATACCATATCACATCCGTCAAATGTGTTGGGTGCTATATATAAAGGTTTGTCCCAAATACATACATTTAAATATCACTCGATTTGGACAGAATTCGATAGACTTTTACAAAATCTATAGACTCAAAATTTAAGTTGGCTAATGCACTAGGGTGGAACACAATTTTAGTAAAAAAATATGGGAAACATTTAAATCTGAAGCAATTTTAAGGAAACTTCGCAAAAGTTTATTTATGATTTATCGCTCGATATATATGTATTAGAAGTTTAGGAAAATTAGAGTCAGTTTTACAACTTTTCGACTAAGCAGTGGCGATTTAACAAGGAAAATGTTGGTATTTTGACCATTTTTGTCGAAATCAGAAAAACATATATATGGGAGCTATATCTAAATCTGAACCGATGTCAACCAAATTTGGCACGCATAGCTACAATGCTAATTCTACTCCCTATGCAAATTTCAACTAAATCGGAGCAAAAAATTGGCCTCTGTGGGCAAATGAGTGTAAATCGGGCGAAAGCTATATATGGGAGCTATATCTAAATCTGAACCGATTTGATTTGCAAGTTTTTCGAGACCCATAAAATATTCGGATGTACGGAATTTGAGGAAGATCGGTTGACATACACGCCAATTATGACCAGATTGGTGAAAAATATTATCGAAGCTTTATATAAAATACAAAATTTCAACTGAATCGGATGAAATTTGCTACTCCAAAACCAAATATGGAGATCGGTTTATATGGGCGTCTATATATGATTATGGACCGATATGGACCAATTTTGGCATGGTTGTTAGAGACCATATACTAACACCACGTACCAAATTTCAACCGGATCGGATGAATTTTGCTCCTCCAATAGGGTCTGGAGGTAAAATCTGGGGAAATATGGGGGTTATATATGTTATATATGATTACCCAGCAAAAACTCTCATTACCCGGTAATCTTGTAGGTAAGCCTATTTAAAAATTAATAACCACTTATTAATTGCCATCGCTTCGGATTACATTTACATACGCATGTCCTAGAAGGAAAGTACTTCTGCCCAGGCATACTTTCGGCCATAAAATAAGTAGTGCATTTAAAGCATATAATCACCTAATATGTAATGACTTATTCGTAGATACACCAAAGTTTGCAAAATAGCCACTTATTGTCTCAGGCAACCAAATCTCGAAAATATTGATTTCTATCGCCGATTACAATGAATCAAAATATGGCGAGTGATGCTGTAATAGAAGAACTACTTGAATAGAAACGAATATTGTATAAATAAACAAAAAATCTAATAAATAATCTAAATAAGACGCAAATTAATTTCACACTTAAAATAGAAATAAATGTAGGTTGTTTAAGGGAATTGGATTCGTGAATTACGTTATAATATATCCAATAGCCAATTCACATAAGGTTCAAAATCTACTAAAAGTGGATTTTAAGTCTCTTTTTTATAAGCAAATGACATTTGAAATTTAGTTTAAGCGCATTTTGGAAGTGTAATGTGAATGAGGTATAAGAAAGCATTTATTTAAAACATAATATGACAATGTCATTAAACACAATTATTATGAAATATTTGTGATAAAAATTTCTTAACGGAACAATTTTCAGAATTACCGTTACATTACATATTCTTTTTGATATTTTATGTAAGTGCTCGATTATGTGAATACTTATACCTAATGGTACCATCATTTATTCTATTTTATTAATTCGTTAACTACAACTGCCTAAAAATTTGAGAATAACAATTCGAAAATTATCGAGAAGTATTTATTTTTGTCATTACAAGTTAGTCATTATAACTCGCCGCAATGTAATGCAACGTGTAATGACAGCTTTACTCCTGGTAATGTCAATTGTAATGAGATGTGGTTACCTAGTTTTTGCTGGGTATGGACAAATATGAATAAATTTTTTGAATAGTTGTTAGAGACTTACCAAGGAAAAATACGAAATACAAATTTCAACCGAACCTTACCAAGGAAAAATACGAAAAAGTTCTTTTATTTTAGTTAGCATTGAACATAACCCTCTAATGTCCCAATTTTTTTTTGTCAGCTGATTAAATATTCAATCATAACGACACAAAAGCAAGAAAACTACTCAAGAAAAATTTATACGGTAAAATTCAGTATATGCTGCAGAGGCTCTTGAAAAGGTTCAACTAAGTTTTCTTTTTATTTTATTCATTTTTGTTGTCTTAAGGTGTGTTTTACTAAAAGCTTCCTTATTTAATGAAGCCCGCCTAAAGGCGGGATTGGGCATTAGAGGGTTAAGGTAATTGAAATTTATACCCACGTTTAGTTCATACATTTTTTGAGACATACTTGGAATAAAGAAAAATTCATTGGGCTGGGGAAAGTTTTAAAAATAAACTAAAAACAAAAAAATTTTTGTTTCAACAGACATTATAAGTTAATTTTAACATCAGTTTAACAACGTTTTTTTTTCTGCGATTTGTAAACCTGTGTAATAATTTATAAAAACACAACATTAGCTAACAAGTGTACTTAATGACTCTACACCCACTGTAATGCATTGTGACGGGCACAAATAATTGTTGCCACGTTTTCCAAACACTTACTCGTAGACATGTACTTTTGAAGAAATTTTGTTTTCTTAGATCTCACCATGGTTAGCTCAATTAACTACATTCAATTAATTTATATTTATTTATTTTTTGTTAACTTTATATGTTCTTTTCTTCGAGTTTGCAATAAAAATATTTCTATTAAAGAATTGTTTACACAAATTGAGGAATGTGTTTTAGATAAGAAAACAACAATGAAAACAAATCATATTAGTGGACCTACATTGTGGTCAAAAAGGGGGTGGCTGGAGAGCTATATAAACTCAATGATATTTCGAGATTGTTTTTTTTTTTTTTAAATTTTGTTTTGTTTTTTTTCCTCCAAACAAGTAAAATTCAGCAGTTCGTGTATACCTAGAATTGATGTATGGAATCTTTGGTATTATTCTGGATTTTCCACACCGAAACAATATTGACCGAATTAGAAATCATGTAGAGAAGCTTACAATAACTGTAATATTGAATCTTTAGATTTAAGATAAAAACTTTTCAAATATAAGATAAGACTTATTTTAAGGGATTTATTTCTTTTGTTTACAGTTTTTTTTTTTTTTTTTTTTTGAATAAAGAAAACATTTTTTACTTTGAAGTGGATAAATACGAACCTGCAGAACTTAATTATGTACAAACGAAATTTGATAAAAAACAAGTAAGGAAAGTCTAAAGTCGGGCGGGGCCGACTATATTAAACCCTGCACCACTTTGTACATCTAAATTTTCGATTCCATATCACATCCGTCAAATGTGTTGGGGGCTATATATAAAGGTTTGTCCCAAATACATACATTTAAATATCACTCAATCTGGACAGAATTTGATAGACTGCTACAAAATCTATAGACTCAAAATTTAAGTCGGCTAATGCACTAGGGTGGAACACAATGTTAGTAAAAAATATTGGAAACATTTAAATCTGAAGCAATTTTAAGGAAACTTCTCAAAAGTTTATTTATGATTTATCGCTCGATATATATGTATTAGAAATTTAGGAAAATTAGAGCCATTTTTACAACTTTTCGACTAAGCACTGGCGATTTTACAAGGAAAATGTTGGTATTTTGACCATTTTTGTCGAAATCAAAAAAACATATATATGGGAGCTATATCTAACTCTGATCCGATTTCAACCAAAGTTGGCACGCATAGCTACAATGCTAATTCTACTCCCTGTGCAAAATTTCAACTAAATCGGAGTTAAAAATTGGCCTCTGTGGTCATATGAGTGTAAATCGGGCGAAAGCTATATATGGGAGATATATCTAAATCTGAACCGATTTCAACCAAATTTGGCTGGCATAGCTACAGTCCTAATTCTACTCCCTGTGCAAAATTTCAACTAAATCGGAGCAAAAAATTGGCCTCTGTGATCATATGAGTGTAAATCGGGCGAAAGCTATATATGGGAGCTATATATAAATCTGAACCGATTTCAACCAAATTTGGCACGCATAGCTACAATGCTAATTCTACTCCATGTGCAAAATTTCAATTAAATTGGAGCAAAAAATTGGCCACTGTAGTCATATGAGTGTAAATCGGGTGAACGATATATATGGGAGCTATATCTAAATCCGAACCGATTTCAATAAAATTTGGCACACTTGACTACACTACTAATTGTACTCCTAGTGCAAAATTTCAATCAAATTGGGGTAACACTCTCTCTTCTGGGACCGTATTAATCCATATCGGGCGAAAGATATATATGGGAGCTATATCTAAATTTGAACCGATTTGGCACTCTTGACTATAGTACTAATTGTTCTTCTTGTGCAAAATTTTAAGCAAATTAGGGTAAAAATCTGGCTTCTGGGACCATATAAGTCCACATCGGGCGAAATTTATATATATGGGAGCTATATCTAAATCTTAACCGATTTCTTCCAAAATCAATAGGGTTCTATTCTGATCCAAAACACATACTTGTGCCAAATTTGAAGTCGATTGGACTAAAACTGCGAAAAATGTGTTCACGGACAGACGGACATGGCTATATCGACTCAGGATCCCACCCTGAGCATTTTTGCCAAAGACACCATGTGTCTATCTCGTCTACTTCTGGGTGTTGCAAACATATGCACTAACTTATAATACCCTGTTCCACAGTGGGGCGCAGGGTATAAAAAGAGACGAAGGCCAAGAAATAAACACATATTAGATGAAGATCTAAAAAGAATTGGTAAGATTATTAAGAGAGCTTCTGCGATATGTCGAGAGAGATACTATATCGATAATCTCACGTTTGCCGGCAATGATATAAAGAAATGTTGGAAATTCATTAACAATGCTCTTGTAAGGAAATAAAGTTGATACACGCAGAGAAAAAAAAACGTTTGGAAAACGTGTACCGAAAACGTTTTTCTTTTGTTAGAGTTTTTTTGAATTGCTTCGAAAAGTATACACATTTATCACCAAAAAAAATCGTTTGGTACAAAATTTTTATTTTTTCAATAAAAAGTTCATAGTAAAAATTTAATATAGTAGAATGTAATTTTGAACATTTTTTCGGAATCTTCCGACCATATCTGGAATATATGTAAAAAAAAAAAAATAAAAACTTTGGTCGAAACAGGCATCGAACCCACGACCCTTGGCATGCAAGTCGGACGTAGCAACCACTGCTCCACGGTGCCCAACTAAATGTATTTTTCTGTTAAATAAACTTTGTTCAATCGGCTCGTGGGCGCCGCAAGCTATGCTATATAAATATAACTTATATGGGTATTTATCTATTGATGACAATAACGGCTACATAGCTCTGTGGATAGTGTGTTGGCTTACAAATTGCATGGTCTGCGGTTCGATTCTCCGTCCAGGCGAAAGGTAAAAAAAAATTTTTAATTTATAAAATCGTATAATTTCTTCTACATTGTTCGTATTACAGAAAAAGGGGCTAATAACTAAAAAAACTTCGTGGAAGTGAGAAAGATGTGAGGGAAAATGCAATTTGCTAGAAAAAAATTGTTTTTGAGGTAGTCTTTATGAAATTGTTTTTACATCCTGGAAAAGAATAAACGTTTATCACAAAAAGTATATACTTTTCTTCCCAATACACTTTCAACGAAAAGCAAATAAGAAACGAACTTTGTTTGTCTAAAATTTCGTTTGGGAGGAAAGAATTATTTTTCTACGTGTACGTACACTTCGTTCTGTCAATAAGCGTTTTAGATTTGGGAATGTTTGAATTCAAGATGTAATTGAGCCGGTACGAAATATTTCTGTTACAAAAAGTCCTGGCTATGCCAATATATCTAAGAACAAGTGTATACAGCAGTAAGTTCGGCCGGGCCGAATCTTAAATACCCACCACCATGAACCAAATATTAGGGTTTCCTTTGAAATTTCAGGAGGGCTTGAGGACTTGAGGACACTTCCCGAAGACAAATTTAAAGATTTCACCTATGAGGACTATATCAGATTCTGGATTTATAAGAACCATTTTTGTTTGAGTTTTAGAGGAATCATTAACATTTCTTGTAAGTGTGCAAGAAAATTATAAAATAACGTCTTGATTTGAAATCTTAAATTTGTAGAAGTAAAATCTGGAAATTTTACATTGAGTTTTAAGCAATTTTCATGATCAGTGCGCCTTCTACACCCTCAAGAAGTGAAGTCGGTCTATATGGAGGCATTACCAAATGGACCGATAAAAACTTAATCCGATACACGTTTTTGTGAGCCTAAAATACCAGAATATTTACAATTTCAGGCAAATCAGATAAAAACTACGGTTTCTAGAAATCCAAGGAATTAAATCGGGAGATAGTTCTTATGGGGGCTATACTAAAATATGGACCGATACTCACCGTTTTCGGCACACCTCTTTATGACCCGAAAATACCTCTAGATTTCCAATTTCAGGCAAATAGGATAAAAACTTCGGATTCTAGAAGCCCAAGAAGTAAAATCAGGAAATCGGTCTATATGGGGGCTATACCAAAATATGGACCGATACTCACCATTTTCAGCACACCTAAAATACCTCTAGATTTCCAATTTTAGACAAATTGGATAAAAACTACGGTTTCTAAGACCCCAAATCGGTAGGTCGTTTTATATGGGGACCATACCAAAACATGGACCGATACTCACAATTTTTGGCACACGTATTTGTGGTCCTACAATACCTCTAGATTTCCAATTTCAGGTAAATTGAATAAAAACTGCGGTTTCTATAAGCCCAAGACGTAAAATCGGGAGATCGGTCTATATGGGGGCTATACCAAAACATGGACCGATACTCACCATTTTTGGCACACCTCTTTATGGTCATAAAATACCTCTAGATTTCAAATTTCAGGCAAATTGGATAAAAACTTCGATTTCTATAAGCCCAAGACTCCAAATCGGGAGGTCGGTTTATATGGGGACTATATCAAAACCTGGACCGATATAGCCCATCTTCGAGCTTGAGCTGCCTGCAGACAAAAGACGAGTTTGTGCAAAATTTCAGCACGATTGCTTCATTATTGAAGACTGTAGCGTGATTACAACAGACAGACAGACGGAAAGACGGACATCGTTATATCGTCTTAGAATTTCTCCCTGATCAAGAATATATATACTTTATATAGTCGGAAATCGATATTTCGATGTGTTACAAACGGAATGACAAACTTATTATACCCCCGTCACCATTCTATGGTGGTGGGTATAAATATAATTGAATTATTTTATTAATTTTCAAATTCCATAAAAAAAAATAATTCAAACATTTTTGATATATATATACATATATGTTTTCTGTGTATACAACGTTTAAGACGGTCTCTACTAGAGGTCTGCACAATTTCATTTGTAAATGAAGAGTACACGTGTACTTGCTACATGAGTACATCTATTTGAGAGAGTCTCAAAACAATTGGTACACATTTTGATGAACACCAAAAGCCACGAGTAACTTCTTGTTGCTACTCTGATGTCTTCACTACCAACAAACACATATACCTCTTTCTCTCTTATTGAAGTGTACTCAGAGTGATCACGTCGAGTATGTTGCGAGAACAAAACTTCATACTACTTGCATTTTTATTGTTCCTTTTTTTCGGAACACATATTGTTTCGGATAAGTACTTGGTGGTATTTGACAAGCAAGTGTTCTCTTCACTTCACTACTTGCGCTCTGAGAGAAAGACATTGTATGTACTATATTCGACAGCGAATTGCATACATGTAGTGAAAAGTTATTCGATGCAGACCTCTAGTCTCTACTAAAATTGTCATCAATTTACGAATTGTTCTTCTCCTTTGCCTAAAAGATTTCATTTCGTTTGTTGTAAATTTGCTCATTTCAATTGATTCAGTTTTAGTTTCTCTTTGGCGTGTTTGTTGTATTTTTCCATTTTCCTTTCTATTCTTGTTTTATTTCTCAGTGGCTCTGTGACACTATTATCATCTTTTTTTATTGTGAGCGATTGAACTTGAACTACTCTATTGGTGTTACTCAGCTATGGTAGTTTTGTACCCAACAACGACGTTGTCGCCATCGCCATCGCCACCGTCATTGTCATCGTAATTGTCAGTGTAATGATTTTAATTTGTTGTTTTATTATTTCAATGTTGATTATCATCATCATCATCATCTAGACAACGGCATGATATTGATAATGATGATTACATTGATGATAATGATGAAGTAGATTATGATAATAATGATAGTGTCAATGATGATGACGATGACGATGACTGCTCTTTGTGCTCGTTTTTTTTTATTGATTAAATACAAACTTTCATTGAGACATTTAAATATTTCACAAAACCAAAAACAAACAAATAACAAAGTTGCTGTTGTATTTTTTTGTTTTGTTTGTATTTGGTTTGAAGCTATATTACAAAATTCCTCGTTTGGTTCTGTAAAACTGTCACTCCTATCTTTGTGACATAATGGCTTGCATACCGCATATTATATATCTGAGACTTAAGCTAGTAGGCTGGAGGTTTGCTTGGAGGTTTAGTCAACAATTTATCATTAGCAGAATGTTAAAATAGAATGTAGGTTGAATTGATCAATGTTTGGAAATATGGTTTTTCTTTGCCTTAGATTGGTTAATCAAGTCTTTGGTACAATGGGAAACAATGTGGCGGAAAATAATTGCGTAAAGAAAATATTTAAGCAATTGCGAGTTGAATGGACTGATATTTAATTGGGGATACAAAATTCGAGACACGAATTTTGATTCTTTGTGGGTTCCATTTCTATCGTTAATATTTAAGCCTTTAACAAGTAAGGAAAGTCTAAAGTCGGGCGGGGCCGACTATACTATACCCTGCACCACTTTGTAGATCTAAATTTTCGATACCATATCACATCCGTCATAAAGGTTTGTCCCAAATACATACATTTAAATATCACTCGATCTGGACAGAATTTCATAGACTTCTACAAAATCTATAGACTCAAAAATTAATTAAATAACTAGGGTGGAACACAATATTTTACAAGGAAAATTTTGGTATTTTGACCATTTTTGTCGAAATCAGAAAAACATATATATGGGAGCTATATCTAAATCTGAACCGATTTCAACCAAATTGAGCACGCATAGCTACAATGCTAAATCTACTCCCTGTGCATAATTTCAACTAAATCGGAGTAAAAAATTGATCTCTGTGGTCATATGAGTGCAAATCGGGCGAAAGCTATATATGGTAGCTATATATAAAACTGAACCGATTTCAATCAAATTTGGCACGCATAGCTACAATGCTTAATCTACTCCCTGTGCAAAATTTCAATCAAATTGGGCCAAAACTCTGGCTATTAGAACCATATTAGTCCATATCGGGCGAAAGATATATATGGGAGCTATATCTAAATCTGAACCGATTTCAATCAAATTTGGCACACTTAACTGCACTACTAATTGTACTCCTAGTGCAAAATTTCAAACAAATTGGGCTAAAACTCTGGCTTCTAGGACCATATTAGTCCATATCGGCCGAAAGATATATATGGGAGCTATATCTAAATCTGTATCGATTTCAACCAAATTTGGCACGCATAGCTACAATGCTAAATCTAGTCCCTGTGCAAAATTTCAACCAAATTGGGCCAAAACTCTGGCTTTTAGGGCCATATTAGTCCATATCGGGCGAAAAATATATATGGAAGCTATATCTAAATCTGAACCGATTTCAATCAAATTTTGCACACTTGACTATACTACTAATTGTACTCCTAGTGCAAAATTTCAACCAAATTCGGCCAAAACTCTGGCTGCTGGGTCCATATTAGTGCATATCGGGCGAAAGATATATATGGGAGCTATATCTAAATCTGAACCGATTTCTACCAAAATCAATAGGGTTCTATTCTGACACAAATTAGGAACATGCACCAAATTTGAAGGCGATTGGACTTAAATTGCGACCTAGACTTTGATCACAAAAATGTGTTCACAGACAGACGGACGGGCGGAGGGACGGACGGACATGGTTATATCGACTCAGGGACCCACCCTGAGCATTATTGCCAAAGACACCATGTGTCTACCTCGTCTCCTTCTGGGTGTTACAAACATATGCACTAACTTATAATACCCTGTTCCACAGTGTGGTGCAGGGTATAAAAATGGCTCTCTAAAATATAGCCCACATAACTCTTATTTCATAGTCTGACCTGTTGAGCCTTTAAACTGATTTTACTTCCTAAAGGTCATTGGGAAAAAATAAAATAAAAAATGATGGAAAATAAAAACTTTATATTCATTTAATTGCCATATTTATTTAAAAATAGTATTTATTTCTATGAAAATTTCATTTCCGGTCTTTCAACAATTTCGTTATTCCCACAAAAGTCTCTAATTAGAATTTAAGATTTTCATGCAGTTAGTTAATGAAGTTAACTACGAGTATAGCATATAGTTGGTGGCAAAAACGAACAAACACAAAAAATCGCTTACGTATCAACAACAATGAATTCATTTATGTACATAAATAACTAAAGCAACGACCTTGTAGTTGAAGGAAAAAAGAGTACTAAGTTTCCTATTCCCCCTACTCTATTTAGTTTTTTTTTTGGCTTAAAAGTAACAACATTACCACAGAGACCAAGAAGAAAAAACAAAACAACACAGGTCTATGTCATTTATTTGTGTCATATATTAGGGTGGACCAAGCAAGATATCGTGAGAGAAGTTAGACAAGAAATAATCGCAGTATCAATTATGTGTGGATGAAATTCTATTCATTATGTTCAAGTCAAATGGAGCCTATGCGTCCGTCCATACCCCTTTCTTTATTAATTGGAAATAAATAACAAGATTATACAGCAGTAAGTTCGGCCGGGCCGAATCTTAAATACCCACCACCATGAATCAAAAATAATATTTTCCTTTGAAAATTCTTCGTCGTAGCGGGTTATTTGATAATA
Organism: Haematobia irritans; assembly: GCF_050003625.1. NCBI lineage: Eukaryota > Metazoa > Arthropoda > Insecta > Diptera > Muscidae > Haematobia > Haematobia irritans. The sequence continues at coordinate 146,991,067 of NC_134401.1, forward strand.
TATAGAATTTCAGGGGGTTTTATCGAACTTGACCTGTCTGCAGACAAAAGTCGAGTTTGTGCAAAATTTGAGCACGATTGCTTCATTATTGAAGACTGTGGCGTGATTACAACAGACGGGCAGACGGACATGGTTAAATCGTCTTAGAATTTCTCCCTGATCAAAAATATATATATGCTTTATATAGTCGGAAATCAATATTTAGATGTGTTACAAACGGAATAACAAACTTATTATATCCCCATCACCATTCTATGGTGGTAGGTATAAAAATAATTTAAATTAAATAAAATTACATTTAAATTTTTAACTAATATACCTCTGCCCGTCCTCCAAATTGTCTGCTAATATTTTCTTCCCGATCTTCATTATATTCGGTAAAGTTATACCAAATATGGCTCTTTAGAACCATCAATGGCAACGTCATTGCTTTCTTATCTAACTTCAATTATTACAATTCGTACCACCCTAGTGTCCATCCCTACAGACAGACATACAAACTTTTTCACTGAGGTAGGTTTAACAAAAACCAAATTATTTTCGTACAATCACACCAGATAGGAAAACACACGCACATTACTAACAACAACAAAAAAAAAAAAAACAACGACATGCATACTATGCATGTACTCGTATATGTGTGTAAGTTTATATCTATGAATGTTCGTATGTAAGTCCGAACAAGTTCATAATTCATAATTTATGGGTTAGTATGGAAAAGTATGCCTTGACCTATCATCAAACTTTATGTTGGGATACGCTCTCTATGTGTGTATGGTTTATCTGCCTAGTTCTGTTTGTTTCCTTTTCTTCAAATGCCAATAACAATCCATGGAAAAGGGCTAAGGTAAGAGAGGGTTAGTATTATGAAAAATCGATAGCTTTTGTTCCAAGAAATCACATGAAGTAGTTCATGTTCTGTGCGCTAGCAAATTGTACTTGTATGGTGTTCTTCTAATGACTTAAGTTTTGTTTAAATTTGTTTTAAAGGCATTTAAAGGTGCATTGTAGGTAATTTTAAAACTCTTTAATTGTTCATGCATAAACAAAGTACTTAATGGAATGGTAGAAATTACAGAAGAACTTTAAAAAATGCTTTAATTTTTTTTTATTAAAATTAAAAATGTTACATTGGTGTATGATGCATGCGAAATAAAACATTTATTGCAAATCAGAGTAAAACTCTGACTTCTGGACACGGTTGCCACTCGAGCTAAAAATAATCTACCGACATTTTCTCCAAAATCTTATTTTGCAAAATTTTATTTCTATATAAAATTTTGTCAAAATTTTATTTGTATAGAAAATTTTGTCAAAATTTTATTTCTATGAAAAATTTTGTCAAGATTTTATTTCTGCAGTAAATTGTGTCAAAATTATATTTCTATATTTATTTTTACAATATTTTATTTTAACAAAATTTTATTTCTATAGAAAATTTTTACAAAATTTTATTTCTATAGAAAATTTTGTCAAAATTTTATTTCTATAGAAAATTTTGTCAAAATGTTATTTCTATAGAAAATTTTGTCTAAATTTTATTTCTATAGAAAATGTTGTCAAATTTTTATTTCTATAGAAAATATTGTCAAAATTTTATTTTCATAGAAAATTTTGTCAACATTTTGTATAGAAAATTTTGTCAACATTTTATTTGTATAGAAAATTTTGTCAAAAGTTTATTTATATAGAAAATTTTGTCAAAATTTTATTTCTATAGAATATTTTGTCAAAATTTTATTTCTATAGAAAATTTTGTCATAAATTTATTTCTATAGAAATTTTGTCAAAATTTTATTTCTACACAAAAATTTCTCAAATTTTTATTTCTATAGAAAGTTTTCTCAAAATTTTATTTCTATAGAAAATTTTGTCAAAAGTTTATTTCTATAGAAAATTTTGTCAAAAATTTTATTTCCACAGAAAATTTTGTCAAAAATTGTACTTCCACAGAAAATTTTTACAAAATTTTATTTCTATAGAAAAATTTGTAAAATTTTTATTTTTATAGAAAGTTTTCTCAAAATTTTATTTCTATAGAAAATTTTTTCAAAAATTTATTTCTATAGAAAAATTTGTCAAAATTTTATTTCTATAGAAAAGGTTGTCAAAAATTGTATTTCTATAGACAATTTTGTCAAAATTTTATTTGTATAGAAAATTTTGTCAAAATTTTATTTCTATAAAAATTTTTTTCAAAAAATTATTTCTATAGAAAATTTTGTCAAATTTTATTTCTACAGAAAATTTTGTCAAAATTTTATTTCTATAGAAAATTTTGTCATAACTTTATTTCTATAGAAAATTTTGTCAAAATTTTACTTTTATAGAAAATTTTTCCAAATTTAGTTCTATAGAAAGTTTTCTCAAAATTTTATTTCTATAGAAAATTTTAACAAAATTTTATTTCTATAGAAAATTTTCTCAAAATTTTATTTCTATAGAAAATTTTGCCAAAAGTTTATTTCTATAGAACATTTTGTCAAAAATTGTATTTCCACAGAAAATTTTGTCAAAATTTTATTTGTATAGAAAATTTTGTCAAAATTTTATTTGTATAGAAAGTTTTGTCAACATTTTATTTCTATAGAAAATTTTGTCAAAATTTTATTTCTATAGAAAATTTTGTCAAAATTTTATTTCTATAGAAAATTTTTACAAAATTTTATTTCTATAGAAAATTTTTACAAAATTTTATTTCTATAGAAAATTTTGTCAAAATTTTATTTCTATAGAAAATTTCGTCAAAAAGTTATTTCTATAGAAAATTTTCTCAAAATTTTATTTCTATAGAAAATTTTGTCAAATTTTTATTTCTATAGAAAATTTTGCCAAATTTTTATTTCTATAGAAAATGTTGTCATAATTTCTATAGAAAGTTTTGTCATAACTCTATTTCTATAGAAAATTTTGCCAAATTTTATTTCTATAGAAAATTTTGTCAAATTTTTAGTTTTATACAAAGTTTTGTCAAAAATTTATTTCTGTAGAAAATTTTGTCAAAAGTTTATTTCTATAGAAAATTTTGTCAAAATTTTATTCTATGGAAAATTTTTACAAAATTTTATTTCTATAGAACATTTTAACAACATTTTATTTCTATAGAAAATTTTGCCAAAATTTTATTTCTATAGAAAATTTTGTCAAAAAGTGTATTTCTATAGACAATTTTGTCAAAATTTTATTTGTATAGAAAATTTTGTCAAAATTTTATTTCTTTAGAAATTTTTTTCAAAAAATTATTTCTATAGAAAATTTTGTCAAAATTTTATTTCTACAGAAAATTTTGTCAAAATTTTATTTCTATAGAAAATTTTGTCATAACTTTATTTCTATAGAAAATTTTGTCAAAATTTTACTTCTATGGAAAATTTTTACAAAATTTTAGTTCTATAGAAAGTTTTCTCAAAATTTTATTTTTCTCAAAATTTTATTTCTATAGAAAAGTTTGTCAAATATTTATTTCTATAGAAAATTTTTACAAAATTGTATTTCTATAGAAAATTTTACAAAATTTTACTTCTATAGAAAATTTTGTAACATTTTATTTCTATACAAAATTTTTTCAAAATTTTATTTCTATAGAAAATTTTGTCAAAATTTTATTTCTATAGAAAATTTTTACAAAATTTTATTTCTATACAAAATTTTTACAAAATTTTATTTCTATAGAAAATTTTTCAAAATGTTATTTCTATAGAAAGTGTTGTCAAAATTTTATTTCTATAGAAAATTTTGTCAAAATTTTATTTCTATGGAAAATTTTGTCAAAATTTTATTTCTATAGAAAATACTATAGAAAATTTTATGTCTATAGAAAATTTTGTCAAAAATTGTACTTCTACAGAAAATTTTGCAAGAAATTGTACTTCTATAGAAAATTTTGTCAAAATTTTATTTCTATAGAAAATTTTGTCAAAAGTTTATTTCTATAGAAAATTTTGTCAAAATTTTATTTCTATAGAAAATTTTGTCAAAATTTTATTTCTATAGAAAATTTTGTCAAAATTTTATTTCTATTGAAAATTTTGTCAAAATTTTATTTACAAAAATTTATTTCTATAGAAAATTTTTACAAAATTTTATTTCTACAGAAAATTTTGTCAAAAATTGTATTTCCACAGAAAATTTTGTCAAAAATTATATTTCCACAGAAAATTTTGTCAAAATTTTATTTTTATAGAAAATTTTGTCAAAATTTTATTTGTATAGAAAATTTTGTCAAAATTTTATTTGTATAGAAAGTTTTGTCAACATTTTATTTCTATAGAAAATTTTTCCAAAAATTTCGTTCTATAGAAAAATTTGTCAAAATTTTATTTCTATAGAAAATGTTGTCAAAATGTTATTTCTATAGAAAATTTTGTCAAAAATTTTATTTCTAGTAGAAAATTTTTTCAAAATTTTATTTCTATAGAAAATTTTGTCAACATTTTATTTCTATAGAAAATTTTGTCATATTTCTGTAGAAAATTTTGTCATAACTTTATTTCTATAGAAATTTTTTTGTTTATTTCTTTGTCAATTTTTTATTTCTATAGAAAGTTTTTTCAAAATTTTATTTCTATAGAAAATTTTGTCAAAATTTTATTTCTATAGAAAATTTTGTTAAAATTTTATTTCTATAGAAACTTTTTACAAAATCTTATTTCTATTGAAAATTTCACAAAATCTTATTTCCATAGAAAATGTTGTCAAAATTTTATTTCTATAGAAAATTTTTTCAAAAGTTTATTTCTATAGAAAATTTTGTCAAAATTTTATTTCTATAGCAAAATTTTGTCAAAAATTGTATTGCTATAGAAAATTTTGTCAAAAATTGTATTTCTATAGCAAAATTTTGTCAAAAATTGTATTTCTATAGAAAATTTTGTCAAAAATTTTATTTCTATAGAAAATTTTGTCAAAATTTTATTTCTATAGAAAATTTTGTCAAAAATTGTATTGCTATAGAAAATTTTGTCAAAAATTTTATTTCTATAGAAATTTTTTGTCAAAATTTTATTTCTATAGAAAATTTTGTCAAAATTTTATTTCTATAGAAAATTTTGTCAAAAATGTATTTCTATAGAAAAATTTGTAAAATTTTTATTTCTATACAAAGTTTTGTCAAAAATTTATTTCTGTAGAAAATTTTGTCAAAAGTGTATTTCCACAGAAAATTTTTACAAAATTTTATTTCTATAGAAAATTTTTACAAAATTTTATTTCTATAGAAAATTTTGTCAAAATTTTATTTCTATAGAAAATTTTGTCAAAATTTTATTTCTATAGAAACATTTGTGAAAATTTTATTTCTATAGACAAATTTGTGAAAATTTTTTTTCATATAAATTTTTGTTAAAATTTTATTTCTTTAGATGTTAAATAGTACATCCCCATTAAAACTATAAAAAGTTGACAATTTTTACTTTTTTACAGAATTGTATTTTAAATTTTGCATTTATATTTCTACCTCTATATTACCAACTTCACAAATTAGCTTTCATGTTAATCCGTCCATAATTAAATTTTTCCCTAAAACTTTTTTGTTATCCACAAAAAAAATGCAAATTAGAAATAAAATAATAGAAGACTGGCGTTAAAAAAATGTGATTGAATGAGACAATAAAAATAAAAAATCAGCTATTTTTAATTGTCCACATAAAAATAAAGTGAGCGTAGAAAAAATCAACATAAATTCGCAGCTATGGACGTTAGAAATGCAAATACAGACAAGTTTGATTAACTTTTAATTATATTGTTTTTGGTTTTGTTCAACTAGTTATCTAAAGGCATCAACCGTATAAAAATAAATTTAGAATGCGTGAAATTTTACGGGGAACATATAATTTTGAAGTTTTTCAAAAAGTACCGACATACTTGAAAGTTTCTCTTTTTTTATAAGATTTTAATTTCCTACTTTTATTAATAAAAGGAAACATATCATAATCAACATTTTTTATACAGATGAGAGTTTCACATTTTTAATAAAAAATACATTCGTGCATAAGATAAAATATCTTAAGATGAAATCACACAACCATTGAAATTTTTCGATATCCAGCTTGACTGGTCATTGCTTTCCTAAATCTTTTCGTAGAATTGCAAACCTAAACTTTGCATTATAAATTATCGCCTTAAAGTTATTTATCTACAAATAACCATAAAATGTAAAAAAAACTGCAGTAAATTATCGTCTTTTGCATTAAATCAATGCACCCAAACAATTTGGTTGTGTGAAGTTGCTGTTTTGGAAAATGACTAATATTTTCATCGTTCAATGGGGCAAGCAAATAAAACCAACATTTTTTTTTAAATTTTTTTGTTCAAATGTAAAAAATGTCGGAAATATCATCAGATTTTATAGTCCCTTTAGATTTGTTCGAATTGGCTACCGACAAAGCCATCAAACGTTGCACGAAAGTGGCTCTGCGATTTTTTGACCCAATCCCGTCTCGAGATGATCGTCACTTTGATATTTTTCTAGTGCAATCTTACTCTTCAAAACGCCCTAGGCGAAAAGTCCAACGGACTCTGAGATTTTAGCACCCCACACCATTACCATCGGCAGCTGACCTCTTTGGTAAGTAGGCCCAATCATTTTGTTCGCTCACAAACTGCTCAAATTGGAATGGCGGAGAAAACCAAATTCGTTAACTGGCTAATTTCGTAAAAGGAAGCAACTCCATGTTTCTTTCCATTTCTTTCTTCTTTTTGGTGCGAAGGTGAATTCTTGGACCTTATGGAACTTCGTGCGATATGTTCTCCTCAAATCTGGCCTTTATTTTACGAATATTATGAACCCGGTTTATCTGGGCACTATACATAACTATAGACCTATATGGAACAAGTTTGGCATGGTTGTTAGCCGCCATATACTAGGTTAGGTTAGGTGGCAGTTCGATGTATCAGGCTCATACTAGCACAGACCATATACTAGCACAATGTATCAAATTTCAATCGAATGGGTACATTTTGCTCCTCCAAGAGGCTCCGGAAGTCAAATCTGAAATTGGTTTATATAGGAGCTATATATAATTATAGACCGATACAGACTAATTTTTGCATGGTTGTTAGTGTCCATATACTAACACAAAATACAAAAATTCAACTGAATCCGATGAAATTTGATCCTCCAAGAGGCTCCAAAACCAAATCTGGGAGTCGGTTTATATGGGAGCTATATATGATTATGGACCGATATGGTGTTAGAAACCACAATCTAACACATCGTACCAAATTTCAACCGGATCGGATGAATTTTCATAGAAAATGACTAGTAAGGCCCACAAAGATTTGGTCGTTGATGACTGGAAATAAGTTAAATGGTCAGATGAAACAAAAATAAACCGTTTTTAATCTGATGCAATAGAACATTACTGGTAACGATCTCCGAACATTACTAGTAATGACCTGGTAATGACAAAGTCTCCAAAAACACCACATTACACAAACCGTAAAATATAGAGGGGGAAGCTTCATGGTATGAGGTAGGTGACTAACTTGTTGATCTATACAAAATAAAGTTTTTACAAAATTTTCTAAAGAAATAAAATTTTGACAAAATTTTCTATAGAAATAAAATTTTGACAAAATTTTCTATAGAAATAAACTTTTGACACAATTTTCTTAGAAATAACATTTAGACAAAATTTTGTAAAGAACTAAAATTTTGACAAAATTTTCTTAAGAAATAAGTTTTTGACAAAATTTTCTATAGAAATAAAATGTTGACAAAATTTTCTATAGAAATAAAATTTTGACAAAATTTTGTTAGAAATAAACTTTTGACAAAATTTTCTTAGAAATAAAATTTTGAAAAAACTCTCTTAGAAATAAAATTTTCTATAGAAATAAAATTTTGACAAAGTTTTCTACATGAACAACATTTTGACATAATTTTCCATAAAAATAAAGCTTTGACCAAATGTTCAATAGAAATAAAATTTTTACAACATTTTCTATAGAAATAAAATTTTGCAAGAATTTTCTATAGAAATAAAATTTTGCAGAAATTTTGTATAGAAACAACATTTTTACAAAATTTTCTATAGTAATAAAATTTTGCAAAATTTTTGTATAGAAATAAAATTTTGCAAAAATGTTCTATAGAAATAACAGTTTGCAAAAATGTTCTTAGAAATAAAATTTTGAAAAAATTTTCCATAAAAATAAAACTTCGACAAAATGTTCTATAGAAATAAAATTTTGCAAAAATTTTCTATAGAAATAAAATTTTGCAAAATTTTTGTATAGAAATAACATTTTGCAAAAATTTTCTATAGATATAAAATTTTGACAAAATTTTCTACAGAATCAAAATTTTTACAAAATTTTCTATAGAAAGAAAATTTTGCAAAATTTTGTATAGGAATAAAATTTTGCAAAAATGTTCTATAGAAATAAAATTTTGCAAAAATGTCCTTAGAAATAAAATTTTGCAAAATTTTTCTATAGGTAATAAATTTGGCAAAATTTTCTACAGAAAAAAAATTTTTACAAAATTTTCTATACAAATAAAATTTTGCAAAATTTTTCTATAGAAATAAAATTTTGCAAAAATGTTCTTAGAAATAAAATTTTGACATAATTTTCCATAAAAATAAAACTTTGACAAAATGTTCAATAGAAATAAAATTTTGCAAAAATTTTCTATAGAAATAAAATTTTGCAAAAATTGTCTATAGAAATAAAATTTTGCACAAATTTTCTATAGAAATAAAATTTTGACAAAATTTTCTACAGAAACAGAATTTTTATAAAATTTTCTATAGAAATAAAATTTTGCAAAAATTTTCTATTGAAATAAAGTTTGCAAAAATTTTCTATAGAAATAAAATTTTGACAAAATTTTGTTAGAAATAAACTTTTGACAAAATTTTCTTAGAAACAAAATTTTGAAAAAACTCTTAGAAATAAAATTTTGACAAAATTTTCTATAGAAATAAAATTTTGACAAAGTTTTCTACATGAACAACATTTTGACATAATTTTCCATAAAAATAAAGCTTTGACCAAATGTTCAATAGAAATAAAATTTGTAAAATATGATTATGGACCGATATGGTGTTAGAAACCACAATCTAACACATCGTACCAAATTTCAACCGGATCGGATGAATTTTCATAGAAAATGACTAGTAAGGCCCACAAAGATTTGGTCGTTGATGACTGGAAATAAGTTAAATGGTCAGATGAAACAAAAATAAACCGTTTTTAATCTGATGCAATAGAACATTACTGGTAACGACCTCCGAACATTACTAGTAATGACCTGGTAATGACAAAGTCTCCAAAAACACCACATTACACAAACCGTAAAATATAGAGGGGGAAGCTTCATGGTATGAGGTAGGTGACTAACTTGTTGATCTATACAAAATAAAGTTTTTACAAAATTTTCTAAAGAAATAACATTTTGACAAAATTTTCTATAGAAATAAAATTTTGACAAAATTTTCTATAGAAATAAACTTTTGACACAATTTTCTTAGAAATTACATTTTGAAAAAATGTTGTAAAGAACTAAAATTTTGACAAAATTTTCTTAAGAAATAAGTTTTTGACAAAATTTTCTATAGAAATAAAATGTTGACAAAATTTTCTATAGAAATAAAATTTTGACAAAATTTTGTTAGAAATAAACTTTTGACAAAATTTTCTTAGAAATAAAATTTTGAAAAAACTCTCTTAGAAATAAAATTTTCTATTGAAATAAAATTTTGACAAAGTTTTCTACATGAACAACATTTTGACATAATTTTCCATAAAAATAAAGCTTTGACCAAATGTTCAATAGAAATAAAATTTTTACAACATTTTCTATAGAAATAAAATTTTGCAAAAATTTTCTATAGAAATAAAATTTTGCAAGAATTTTCTATAGAAATAAAATTTTGCAGAAATTTTGTATAGAAACAACATTTTTACAAAATTTTCTATAGTAATAAAATTTTGCAAAATTTTTGTATAGAAATAAAATTTTGCAAAAATGTTCTATAGAAATAACAGTTTGCAAAAATGTTCTTAGAAATAAAATTTTGAAAAAATTTTCCATAAAAATAAAACTTCGACAAAATGTTCTATAGAAATAAAATTTTGCAAAAATTTTCTATAGAAATAAAATTTTGCAAAATTTTTGTATAGAAATAACATTTTGCAAAAATTTTCTATAGATATAAAATTTTGACAAAATTTTCTACAGAATCAAAATTTTTACAAAATTTTCTATAGAAATAAAATTTTGCAAAATTTTGTATAGGAATAAAATTTTGCAAAAATGTTCTATAGAAATAAAATTTTGCAAAAATGTCCTTAGAAATAAAATTTTGCAAAATTTTTCTATAGGTAATAAATTTGGCAAAATTTTCTACAGAAACAAAATTTTTACAAAATTTTCTATACAAATAAAATTTTGCAAAATTTTTCTATAGAAATAAAATTTTGCAAAAATGTTCTTAGAAATAAAATTTTGACATAATTTTCCATAAAAATAAAACTTTGACAAAATGTTCAATAGAAATAAAATTTTGCAAAAATTTTCTATAGAAATAAAATTTTGCAAAAATTGTCTATAGAAATAAAATTTTGCACAAATTTTCTATAGAAATAAAATTTTGACAAAATTTTCTACAGAAACAGAATTTTTACAAAATTTACTATAGAAATAAAATTTTGCAAAAATTTTCTATTGAAATAAAGTTTGCAAAAATTTTCTATAGAAATAAAATTTTGACAAAATTTTGTTAGAAATAAACTTTTGACAAAATTTTCTTAGAAATAAAATTTTGAAAAAACTCTTAGAAATAAAATTTTGACAAAATTTTCTATAGAAATAAAATTTTGACAAAGTTTTCTACATGAACAACATTTTGACATAATTTTCCATAAAAATAAAGCTTTGACCAAATGTTCAATAGAAATAAAATTTTTACAACATTTTCTATAGAAATAAAATTTTGCAAAAATTTTCTATAGAAATAAAATTTTGCAAGAATTTTCTATAGAAATAAAATTTTGCAGAAATTTTGTATAGAAACAACATTTTTACAAAATTTTCTATAGTAATAAAATTTTGCAAAATTTTTGTATAGAAATAAAATTTTGCAAAAATGTTCTATAGAAATAACAGTTTGCAAAAATGTTCTTAGAAATAAAATTTTGAAAAAATTTTCCATAAAAATAAAACTTTGACAAAATGTTCTATAGAAATAAAATTTTGCAAAAATTTTCTATAGAAATAAAATTTTGCAAAATTTTTGTATAGAAATAACATTTTGCAAAAATTTTCTATAGATATAAAATTTTGACAAAATTTTCTACAGAATCAAAATTTTTACAAAATTTTCTATAGAAATAAAATTTTGCAAAATTTTGTATAGGAATAAAATTTTGCAAAAATGTTCTATAGAAATAAAATTTTGCAAAAATGTCCTTAGAAATAAAATTTTGCAAAATTTTTCTATAGGTATAAAATTTGGCAAAATTTTCTACAGAAACAAAATTTTTACAAAATTTTCTATACAAATAAAATTTTGCAAAATTTTTCTATAGAAATAAAATTTTGCAAAAATGTTCTTAGAAATAAAATTTTGACATAATTTTCCATAAAAATAAAACTTTGACAAAATGTTCAATAGAAATAAAATTTTGCAAAAATTTTCTATAGAAATAAAATTTTGTTATTTTTTTTTTTTATTTCAGCTTAAAACCATATATTGACTAAACTACAAGAGTAGCTTAACCAACAGAGGAAAAGAATGTTTGTCAAATTTATTTGGGCAAAGCCCTATAGACTGCAAGATGGTTGGATGGACGCACGTTTCGGAATTACCACATTCCTCATCAGCATCCTCTACTTGCAGCAAAACTATCAACCAATTATCAGAATAAATTCAGGCAGTTTATTAAACCCAACAAAAACCACACTTGAACCCTCCGAAAAAAGGTTTTACATTGATAGCTGGCTTATGCCGAAATAAATTCGAAACAAACATATCTCTTTTCCTATGCCACTGTCAAATCATCGATTTGAATTCACATGGCTGGGTTTATTTCGAGCGTGCCTCCTCTTCTTTTTCCATTTGTTTTGTTTTGTTATTGTTGGTTTTGTTCTTTAAGCATTGTTGTTATTTTTTTTTTTATTTCAGCTTAAAACCATATATTGACTAAACTACAAGAGTAGCTTAACCAACAGAGGAAAAGAATGTTTGTCAAATTTATTTGGGCAAAGCCCTATAGACTGCAAGATGGTTGGATGGACGCACGTTTCGGAATTACCACATTCCTCATCAGCATCCTCTACTTGCAGCAAAACTATCAACCAATTATCAGAATAAATTCAGGCAGTTTATTAAACCCAACAAAAACCACACTTGAACCCTCCGAAAAAAGGTTTTACATTGATAGCTGGCTTATGCCGAAATAAATTCGAAACAAACATATCTCTTTTCCTATGCCACTGTCAAATCATCGATTTGAATTCACATGGCTGGGTTTATTTCGAGCGTGCCTCCTCTTCTTTTTCCATTTGTTTTGTTTTGTTATTGTTGGTTTTGTTCTTTAAGCATTGTTGTTATTTTTTTTTTTTATTTCAGCTTAAAACCATATATTGACTAAACTACAAGAGTAGCTTAACCAACAGAGGAAAAGAATGTTTGTCAAATTTATTTGGGCAAAGCCCTATAGACTGCAAGATGGTTGGATGGACGCACGTTTCGGAATTACCACATTCCTCATCAGCATCCTCTACTTGCAGCAAAACTATCAACCAATTATCAGAATAAATTCAGGCAGTTTATTAAACCCAACAAAAACCACACTTGAACCCTCCGAAAAAAGGAGAGGAGGCACGCTCGAAATAAACCCAGCCATGTGAATTCAAATCGATGATTTGACAGTGGCATAGGAAAAGAGATATGTTTGTTTCGAATTTATTTCGGCATAAGCCAGCTATCAATGTAAAACCTTTTTTCGGAGGGTTCAAGTGTGGTTTTTGTTGGGTTTAATAAACTGCCTGAATTTATTCTGATAATTGGTTGATAGTTTTGCTGCAAGTAGAGGATGCTGATGAGGAATGTGGTAATTCCGAAACGTGCGTCCATCCAACCATCTTGCAGTCTATAGGGCTTTGCCCAAATAAATTTGACAAACATTCTTTTCCTCTGTTGGTTAAGCTACTCTTGTAGTTTAGTCAATATATGGTTTTAAGCTGAAATAAAAAAAAAAAAATAACAACAATGCTTAAAGAACAAAACCAACAATAACAAAACAAAACAAATGGAAAATAAAATTTTGCAAAAATTGTCTATAGAAATAAAATTTTGCACAAATTTTCTATAGAAATAAAATTTTGACAAAATTTTCTACAGAAACAGAATTTTTACAAAATTTTCTATCGAAATAAAATTTTGCAAAAATTTTCTATTGAAATAAAGTTTGCAAAAATTTTCTATAGAAATAAAATTTTGACAAAATTTTCTACATAAACAACATTTTTAAATAAAATTTTGCAAAATTTTTGTATAGAAATAAAATTTTGCAAAATTTTTCTATAAATATAAAATTTTGTAAAAAAATTTTCTATAGAAATAAAATTTTGCAAAAATGTTCTTAGAAATAAAATTTTGCAAAAATTTTCTATAGGAATAAAATTTTGCAAAATTTTTTTATAAATATAAAATTTTGACAAAATTTTCTACAGAATCAAAATTTTTACAAAATTTTCTATAGAAATAAAATTTTGCAAAATTTTGTATAGGAATAAAATTTTGCAAAAATGTTCTATAGAAATAAAATTTGTCAAAAATGTCCTTAGAAATAAAATTTTGACAAAATTTTCTATAGAAATAAAATTTTGACATAATTTTCCATAAAAATAAAATTTTCAATAGAAATAAAACTTTGACAAAATGTGAAAAAGAAATAAAATGTTGCAAACATTTCCTATAGAAATAAAATTTTGCAAAATTTTTTATAGAAACAAAATTTTTACAAAATTTTCTATAGAAATAAAATTTTGCAAAATTTTTGTATAGAAATAAAATTTTGCAAAAATGTTCTTTAGAAATAAAATTTTGCAAAAATGTTCTTAGAAATAAAATTTTGCAAAATTTTTCTATAGGTATAAAATTTTGACAAAATTTTCTACAGAAACAAAATTTTTACAAAATTTTCTATACAAATAAATTTTTACAAAATTTTCTATACAAATAAAATTTTGCAAAAACTTTCTATAGAAATAAAATTTTGCAAAAATTTTCTATAGAAATAAAATTTTGACAAAATTTTCTACAGAAACAGAATTTTTACAAAATTTTCTATAGAAATAAAATTTTGCAAAAATTTTCTATTGAAATAAAATTTTGCAAAAATTTTCTATAGAAATAAAATTTTGACAAAATTTTCTACATAAACAACATTTTTACAAAATTTTCTGTAGAAATAAAATTTTGCAAAATTTTGTATAGGAATAAAATTTTGCAAAAATTTTCTACATAAACAACATTTTTACAAAATTTTCTGTAGAAATAAAATTGTGCAAAATTTTGTATAGGAATAAAATTTTGCAAAAATGGTCTTTAGAAATAAAATTTTGCAAAAATGTCCTTAGAAATAAAATTTTGACAAAATTTTCTATAGAAATAAAATTTTGCAAAATTTTTTTTATAAATATAAAATTTTGACAAAATTTTCTAAAGAATCGAAATTTTTACAAAATTTTCTATAGAAATAAAATTTTGCAAAATTTTGTATAGGAATAAAATTTTGCAAATATGTTTTGACAAAATTTTCTATAGAAATAAAATTTTGACATAATTTTCCATAAAAATAAAATTTTCTATAGAAATAAAACTTTGACAAAATATGAAATAGAAATAAAATGTTGCAAACATTTCCTATAGAAATAAAATTTTGTAAAATTTTTTATAGAAATAAAATTTTGCAAAAATTTTCTACATAAACAACATTTTTACAAAATTTCTATAGAAATAAAATTTTGCAAAATTTTTGTAAAGAAATAAAATTTTGCAAATCTTTTCCAGATCTATACTAAAGGCTGTGGAAAGGTTCATTCGCCCGAACCGAAACATGTACAGTCCAGGCGTGTATAGATTTGTATCTGGCGTTTTCTTTTCAATGGCTCTATTAACCATGTTGCTTAATCTATATCTGGCCATAATGCTCGAAAAATAATGTATAATTAGATATAATGCATTTGGACGTCAATTGCCTGTTTCGGTATCAGGCTAACATAAGAAATAAAATTTTGCAAAAATGTTCTATAGAAATAAAATTTTCTTAGAAATAAAATTGTCTATAGAAATAAAATTTTGACAAAATTTTCTATAGAAATAAAATTTTGACAAAATTTTCTATAGAAATAAAATTTTGACATAATTTTCCATAAAAATAAAACTTTGATAAAATGTTCTATAGAAATAAAATTTTGCAAAAAATTTCTATAGAAATAAGAATATATATATGCACAGTATATATACTTTATGGAGTCTTAGAGTAGTATTTCGATGTGTTACAAACGGAATGATCCTATGGTGGAATAAACATGTTTGGAAATTTTTAAATTTAAAGCCATTGCTTTACTATAATTGGTCAAATATTGTATATGTAAAGTTGAATCATTTTTACTCAGCCGTGGCAATTTTACAAGGAAAATGTGGGTATTTTGAGCCATATTTGCTCAAATCGGAAGAATATATGTATGGGGGCTTTGTCTAAATTTGAGCAGATTTTGACTAAATTTGGCACACATTGCTAAAATTTTAATTGCACTCTCTGTGCAAACTTTCAATATTTTCTGAATGAAACTTTTGGCCTCTGAGGCCATATGAGTGTAAATCGGACAAAAGCTATATATGGGAGCTATGTATATCTAAATCTAAACCGATTTCAAACAAATTCGGTATCCATATTTATAATGTTAATTCTACTCCCTGTGCAAAAGTTCAGGAAACTCGGAATAAAACTTTGGCCTCTGGGATGATATGAGTGTATATCGGGCGAAAGCTAAATATGGAAGCTATATCTAAATCTGAACCGATTTCAATCAAACTTGGGATAAACAGTTGTAATATATGTTTTTGTCCGTGACTATGGCTGACAAAATTTACTTTATGCATCTCTACGATCGAAGGTACAAAATCATGTGACATTGTCAATAATTGTTCGTTTCGGTTATTTTATGCCTCATATATCATCATGATCACCCATGGAAACCAATAAAGTATCGATGACATCACCCCCGAAAATAACACACAATAAAAAAGATGACCTTCTATATTATGGTGGTTGTCTCCTGGACAAGTTGTTTTAATTTATGGACAAGGACTTCCTCTGAGATTGCGGAGCTGATGTTGATGATGACGCCATCACCTGCAATGAGTTCAATTTTTCATACATACAAAGTACAATGCCTATACGAATGGTTCAAGACGCACATAAATCGTCAATACGCAGGCGTTCCATATTCATATTCAAGTCAATTTCAATTTCAATTACCATACAGTTGAGCTTCTTCGTTACCTTCATGGTCGGTAAAGATCGTCTTTCTCTTCTTCTTTTTTTCAAAATTGAAATCAACAAAAAAAAAAAAAAAACGATCTTCTAGTTAAATAGAAAATTACTTTTATGACATTTGAAATTTGTCACACATAGACACGCATGCAGCTTCGAAAATTCTCTATGCTTGTAGTGGCTGATAATTCTCACTCACTCACGCTCTACGAAATGAAGAGGCGATATGACGTTATTCACATTTAAGAAAAACTTTATTTTAATTGACATTTAAGGCTAATTTATGTCAATTCGTTCTTCATCATCATCATCGTCATCATCATCCACTCCCGTCATGGCTTTTGTGACTTCTTAAATATGGCCTCTCACATCTGTTTCGAAATATTTGAATATTCTGAGAAAATTTGAAGATTTATTTGATATTATCATCCCATTTGGTTTGAATTGCGATGAAAATGAATTCACATTCAACGATTATGGGTTTGGATTGCTATTGATTTTTTTCTTTCGTCTCGTCTGGGTATAATGGCGACTGGTATCGATCAGCCATTAGAAGAGTGTCACCGGTATCGAACCGGCATACAAATGCCGGGCCATTTGCAAACAGCTTCTGATGTGGTCAATATGAATCGATCGCTTGTGTTACACAAATAAACCTCCATCACCATCTCAGGCAAATCTGTGAGCAAAAAAAAAAAACAATCTAAGTGGCGCAGATTGCATGATGTATACGATTTTGTTGTTTTTTTTATTAAAATTTAAATTACAACACATGTCGCCAGTGGACAGTGTTTCTAATCATAGAAAATTTATTTTTGTAGAATTCGCAAAATATTCCTCTCCAACTAAGAGGTACTTCATAAAAAAAGCCTATAGAAATAAAATTTGACAAAATTTTCTATAGAAATAAAATTTTGACAACATTTTTTATAGAAATCAAATTTTGACAAAATTTTCTATAGAAATACAATTTTGGCAAAATTTTCTATAGAAATAAAATTTTGACAAAAATTTCTATAGAAATAAAATTTTGACAAAATTTTCTATAGAAATAAAATTTTGACAAAATTTTCTATAGAAATAAAATTTTGACAAAATTTTCTAGAAATAAAATTTTGACAAAATTTTCTATAGAAATAAAATGTTGACAAAATTTTCTATAGAAATAAAATGTTGACAAAATTTTCTATAGAAATAAAATTTTGACAAAATTTTCTATAGAAATAAAATTTTGACAAAATTTTCTATAGAAATAAAATGTTGACAAAATTTTATTTCTATAGAAAATATATTTCTATAGAATAATAAATCTATAGAAATAAAATTTTGACAAATTTTCTATAGAAATAAAATGTTGACAAAATTTTCTATAGAAATAAAATTTTGACAAAATTTTCTATAGAAATAAAATTTGACAAAATTTTCTATAGAAATAAAATGTTGACAAAATTTTCAATAGAAATAAAATTTTGACCAAATTTTCTATAGAAATAAAATTTGACGAAATTTTCTATAGAAATAAAATTTTGACAAAATTTTCTATAGAAATAAAATTTTGACAACATTTTCTATAGAAATAAATTTTTGACAAAATTTTCTATGACAAAATTTTCTATAGAAATAAAAATTTGACGAAAATTTTCTATAGAAATAAAATTTTGACAAAATTTTTCATAGAAATAAAATTTTGACAAAATTTTCTATAGAAATAAATTTTTAACAAAATTTTCTACAGAAATAAAAATTTTTATAAATTTTCTATAGAAATAAAAATTTGACATTTTTTATAGAAATAAAATTTTAAGGAAATTTTCTATAGAAATAAAATTTTTGCAAAATCTTCTATAAAGACATAAATATTGAAAAAAAAATCTTTCGAAATAAAATTTTGAGAAAATAAAATTTTCCAGAAAATATCTAAATGAAATAAAATTTTAAAATTTTTTTTATAGAAATAAAATTTTTCAAAATTTTGTACAGAAATAAAATGTTCACAAATTTTTCGATAGAATAAAAAGTTTTTATTACATTTTCTATAAAATTAAATTTTGAGAAATTTTTTATGGAAATAAAATCTTGACAAAATTTTCTGTAGAAATATAATTGTGACAAAATTTTCTATAGAAATACAATTCGACAAAATTTTCTATTGAAATAAAATTTTGACAAAAAATATTGTGTAGAAATAAAATTTTGACAAAATTTTCGATAGAAATAAAATTTGGAGAAAATTTTGTATAGAAATAAAATTTTGACAAAATTTTCTATAGAAATAAAATTTTGACAACATTTTTTGTAGAAATACAATTTTGACAAAATTTTCTAGAAATACAATTTTGACAAAATTTTCTATAGAAATAAAATTTTGACAAAATTTTCTATAGAAATAAAATTTTGACAAAATTTTCTATAGAAATAAAATGTTGACAAAATTTTCTATAGAAATGAAATTTTGACAAAATTTTCGATAGAAATAAAATTTGGAGCAAATTTTCTATAGAATTAACAATTTTACATAATTTTCTATAGAAATAAAAATTTTATAAAATTTTCTATATATAGAAAAATATCTATGTATATAGAAAATTTTTTAAAAATTTTATTTTTCTAGAAAATTTGGTCAAAATTTTATTTCTATAGAAAATTTTGATAAAATTTTATTTCTATAAAAATTTTTGTCAAAATTGTATTTCCACAGAATATTTTTTGAAAATTTTTATTTTGTCAAAATTTTATTTCTATAGAAAATTTTGTCAAAATTTTATTTCTATAGAAAATTTTGTCAAAGTTTTATTTTTATACAAAATTTTCTCCAAATTTTATTTCTATCGAAAATTTTGTCAAAATTTTATTTCTACAGAATATTTTTTGAAAAATTTGATTTCTACAAAATATTTTTTGATAAATTTTATTTCTATGGAAAATTTTGTCAAAGATTTTATTTCTATGGAAAATTTTGTCAAAATTTTATTTCTACAGAATATTTATGAAAAATTTTATTTTGTCAAAATTTTATTTCTATAAAAATTTTGTCAAAATTTTATTTCTATAGAAAATTTTGTCAAAATTTTATTTCTATACAAAATTTTCTCCAAATTTTATTTCTATCGAAAATTTTGTCAAAATTTTATTTCTACACAATATTTTTTGTCAAAATTTTATTTCAATAGAAAATTTTGTCGAATTGTATTTCTATAGAAAATGTTGTCACAATTATATTTCTACAGAAAATTTTGTCAAGATTTTATTTCCATAAAAAATTTCTCAAAATTTAATTTTATAGAAAATGTAATAAAAACTTTTTATTCTATCGAAAAATTTGTGAACATTTTATTTCTATACAAAATTTTGTAAAAATTTTATTTCTATAAAAAAAATTTTAAAATTTTATTTCATTTAGATATTTTCTGGAAAATTTTATTTTCTCAAAATTTTATTTCGAAAGATTTTTTTTTTCAATATTTATGTCTTTATAGAAGATTTTGCAAAAATTTTATTTCTATAGAAAATTTCCTTAAAATTTTATTTCTATAAAAAATGTTGTCAAATTTTTATTTCTATAGAAAATTTATAAAAATTTTTATTTCTGTAGAAAATTTTGTTAAAAATTTATTTTATATTTATGTCTTTATAGAAGATTTTGCAAAAATTTTATTTCTATAGAAAATTTCCTTAAAATTTTATTTCTATAAAAAATGTTGTCAAATTTTTATTTCTATAGAAAATTTATAAAAATTTTTATTTCTGTAGAAAATTTTGTTAAAAATTTATTTTATAGAAAATTTGGACAAAATGTTATTTCTATAGAAAATTTCCTGAAAATGTTATTACTATAGGAAATTTTCTCAAAATTTTATTTCTAAAGAAAAAATTTGCAAAATTTTATATTTATATAAAATTTTCTGAAAAAATTTTCAAAAGTTTATTTATATACAAAATTTCCTCAAAATTCTGTTACTATAGAAAATGTTATAAAAATTGTTATTTCTATAGAAAATGTTGTTAAAATTTTATTTTTATAGAAAATGTTGTTAAAATTTTATTTTTATACAAAATGTGGACAAATTAGTATTTCTATAAAAAAATTCACCAACATTTTACTATACTATAGATAATTTTCTGAAAATTTTATTTTATAGCAAATTTGGATAAAATTTTATTTCTATAGAAAATTTCCTGAAAGTGTTATTACTATAGGAAATTTTCTCAAAATTTTATTCCAAAAGAAAAATTTTGCAAAGTTTTATATTTATATAATATTTTCTGAAAAATTTCTCAAATTTTTATATATATGCACAATTTTCTCAAAATTCTATTACTAAAGAAAATTTTGTCAAAATTTTATTTCTATAGAAAATGTTATAAAAATTTTTATTTCTATAGAAAATGTTGTTAAAATTTTACTTTTATAGAAAATGTAGATAAATTTGTATTTCTATAGAAAATTTCTCCAACATTTTATTATTATAGAAAATTTTCTGAAAATTTTATTTCTAACGAAAATTTTCTCAAAATTTTATATTTATGGAATATTTTCTGAAAAATTTTATTTCTAAGAAAAAATTCTCAAAATTTTATTAGTTTAGAAAATTTTCTCAAAATGTGATTTTAATCGATAATATTCTCAAAATTTTATTTACAGTGAAAGCTCTGAAAGTTGGACACCCACGTTCGCTTAAATTTTGTCCACCTTTCCAAGAATGAGAAGAATATTAATGTGTTAATATAGCAAACGTTCCCAGACAACAGTCCATGTTTGAGAGGAGTCCGGTTTTCAGAGTGTCCAAGTTTGAGAGGTTTCACTGTATATACAAAATTTTCTCAAAATTCTATTACTATAGAAAATTTTCTCAAAATTTTATTTTTACAGAAAATGTTCTCAAAATTTTATTTCTATAGAAAATTTAAGTATTTAAAATATTGTGCAAAATCTTGCCACACATCAAGAATTCGAGCAATCTATCAAACAGTAAAAAATCTACCATTATCTGGAAAATTATGTATCGAATTACGGCAACCATTTTTGCAACAAAAATATTCCATGTTCACCATCCAAAAATAACATCTTGCTCTTGAAACATGGGTGTGATCATATCCTTTTCTGTGTGTACTTACCACACAAACAACGAAAACGTTGGTCTTTTACTGTTAAATTTTCCAGACCGTGCAATTTGACGAGAAATGGGATAGATAAAACGAAATTAAAAAAATATTTAAAAAAAATATTAATTTTTTGAGCAGGTGGTTTTTAAACTATTCTTATATCCTTAAATGACGTGAACGTTTATCATATACTATTTTTTGCATATACTATTTTTATCATATACTATTTTTTTACTATTTTTAATATACTATTTTTGCAAAAAAAAAAATGTTGCCGAACAATGTTAGTTGGTCTAAAATATCGTTTGGAAGGATTTTTTGCCTGTAGCAATAAGTGAATTTTAATCATATCAATGATTTTTTGAAGCATGTATCACTGCATTATAAGTAAAAGAGTAGTTTTATGGTCAAATATCCGAAAAAAAGTTTACAAAATGACAGCCACCAGAATACCGATAGATTCGAAATAACACCTCTTGTTGGAAAACTTTTTTACATCAAATTATTCAAATGACCATAATTACACAAATAAAAATTATTTACCATAAAATTAAAATCTGAGTTAATTCCCCGAGTCCATTTAATAATAAAAACCAGTTTTAAATCGGCATAACGAAATACTTTTATGAATATCGTACAAGAGATTAAAACACAAGTATTTGATTGCCCTCTCAATAATTACAAAAATTATAAAAATTTTTAATTCATGTGGCCTTAGGCAAAATCTATTGCCCTTCTAATGTAGCCATAGCGTCTAATGGCTACTCATTCATCATAAATTGAGATAGAGAAAAATATAAACAAATTACATTTGTTAGTGGTCAAACCACTTTGATAATTAAAATGAAGGCGAAAAAGTGTTTTAACACCAAATTAAATATTGAGCATGACGGTGAGATATGTAAAAATATGAAGAGTATAACAAGAGATGAAAATAAAGAATTCACTGTGAGGTTTTGACAAAATTTTCTATAGAAATAAAATTTTGACAAAAATTTTCATGAAAATAAAATTGTGACAAAAAAGAAATAGAATTAAAAACAAAATACTAGAGAGAAATTAATTTTGACAAAATTTTTTATAGAAATAAAAATTTGACAAAATTTTTTATAGAAATCAAATTGTCACAAACATTTTTATGGAAACAAAAATGTTGAGAAAATTTTCTATAAAAATGAAATTTTGACAATTTTCTACAGAAATAAAATTTTGACAAAATTTTTCATGAAAATAAAATTTGGACAAAAGTTTCTATAGAATTAGAATTACAAAAAAAAATTCTAGAGAAACAAATTTTGACAAAATTTTTTATAGAAATCAAAAAATGTGACAAAATTTTTTATAGAAATAAAATTCAGACAAAAATTTTTATAGAAACAAAAATTTTGAGAAAATTTTCTATAGAAATGAAATTTTGCCAATTTTATACAGAAATAAAATTTGTTCGATAGAAATAAAACTTTGACTAACTTTTCTATGGAAATGAAATTTTGGCAAAATTTTCTATAGAAATAAAGCTTTGGCAAAATTTTCTATAAAAATGAAACTTTGGCCAAAGTTTCTATAGAAATAAAATTTAAAAAAATTGTAGAGAAACGAATTTTGACAACATTTTTTATAGAAATAAAATTTTGACAAAATTTTTTATAGGAATAACATTTAGACAAAATTTCCTATAGCAATAAAATTTTCTCTAGAAATAAAAGTTCGTCAAAATTTTCTATAGAAATAAAAATTTGACAATTCTTTCATTAGCAATAAAATGTTGAAAAAAATTTCTACAGGAATAAGACTTTCAAAAATTTTCTATAGAAATTAAATTTTGTCAAAAATTAGAAATAAAATCTTGACAAAATTAACTAAAGAAATAGAAATTTTGACAAAATTTTCTATAGAAATAAAATTTTGACAAAATGTTCTATAGAAACAAACATTTTGACAAAATTTTTTATAGAAATAAAATTTTGACAAAATTTTCTATAGAAATAAAATTTTGACAATATTTTCTATAGAAATAAAATTTTGTCAAAATTTTCTATAGAAACAAAAATTTTGACAAAATTTTTTATAGAAATAAAATTTTGACAAAAATTAGAAATAAAATCTTGACAAAATCAACTTAAGAAATAGAAATTTTGACAAAAGTTTCTATAGAAATAAAATCTTGACAAAGTTTCCTAAAGAAATAGAATTTTGACAAAATTTTCTATAGAAATAAAATTTTGACAAAATTTTCTACATAAATAAAATTTTGACAATATTTTCTATAGAAATAAAATTTTGTCAAAAATTTTGTATAGAAACAAAAATTTTGACAAAATTTTCTATAGAAATAAAATTTTGTCAAATATTTTCTTTTTTTCTTTTGACAAAATTTTCTATAGAAATAAAATTTTGACAAAATTTTATATAGAAATAAAATTTTTACAAAATTTTCTATAGAAATAAAATTTTGAAAAAAATTTCTATAGAAATAAAATTTTGACAAAATTTTCTATAGAAATAAAATTTTGAAAAAAAATTCTATAGAAATAAAATTTTGAAAAAAATTTCTATAGAAATAAAATTTTGTCAAATATTTTCCTTTTTTCTTTTGACAAATTTTTGACAAAAATTTCTATAGAAATAAAATTTTGACAAAATTTTCTATAGAAATAAAATTTTGAAAAAAAAATTCTATAGAAAAAAAATTGTGACAAAAATTTCTATAGAAATAAAACTTTTGAAAAAGTTTCTATAAAAATAAAATTTTGACAAAATTTTCTCTAGAAATACAAGTTTGTCAAAATTTCCTATAGAAATAAAAATTTGACAATATTTTCATTAGCAATAAAATATTGAAAAAAAAAAATTTCTACAGGAATAAGACTTTCGAAAAATTTTCTATAGAAATTAAATTTTGTCAAAAATTAGAAATAAAATCTTGACAAAATTTCCTAAAGAAATAGAATTTTGACAAAATTTTCTATAGAAATAAAATTTTGACAAAATTTTCTATAGTAATAAAATGTTGACAAAATTTTCTATAGAAATAAAATTGTGACAAAATTTTCTATAGAAATAAAATTTTGACAAAATTTTCTACATAAATAAAATTTTGACAATATTTTCTATAGAAATAAAATTTTGTCAAAAATTTTCTATAGAAACAAAAATTGTGACAAAATTTTTTATAAAAATAAAATTTTGACAAAATTTTCTATAGAAATAACATTTTGTCAAATATTTTCTTTTTTTCTTTTGACAAAATTTTGACAAAATTTTCTATAGAAATAAAATTTTGACAAAATTTTCTATAGAAATAAAATTTTGAAAAAATTTCTATAGAAATAAAATTTTGACAAACTTTTCTATAGAAATTAAATTTTGAAAAAAAAATGCTATAGAAATAAAATTGTGACAAAAATTTCTATAGAAATAAAACTTTCGAAAAAGTTTCTATAGAAATAAAATGTTAACAATATTTTCTATACAAATAAAATGTTGTCAAAAATGTTCTATAGAAATAAAATTTTTGACAAAATTTTTTATAAAAATAAAATTTTGACAAAATTTTCTATAGAAATAAAATTTTGACAAAAAATTTTCAAACAGACGGCATATCAGAATGTATATCTGATCAAGAATATATTTATGTTATATATACACACAAAAAAATTTTTTTCTGATTCAATCACCAAATTAATTGATCCAATTAATTTTTTGATTGAAATGTCTTCAATCACGAAAATGATAGTATCAATCACAGTTTTAATTGGGCATAGAAAAAATTCTTGATCAAAAAATTAATTGATTTTTTTCAGCAAATTTCAATTAATTTTTTAATTGATTCAATTAAAAATTTAATTGATGTTGATTGCAGAACTCAAATAACTTATTAATTAAAAAAGGTAACTATTTTTAATTACTTTCTGAATTGGCTTAAAGTTTTTATTTGGATTAACAAATGATTGGTTGAAATACATTAAAATTAAAAAAAAATCAGCACTTTTTTTAACTGAATTATTCTTCCGAATTTGATTAAAAAGTTAATTGTATCAACTAATTTTTTAATTAGAAATTTTAAAATGTTCAATCATTGACTTAATTAACTTAATTTTCTATCATGATTAAAAAGTTAATTGTATCAATTAATTTATTAATTGAAAAAATTTTCAACTTCAATTAACTTTTTAATTGGAAATATTTTGGTGATATTTTTTTCTGTGTAGAGAAGTTAAGATTTTCGAGTGTAAAAAAATGTCAGACAAAGGGAAGGCCTCTAGCCGATAAGATACAAAAATATGAGTAAATTACGTTTGATACCATTTTTTTGTAAAATTAATCATTTTTATTACATCTACCGCCCAGAGATCTCATATCATTCATTAATTTAAACAATTGTAATATACACTCAAGCCATTAGACCTGGATTGGATATTAAATTTAATTATTGTTTTACATGTCATCGTATCACTGTGTCACATTCAATTTATAGACAGGCGCCCACGTTCATTTTCCAATTTATTGAGTTCAGGTTTCTCTGTGCATATTCACAGCGTCGCTTTAAAACGCCAACCATTCAAAAAAATATGGACTTGGTAATGTTGGAAATCTTAGCTGTAACCATTTTCGTTGACTTATTGTTGTCATAGTGGAGTTTATTAGAAAAGAAAATTTACATATTTCTATCGATATAGAGAATGAATTTGAAATCTATGAAGGAATACAAATTAAAAAAAAAAAAAAAAAACGAATCGACCGAACTATTCATAACTATTGTACAAATTTATTAGAGCCAAGCCAAGTCAAGTCTGTGAGTGACTAATGTTATTGTTTTGCCAGAAAATTTATTAAAAAAATAAAATATTTATCATAACAAAATCATGACAAATTGAAAAGAAAAAATAAAAACAAAAAATAAACGAAAATGTTGAATATGAACTATAGTCATAAATCTGGGACGTTGGAGACTGGTCGCAGACAACCTCCATGAAAGACAAATAAATCTGTATTGAATTTCTCATAAAAAAACGAAAACATAAAAGAAATCAACTCTTCCAAATATCGAGCAGATAATTGAAGCGGGTGTATAGTGTCTGCAGCGCATGCGCGACATGTGGGTGTCCTCTCGCCCACTTAGAATCAATTCGAATCGAGTTAATTCGAAATGAGTCGTTTTCGTTGTTCGAGAGAAATCTTGTCTTTGTTAAGAAAATTTTAATTTAATTTTATTTTGAACTTTATGCAAGTCAATATTGAAGAGGGTGGATGTTTGTGTAGCGATATGTTTAAAATCTCAACTAAAAATGGCAAAATTAAAAATCAATTTGTTTCTATTCGAAACAGGAAATTATTAATGCATGGATTAACGTTACGTTGTAGCGTCAATAAACCGACAGGAAATGTAAATCATCATACAAGTGTTCTATAGATTTTGATATCCAAGTCCGTATACGTAAGAGTTTGGTGCACATTGATGTGCAATAATTTTTCAGGTGATTAGGAGAGATTGAAGGTTTGTCCATTGACAGCTTTCATGATAGTTTAGGTGCCATGAAATTCATAGAAGTATTGACAAGTGATAGGCTCCATGATTATAGCGAACAAATCAATATTTTATGGGAATAGTCATGTAATGTTACATTAGGCAAAATATTCGAAAAAAATTATATAAATATATCGACAAATAATTTTAAAAACACACGAAAATATTATCTACATTTTATGGTGAATTTCCAAGAACATGAACCAGATTTAAACAAAATAGGGAGTAAAAGCCAAGCGAATTTATGCAGATCAACTTTTTTTTTATATACATACATTCCATGTCCTTACAATGCGAATGCGAGTTTTGCTTATCATAGAAGACGAATTTCATTGACTAAAAATTTTTTCATTAACCAAAAATCTATAAATTCTTCAAGGAACCTTAGAACTAGGAGATTCGGTTTTAAAATGGGTAACATACCCATTTACATAAAAGAAAATTCTATAGAACTGAAGTCAATTTGTCATGAAAAAATTGGGAACAAAATTTCGATATTATTGAAGCCGTCTTTAAATTCCATGATTTTTTGTATCTTTTAGCTTTAAGGTAAAATATGAGACGTTTTGAATGACTTTAAAGATGTTTTTACTTGTAACATGGCAAAAAATCTTTGAAACTGGATGTGGTTTTCCAGTGTTGGTGGTAGCAGTATCCAAATATAAGCCGATATGTCTGATTATCGCCACGTTTAATCCCTTCCTTGGAGAAATACTATAAAGGGTGATACGGTCAAAATTTGGTCAAGGGAAAACGCGTGTAAATCGGTGAAATCGTTTATTTAAAAAATCAAATTAAATTTCTTTTTCAAGTTCAATTAGTGTAAAATTCAGGAAAAATATTCAGTTAGGCTTTCGCTTTTCCAAATCCGAATTGCCGGGCCTCAGGCTTGACACCTGTCAGCAGATTTTGTACAGCCACCTTATCCACCTTCTTTGCCGCAGAAAGCCAGTTTGCCTTGAACTGCTGCTCGTCCTTAGCAGTTTTTTTGGTCTTCTTTAGGTTCCGCTTGACAATAGCCCAGTATTTCTCAATTGGGCGGAGCTCTGGCGTGTTGGGAGGGTTCTTGCCCTTGGGAACCACCTGCACGTTGTTGGCGGCGTACCACTCCATGGCCTTTTTAGCGTAATGGCAAGATGCCAAATCCGGCCAAAACAGTACGGAACAACCGTGTTTCTTCAGGAAAGGCAGCAGACATTTATTCAAACACTCTTTCACCTAAATTTCTTGGTTGACAGTCCCGGAAGCTATGAAAATGCTGCTTTTAAAGCCACAGGTACAGATGGCTTGCCAAACCATATATTTCTTTGCGAACTTTGACAGTTTTATGTGCTTGAAAATATCTGCTACCTTTCCCCTTCCTTTTGCCGTATAAAGCTCCTGTCCCGGAAGCTGCTTGTAGTCGGCTTTGACGTAGGGGTCGTCGTCCATTACCACGCAGTCAAACTTCGTCAGCATCGTCGTGTACAGCCTCCGGGATCGCGCTTTGGCCGTCGTATTTTCTTTATCATCGCGATTTGGAGTCACTACTTCTTGTAAGTCGATAGTCCGGCTCGTTTTTTGGCTCGATGCACGGTTGTAGACGATACACCCAGCTTATTTGCGACATCTCAGAGAGAGAGGTTAGGGTTTCGCTTGAAACTACCGGCAACTCTCTTTGTCGTCTCAGCGGCTTCCGGTTTTCGATTTCCCCCCAATCCAGACTTCCCGGCTATCGACTAACGTTCCCCAAACACTTTAATTACATTTGTAACGGTTGATTTGGCAACTTTTAGCGATTTTGCCAGCTTTGCGTGCGAGTAGCTCGGATTTTCGCGATGCGCGAGCAAAATTTTGATACGCTGCTCTTCTTGCTTGGACGGCATTTTGACAACTGAAGAGTGAATTCCAAAATCAAAATAGGAGCAACATTCTACACACACACACACCTTCAAAATGAGGGGTGTTCAGGTTTTTTAAATGCAAAATTGAAAGAAATACGTCAAATTTATATTGACCAAATGTTGACCGTATCACCCTTTAGCAAATTTTATGAAAATGGAGTACAAACAAAGAACAAACAGACGGTCGGTCGGACAGACGAAACTAAGACTGATGGACGGATGGACAAGTCAGCAGAAGAACGAACAGAAGGACCTACGCACAGACAGACAGATAAACGGACGGACGGAACTTTAACTGATAGACAAATTGGCAGGTTAACAAAATAACGAACAGACGGACTGACGTCTGAACTGACAGACATACGGATGAATTGGCAAACAGTTCAACGGACGGATGGAACTATAACTGGTAGATAAATGGACAGGTCAGCAGAAGAATTTACATGCGGACGGACGAAACTAAGACTGACAGACGGATGGTCGCATAGACAGACAGATAAACGGACGAAAGGAACTATAACTGATAGACCAATGGAGAGGTTAACAAAATAACGAACATACTGACTAACTGCTTAACGCGTAGACATACGGATGAATTGACAAACAGATTAACGGACGGGCGGACCTATATCTGGTAGATTGATGGACAAGTCAGCAGAAGAATAAACAGAAGGACGGATGGTTAGAACTATGACTGATAGACAGATGGACATGTAGGCAGAATAACGAATAGACGGACAGATTGCTGGAAGAACAGACATACGGATGAATTGAAAAAACAAAAACAGATTAACGGACGGGCGGACCTATATCTGGTAGATAAATGGACAGGTCAGCAGAAGAACAGGCAGACGGACAGACGGACCTATGACTGATAAACGGATGGATGGGTGAGCAAAAAAACGAACAGACGTACGGATTGCTGGACGAACGGACAGATAAACGGACGGACGGAACTTTAACTGATAGACAAATTGGCAGGTTAACAAAATAACGAACAGACGGACTGACGTCTGAACTGACAGACATACGGATGAATTGGCAAACAGTTCAACGGACGGATGGAACTATAACTGGTAGATAAATGGACAGGTCAGCAGAAGAATTTACATGCGGATGGACGAAACTAAGACTGACAGACGGATGGTCGCATAGACAGACAGATAAACGGACGAAAGGAACTATAACTGATAGACCAATGGAAAGGTTAACAAAATAACGAACATACTGACTAACTGCTTAACGCGTAGACATACGGATGAATTGACAAACAGATTAACGGACGGGCGGACCTATATCTGGTAGATTGATGGACAAGTCAGCAGAAGAATAAACAGAAGGACGGATGGTTAGAACTATGACTGATAGACAGATGGACATGTAGGCAGAATAACGAATAGACGGACAGATTGCTGGAAGAACAGACATACGGATGAATTGAAAAAAAAAAAAACAGATTAACGGACGGGCGGACCTATATCTGGTAGATAAATGGACAGGTCAGCAGAAGAACAGGCAGACGGACGGACCTATGACTGATAGACGGATAGATGGGTGAGCAGAAAAACGAACAGACGGACGGATTGCTGGACGAACGGACATACTGATGAATTGAGAAACAGATCAACTGACAGAACTATAACTGGTAGATAAATGGACAGACAAACGGACGGACGGACGGAACTATGACTGATAGACAGATGGACAGGTCAACAGAAAAACGAATAGAAGGACCGACTGCTGGACGCTCAGACATACGGATAAACGGACGAACGGAACTATAACTGATAGACAAATGGACAGTTTAGCAAAATAAAGAACAGACGGACTGACGACTGAACGGACTTACATACGGATGAATTGACAAACAGATTAACGGAATGTCGGAACTATATCTGATAGATAGATGGACAGGTCAGCACAAGAACAATGTACGGATGGATGGATGGAACTATGGCTGATAGATAAATGGACAGGTAAACAGAATAGTCGAATAGACGGACGGACTGCTTGAAGAACAGACATACGGATGAATTGACAAACAGAATCGACGGACGAAACTATAACTGGTAGATAGTGGATAGATTAGTGGAAGAACAAACAGACGAAAGGACGGACGGACAGAACTATGACCGATAAGCATATAAACGGACGGACGGGATTATGACAAATAGACAAATGGACTGGTTAGCAAAATAGTGAATAGACGGACGGACTGCTGGACGAACAGAAAAACAGATGAATTCCCAACAGATTAACGGACGGACGGAACTATGATTGGAAGATAGATGAAAGCGACAGCAGGAGAATAAACCAAAGGACGGCTTGCTGGACGAACAGACAAACAGATTAACGGACGGAGCTATGACTAATAGATAGATGCACAGATCAGCAGAAGAATGAACAGACAGACGGACTGCTGAAGGAACAGACATACGAACAAACTGAAAATTAGATTAAAGGACGGGTGCACTATGACTGATAGATAGATAGATAAAAAAATAGATGAATTTAAAAACAGATTCGCTCCGAGATTAACGTGGACCATTTTCTGGGGGTATGAATACGAATTAAATTTTTTTATTAAATCTTTTGTTTTACAATATTTAAATCCAGACACAATAATTTGATCTAAAAATCTGCTAACCAGTTAAAAAGTGAAGAGTCCTGCAAAATAGGACTCTGGGAAACTCGATGAGTTTCAGAATCGACTGATATTTCCTCCCAGCGAGTGAATTGTTTAAGTTTGGACAAAAAACTCGCACTGTAGCAAATAGGAGAATATCCAAAAAAATACCGTCCACCGAAATTTTAGACAAACAAAAGTTCCCTTTGTTATAAAATATTTTTTTAGGAATTGTCATGGTGACTGAAAACTAGGATCGTTCTTTAATTCATCGTGAAATCCGGTCAATTATTCAGCAAAGTAGAGCCTTGTGAATGTGGTACCACTCTACCTGGCAGTCGGTGTGTATAGCACGTTCTGATCTCAGAAAATGGTCCATGGGACAGCCGTGGGACAAAGAAAAAGAAATCGTAGACCAAATGATGACAATACGTAGAATGTGGTTGCAGTTCGTAACTCTATCGTTCAATTTGAAGTAGTGAAGCATGAGGGGAAGAACTCGGAACTTGAAAAATTATTTATCTACTTTCAGGCGCTATAAAGTAAATGTGCTTAAAAAAGTGTCACTTGCACTAAAAGGGGGCACATTAATTAAAAAACGTGGCACAAAAAGTGATATACATTTTCATAAAGAAAAAGTAACAATTTGTCTTTAACATTGATTCAATTTTGTCTCATAAAATGTATGTTGCATATTCTTTCATATTAACCCCTATTTTCATAAAGCTCCATTAGTGCTAGGTTAGCTAACGAACTTTTAAACCGTACTATGGACATATCGGTCATCTTTCCTATATATTCCATATGCCAGTTAGGAACTTAACTGCTGAAAATTTGTCAGTTAAAATTAACCGTAGAGAAGATATTTGCAATTTACTTTCTGTTAACTGACAGTTAACGCCTAACAGAGCTACATGAAAATAGCCGTAAGTCAATATCTTTTTAATTATACTACATAGTCTTTATGTTAATTAAGGTTAAAAAAATTTACAATTAAATAAAAAACTTAATTCAAAATCTTTAATTTTGATTAAGTCAATAAATTTTTCAATTTAGTTACTAATTTATTTTGTGAAAATTTTAATTCAATTATCAACATCCCATACTAATGAAGCGGATTTCCTTCTTTGTATTACAATGTCTCTTTAAGTGAATCTCGTGCTTGTATAAAGAGATAAATAACCCTATAGGGTAAGTTTATAAAAATTATAATTTCTTGGCCAAATATACCATCAAGAGATAAGCCATTGCAATAACCTCCCACAAGTCAAACACAAAAATCCCCTCATAAATATCCAAAAATGGGGACTCTGTTTAAGCTACAAAATTCTTCCATAAAAATACAAGCGGCCATTAACTTCCCCTTACCACGCGGGAACAGAAGAGAAGATCCAAAGCCAAATTTAATTTGACTTTCAAATGTTTTGGAGGTTTCGTGTGAGTGTATTTTTTGCCACAACTTTTAAATTGAAGTGAAAGTATAAATTAGTAAAATTTGGCAAATGCTAATAAGCAACTGAGGGTCATTATCACGGTTGCCACAGTTGGTAGAATTCTATTAAAATTGGTAGATTTTTCATTGTTTGATAGATTGGTGGATTGGATTCTTGATGTTTTGGTAGATTTTGCAAAATAGTCCTCTTCAATTAAGAGGTACATCACAATTTTTCTATAGAAATAAACATTTAACAAAATTTCCTATAGAAATTAAGTTTCGAAAAATTTCCTATAGAAATAAAATTTTGATAAAACTTTCTAAAGAAATAAAATTTTGACAGAATTTTCTAACGAAATAAAATTTTGACACAATTTTCCAAAGAAATGACGTTTTGAAAAATTTCCTATGAAAATAAAATTTTGACAAAATTTTCTATAGAAATAAAATTTTGACAAAATTTTCTATAGAAATAAAATTTTGACAAAATTTTCTATAGAAGTGAAATTTTGACAAAATTTCATCAGCAATAAAATGTTGAAAAAAATTTTCTATAGAAATAAAATTTTGGCAAAATTTTCGATAGAAATAAAATTTTGCTAAAGTTTTCTATAGAAATAAAATTTTAATAAAATGTTCTATAGAAATAAAATTTTAATAAAATGTTCTATAGAAATAAAATTTTGACAATATAACATGTTGAAAAGATTTTCTATAGAAATAAAATTTTGACAAAATTTTCGATAGAAATAAAATTTTGACAAAATTGTCGATAGAAATAAAATTTTGCTAAAGTTTTCTATAGAAATAAAATTTTAACGAAATCTTCTATAGAAATAAAATTTTGAGAAAATTTATTGTAGAAAACAAATTGACAAAATTTTCTATAGAAATAAAATTTTGCACAAATTTTCTATAGATATAAATCTTTGACAAACGTTTCTATAGAAATAAAATTTTGTCAAATTTTTCAAAATTTTCTATAGAAATAAATATTTGACAAACTTTTCTATAGAAATAAAATTTTCTATAGAAATAATATTTTGACATAATTTTCTGTAGAAATAAAATTTTGAGAATATTTTCTATAGAAATTAAATTGTGAGAAAATTTACTGTAGAAAACAAATTGACAAAATTTTCTATTGAAATAAAATTTTGACAAAATTTTCTATAAAAATAAAATTTTGACAAAATTTTCTACAGAAATACAATTTTGACAAAATTTTCTATAGAAATAAAATTTTAACAAAATTTTCTATAGAAATAAAAATTTGACCAAATTTTCTATAGAAATAAAATTTTGACCAAATTTTCTATAGAAATAAAATTTTGACAAAATTTTCTATAGAAACAAAATTTTATTAAAATTTTCTATGGAAACAAAAATTTAGCAATAATTTTTGTAGGTATATATGCAAAAGAAATAAAGTTTTAACAAAATTTTCTATAGATATAAAATTTTAGAAAAAATTTCTAAAAAAATAAAGTTTTGACAATTTTTTTTTTAGAAATAAAATTTTGACTAAAACAAACACAAATTGACAAAATTTTCTATAGAAATAAAATTTAACAAAATTATTTCAACAAAATTTTCTATAGAAATAAAATTTTGACAAAATTTTCTATTGAAGTGAAATTTTGACAAAATTTTCTATAGAAATAAAATTTTGACAAAATTTTCTATATAAATAAAATTTTGACAAAATTTTCTATAGAAATAAAATTTTGCCAAAATTTTCTATAGAAGTGAAATTTTGACAAAATTTCATCAGCAATAAAATGTTGAAAATATTTTCTATAGAAATAAAATGTTGTCAACATTTTTTATAGCAATACTATTTTGGCAATATTTTCATTAGCAATAAAATGTTGAAAAATTTTTCCGTAGGAATAAGACTATCGAAAAATTTTCTTTAGAAATAAAATTTTGACAAAATTTTCTACAGAAAAAAAAAAATTGACAAAATTTTGACATTTTCTATAGAAATAAAATTTTGACAAAACTTTTTACAAAATTTTCTATAGAAATAAATATTTGAAAAAATTTTCTATAGAAATAAAATTTTATATAGAAATAATATTTTGACAAAATTTTCTATAAAAATAAGATTTGGTAAAAATTTTTTATGGAAATAAAAAAATTCACAATATTTTCTATAGAAACAAAAATTGACAAAACTTTCAATAGAAATAAAATTTTGACCAAATTTTTAATAGAAATAAAATTTTCACCAAATTTTCTATAGAAATAAAATTTTGACAAAAATTTCTATAGAAATAAAATTTTGAGAAAATTTACTGTAGAAAACAAATTGACAAAATTTTCTATTGAAATAAAATGTGGAAAAAAATTTCTATAAAAATAAAATGTTTCCGTTTTGTTTGTTATTGTTGGTTTCTCTTCAATCATTATAGTTGTTTTTGATCTCAGCTTAAAACCATGCATTGACTAAACTATAAGTGTAGATTAACCAACAGAGGAATAGTATGCTTGTCAAATTTATTTGGGCAAAGCCCTATAGACTGCAAGATGTTTGGATGTACAGCTGTTTCGGAATTACCACATTCCTCATCAGCATCCAAGAATAAATTCGGGTAATTCACTCAACCCAAAATGAACTACACTTTAACCTTCTGAAAAAAGGTTTGATAGTCGGCTACTGCCTAAAAAATAAAATTTTGACAAAATTTTTTATAGAAATAAATAGTTGACAAAATTTCTATAAATTTTTATAAATAAAAAAATTCACAATATTTTCTATAGAAAAAACAAATTGTGAAAAACTTTCAATAGAAATAAAATTTTGACAAAATTTTTTATAGAAATAAAATTTTTACCAAATTTTCTATAGAAATAAAAGTTTGACAAAATTGCCTATAAAATAAAATACAATTTTGACAAAATTTTCTATAGAAATAAACTTTTGACAAAATTTTCTATAGAAATAAAATGTTGACCAAATTATCTATAGAAATAAAATTTTGACCAAATTTTCTATAGAAATAAAATTTTGACAAAATTTTCTATAGAAACAAAATTTTATTAAAACTTTCTATAGAAACAAAAATTTAGCAATATTTTTTGTAGGTATATTTACAAAAGAAATAAAGTTTTAACAAAATTTTCTATAGATATAAAATTTTAAAAAAATTTCTAAAAAAATAAAGTTTTGACAAATTTTTTTTTAGAAATAAAATTTAACAAAATTATTTAAACAAAATTTTCTAAAGAAATATATTTTTGTCACATTTTTCTATAGAAATACAATTTTGACAAAATTGCCTATAAAATAAAATTTTGACAAAGTAGGAACAAAGCAGAAAGTAGAAGCAAAATGTTCTATAGAAATAAAATTTTAACATAATTTTCTATAGAAACAAAATTTTAACAATATTTTTTATATATATCAAATTTTGACAAAACTTCTTAAAGAAATAGAGTTTTGACAAAATTTTTTTGTAGATATAAATTTTTGACAACATAATTTTCTATAGAAACAAAATTTTAACAATATTTTTTATATATATCAAATTTTGACAAAACTTATTAAAGAAATAGAGTTTTGACAAAATTTTTTTGTAGATATAAATTTTTGACAACATTTTCTAAAAAACTAAAGTTTTGAGAAATTTTTTTCTAGAAATAAAATTTTGACCAAATCAAAAAAATTTAACAAAATTTTCTATAGAAAGAAAATTTTGACAAAATTTTCTATAGAAATAAAATTTTGACAAAATGTTCTATAGAAATAAGATGTTGCCAAAATATTATTTAGAAATAAAATTTGAAGAAATTTTCTGTAGAAATAAATTTTTAACGAAATTTTCTATAGAAAGAAAATTTTGTCAACATTTTCTATAGAAAGAAGATTTTGACAAAATTTTCTATTGAAAGAAAATTTTGACAAAATTTTCTACAGAAAGAAAATTTTGATAAAATTTTCTATAGAAAGAAAATTTTGACAAAATTTTCTATAGAAAGAAAATTTTGACAAAATTTTCTATAAAAATAAAATTTTTACAAAATTTTCTCCAAAATTTTGGTAGATTATTTTTGGATCGAGGGGTTTCAGAAAGGCTAAAGAAATCCCTTAAGTCCCAAAAGAAATCTTAAAATTTTGTTTATTTTATTTTAAAAGATTTGAGCTATGCAAAATTTTAAATGCCGGATGGATTTTGTCCAATTATCATATAATGGTCAAAGTTTGCTACTAATGAGAATAATTGTCAAAGTCAAATGGTCAAAGTTTGCTACTAATGAGAATAATTGTTTTTGCTATGATTTGAAAATACGAAAACAAAACAAGCGAAATACTACAGAAAATATTTTAAATTCCGGAGAAAAAAAAAATTAAATCTAGATAAAGCGAACAATCATGTTTCGTATTCTGTTTTCGCAGAGTTCTTGAAATTTGGGTTGTGTTTTTAAATTCTATGTCTGTTAGCCCCCCAAACAGTCTTTTGCCAATTCTTTTAAATGTGGCCAAAATTATGGCCCAATGTGTATACTTTTAGCCTATAGGGAATTTTGGGGAGAATGTGTGGTGGTGTATCTTAGCTTAAATCTTCAATCTAAGATGAATGATTCGTGCTGCCTGTCTGATGCTGTGAGACTCAGATATCGACATCGGCGCAGATTTCAAGCTTCATTAGTATATGGTGTCGCCGCATTGAGTTGCTCTGTTCGTTCTGTTTCCTACGCATTTTCTGTCTAATACCTACACAAGGCACACACCATTGTCGTGTTAATAAAAAAAGTCTGTGCTTTTTTCGGGTTTTTGTATGTCGTTACCTTATTGAGTAGAAACAAGTTTTGTTTTTCTAATACTTTAATGAATTGTTCAGAGGGAAGTGTAATAATTGAAGGTAACGCTATGAAATTGGTGAAGTAGAGTAGGATTGGATCATTGGTTGTAATCATAATCAAAAATCTACTTAGCATTTTGAAATTTGAAAAAATCTGCATTGCGACTTTTTGATTTTTGCAAAAATTTTTACGAAATGTTGATTGATTACAAATACCCTTTTCGCGACCCTAGCTTGGTACGTAAATTTACCTAGAGATGTTATACAATATTAGCTTTTACTTTTCCTGTCCAAAATTCAGTTAGATACCCTACGGGAAATGGAACAACCAACGGCCCGGTACAGGATTAGTCTCTGGTGTGTATGAACCAGTCCCAGTTCTGGTCAAAATGTATGGAAGAATCGGCCACTTTAACATGGGTTTGTCATTGAAGGGGTAAATTTACACCTTAGGATACGTCTTGGACTCATTCCAAACGACACGTCCTAGGACAATTTAGCAGGGGCACTCCATAGACAGGTCCTCAGGACCCACACTTGGGCAAGCTTTTAGAAAACTGTTTCAGTTTGGGCATCCGAATCGCATTCGAACATTTGAAATATGTCGAACAATAGGTTATTCTGCTAATTTCATTTCACCAAATCTGTACATCGAAACAGATTTTAATATCAAGCGAGTACGGAAATCAATAAATTACGACTATTTAAAAATTGCAACTAACTGGAGCATCGGTACCAGTTCTGTGATGGGTCCGTCAGTGGCAATTTGCACCAATTTCCCGAAGGGTACATACACTGAAAAAAAAAAATATTGTTGTGAGACCAAAAATTTCATGTCCTTAAAATACGAATACGAATTTTGCTTAGCGTAGCAGACGCATTTCTCCGATATAAATTTTTTTTCCTTGTCCAAAAGTTGATAAATTTTTCAATGAAGTCATTTTGTCCTTATAGTTAAGTGATTCGAATTAAAAATGTTTATCTTAACATTCAGAAAAATTCTTCAAAATTAATGAAATCATCCTTGACTTTTTGTATATTTACATGAAAGCAAAAAAAGCGTTAAAAAGGGAGATGTTTTTCAACTATTTACTTTAAAGACTTTTTTACTGGAAACATAGCATAGTTTCTTGTTGAAGACGAGTCTGAATTTGGAAATTTAAAGAGAGAAAAGCCTCCTTTTTAAGCAATTCTTAGTTGATAATTTTTATACCCTGCGCCACACTGTGGAACAGGGTATTATAAGTTAGTGCATATGTTTGTAACACCCAGTAGGAGACGAGATAGACACATGGTGTCTTTGGCAAAAATGCTCAGGGTGGGTCCCTGAGTCGATATAACCATGTCCGTCTGTCCGTACGTCCGTCCGTCTGTCTGTGAACACATTTTTGTGATCAAAGTCTAGGTCGCAATTTAAGTCCAATCGCCTTCAAATTTGGCACATGTTCCTAATTTGGGTCAGAATAGAACCTTATTGATTTTGGAAGAAATCGGTTCAGATTTAGATATAGCTCCCATATATATCTTTCGCCCGATATGCACTAATATGGACCCAGCAGCCAGAGTTTTATACCGATTTGCTTGAAATTTTGTACAAACATAACACTTAGTCGTATAGTCAAGTGTGCAAAATTTGATTGAAATCGGTTCAGATTTAGATATAGCTCCCATATATATCTTTCGCCCGATATGGACTTATATGGCCCCAGAAGCCAGATTTTTGGCCGAATTTGGTTGAAATTTTGCACTAGGAGTACAATTAGTAGTATAGTCAAGTGTGCAAAATTTGATTGAAATCGGTTCAGATTTAAATATAGCTCCCATATATATCTTTCGCCCGATATGGACTAATATGGTCCTAAAAGCCAGAATTTTGGCCCAATTTGGTTGAAATTTTGCACAGGGAGTAGATTTAACATTGTAGCTATGCGTGCCAAATTTGGTTGAAATCGATTCAGATTTAGATATAGCTCCCATATATATTTTTCGCCCGATATGCACTTATATGGACCCAGAAGCCAGAGTTTTATCCCGATTAGCTTGAAATTTTGCACAATGAGTACAATTGGTAGTATAGTCATGTGTGCCAAATTTGATTGAAATCCGTTCAGATTTAGATATAGCTCCCATATATAGCTTTCGCCCGATTTACACTCATATGACCACAGAGGCCAATTTTTAACTCCGATTTAGTTGAAATTTTGCACAGGGAGTAGAATTAGCATTGTAGCTATGCGTGCCAAATTTGGTTGAAATCGGTTCAGATTTAGATATAGCTCCCATATATATGTTTTTCTGATTTCGACAAAAATGGTCAAAATACCAACATTGTAAAATCGCCACTGCTTAGTCGAAAAGTTGTAAAAATGACTCTAATTTTCCTAAACTTCTAATACATATATATCGAGCGATAAATCATAAATAAACTTTTGCGAAATTTCCTTAAAATTGCTTCAGATTTAAATGTTTCCCATATTT
Source organism: Haematobia irritans (assembly GCF_050003625.1). Classification (NCBI taxonomy): domain Eukaryota; kingdom Metazoa; phylum Arthropoda; class Insecta; order Diptera; family Muscidae; genus Haematobia; species Haematobia irritans. The sequence goes on from NC_134401.1 coordinate 147,031,442, forward strand.
TTCTTACTAAAATTGTGTTCCACCTTAGTGCATTAGCCGACTTAAATTTTGAGTCTATAGATTTTGTAGAAGTCTATAAAATTCTGTCCAGATCGAGTGATATTTAAATGTATGTATTTGGGACAAACCTTTATATATAGCACCCAACACAATTGAAGTGATGTGGTATCGAAAATTTAGATCTACAAAGTGGTGCAGGGTATAATATTGTCGGCCCCGCCCAACTTAGGCTTTCCTTACTTGTTTCTGAATGCAATAGATCAAAATGCTTTTTTAAGCTTGTAGAGAATAAAATTAAGTGTCACTATTGTCAGCTCATAATATATATCACAACTCTCTGCTGTATTATTTATTCGAAAATTTAAAAACCGCGATAAACTCGAGCATCGGTACCAGTGATAAGTCTGGCAATGTGCGCCAATTTCCTGTAGGGTAATAACACATTTTACGAGGGTTACCTTTTATATTTTGGGGTTGGTGTGCCCTCTGCCAACTAAAAGCTCTATTGTAAAGTTTAACATTTTCGAGGTTTTACGTACTCAGAACGTTTTCAGATAGGAGCGCATCTCGCTCAAAAAATTGAATTAAATCGTGAAACATTTTCGTGCCATTTTTTTTTTATTGAAAACCGCGATAAACTTGAGCATCGGCACCAGTGATAAGTCTGGCAATTTGCGAAAATTTCCTGTAGGGTAATAACACATTTTACGAGGGTTGCCGTTTATATTTTGGGGTTGGTGTGCCATCTGCCAACTAAAAGCTCTATTGTAAAGTTTGACATTTTTGAGGTTTTACGTACTCAGAACGTTTTCACATAGGAGCGCATCTCAATCAAAAAATTGTATTAAATCGTGAAACATTTTCGTGCGATTATTTTTTCGAATTTTCGGCGTGATTTAAATCAACAACAGTGCATCGATGAACTTAATTCAATTGTTGGCGATGAATCTGGTGCGTCAAGGACCAGTGTTTATCGATGATATGGTAAATTCAACCGAAGTCGCAGATCTTGTCAAGTATTTCGAATCTCGTGAAGGTCGTCAAAAATCAATTGTTGTTCCGGAAACAATTGATGCTGTGCGCCAACTGATATTGCAAGATCGCCACGTAACCCATCGTGAAATTGAGGCAACTTTAGGTTAGGTTAGGTACAGTGGCAGCTCGATGTATGAGGCTCACTTAGACTATTCAGTCCATTGTGGTACCACATTGGTGGTGAGACAACTTTAGCCATTAGTGGAATATTTAATAAAGTATGAACACAATTTTTCAATCGCTCAAAAAAGGTTCGTGTCGATTGCACACAAAAAAATATTTTTTGTCTTCAATCACGACATTATTTTTTATTTGAAATATCTTCAATCACAATTAAAAAATTAATTGAAACTCAATTTAAAAAATTAATTGAAACTCAATTAAAAAAATTAATTGAAACTCAATTTAAAAAATTAATTGATACTATAAATGTTTGTTTCAATTAAAAAATTTGTTAAATCAATTAAATTGTTAATTGAATATTTTTTAAAACTCAATTAAGACTTTAATTGGAAAAATTTTCGTGAAATTTTTTTCTGTGTGGTCGAAAGAAATGCTCCAAAAATACGATCGCGGTCCTTCGTAACACGCCTATAATATTGTGGCAGGTGATGAATCTTGGATTTACGCGTATGAGACCGAAAGTAAACAATAGTGGACTATATGGGTGTTTCACGAAAACCCCAATTCAACAAATTCAATTTGCTCACACAAGAATCACTTCCAAGCAAATGATCGCCTGTTTGTTTTCGGAAAAACGTAATTTTTCGCAGACGTATCGATAGAACAACGCATAACAGTCAAATCTGCGTGGTACACACACACACACACAATTATTTTTTGTCTTCAATCACGAAATAAATTGATTCAATTTTTAATTGAAATGTCTTCAATCACAAAAATGATAGTATCAATTAAAAAAATCAATATAAAAAATTAATAGATCCAATCAAAAAATCAATTGATACAACTAACTTTTGTGATTGACTTTTGTTTCAATTAAAAAATTGTTAAATCAATTAAATTTTTAACCCTTTCACTACCGAAATAAACTTAATGTTAAAAACCTTAATTTTTCTTCTGTTTTTACTAGTGCTAACAGCATGTAAAACAAAAATTATCATTTTGAGATCCTACCTCAATTACTTCAAGAGCTATATGAGCTTGTTCTGGAAATTTGATTCTTGATTTGTGACCAAATGGCCTTACGAAAAGAAGCGTTATTTGGCCTATAATATCCTTCAAAGTGTGAGAAAAAATACAAAAAAGAACCCGAAAAAGTATCAGATATAATTTTTGTAAAGGGTGATTCTTTTGAGGTTAGGATTTTCATGCATTAGTATTTGACAGATCACGTGGGATTTCAGACATGGTGTCAAAGAGAAAGATGCTCAGTATGCTTTGACATTTCATCATGAATAGACTTACTAACGAGCAACGCTTGCAAATCATTGAATTTTATTACTAGAAAAGTTGGCAGAAAATCCGCTTTTTTATCGACAAATTTTGTTCAGCGATGAGGCTCATTTCTGGTTGAATGGCTACGTAAATAAGCAAAATTGCCGCATTTGGAGTGAAGAGCAACCAGAAGCCGTTCAAGAACTGCCCATGCATCCCGAAAAATGCACTGTTTGGTGTGGTTTGTACGCTGGTGGAATCATTGGACCGTATTTTTTCAAAGATGCTGTTGGACGCAACGTTACGGTGAATGGCGATCGCTATCGTTCGATGCTAACAAACTTTTTGTTGCCAAAAATGGAAGAACTGAACTTGGTTGACATGTGGTTTCAACAAGATGGCGCTACATGCCACACAGCTCGCGATTCTATGGCCATTTTGAGGGAAAACTTCGGAGAACAATTCATCTCAAGAAATGGACCGGTAAGTTGGCCACCAAGATCATGCGATTTGACGCCTTTAGACTATTTTTTGTGGGGCTACGTCAAGTCTAAAGTCTACAGAAATAAGCCAGCAACTATTCCAGCTTTGGAAGACAACATTTCCGAAGAAATTCGGGCTATTCCGGCCGAAATGCTCGAAAAAGTTGCCCAAAATTGGACTTTCCGAATGGACCACCTTAGACGCAGCCGCGGTCAACATTTAAATAAAATTATCTTCAAAAAGTAAATGTCATGGACCAATCTAACGTTTCAAATAAAGAACCGATGAGATTTTGCAAATTTTAGGCGTTTTTTTTAAAAAAAAAGTTATCAAGCTCTTAACAAATCACCCTTTATAAATGTCTATTTACTAGAGACATACAGTAGAAAAATTGTCTTAAACTTTCGTATTTTTCGTTTATTGTTAAAGAAGTTTATAAAAATATATTTTAGTGTTCACCAATATGAGAAATATTTATAGCTTATTTAGATTAAAGCCTCTACTTTAAAATAACATCGAGAAATAAATCGAATCTAAGTGGGGAAAATAGTATTTGGTGTCTTTTTCGAATGTCCTTCTAAGTGGACATCGGTAGTGAAAGGGTTAATTACATATTTTTTTAAAACTCAATAAAAATTTTAATTGGAAAAATGTTCGTAATATTTTTTTTTAGCAACCATTTGTTTGCCATCTGTCTTCCAAGAAATCAGAAAACCATCCGCCGAAGAAGACAATGCGACCTCTCACACATCTGCTCAAACCAACTTATTTTTGAGCACCCAAAACATCGATTTTATGGGTCATCTTCCCTATAGTCCTGACTTGATATTGAATCACTTCTTTTTATTCCCCTACGCACAAAATAAGATGAGAGGTCAACGTTTTTCGACACCTAAAGAAGCGGTTGATGCGTTCAAAATGCATGTTTTGGAGATACCTTAATCAGAGTGGTAAAAATGCTTCGACTCTGAGTTATTTTTGTTTTCTAATCTCGAAATATAGAAGGCAACCCTCGTACCTAGGTCTATGTGATTCAAAATGGATGTCATTGTAAATTCCTTAAAATAAATTGTTACATATTAATGTCTTGTCCTAGTTCACATGAGCGTATGATTAATAAACAAATACATCTATACTCGCATATTACGTATACGCCATATGGTTATGTCATTGGGTCATATCATTAGTTCTCATGTCACAGTATTTACCTAAAAATATTCGAAGAGTTTTTTTGTTCATAACTGAAAGCAAAGCAAACAATAATAATTTGTTAGGGATTTTCCCACATTGTTTTTCAAATTATTTAAATTCCTCTAGACAGACAACAAAAACGATTTGTAAACATTACATTGGCTAGGTTTTGTCAACCCTTAAGTAAAAAACCAAAAACATTACCCTATTTTATAGCTATTCGTGTGGCATTTTCATTTTGTAATTCCCTACTGGTGATTTTGCCACGCATATCACACTAGCCGTTTTTTTTTTCAAATGGTTAGGCTAGCTAGGTGGCTAGCTTGTTTATTGCTCACAGTCTAGTCTAGCTTTTAGTAATTATTCTGGCGCTTACAGTATAGTTACCTCTTCTACTCTTGGCACATATGAGGGAGAGAAGAGATGATAGAAAACCCACTTGTTTTGTGCGGTAACTTTAGCAGTGGCGTTGGCGTATGCTGTCGCTGTTTTACGCCTCGCAAAAACGTTGACTTTAACATTGTGTGTGTGTGTGTGTGTTGTTTTTTTCATTTGCCAACGACAGCATTTCAGGTTGATTTCGGCTCCAGCCAAACAAAAATGATCAGTTCATTTTTAGTGCTGGTACGCGACGGTCGACTTTTATTCCGAAACTTAAATAGTTAACATAACATTATAATTTGTAATCGAGAGAAAAATAAAAGAGAAAGAAAAAAGTGATATAAATTAGAGAAACAGAGAGAAAAAAGTATTGAAAAGAAAAAAACAAAAATCAAAAGCACACAAAAACACACACATACACCATATAGACCCCTCTATTACTAAAGCCAAATGATGACACAAAACTAAGCACTAAGCTCTGGCTAGCACTATAACATAGGGGCTACCTTAAAGTGAAACAATATCAAGTGTGAGTGAGATTTCGTTTTGAGTGTATACTCCAATTCGGTGATAGAGAGTAAAAGATAGTGAGTGCTGGAGAGAGAGAGAGAGCGCGCGTAAAATAGAGTCTAATAGAAAATACAATTGAAGACCATTAGAATATTTAGAAGAGTATTAAAGAGTACTTCCTAGTTCTATACATGGGGCTATGTGTGCGTGAGTGTGTTAATATAAGGGTTTTCAGTGTTTTTTTTTCGTCTCCCAACAGTGAAAGCCTTGTGTGCGAGAGTGTGCCTATGTGACTGTGCTAGCCACCAATGTTGGCTGCTGATGGTTGATTGCTAAGTTAACAAAATCAAATTATTAGTGTATTTTATACCTTGATAGCATTGCGATGGGTTTTTTGTTTTAATTTTGTTCGATTTAAAAAATTTTTTTCGGTTCGGTATAACGAGCTAAGCGATTTGTTTTTGATATATTTTTGTTTTTGTTGTCAAACGACTAATGTCCATTGTGTATCTCAGCAGTGTATGTGTTTGTATAATTGTTTCTGTTTGACTTTAGTGAATAATATTTAAAAATAAAGCATTTCGACATTTTTCGGTGTTTTTTGCGTGCGTTTCTGTTTTTGTGTTTTTTTTTTTCATGACAAGTAATCAATAAAAAGAAATTATTTTTAAGAAAATGTCAGCAATCGAATAGAGCCTTAGCAGCCAACGAATACAAGAAAAAAAAACGTAAACGAAATATTTATTTAAACAAAAATTGAAATAATTTATTTATAAAATTTCCTTTAGGAAATTTAACGAAAATAACGACGAATATATAACGACAATTTTTTAGTTAACAAAAAAAGAAAGAAATTAAAAGGAATTAATCAACGCAAAAAATAAATAAAAATTAAAATTTTTTAAAAAATTAACAAAAAATAATTAAAAAGGAATATTTTTTGCAAAAAAAAAAAAACAGAAATAAAGTGAAAAGAAAATTTAAATCCCTAGAAAGAAATCACCCTAAAGTGCCTTAGATCATATCAATCAAATCAACCCAAAAAGTGTAAACGAGAAATAAAAGAGACAAAATGGTCTCAAAAAACGCCAAAAAGAAACAGAATGGTTCATCCTCTTCAACATCATCACAATCAACGACTAAAGCTACACCCTCCACCTCATCAAAGGCTGTGAAAGAATTACACAAGGATAATTTACAATCCTCTTCGGCAGGGGATTTCTATGAAGTCGATGTTGCTGGATCATCAAAAATCTATAAAGCTTCATCATCCACAAAGAAATCCTCAGCGATGAGTAGTGAATCTACCGTTATGGAAATACAATCCAGCAATGAGGCAGGATCAAAAATATCATCTTCTTCACAATATCATCAAGAAATGTCCGATGAATTTGCCTCAAGTGGTAAAATTATAGCCTCCATTGATTTGGTCAGTGAGAGTGCCACACAAGAGCCGGTATTTTCGGTACCTATAGATGTGGTAGAGCTAAGTGGTAGTTCACATATGGGAAGTTCCAAGAAAATGTATTCAACCTCATCCACCTCGTCATCGAAGGTCATGCAATCTTCTTCCTCTTCAAAATCTCAACAAATGTCCTCTATTACATCCTCGGCAATAACAGATGGTATGAGTGCCATTGATGGTGGCAACACTACTGGTGGTTATATTGTCGATGTTGAATTCCAGCCTGAAACTGTGATCATCAAAGATGAATCTATGGCCACAAAACAGGCATATCAATCGACTGCCACAACCATAAACGGTGCTACTGAAATGACATCATCATCGATGTTGTCAAGCCAGTTTAAAGCCAACGAGTCAATTAATGGCAAAACCATAAACGAACAAAATCACTCCAACACAGAATATTCCTCATATTCCACACCAAATTATGGTAAAATGTTAGGTACCGATAATGTTGGAGGAGGAATGGCACCAATGGCCTCACCATCAACACCTCAGCTACCATATCAGGTCACCATGCCGGTAACACCTACCAGTTCCGATACAAAAATCCATGGCACTCAAATCCTTAATACCCAAACCACAAAGTCTTCCAAAGATGATTTTACTGCCAATATCCAAGACAATAAGACCACCACCACCACCATGCTAACCAGTATTGAAAGGAATAACAACAATAAAAACGCAACAACATCAAGGACTAATACAAGTCAGATTCACAACACTGACCTCTTGACAGATAACAGCAACACCTCGTCCACGATGACAACGATCAACAACACCTCCTCGTCTACCAATAACAAACAAAGCCTAAATAAAAAATCCTCATCAACATCAAAACAAATCACCGAACAAGAATCCACCACCTCCGAAAGTCTTACGAAAAAGAGTAAATCTGTTAATAAAAAAGAGATTTTCGATGTTAAAACCAAAACCTGGACTGAATACAGTGATGACATTGGCCCCGGCATCAATACGAAACAGCCAAGTTATGAGCGTTTTGTCAGTCATGGTCGGGATGGTACTTGTAAGGTCACATACAAAAAGAAAATCTATGATCAACGCAACAACAGGTGGCGTGTGGTTGAGGAGAAAATTACGGATAATGCTCATGATACCAGTGTCTTTCCTGAAATAGCCGATGATGTCATTAATACAACGAGAACCACATATACAACCAAAGTTTATGACTCTAAGCTCGGTCAATGGAAAGTCGTCGATGAGCAATCGTTTGTTGATGCTAAAGCTTATGTACCACAAGATATTGTTCGTGAAATTGAGAAAGATAATACTGATGTGGCCAATATTACAACAACGACGGAAATCACAAAGGTGAGTAGTGTATGGTTTATGTCAAAACAAAACGGGAAAACAAATATAAAGAGAGATATTTGAGAGATCGTTTGAAGAGTGCTGAAAAAGAGAGAATTCTAAATTTAAGAGAGTGGCTTAACAGTTTTTTTGCATAAATTCTTTAGATTTTTTTCTCGCATGAGATTAAGTACTTATTCATTTTTAAACACAATGGGTTTGTTAGGTCTTTTTTGTTATTGATGAATACATTTTAAAAAATTCTAGAAGTTTTAGAAAATGATGAAATATAGTGATATTTATTCCTGAGTAAAGAACTGAAATTAGTAGCCATAAATAAAAATAGTATAGTCAGTCATTTGGTCGAATAATTAGCCGATCCTAGTCGTGACCCATTTGATTAGTTTCAATTTACTGGTTTAGAAGAAAATTAGGATTTTGCGGGAATCGGGACTCGACTAAAAAGGTCGAAGAAAATTAAAAAAAACCTTAATTGATTATGAGAAAAATTTGATGAGAGATACCAATTTGATTCAAAAATTGGTTTTAAATTATATTAGGGGAAAACAAATAATATGTATTGAAAGATTCATTAGCATGCAGCTTTACACGTCTAACGGCCATTTTCATGTAGCTCCGTTAGGCTTTAACTGCCAGTTAACAGAAAGAAAAATGTAAATATATGTTCTCCGGTTAACTTTAACTGAAAAATTTTCAGCAGTTAAGTTTGGCATATGGAATATATACGCAAAATGACAGATATGTAGATATCACGGTTTAAAAGTTCGTTAGCTAACGTACCACTAACGGAGCTTTATGAAAATGGGGGTAAGAATTAATTCAGAACTCTGACAAAAGACCAAAAACCTTCGTCAATTATGATTAAACCCTTCAGAAATATATCGCCTTATATTTAAGTAAGTCAGACTAGTAAGACTTTTCAGTTCGGATAGAATTCAACTCTAATAAAAAATGGCAAAAGTCCTCTTTTGATAGCGATATTTCTGAGTAATTGAAGAAATTTTATGAGGAAATTGAAATAAGAAAAAATTATGTTAACCTGATATCAATGCTGGCTGGTTTAATGTCCAAATTATTTACTACATATTATTATAATATTTACTTAAGCTTATTGGGCAAGAAGATGGAGGGAATTTTTCCCAGGAACCCTTTGACTACCGATGTCCACTTAGGAGGACATTCGAAACGACACCAAACTCTATTTCCACACTTAGTTTGAATTTATTTCTCGTTGTTATTTTAACGTACACAGAAAAAAATTTCACGAAAATTTTTCCAATTAAAATCTTAATTGAGTTTTAGAAAATATTCAATTAAAAATTTAATTGATTCAACAAATTTTTTAATTGAAATAAAAATCAATCACACAAATTAATAGTATCAATTAAATATTTAATTGGATCAATTAATTTTTTAATTGACTGTCAATTAATTTTTTAATTGATACAATCATTTCTGTGATTGAAGACATTTCAATTAAAAAATTAATTGGATCAATTAATTTCGTGATTGAATCAGAAAAAAATTTTTTTGTGTGTAGAGACTTTAATCCAAATAAGATATAAATATTTTCCAATTGGTGAGCACTAAAATGCATTTTTACAAACTTCTTTAAAAATAAACGAAAAATACGAAATTTTGAAACCATTTTTCTATTGTGCCTTATTTTCGGGACTTATATGCAATTTTTTTTATGGAAATTACGTACGAGAATTATTCTTCCCATCAAATTCCTGCAAAACGCCACCAACATCTTCCAAAACTTAATATTTTAATTTCATACTGCTGAATGTCCAAACATGTTGAGCAATCATTATGAATTAATTTCGCTAATATCAATGAGTTTCACTTCAACAAAATGAATGCATTTTGTTTTTGCCCTATATAAGTAGCAAATTAAAATACAATACGATACCACAAAATATGTTTCCAATATGTGTGATAATATGTTTCAGAAGGTCTTTAGATTGACATAAAATTTGTGAAAAAGACGTACATATTTTTATTGAAGCTTTTTCGTACATACTTTTACTTTGTAAATTTGTGTATAGTTTTTAAAGAGTTTAAAATGTTTTCGAAAGGCTGAGCAGTATCAGATCGGAAGAATTTATAGGTTAAATATGATATAATGACAGTGACGTTATTTTAAGCTCACTTCAGTTTATTTTGGTACCATTTTAGCTCAAGGGGACCTCCTTTTTATAGTCAAGTTCCAACGTCGTTTTCACATTACGCTGAAGCCAACTGAGAAGAAATAATCACAGTTGGACAACTTCTTAGTGTTCGGTCGAATCTGGGATTGAACCCAAGATCATTTGTATGAAAGTCGGACACGCTAAGCATTGCCCCGCGGTGGCTCCCAAGAACTAATGCAAATTCAATTGTGCGAATGTTTAAAGGGTTTCAGGTTCAATATCTTTCTACTTTTTCCACTTTTATTTCTAGAGTGTCATCTTGGCACGTTTCGCTGGCGATTTCCAACTTTTCTAGGATATATTTTATTGATATATTTAGTTTTTTTTTTTATTTTGATGTTGTCCTAGAGATTTTGTTATTAATTCCGAGCCAAAGATTCGGCTTATTTAACCCTGTATCTTTTAAGAAAAAAAAATCTTGCGTCTTAAAATGTTGACCGAATTGTATGAATCAAGTTTGTTGTATTTAAAACATCATGAAACACTATATGATGTTTTTTATACTACAATATGTTTTTAGCACTTTTGAGTAATATGTAGCTAAAATTGAAAATCAATTTGTCCAAAAATTCAAAAAACTACAAATTTGAACTTGTATAATATTTACTAGATATTTACTAGAAAATCTCTCTTCTTTGTTCTCTACTAAAATTAAATTGTTTGTTTGTAAATAGAAACTTAGTTTAATGTGCACTGTATTATTTTTTTTTTAATTCAACCAGTATTCTTTTCATAAAAACACATATTTTTTTTAATTGGTATGTGGATGTTATTTTTTTATCAGAGTGCATATTATATATTTTTTTCGGGGGAATCGGCGACCTTGTGCATTTAAGGGTTAAAATAAAAACGGGTTTTGGACAGTTATCTATCTTTAAATCTAGGATCTATAAAATAAAAATCAGGATACTGATATTTTAGAAATTTCATTTTCTTTATGCCATATATTAACAAATAAATGCCATGTAAAAATAAATGCCAGTTTAAATATCCAAATTATAACAGACACAAAATGTTTTCTTAATTAAAAAAAATCAAACCTAAAAAGGAAAAATCCTTAAAATAAATCTTAGCCTATATTCGCAGCCTTTCTATATTTAATCAATTCATTTTCCTGGTTAATTTAGAGATTATTCCTTAAATCAAAAATGTTTTTCTTTAAGAAATTTGCCTTACTTCAAAGATTTGCGACTTTAACAGAGGGACGCACATTACAAAGATTCGTGTCTTAAATATAAAGAAGAAACATTTTAAAGCAAATATTATACACTTTCTTTCAATTACAATTTCTTAATTTTAAAGAAATTTGTCCTTAATATTATGTAAATTGCGTGCCCTTAAAATTTAGGTTGCATAATCTTTCATATTGTATCTTTTTCTATTTTTCTATTGAATACTTTTTCTAAATGTTATTTCAAAAATAAATAAATACAGGCCTTTGTTTAAAAATTGGGTAAAATGAAGAAATAATTCAAATTCAGTTTAATTCAAATTTAATACACTTTTTATAGATTTACCCCCATTTTCATGAAGCTCCGTTAATGCTCCGTTAGCTAACGAACTTTTAAACCGTACTATTGACATATCTGTCATCTTGCATATATATTCATACGATAGTTAGAAACTAAACTGCAGAAAATTTTTCAGTTATAGGTAATCGGAGATAAGATATTTGCAGTTTACTTCCTGTTAACTGGCAGTTAAAGCCTAACGGAGCTACATGAAAATGGCCGTTAATATAAGTCTAAATGTTAATGTAGACAACTTTAATTAAAATATCACCTAGTTTTCTATCTTCTGGCTATGATCATAGATGATTGAAATTCAAATCTGATTAGATTTTAATGGTACTTCCATGTATGCACAGAAAAAAAGTAGCTCGTAATTAATAACAAGTTTTGAATTTAGTTAATCGCACTTCTATCTAGATAGTTCCAATTTCAATAATTTTATGAAAGTAATAATTATTATTTTTAACTCTTTTGCACTTTATGCGACTTCTTACAATTAGTTAAAATTTTTACTTAAAGTGGTGTACTCTGATATAGTTTGAATTTACAAAGATTTGGTCAGTTTTTCGTGCCAGTAATGAAATTTTTATTCTTTCCTGTATATATACAAATATCATTGGATTTTCACTTGTATCCAACCCTATCAGCAAAATTGTTACAAAAGTAATCGCAAAATTTGGCGTCGAATATCCTCCTTTGGTCGTCCGTATGTTCGCTTATTTATTTTTTGAAAACTCCCATTTACATGCTGGCAGTACACCACGATAGATTTATCTCTCTGTTCATAAAAATTTCGCTCTTTACATTATTATTATAACATATTGTCAACTTAGAACAAGTTTTGCATGTCTGACTTGTATGCAATAGGTTATAGATTCAATTCCAGCATTTTAGACAATTCAGCAGACAATTCCATAATTTCTATCTAATATTGTGTGCCAAACACTTTACTGTAAGATGCTCTAGATTAGGATATAAGAAGAAGGTCTCCGTTAATATAAGAGAAATCCCCCCTTGTTCAGGCAATAAATATATAGGCTGCATTTTTTTCCTAAGAACATTCAACTCGGTGTTTGTTTTAACCCTATACACAAATCTTGTTAAAATTTTCATCGGTGAAATAGAAAAAGAAAATATATATAAAAGTCCCAATTAGTTTTTCTACTTTGCTAATAAATGTCAGCAATTTTTTCTTAATCACAAACTCATGGTATATAATAAATTTCATGGAATATGCTATGCAGTCTGAATAGAATTTTAGATTTGTTTTTATTCTTTGATGATTTACATATTGTCATTCATTAAAACAGTCATCGCTATGAAATTTCACTGATTTCACGTACGTATATAAAAAATATTTGAACGAAAAAAATATTTGTCAGACAGCCACTTTTCACAGTGGGATTAAACAAAAGAAAATCCAGTCAATTGTGAATGAGTACAGAGAGTTAATTGAAATTTTGAACAGGTAGAGCTGGGGTAAAGTTTGTTACCTCGGCCTTGGAATAGTTTGATTGGGTTACCAAGTCTTCATTTTTTAATCAACTACTACCCACAGTTTTTTGCTCAAAAAATGCAACAAAAAACTAATCGCATATTCAATCAATCATAAAACTCGCAATAACTTTGACTCAAGATATGTCCAAATATTATAGTTTTTAACATATTTATGGTATTTCAGTAGATGCGTCTAAAGTAAAATCTGAGCAATATACGTTAACTCAAGCGGTTAGTACATTAAAAAATTAAAACGACACCCTTTGAGTTCTCGACGAATTAACTATACTCGTCCATAGATGATAGAATTTGTACCATTGTTTATGTAACTTTGTTGTGCCTTAATTATAAAATCAATATTGATCCGACTGAAGTGACTAATGCGGCCAAAATTCTCCTTGAGTAATTTGTAGGCGGTTCCCTGGGATAATAGAAATATAATGCAATTTTGTAACTTATAGTATAGATCCCTATAGCTTTAGCCCTTTAGTGTGGGCCCTAAGCAGCCACAGACTCAGCTCTTCTATATAAATTTAAATATTCAATTATTTCCTTGGCATTATAGTGTTTTGAGATGAGAAAACCTATAAAAACTTGAAAACTGATACACATCTCTTTGCTCCACTGATGCAAATCTCTTTGCTCTACTCCTTTCCGATTTACAGATTTACGATGCAAGCATAAATGACTGGCGTGTTCTGGATGAAAAAACGCGTACCGATGTCATTGAGAAGATTGTCGAGGCACCCAAAAAGACCGTTTACATAGATGAATTTACGGAGATTGAAAAAAATTCAAAGATCTTGGAAGAAAATGAGAATTTGGAATATAATTTGAATAAGACCTCAAAACGCAAGGATATCACAGAGAACATCTATGATGAAACAGATGAAAGGCTAAAGATCGTTAATAAAAATAAGAAAATTACCGATTCACGAAAAGTAAGTCAAAGAATTACTTGGGCACAATAAAATTCCCTATAATGATTGTGGTTTTCAAAAAAATTTCAGGATGGAGTCGATAAATGGAAAAGTACCCATACGGAAATGTGTATATGTGAGATATGTACTTGTGGGTAAGTTCATCATATTCAACTATTTAATCCATTCATATCAATTATTAATATTTCCTTTTTTTGATAGACGTCATCATTGCACGACCAGTGAAACTACAAAGACCGTTAAAACCGAATCTACAGGTTTGATATCTAAACTGTGTTTTAATCTTTCTGTCTTCTAACCAATTTCATGCTTTCTTTTTCATTACAGATATGGTTGATAATGTGGAAACCCGAATACGCACAAATACCTGGTCCAAAGATGATTATGAAAATAATGAATCTCTAACCACAATCAGAAAAGGTCCCAAGGACTCTCCCAAACCATTACCGGGTGGGCCAGATCGTTATACGACTGATACTACGAAGGATACGACTATTCTTGAGAATGAAGAATATGAATATATCATCAGAACCAAGCCAGTGAGACCACATGACAATCTTAAGCCTGAAGGTGAATTCTATAAACCGGAAAAAGAACAATATCGTCCGTCCGAGAGACCAGTACCAGTTAAACATGAGGATAACTTACGACCTGAAGGTGAATTCTATACGCCCGATAAGCCGGGCTACAGACCAGCCGAGAGACCACAGCAAAAGAGACCGGAAGATAATCTTAAACCTGAGGGTGAATTTTATACTCCCGATAAGCCAGGTTATAGGCCAGCTGAAAAGACCCAACGTGTAGTTCACAAAGATAATCTTCGTACCGAAGGTGAAATGACTTTTGTTGAGAAGGAAGAATATACGTATGTATCTCGCCCAGAGCCTGTTTTTAGGCCAGACAATTTGAAACCAGAAGGAGAATTTTACACTCCCGAGAAACCAGGCTACCGACCTGCTGAACGTCCTCAACAAAAGAAGCCTGAAGATAATCTTAAGCCTGAAGGCGATTTTTATGCTCCAGACAAGCCTAAATACAAACCTGGTGAAAGACCATCCCAAGTTCGTCCTGAGGATAATTTACGTCCTGAAGGTGAGTTTTATAAACCTGAAAAGCCCGGCTTCAGACCAGCTGAACGGCCTCAACAAAAACGACCTGAGGACAACCTTAAACCTGAAGGTGATTTCTATACTCCTGAGAAGCTTCAATATAAACCAGGTGAGAGACCGACACAGGTACGCCATGAGGACAATTTGCGACCAGAAGGAGAATTCTATACGCCCGAGAAACCAGGTTTCCGACCAGCTGAAAGACCTCAACAAAAACGGCCAGAAGACAATCTCAAGCCAGAAGGTGATTTCTATACACCCGATAGACCTAAATATAAACCTGGTGAGAGACCGTCGCAAGTTCGTCCCGAAGATAACCTCCGACCAGAAGGCGAATTCTATTCGCCAGAGAAACCTGGTTATCGTCCAGCTGAAAGGCCAGAACAAAAACGACCCGAAGATAATCTTAAGCCCGAAGGTGACTTCTATGCTCCAGAGAAACCCAAGTATAAGCCTGGTGAGAGACCCACACAAGTACGTCACGAAGATAATCTTCGCCCGGAGGGTGAATTTTATACTCCCGAAAAGCCTGGATATCGTCCAGCAGAAAGACCAGAACAAAAGAGGCCGGAAGACAACCTTAAGCCCGAGGGCGATTTCTATACTCCAGAGAAGCCGAAATACAGGCCTGGTGAAAGACCCTCACAGGTTCGCCCCGAAGATAACCTTCGTCCTGAGGGCGAATTCTATAAGCCGGAAAAACCTGGCTATAGACCTGCTGAAAGGCCAGAACAAAAGAGGCCGGAGGATAATCTCAAACCCGAGGGTGACTTCTATGCCCCAGAGAAACCTAAGTATAAACCTGGTGAAAGACCTTCTCAGGTGCGCCCTGAAGATAATCTACGACCTGAGGGTGATTTCTATACTCCGGATAAACCTGGTTACCGCCCAGCCGAACGTCCCCAGCCTAAACGGCCCGAAGATAATCTGCGTCCAGAAGGCGATTTTTACGCACCCGACAAGCCTGAATATAGACCTGCTGAAAGACCTGTTCAGAAGAGACCACAGGACAATCTCAAACCAGAAGGAGAGTTTACTAAACCCGATAAACCACAATATCGCCCGGGAGAGAGAACCGAAAAAATTATACAGCGTGATAACCTTCGCACTGAAGGTGAAATGACATTTGTAGAAAAAGAGGAATACCAGTATGTGGTAAGGCCGTCTCAGGTTCGTCCAGAAGACAACTTAAGGCCCGAAGGTGAATTCTATACCCCAGAAAAGCCTGGTTATCGTCCCGCAGAAAGGCCTATACAGAAAAAGCCTGAGGATAACCTCAAACCAGAGGGAGATTTCTATACTCCGGAAAAGCAAAAGTATCGTCCTGGTGAAAGACCTACCCAGGTGCGTCCAGAAGATAATCTCAAGCCAGAAGGTGATTTCTATACTCCTGAAAAGCAAAAGTATCGTCCTGGTGAAAGACCCAGTCAAGTTCGTCCTGAAGATAATCTCAAACCAGAAGGTGACTTCTATACTCCAGAAAAGCCGGGCTATAGACCAGCAGAGAGACCAGAACAAAAGAAACCCCAAGACAATCTCAAGCCTGAAGGGGAATTCACAGTCCCTGATAAGCCAACATATAAACCCGCTGAAAGAACAGAGCGTATCATAAGAAAAGACAATTTACGCACAGAAGGTGAGATGACCTTTATCGAGAAAGAGGAATATCAATATGTGAAACGTCCAGACCAAGTTCGACCTGAGGATAATCTGAAGCCAGAAGGAGACTTCTATACACCTGACAGACCAGGCTACAGGCCAGCTGAAAGACCTGAACAAAAGAGACCAGAAGATAATCTTAAGCCAGAAGGTCAATTCTATACTCCAGAAAAACCTAAATTCATGCCTGGTGAAAGACCATCTCAAGTTCGTCATGAGGACAATCTTAAGCCTGAAGGTGACTTCTATACACCAGAGAAGCCAGGATATAGACCAGCTGAGAGACCAATACAGAAAAAACCAGAGGATAACTTGAAACCCGAAGGTGACTTCTATACACCTGAAAAGCCTGGATACAGACCAGCTGAAAGACCACAGCAAAAGAAACCTGAAGACAATCTAAAACCAGAAGGCGATTTCTACACTCCCGAAAAGCCCGGCTATCGGCCTGCTGAGAGACCCGAGCAAAAGAAACCCGAAGATAATCTTAAGCCAGAGGGTGAGTTCTATACTCCTGAGAAACCTAAATACAGACCCGGCGAAAGACCATCTCAAGTTCGTCCAGAGGATAACCTCCGACCAGAAGGAGAATTCACCGTTCCCGACAAACCCCAGTATAGACCAGCCGAAAGAAATGAACGAATTATTCGTAAGGATAACCTACGTACTGAAGGTGAAATGACATTTGTAGAGAGAGAAGAATATCAATATGTTAAAAGACCCGATCAAGTTCGGCCTGAAGATAATCTGAAGCCCGAAGGAGACTTCTATACACCTGAAAAACAAGGGTACAGGCCTGCTGAAAGACCTGAGGCGAAGAGGCCAGAAGATAACCTTAAGCCAGAAGGTCAATTCTATACTCCAGAAAAGCCTAAATTCATGCCTGGTGAGAGACCATCCCAAGTTCGACATGAGGATAATCTTAAGCCTGAAGGTGACTTCTATACACCAGAGAAACCTGGTTACAGGCCAGCCGAAAGACCAGTACAGAAGAAACCAGAGGATAATCTCAAGCCAGAGGGTGATTTCTATACTCCTGAAAAACCAGGCTACAGGCCTGCTGAACGACCTGAGCAAAAGAAACCCGAAGATAACCTAAAACCTGAGGGCGAATTCTATGCACCTGAGAAGCCCAAGTTTATGCCTGGTGAAAGACCATCTCAAGTTCGACCAGAGGACAACCTTAGACCAGAGGGTGAATTCACCGTTCCAGATAAGCCTCAGTACAGACCAGCAGAAAGACCCGAGCAAAAGAAACCAGAGGATAATCTCAAACCGGAGGGTCAGTTCTATACACCAGAAAAACAAAAGTACATGCCTGGTGAAAGACCATCACAGGTTCGCCCAGAAGATAATCTGAAACCAGAAGGTGACTTCTATACTCCTGAGAAGCCTGGATACCGGCCAGCAGAAAGGCCCGAACAAAAGAAACCGGAAGATAATCTCCGTCCAGAGGGAGAATTCTATGCTCCCGAGAAACCTAAATTCATGCCCGGTGAAAGACCTTCCCAAGTTCGTCCTGAAGATAACCTAAAACCCGAGGGAGAATTCACCGTTCCTGACAAGCCTCAGTACAGACCGGCCGAAAGAACCGAACGTATTATTCGAAAGGATAATCTCCGCACTGAAGGTGAAATGACTTTTGTGGAAAGAGAAGAATACCAATATGTCAAGAGACCAGATCAAGTTCGCCCAGAGGATAATCTCAAACCTGAAGGTGACTTCTACACACCTGAGAAACCAGGATTCAGACCAGCTGAGAGACCCGTGCAAAAGAAACCGGAAGATAACCTTAAGCCGGAGGGTAACTTCTATACGCCTGAAAAACCAGGATATAGGCCAGCTGAACGACCCGAACAAAAGAAACCAGAAGATAACCTTAAACCTGAAGGTGAATTCTATGCCCCAGAGAAAATTAAGTACATGCCTGGTGAGAGACCGTCACAAGTTCGACCAGAAGATAATCTTAAACCAGAGGGCGACTTCTACACCCCCGAGAAACCCGGATACAGGCCAGCAGAGCGACCGCAACAAAAGAAGCCTGAAGATAATCTTAAACCAGAAGGAGACTTCTACACACCTGAGAAACCTGGTTATAGACCAGCTGAAAGACCAGAGCAGAAGAGACCAGAAGATAATCTTCGTCCAGAGGGTGAATTCTATGCCCCGGAGAAACCAAAATTCTTGCCTGGAGAAAGACCTTCTCAAGTTCGTCCAGAGGATAATCTGAGGCCTGAAGGAGAATTTACTGTTCCCGATAAACCTCAGTACAGACCGGCCGAGAAAACTGAACGCATTATCAGAAAGGATAATCTTCGCACTGAAGGTGAAATGACATTTGTAGAAAAAGAAGAATATCAATATGTCAAGAGACCAGACCAAGTACGTCCAGAGGATAATCTCAAACCTGAAGGTGACTTCTACACACCAGAAAAACCTGGGTATAGACCAGCGGAGAGACCCGTGCAGAAGAAGCCTGAGGATAACTTGAAACCCGAAGGTGACTTTTATACACCAGAGAAACCAGGTTATCGACCTGCTGAAAGACCTGAGCAAAAGAAACCAGAAGATAATCTTAAGCCTGAAGGGCAGTTCTATACTCCAGAAAAACCGAAATTCATGCCCGGTGAAAGACCATCACAAGTGCGACCAGAGGATAATCTTAAACCAGAAGGTGATTTTTATACTCCAGAAAAACCCGGATATAGACCAGCTGAAAGGCCTGTTCAAAAGAAACCTGAGGATAACTTGAAGCCAGAAGGTGATTTCTATACTCCAGAGAAACCTGGCTATAGACCAGCTGAAAGACCAGAGCAAAAGAAACCAGAAGATAATCTTCGCCCTGAGGGAGAGTTTTATGCTCCTGAGAAACCCAAGTTCATGCCTGGCCAAAGACCTTCCCAGGTAAGACCTGAGGACAATCTTAGGCCGGAGGGAGAATTTACTGTCCCTGATAAGCCTCAATATAGACCGGCCGAAAGGCCTGTTCAAAAGAAACCTGAGGACAACTTGAAGCCTGAAGGCGATTTCTACGCCCCAGAGAAATCTGGCTACAGACCAGCTGAAAGACCAGAACAAAAGAAACCAGAAGATAATCTTCGCCCTGAGGGAGAGTTTTATGCACCTGAGAAACCCAAGTTCATGCCGGGCGAAAGACCGTCCCAGGTAAGACCTGAGGATAATCTTAGACCAGAGGGAGAGTTTACTGTTCCCGACAAGCCTCAGTACAGACCTGCCGAAAGACCAGTACAAAAGAGACCTGAAGACAATCTAAAACCTGAGGGTGACTTCTACACCCCAGAGAAGAGCAAGTTCATGCCAGGAGAACGACCAAGTCAAGTTCGACCAGAGGATAATTTGCGACCAGAAGGTGAGTTCTATACACCTGAGAAACCTGGTTATAGACCCGCTGAACGTCCTGAACAAAAGAAACCTGAGGACAATCTTAGGCCAGAAGGTCAATTCTATACTCCCGAGAAACCCAAATTCATGCCAGGAGAAAGGCCTTCGCAAGTTCGACCAGAAGATAACTTGAAACCCGAAGGTGAATTCTACACACCTGAAAAACCCGGTTTTAAACCAGCAGAAAGGCCAGTTCAAAAGAAACCTGAAGACAATCTCAAACCAGAAGGTGATTTCTATACTCCTGACAAACCTGGCTACAGACCAGCAGAAAAGACAGAAATAATCATAAGAAAGGATAATCTTCGTACCGAAGGTGAAATGACATTTGTGGAGAAAGAAGAATATCAATATGTCAAGAGACCAGAACCTGTTAAGCGATTGGACAACCTCAAACCCGAGGGAGAATTTTACACTCCTGAAAAGCAAAAGTTCTTACCAGGTGAGAGACCATCGCAAGTAAAACCAGAGGATAATTTGAAACCCGAAGGCGAGTTTTACACACCTGAAAAGCCGGGATACAGACCAGCCGAAAGACCTGTACAGAAGAAACCTGAGGATAATCTTAAGCCAGAGGGTGATTTCTATACTCCCGAGAAACCAGGTTACAGGCCGGCTGAAAGACCCGTGCAAAAGAGGCCCGAAGATAATCTAAGACCTGAAGGTGAATTCACGGTTCCTGATAAACCGACTTACAAACCTGCTGAGAAAACTGAACGCATTATCAGGAAGGATAATCTACGCACTGAGGGAGAGATGACATTTGTGGAGAAAGAAGAATACCAATATGTCAAGAGGCCAGAACAAGTTCGTCCGGAAGATAACCTGAAACCCGAAGGCGATTTCTATAAACCAGAAAAACCTGGATATCGCCCAGCTGAACGGCCTGCTCAGAAGAAACCGGAAGATAATCTTAAACCTGAGGGTGAATTCTATACTCCTGAAAAGGTTAAATTTATGCCTGGTCAAAGACCCCAACAAGTTCGTCCTGAGGATAATCTTAAACCCGAAGGTGACTTCTATGCACCAGAGAAGCCGGGCTACAAACCTGCTGAAAGACCTGTACAAAAGAAACCAGAAGACAATCTGAAGCCTGAGGGTGAATTTACTGTTCCGGATAAGCCAACATTCAAACCAGCTGAGAAGACTGAGAGGATAATAAGAAAAGATAATCTGCGCACAGAAGGTGAGATGATCTTCACTGAGAAGGAGGAATATCAATATGTTAAGCGACCTGAACCTGTAAAACGTTTGGATAACTTAAAACCCGAAGGCGAATTCTATGCACCAGAGAAACCCAAATTCATGCCTGGAGAAAGGCCTTCTCAGGTACGACCTGAAGACAATCTTAAGCCGGAGGGCGATTTCTACAGCCCAGAAAAACCAGGTTTTAGGCCTGCCGAAAGACCAGTGGCTAAGAAACCCCAAGATAATCTCAAAACTGAAGGTGATTTCTATACACCTGAAAAGCCTGGCTACAAACCAGCCGAAAGACCAGTTCAAAAGAAACCAGAAGATAATCTCAAACCAGAAGGTGAATTCTATACACCTGAGAAACCAGGTTATAAACCAGCGGAAAGGACACAAAAGGTGGTCAGAAAGGATAACTTACGTACGGAAGGTGAAATGACATTCGTTGAGAAGGAAGAATACACGTATGTCAAGCGACCAGAACCAGTGAAACAAACCGACAATTTGAAACCCGAAGGAGAGTTCTATGCACCTGAGAAGCCCAAGTTTAAACCTGGAGAAAGACCCAGTCCAGTACGACCAGAGGACAACTTGAAACCCGAAGGAGAGTTCTATTCACCTGATAAGCCTGGATATAAACCTGCAGAAAAGGTTGTACCTAAGAAGCCTAAGGATAATCTTAAAACCGAAGGTGACTTTGTACGTCCCGAGAAGGCTCCGTTTAAGCCAGCCGAAAAAACTGAGCGTATTGTCAGAAAGGATAACTTGCGTACTGAGGGTGAAATGACTTTCGTCGAAAAGGAAGAATATCGTTATGTTAAGAGACCTGATCAGGTCCGTCCGGAAGACAATCTCAAGCCTGAGGGTGACTTCTACACCCCCGAAAAGCCAGGCTTTAAACCAGCAGAAAAGCCGGTGCAGAAAAAACCAAAAGATAATCTCAAACCTGAGGGAGAGTTTACGGTACCAGAGAAACCAGGTTATAAACCAGCAGAGAGAACTCAAAAGGTTGTGAGAAAGGACAATCTACGTACTGAAGGTGAAATGACATTTACAGAAAAGGAAGAATACAAATACGTTAAACGTCCCGAACCGGTAAAGGTCAAGGATAATCTAAAACCTGAGGGTGAGTTTTATAAACCCGAAAAGGAGGGCTTTAAGCCTGCCGAAAGACCTGTGCAGAAGAAACCTAAGGATAATTTGAAACCAGAGGGCGAGTTCACTGTACCAGAGAAGCCAGGTTATAAACCAGGAGAAAGAACCACAAGAGTGATCAGAAAAGATAACTTACGTACCGAAGGTGAAATGACCTTCGTGGAAAAGACTAAATTTGTTCCAGGTGAACGTCCCAAACAGGTACGCCATGAGGATAATCTAAAGCCAGAGGGTGAGTTTTATACACCAGAAAAGCCAGGTTTTAAACCAGCTGAACGCCCCAAGCCCAAGAAACCTTCCGACAATCTCAAAACAGAAGGTGATTTCTATACACCCGAAAAGCAAGGCTTCAGACCTGGCGAGAGACCAGTGGCCAAGAAACCGGTGGATAATTTGAAACCCGAAGGAGATTTCACTACACCAGAAAAGCCTTCATATAAACCGGCTGATCGAGTACAACGTGTAGTACATAAAGATAATTTACGTACAGAGGGTGAAATGACCTTTGAACAGAAGGACACCTACCAATATGTCAAGAGACCAACACCGATCAAACCTAGCGATAATCTCAAACCTGAGGGTGAATTTTACAAAAAGGACAAAGAGCCAGGCCCTAAAGATGTGGTAGATAGAGTTACACCCAAGAAACCAGTGGATAATCTCAAAATGGAAGGAACCATGGATATTACCCGTAAAAATCAAACAAAGACAGATCAGACAACCACAAGTGTTCGTGAAACTAGAAAGAAGGTGGTACACAATAGCTCCTCCATAACATTGGGTACAGATACTTCCATTCTCAAGACCACCAATCAAATGAGCTATGCTTCGGGCAAGAATGCAGTACCTGTTGGCGATTTAAATACCCAGAAACCTGCTGATGGTATGGTTATCGTGTCAACCAAAAAGGTTACCACTGTCATTGGAACAAATGCCAAGAAAGAACCAGAAACTCAATATGTCCGACGTCAAGGTAAGGTCAATGTCATTGAGAATGTGGAAAAATCGACCAAGGTTAAGAATGTCAAAAACGTTGAGAATATCTACAATGAAGATGTATCGGTAACACAAAATCGTATAACAGGCTCGAAGAAGTCTATTACTCAGCATGATACCAACGAGATCGATAGCACCAGTATCAACAGGAATGTCATACGCCATGATAATACCGATGTTACCAATAGGAAACTAACACAACATGATACCACATGTAATGTTCATAACAGGAATATTGTAAATAGTGGTGTATGTAATGTTCATAACAGAAAAGTGGTGAATCAACATGATACCACAAGTAATGTTATCAATAGAAATGTGGTAAATCAGCATGATACGACAAGCAATGTTATTAACAGAAATGTGGTAAATCAACATGATACCACTCACAATGTTATTAACAGAAATGTGGTAAACCAACATGATACGACAAATAATGTTATTAACAGAAATGTGGTAAATCAACATGATACCACTAACAATGTTATTAACAAAAATGTGGTGAATCAACAGAGCTCTACCTGCAGCAATGTTATAAATAAAACTGTTATACAACATCATGATAGCAAAACATCGAAAAATGTTATCCATCATGATACCAATAATAGTGTCAACCGTATACATGGCCAACAAAATGATAACACCAAAATGGTTACTAGCAGGAATACTACCAATGGTACTTTTGGCAGTGGTAGTGGTGAAAGAGTGGTCTTGAGAGGAGGACGCATTGTGACAACTTCAACCATTACCCAACATAATGACCATGAATCTAAATGCATTGCCAGCAAAATGACAACCACTAGCCAGAAGACACAAAATGAGAGTTCCTCTACCACGGCAACTACCCTTAGGACAGTAAATCAAAGAAATGGTAGTGGTTCGGATATGAAGAGTTTAATAAGTGGAGGCAATTCACCTCGATCAGTCGACACCTCTAGGTCTGGTGGTGAAAATGGTCATATTACAACTTCCAAGACATCCAACACAAGCTCCAATATAACCGAAAGCAATAATGCCAATTCCTCCACAGCCATGACCAGTGGCAGTAAACAATTCCATCATCGTAGAACAGAATTCTCCTCAGAGTCCAATGTGGCCAATACCATATTGCAACGTAAAAATGCTCCAGCCGAATCCAATCAATTTGGTAGTCTAACATCGAATGCCAAAATCCATCGTAAGAGTATAATGAATCTAAATGAACAACCTTCGAGCAACTGGTTCCCCAGTGAAAGGCAAAGCTATAGCAGTATTCATCGTCAAAAGGAATCCGATGGTTCTTCATCGTCGTGTGCCGTTCATAATGCCAGTGAACGTCGTAGTTATTCAACAATACACCGTGAAACCAAGGAACTACAACAGAGTAATAAAGGTTCCACTTCTGCCTCCTCTGCATCCGCCATTCATCATCACCATCACACTTCCGGTGGCATAGATTTCCCCTCTTATAGTCGTAGCGAACGAGTAGTGACCCGCCATCGTGGTAATCAATCCTCCATATCATTGGGTGGTGATAACACATCTTCGTCCACGACAAGCAATTACAAAATGGAGTATAAAACAATTCCGGTCACAACATGTGCTGTGCATAAAATAACACAAGGTGCATTCCAACACACTAGGGATACTCATGATCATAAATTTTTCAAAACTACCAAGTAAATCTAAAACTAAAACATAACTAAGTACATATGTAACATACTATATAATACATCTAAAATATAATAATAATCCACAACATACTTGTATACATATTTGAATATATCCTTAAAGGATATATCCGGTATTTGTGTATATATAAAATAAAATGAAATAAAAATTTGTATTATTCAATTGGATTAAGTTCTTATTATGTATCTCCTACTTTCGTTTAAATGTTTTGTTTTTATTTTAAATATTTTCCCTTTATGAACCATTCCATATGTTTTTCTTTTTAATTCTCATTATCTACGGTTCATATGTATATCGTAATTTTATTAAATACAGAATCGTTTGATTAACAAAAGCAATTGCTATATTGATTTTTTTAATGATTTTTATTTTATTTTTTATTATCAATTTTATTGTATCACATACAAACATATATTGTTGTTAACATTTATATTCTATGTTTTTTTTTTTATTATAATAATCAACACAATTACCTACTAATTGACCAAGTAAATGAGAAAACATAACACTAAAAACTATACTACATATCTTGTATGTTTATAAAACAAATTATATTTTTATACATTCAAACAATAAAGACAACTCCAGATATTATTAATTAATAATAATACTACAAATATAAAAAATGAACACTGCTCGAAAATAAATAACAATAATTTTTTTTGGAAATGTGCAAAACTCTTGTTTACTTTATGTATGTTAGGAAAACAGAGTGGAGACAGGCAGAATGCCAAGGATGACTACACAAAGACAATAGTTAACAAGTTTCTTGTTTATTATCATGGTTGTTAGATTAGGTTTGTTATAGTGGCCGCCCGATATTTCAGGCTCACTTAAACTATTCCGGTACTAAGAGGTACTTCAATTTTGACAAAATTTTCTAAAGAAATAAAATTTTGACAAAATTTTGTATAGAAAAAAAAATTCAGTCGATATTCAACTGTGATCTAGATAATAGGAAAGCCCTGTAATATTTAGTTTTAAATCTGATTATTTTCAGCAAATATTTAAAGTTTTGTGTTTGTCTCATGTTATATGTTAGCGAATAAGAAAACTTTAAAAGTGCAATAGAAAATAATCGGACGAAAGATTAAATATTCAATAAAAATACCATCTCTGAATAAGCTAAAATCGCCCAGCGAAACGATAGATGACAAAAATGGAATAAATTAATCTTTTATTCGCATTAAAAATACCTGACCTTAAAAGCCCAAAAATAACAATGGTTTGAAAATTTGGCAAAATTTTCTATGGAAATAAAATTTTGACAAAATTTTTTATAGAAATAGGAAATTTGTTTTGTTTGTTATTGTTGGTTTCTCTTCAATCGTTGTTGTTGCTTTTGATTTCAGCTTAAAACCATGCATTGACTAAACTACAAGTGTTGTTTAGGCAGCAGCCGACTATCAAACCTTTTTTCGGAAGGTTCAAGTGTAGTTCACTTTGGGTTGAGTGAATTACCCGAATTTATTCTGATAATTGGTTGATAGTTTTGCTGCAAGTAGAGGATGCTGATGAGGAATGTGGTAATTCCGAAACAGCTGTACATCCAACCATCTTGCAGTCTATAGGGCTTTGCCCAAATAAATTTGACAAGCATACTTTTCCTCTGTTGGTTAAGCTAGACTTGTAGTTTAGTCAATGCATGGTTTTAAGCTGAAATCAAAAACAACAAGAGAAAATATTCAAAAACAAATTTTTTTATAGAAATAAAAGTGACAAATTTTCCATAGAAATATATTGTTGACAAAACTTTCTATAGAAATAAAATTTTGAGAAAAATTTTTATAGAAAAAAATTTTACAAAATTTTCTATGGCAATAAAACTTTGACAAAATTTTCTATAGCAATAAAATTTTGACAAAATTTTCTATAGACATCAAATTTTGAGAAAATTTTCTATAGAAATCAAATTTTGACAAAATTTTCTATAGAAATAAAATTTTGACAAATTTTTCCATAGAAATAAAATTTTGACAACATTTTCTATAGAAATAAAATTTTGACAAAATTTTCTATAGAAATAAAATGTCCGCAAATTTTCTGTAGAAATAAAATATTGACAAAAGTTTCTATAGAAATAAAATTTTGACAAAATCTTCTGTAGAAAAAAAAATTTGCAAAAATTTACTATAGAAATAAAATTTAGCAAAAATTTACATAGAAAAAAAATTTTGACAAAATTTTCTTGAGAAAAAAAATTTTGACAAAATTTTCTATAAAAATAAAATCTTGACAAAATGATATATAGAAATAAAATTTGTACAAAATTTTCTGTAGAAATAATTTTTTTACAAAATTTTCTGAAGAAATAAAATTTGTACAAAATTTTCTGTAGAAATAAAAGTTTGCAAAAATTTACTATAGAAATAAAATTTTGACAAAATTTTCTATAGAAATAAAATCTTGACAAAATGTTCTATAGAAATAATATTTTTACAAAATTGTCTATAGAAATAAAATTTTTTACAAAATTTTCTGTAGAAATAAAATTTTTACAAAATTTTCTGTAGAAAAAAATTTTGCAAATATTTTTACAAAATTTTCTGTAGAAAAAAATTTTGCAAATATTTTTACAAAATTTTCTGTAGAAATAAATTGTTTTCAAAATTTTCTGTAGAAATAAAATTTATACTATATTTTCTGTAAAAAAAAATTGCAAAAATTTACTATAGAAAAAAAATTAGCAAAAATTTACTATAGAAATAAAATTTTGACAAAACTTTCTTGAGAAAAAAATTTTTTGACAAAATTTTCTATAGAAATAAAATCTTGACAAAGTAATATATAGAAATAAAATTTGACAAAATTTTCTGTAGAAATAAATTTTTTACAAAATTTTCTGAAGAAATAAAATTTTAACAAAATTTTCTGTAGAAATAAAATTTTGCAAAAATTTACTATAGAAATAAAATTAAGCAAAAATATACTATAGAAATAAAAATTTTCTTGAGAAAGAAATTTTGACAAAATTTTCTATAGAAATAAAATTTTTACAAAATTTTACATTTTCTATAGAAATAAAATTTTGACAAAATTTTCTATAGAAATAAAATTTCCGCAAATTTTCTGTAGAAATAAAATTGTGACAAAAGTTTCTATAGAAATAAAATTTTGTCGAAATGTTCTATAGAAAAAAAAATTTGCAGAAATTTACTATAGAAATAAAATTTAGCAAAAATTTACTATAGAAATAAAATTTTGACAAAATTTTCTTGAGAAAAAAAATTTTAAAAATTTTCTATAGAAATAAAATCTTGACAAAATGATATATAGAAATAAAATTTATACAAAATTTTCTGTAGAAATAATTTTTTTACAAAATTTTCTGAAGAAATAAAATTTTGACAAAATTTTCTGTAGAAATAAAATTTTGCAAAAATTTACTATAGAAATAAAATTTAGCAAAAATTTACTATAGAAATAAAATTTTGACAAAATTTTCTATAGAAATAAAATCTTGGCAAAATGTTCTATAGAAATAAAATTTTTACAATATTTTCTGTAGAAATAAATTTTTTATAAAATTTTCTGTAGAAATAACATTTTTACAAAATTTTCTGTAGAAATAAAATTTTGCAAAAATTTACTATAGAAATAAAATTATGCAAAAATTTACTATAGAAATAAAATTTTGACAAAATTTTCTAGAGGAATAATATTTTGACAAAATTTTTTATAGAAATAAAATTTTGACAAAATTTTCTAGTGAAATAAAATTTTGACAAAATTTTCTATAGAAATAAAATGTTGACAAAATAAAATTTTGTGTTTTGATTGGTAGGTTTTTGGTAAAATTTTCTTCAGATTATTTTTGGCTAGAGTGGCAATCGTAATTGCAATACGACAGTGGTGAACTTCTCTTATCAATGAGCGCTGCCCGATTCTATGTTTAGCTCAATGACAAGGGACCTCCTTTTTTATAGCCTAGTCTCAGCGGTGTTTTCACCGCAATGTGGTACGACTTAGAGAAGCTTTGAAAGACTCGAAAATGTCACCAGCATTACTGAGAGGGGAAAGGCTTTTTGGTATTCGGTCATAACTGGGGTTGAACCCACTACCCTATGTATGCAAGGCAGGCATGCTAACCATTGCACAAGGGTGGGTTCCGTTCATTATGATGTGGATCTCGTAATGTCATTAATACCCAAAATCTTGTTATGCTAATTTTGTCATATTGTTTGTAACCCATAGTTCTGGCCGTCTGTTGAAAGCATGCTAACTTTCTAACGATAGGGAGTTGCTTACTTCAAGTAAGCTGCTTGGTTGTATGCTATGAAAAAATATTCAATAGCGACATCTATGATCACTTTTGTACAAACAACAGATGTTCGTGTCTTTGATGACCATCTGAAATTATGTTATGGCAACGCTGCCAGTTTGAATTATATACCTATTGGTAACGTCATGGCGCACATTAACATGAGCCGTAAAATATCCAACCATATTTTATTCACATTACATTGGCAATTCATACTAGAGAGACGGCAACCAAGACCCGAACGAACTGGATAAAAGTAGTATTAAAGTAGATGAAACTTTTTTCTTTTGTAAAATAGCGATTTTTACTTTTGTCCATAGTCTTTAATTTCATTCCCATCAGCTTAAAAATATTAACGGTTTACAACGAATATAAAAAAAACGAAATAGGTTAATGTCTTTGATATTCATCTGCATTACGTGGTGGCAACGAATCAAGTTTGAATTATATATTGGTAACGTAATTGCGAATATTAGCAGCAGCCCCAAAATATGCAACTGTTATTTTTATTCAAATATCATTGGCAAGTTATACCAAGGTGACCAGCTGTGATTCGAACAAATAGGATGAATGTAGTATGATAATATAATGATTTTAATGTATACTTTTGTTTCGTTTTCTTTCTTTCGAAAATCCACGATTCAACACCTGTCATGGGGTATTTTTCTGGAGAAAAGGTGGTGGAAACATTGGACCTCCAGAACAGAGTTGCCAGAACAGTAGCTTTTACCACAAATCTTCCAAACAAATATTTCTATAGAAAATTTTGTAAAAATTTTATTTCTATAGAAAATTTTGTCAAAACTTTATATCTATAGAAAATTTTGTCAAAGTTTTATTTCTATAGAAAATTTTGTCAAAATTTTATTTTTGATAGAAACTTTTGTCAAAATTTTATTTTTAGTAGAAAATTTTGTTCAATTGTTATTTATATAGAAAATTTTGTCAAAATTTTGTTTCTAATAGAAAATGTTGTCAAAATTTTATTTCTATAGAAAATTGTGTAAAAATCTTATTTGTACTAGAAATTTTTGCCCAAAATTTTATTTCTAATAGAAAATTTTGTCACAGTTTTATTTCTATAGAAAATTTTGTAAAAATTTTATTTTTAATAGAAAATTTTGTTCAATTGTTATTTATATAGAACATTTTGTTTCTAATAGAAAATGTTGTCAAAATTTTATTTCTATAGAAAATTTTGTCAAAATTTTATTTCTTATAGAAAATATTGTCAAAATTTTATTTCTATAGAAAATTTTGTCAAAATCTTATTTCTAATAGAAAATTTTGTCCAAAATTTTATTTCTAATAGAAAATTTTGTCAAAATTTGATTTCTATAGAAACTGTTGTCAAAATTTTATTTCTATAGAAAATTTTGTCAAAAATTTTAGTTCCTGAGAAAATTTTTGTCAAACTTTGAAAACATTTTGTCAAAATTTTATTTTTAATAGAAAGTTTTGTCCAATTGTTATTTCTATAGAAAATTTTGTCAAAATCTTATTTCTAATAGAAAATTTTGTCCAAAATTTTATTTCTAATATAAAATTTTTTCAAAATTTGATTTCTATAGAAAATGTTGTCAAAATTTTATTTCTATAGAAAATTTTGTCAAAAATTTTAGTTCCAGGGAAAATTTTGTCAAACTTTGATTTCAATAGAAAATTTTGTCAAAATTTTATTTTTAATAGAACATTTTGTCAAAATTTTATATATAATAGAAAATTTTGTCCAAATTTTATTTCTGTAGAAAATTTTATCAAAATTGTATTTGTAATAGAACATTTTGTCAACATTTAATTTTTAATAGAAAATTTTGTCCAAATTTTATTTCTATAGAAAATTTTATCAAAATTTTATTTTTAATAGAAAGTTTTATCAAAATTTTATTTTTAATAGAAAGTTTTGTCCAATTGTTATTTCTATAGAAAATTTTGTCAAAATTTTGTTTCTAATAGAAAATGTTGTCAAAATTTTATTTCTATAGAAAATTGTGTCAAAATCTTATTTGTACAAGAAAATTTTGTCCAAAAATTTTATTTCTAATAGAAAATTTTGTCCAAAATTTTATTTCTAATAGAAAATTTTGTCAAAGTTTTATTTCTATAGAAAATTTTGTACAAAATTTATTTTTAATAGAATAGTCAAAATTTTATTTCTATAGAAAATTTTGTCAAAATTTTATTTCTAATAGAAAATTTTGTCAAAATTTTATTTCTATATAAAATTTTGTCAAAATCTTATTTCTAATAGAAAATTTTGTCCAATATTTTATTTCTAATAGAAAATTTGGTCAAAACTTGATTTCTATAGAAAATGTTGGCAAAATTGTATTTCTATAGAAAATTTTGTCAAAAATTTTAATTCCAGAGAAAATTTTGTCAAACTTTGATTTCTTTAGAAAATTTTGTCCAAATTTTATTTCTGTAGAAAATTTTATCAAAATTTTATTTTTAATAGAACATTTTGTCAAAATTTTATTTTTAATAGAAAATTTTGTCTAAATTTTATTTCTATAGAACATTTTATCAAAATTTTATTTCTATAGAAAATGTTGTCAAAATTTGATTTCTATAGAAAATGTTGTCAAAATTTCATTTCTATAGGAAATTTTGTCAAAATTTCATTTCTATAGGAAATTTTGTCAAAATTTCATTTCTATAGGAAATTTTGTCAAAATTTCATTTCTATAGGAAATTTTGTCAAAATTTCATTTCGATAGGAATTTTTGTCAAATTTTATTTCTATAGAAAATTTTGTCCAAATTTTGTTTCTATAGAATATTTTGTCAAAATTTCATTTCTATAGGAAATTTTGTCAAAATTACATTTCTATAGGAAATTTTGTCAAAATTACATTTCTGTAGGAAATTTTGTCAAATTTTATTTCTATAGAAGTTTTTATCAAAATTTTATTTCTATAGAAAATTTTGTCAAAATTTGATTTCTATAGAAAATTTTGTCCAAATTTCATTTCTATAAGAAATTTTGTCAAAATTTTATTTCTATAGAAAATGTTGTCCAAATTTTATTTCCATAGAAAATTTTGTCCAAATTTTGTTTCTATAGAATATTTCGTCAAAATTTCATTTCTATAGGAAATTTTGTCAAAATTACATTTCCGTAGGAAATTTTGTCAAATTTTATTTCTATAGAAGTTTTTATCAAAATTTTATTTCTATAGAAAATTTTGTCAAAATTTGATTTCTATAGAAAATTTTGTCCAAATCTTATTTCTAACAGAAAATGTTGTCCAAATTTTATTTCTAATAGAAAATGTTGTCAACATTTTATTTCTGTAGAAAATTTTGTCAAAACTTTATTTCTATAGAAAATTTTGTCAACATTTTATTTTTAATAGAACATTTTGTCAAAGTTTGATTTCTATAGAAAATTTTGTCAAAATTTTATTTCTAATAGAAAATTTTGTCAAAATTTTATTTCTAATAGAAAATTTTATCAAAATTTTATTTCTGTTAGAAAATTTTCTCAAAATCTTATTTCTATAGAAAATTTTGTCAAAATATAATTTCTATAGAAAATTTTGTCAAAATTTAATTTCTATAGAAAATTTTGTCAAAATGTTATTTCTAATAGAAAATTTTGTACAAACTTTTATTTCTAATAGAAAATGTTGTCAAAGTTTTATTTCTATAGAAAATTTTGTCAAAATTTTATTTTTAATAGAAAATTTTGTCAAAATTTTATTCCTGCATTTTTATTTCTATAGAAAATTTTGTCAAAATTTTGTTTCTAATAGAAAATTTTGTCAAAATTTAATTTCTATAGAAAATTTTGTCAAAATCTTATTTCTAATAGAAAATTTTGCCCAAAATTTTATTTCTAATAGAAAATTTTGTCAAAGTTTTATTTCTATAGAAAATGTTGTCAAAATTTGATTTCTATAGAAAATTTCAAAATTTCATTTCTATAGAAAATGTTGTCAAAATTTTGTTTCTAATAGAAAATTTTATGTCTATAGAAAATTTTGTCAAAATTTTGTTTCTAATAGAAAATTTTGTCAAAGTTTTATTTCTATAGAAATTTTGTCAAAATCTTATTTCTAATAGAAACTTTTGTCCAAAATTTTATTTCTAATAGAAAATTTTGTCAAAGCTTGATTTCTATAGAAAATTTTGTCAAAATTGTATTTTTAATAGAACATTTTGTCAAAATTTTATTTCTAATAGAAAATTTTGTGCAATTTTTGTTTCTAATAATTATTTATTTTTAATAGAAAATTTTGTCAAAAACTTATTTCTAATAGAAAATTTTGTCCAAATTTGATTTCTATAGAAAATTTTGTCCAAATTTCATTTCTATAGAAATTTTTGTCAAAATTGTATTTTTAATAGAACATTTTGTCAAAATTTTATTTCTAATAGAAAATTTTGTGCAATTTTTGTTTCTAATAATTATTTATTTTTAATAGAAAATTTTGTCAAAATTTTATTTCTAATAGAAAATTTTGTCCAAATTTCATTTCTATAAGAATTTTTGTCAAAATTTCATTTCTATAGAAAATGTTGTCCAAATTTTATTTCCATAGAAAATTTTGGCAAAATTTTATTTCTATAGAAAATTTTGTCAAAATTTTATTTCTATATCTATGGGTCTAGATCGGAAACTTGCTTTAATTACCTTGATTCTTTGTTAGAAAATCTGGAATAATAGTTATAAGATAATAACAACATTAACAATAATTCTATAAAATATCTAAATGAGACTTACCAATTTATTTAAATAGAAACAAAATTAAACCTTAGGTTTCTATTCATAAAAACAAAAAAGAAAAAAAAAATATTGCAAATCCATTAAAAGTTTTTAGATATTTAAACTTTTAATAATATCATATATTTTTTGGTTTTATTAAAAGTTTGCCAATAATGATGAA
The DNA here is from genome assembly GCF_050003625.1 of Haematobia irritans. NCBI lineage: Eukaryota > Metazoa > Arthropoda > Insecta > Diptera > Muscidae > Haematobia > Haematobia irritans. The sequence goes on from NC_134401.1 coordinate 147,065,716, forward strand.
TTCTTTTTCAGAAAATATGATTATCTAACTATAATTTGAAAAAGAAAACAAAAAACATATTTTCTTACATAGATAGAAAGGAATATGAAATTGATTATGAATTTATTAAATCATAGTTTTTTTTTGTTTTTTTTTTTTCATCTTTTAATAAATTGCTATGGAATTTCATTTAATGACATGGAAAATATTGTTAAAATAAAATTTAATTGTATATATTTTTTTTTAAATTTTTGTTTCACATTTTTTTGTCAATTTTTAAATTCTTTATAAATATGTTTATAATATAATTAGATAAATACAGTTAGAGTAAATTTCGTTTTGGAAGACTTGGTTTACTTTTTTATGTTTATTATTATTATTATTTTTTTTTTTCATTATATATTTTAAAATATATATAGATTTGTTGGAACTTATTATAATTATTGTATATCGTTTATTTTTTATTTAATTGTTAATGGAAGACAATTTTCGTATTTGTTTTGTTTTAAGTTTCTTGTTGGAAGACATTTGTTTCGTTATTTTATATATAATTCTCTCTATATATAATATTTATATATATATGTTAATAGAGGTTTATCTATTTGTGTTTTATTTTTTACTTTTTGATGCTCGCGAATTTAAAACTAATCTGAATTGCCTAATTTATAATTTGGGGATTTTTCTTAGAATTTTTTTATTGTAATTTCTTCTAATTTTTCCTTCCTCTCTCTCTCTCTCTCGCGTTCTCTTAAAATGGAAGACCAATTTCAAAGGCATTTATCAATGCATTACCCGAATCATAAATACCTATAACCCCAAATAGAACACCCAAACCAATGATTATATAATCCTTGGCCATTTCCTTTTGATCCAATAGATGACCCTTAATTTTCAAATGGAAATAACAGGGCCATATAAAACTCAACATGGTACCAGTGAAGCTACCAATGAAACCCATGAGTATGGAGAAATGGGGTATGAAACAAGCCATCATAATTGTGGCCACAATCACGCCCACCCGAAAACCTAAACCCCAAACCTTTAGCTCTCCATCCAAATGCCAGATGGTGGGGAATTTCGTTTTTGGAGGACCCCTAAAGAAGCTACGCTCCAATAGCTCACAGGCAGCATAATAGGGCAGGGGATAGCTGAGTATGGCTTTGATGACCAAAAAGAAATTCACCAAACCCTTAAAACCTTGCGAATGTAAATTATTCGTTATCACCTGCTGTGTGTCATTCTGGAAGGTCAGGAAACAGATGTAACCGAAACCGGCCTTAAAAGCGGCCGCCGCAATATGAGACCAATCCAACATCCAATTGAATTTGGATCGATCGATCATATTACCCTCTAGGGTGGGTAAAAATATTTGCGAGGTATATGAGAAGACTATGACACCCAATGATATGGGAAAATTTTCCATATCGATACTCCAACGGACCTTGGACCAACCCCAATCACCGATCTGTAGGAAACAATAGCCCAAAATGACCACATTAATGACAATGTGAGACATGGTACACCAGAACGAGAGAGTGGAGACCATTTTCAATGATTTTAGAAATCCCATTGGCAGTAGGAATATGCCCACGAACATCATCCATGAGCGTGAATCCAGGGAACCCTGGGGATAGGTGCCCGCCAACAAATCCCCACACACCACCACATAGAGAATGCAAGTCATCAGTAATTCAATCAGTTGGGCAATACTTACAGCTCTTGCACCCAATTTAGGACCAAAACACACTTTCGCTATGGACACATAACTATCGCGTACTCGTACCAATTCTCCCGTTGCTGGATCTGGTTCGTAGAGGCATTGTACTAACACTTTTCCTGTATAACAGCAAATGTAGGCAATACCCACCATGGCAATGATGGCCCAATAGCCACCATGGAGTACAGCAAATGGCAGCGATACAATGAACATACCCTGTATGGCATTGGTGACATTCCAGGCAGCTTGCATTTCATCAATTTTCGAACCACCACCACCTTCACCTTCGCATACGAATGAGCTGCCTTCGGAGGCAACACTACCTTGTCTGAAAGGATATAAAGGAAGAGAAAGGGATAGTTATATAAAAAAGTTATTAATTCTGGCGCTAAAAATGATGGTAGAAAAAAAGCCCGGTGGTAAATATGCATTGTTAGAAAATTGGGAGCCACCGTGGTGCAATGGTTAGCATGCCCGCCTTGCATACACAAGGTCGTGGGTTCGATTCCTGCTTCGACCGAACACCAAAATGTTTTTCAGCGATGGATTATCCCACCTCAGTAATGCTGGTGACATTTCTGAGGGTTTCAAAGCTTCTCTAAGTGGTTTCACAGCAATGTGGAACGTCGTTCGGACTCGGCTATAAAAATGAGGTCCCTTGTCATTGAGCTTAACATGAAATCGGGCAGCATTCAGTGATAAGAGAGAAGCTCACCAATGTGGTATCACAATGGACTGAATAGTCTAAGTGAGCCTGAAATATCGGGCTGCCACCTAACCTAACCTAGAAAATTGTAATTCTCTGAATCGTGTCTCTATATATAACGTCCGTAATGTTGCCTTAATTCTCTTTTGCTTGATGTCGTCGGTTAGGTGACTAATACGAGAAATATTGGAAATTTCTCCATTGGGTATTGACAAAGCCCGCGTAATCAATGAGGGGACCACCTATAGACTCGTAGATATTTTGGATCGTTTTCAGTTTCGATGGTGCTGCCAGGCAATGCTTTTAGGATCTTGTTTCCGATCGCAAAATTGTTGGCAACCATTTTGAGAAATGCGTTATCAAACGTACGCGTATAACTTTATGTTTCTATCAAATGAGAATTTTGGACGCTATTTCGGCCTTTTTTAACATTTTGGGATTTGACATTGTTGACAACTGTATATACGTTTATTCCGGATAGCTTTATATCAGAATTATATTTACATTTTGTTAGATCTCATTTTAATGGGTCTCATGTTCATTCCGAATCGTCGTTCCACATTTTATTTCTATAGAAAATTTTGTGAAAATTTTATTTCTATAGAAAATTTTGTGAAAATTTTATTTCAATAGAAAATTTTGTCAAAATTTTATTTCTATAGTAAATTTTGTCAAAAAATTTTTTTTCTATAGAAAATTTTGTGAAAATTTTATTTCAAAAGAAAATTTTGTCAAAATTTTATTTCTATAGTAAATTTTGTCAAAATTTTTTTTCTATAGAAAGTTTTGTCAAAATTTTATTTGTATAGAAAGTTTTGCCAAGATTTTAATTTTATAGACAATTTTGTCAAAATTTTATTACCACAGAAGATTTTGGCAAAATTTTATTAGCATAGAAAATTTTGGCAAAATTTTATTTCTATAGAAAATTTTGTCAAAATTGTATTTCTATTAAAAATGTTGTCAACATTTAATTTCTATAGAAAATTTTGTTAAAATTAAGACAATTTTGTCAAGATTTTATTTCTGTAGAATATTATGTCAAAATTTTAATTCTGAAGAAAATTTTGTCAAAATTTTAATTCTATAAAAAATTTTTGTGAAAATTTTATTTCTATAAAATTTTGTCAAAATTTTATTTCAATAGAAAATTTTGTCAAAATTTTATTTCTATAGTAAATTTTGTCAAAATTTTTTTTCTATAGAAAATTTTGTCAAAATTTTATTTCTTTTTTTTTTTTTGATATTGTTGACCTTTTATTTTAATTTTTATGATTTTTATCTCATAATCTCGGCTGTAGGTCTATAAATTAAACTCGAAATTGTTGGTTTCTAGTTTTTTATTTTCCGATATTTCGGTTGACTTCGTCAGACCGTTTTCAAGGATTTTATCCGATGTCTTGTTACTTCGCTGTCTGGTTTCAGTAGAAAACCAGACAGAAAAAACTAGAAACCAACAATTTCGAGTTTAATTTATAGACCTACAGCCGAGATTATGAGATAAAAATCATAAAAATTTTATTTCTATAGAAAATTTTGTCAAGATTTTATCTATTTATAAAATTAGTTAAAAATTTATTTCTATAGAAAATTTTGTCTAATTTTTTTTCCTATAGAAAATTTTGTCAAAATTTTATTTCTATAGAAAATTTGTCAAAAATTTATTACTATAGAAAATTTTGTTCACATTTAGCCAATTTTGTTAATTTTTTTTCTATAGATAATTTTGCCAATTTTTTTCTATAGAAAATTTTGTCAAAATTTTATTTCCATAGAAAATTTTGCCAATTTTTTTATACCCTCCACCTCCAGGATGGGAGGTATATTAACTTTGTCATTCCGTTTGTAACACATCGAAATATTACTCTAAGACCCCATAAAGTATATATATTCTGGGTCGTGGTGAAATTCTGAGTCGATCTAAGCATGTCCGTCCGTCTGTTGAAATCACGCTAACTTCCGAACGAAACCAGCTATCGACTTAAAACTTGGCACAAGTAGTTGTTATTGATGTAGGTCGGATGGTATTGAAAATGGGCCATATCGGACCACTTTTACGTATAGCCCACATATAAACCGATGCTCAGATTTGGCTTGCGGAGCCTCTTGGAGGAGCAAAATTCATCCGATCCGGTTAAAATTTGGTACATGATGTTTGTACATAGTCTCCCACAACCATGCAAAAATTGGTCCAAATCGGTCCATATTTATATATAGCCCCCATATAAACCGATCCCCAGATTTGGCTGGCGGAGCCTCTAAGAGAAGCAAATTTTATCCGATCCGGATGAAATTTGGTACATGGTGTAAGTATATAGTCTCGAACAACTGTGCAAAAATTGGTCCACATCGGTCCATTATTATATATAGCCCCCATATAAACCGATCCCCAGATTTGGCTTGCGGAACCTCTAAGAGAAGTAAATTTCATCTGATCCGGCTGAAATTTAGTACATGGTGCAAGTATATGGTCTCGAACAACTGTGCAAAATTGGTCCACATCGGAACGTGGTGTTAGTATATGGCCGCCAATAACCATGCCAAAATTGGTCCATATCGGTCTATAGTTATATATAGCTGATCCCCAATCACACAAAAATTAGTCCATATCGGTTTATAATCATGGTTGCCACTCGAGCCAAAAATAATCTACCAAAATTTTATTTCTATAGAAAATTTTGCCAACATTTTATTTCTATAGAAAATGTTATCCAAATTTTACTTCTATAGAAAATTTTATCAAGATTTTATGTATTTATAAAATTTGTCAAAACTTTATTTCTATAGAAAATTTTGTCAAAATTTTATTTCTATAGAAACTTTTGTCAAAATTTTATTTCTATAAAAAATTTTGTCAAACTTAATTATATACGAATTTAATCGGCCTTTTTTAGTTTAATATATACCACGTATGGACTACCTTGCAATTTAGAAGACGATGTTAGGAAGTTTTAATATACCTTGCCACCATGGCAAGTGTTACCGCAACCCAAGTAATTCGATTGTGGATGACAGTTTTCAGTAGAAGTTTCTACGCAATCCATGGTGGTGGGTAAATAAGCTTCGGCCTGGCCGAACTTACGGCCGTATATATTTGTTCTATAGAAAATTTTGTCAAAATTTTATTTCCATAGAAAATTTTGGCAAAATTTTATTTCTATAGAAAATGTTGTGAAAATGTTATTTCTATAGAAAATTTTATGAAAATTTTATTTCTATAAAAAAGTTTGTGAAAATTTTATTTTTATAGACAATTTTTGGCAAAATTTTATTTCTATAGAAAATTTTTGGCAAAATTTTATTTCTATGGAAAATTTTATCAAATTTTATATCAAAATTTTATTCATTAGAAAATTTCCTTAAAATTATATTTTTATAGAAATTTTGTCAAAATTTTATTTCTGTAGAAAATTTTCCCAAAAATTTTTTTAATAGAAAATTTTGTATCAATTTTTATTTCTTATACAAAATTTTGTCAAATTTTCAAAATTTTATTTTTATAGAAAATCTTGTCAAAATTTTATTTCTTAGAAAATTTTATCAATATTTTATTTCTAAAGAAAATTTTATCAAAAATTGATTTCTACAGGTTTTTGTCAATTCTTTTTTTCTCTAACTGCAGTCGAAACGGTGAACCCTGAACCCGCACAAAATGCTCCGAAGAAAGCGAAAACTATCCCATCGCCCCGAGAGGATACTGTATTTTGAAATCCACAGAGTGGTTAACCACCTGGAAAAGCTGTGATGTGAAATTATCGCTATGATAGTGGAGCACAGCGATTTACTGGGCAATTGAAGGAAATCGGCTTTACTTTCTAATGAAAAATATGCTCATTCACTATGATACCACAATGTATTTCAAATTTTGCTTAGCATAGAAGACGCATTTCTCTAATATAAAGTTTTTTTCCTTGTCGAAAAGTCGATAAACTTTTCAATGAAGTCGTATTGTCCTTATAATTAAATGCTTGTCGTTAACTCGTTTCTAAAGGACTTTGATAGTATATGAAAAAAAAGAAGCTGCAAAAACGAAAAATTAAAATTTGCTTCCTAGAAGCACACAAAAGGCACACACCCTAAATTTAAAAGAGAATTTTGTCTTAAAATTATCATTACTTGTATTATCCGCTTCTTTGGCTCGGAATCAATACCAACGTTTTTAAAGTAAAGACAAAATCTTTGGAACCGGTCATGCTTTTTTTCAGTGTGTGTGCAAATTATAACGTAGCGTATTCGTAGGAATAGTATTGGTATTCCTTTTTGGGTACTGCAAACTTTTTTCTTTTCCTTCATCAGATACTTCAAAATAAAAAAATGTTCAAAACAAAACAAAAAAAAAAAATAAAATAAAAAAAAAATCTAAAAATCCCAAATCCCCAAAATCCCAAAAATTAAATCTTATCTCATATTTGAAATTTTTGCCTTTAATCCTAAGTTTCAATATTTCATTTAAAAATAATTTTCATTGCTTTAATTAAAATTTGCATTACTTCAAAGACATGCTACTTTCATAAAGGGTAGCGTTATCGTCGTGCCACTTTAGTGGCAAATTTGTCACCTTTTGCGATCTGTGATACTTGTTTGCCACTTTTTTGTTTTGCGACTAAATGTTATACTTTTTACATTTTTATGCCACCATTTTCTTATTTCCATTCATATATACTGTACTATTTTCATAACAATTCGAACTTTTTGGGTCACTTTTTTGAAAAACTCAACGGTAACGCTGATAGAAAAAGGCAAATTTCAAAAAATCGTGACCTAAATTTAATGAACAAAATTTTAAAGCTAAAATTATGAGTTTTCTTTTCATTGGAATTTCTTTATTTTAAAGAAATTTGTCTTAATATTGTGCAAATTGAGTGTCCTAAAATTGGGTTGCATAATCTTTCATATCATTAGGTGATATTGAAATAAAATTTCATGTATCTCTTAGTAAAGAAATGGGGAGCATTAACTGAAAATTGGATGATATTCTAGGTTTAGGTTTAAGTGCGCAGCCCGTACTGAAAAAACAATGAACCCACAAGGAAGAAAATTTCTGCTTAATTTTAGAAAATTTAGATAATTTTTGGAAATTTTTCTAAAAAAATAAGAACTTTTTTTGACAAATTCAAGAAATTTTGTTTGAGTTCATATTTATTTTTTTCCCTTGTGAAAGATTTTTTTTTTAGTATGAAAGAAAAAATTGAAGTTGAAATTGTAAAGCCATACGAAGTTCAAGATGGACGAATTTGCAGTAATTTTAACAAATTTAAAGAAATGATGAACTATTTTGTCGGAAGTACGAATTTAGTAAATCTTTTTGCTTCAGTTTTGTATAAATTTGTTTATTTCATTTAACTAGAGTAAAGGAAACTTTCTCCAACCATAATAATTCCATGAACTAAAATAATAAAGTTAAATTGGCTTTAGTGAAATAGAGCGCCCATTGTGATACAATCTAATCTAGATTTAATAACTTCTCCCAGAAACTTACCGAAAACCATCCGTTTGTTGATATCTACCGTCGTATTCATTGAATGATGTCGTCTGATAGCCTTCACCTTTTACATCGCCACCACCATCGCCATCATCCATCCAGCCACCATTTGGATTACGAAATGGATTCAATTCTGTGGGTCGATCATCTGGAAATGAGTTAAAGAAATAAAATCAATGCTTCAAGACTGCACCCCTTTGGATAACTTACCGGTAGTGCCATAAGTCGTTTCATCACCCTGAAACATGGCCTGTGTATTACTGGGATCCTGTTGTGGTATTGTGGCCCCACCTCCTCCTGGCTGTGCATGGTCTTTCTTTTCGGGCATATGTTGGCGAGCAGTCTGAACAGCTACATTAAGGATATTTTTTATAGGTGGCATAGGAGTTGATTTTAATTTATTTAAAAAAGCCATGATGGTTTACTACCAATTAGCTGCAATTCAAAACTAAACTAAATGGATGATGATGACGAGGACGACGACGGCGGCGATGTAATGGATGCTAGATGGTTATGTGATGATTATCAATTTTGGCAAAGGTGGCTCTGGGCCTAGAGAGATGATACTGCTACTGCTGTCACTCACTACTCTTTACGTTTGTAACTTCAGGGCGGGGGGATGAATGTTACAGGGAGCAAATACAACTCAAAATGTGAAGATTTCAAAAATTTTCGTTTCTTTTTCTCAGCCGCGTGAATAACACCTCTAATTTTATTATATTTCTCTCCGCTTCAAATCCAATTAGAATTTCTTTTGTTTTCGTTCCTTTTTTTTGTGGTGGTGTACTACAGCCCAAATTTATTCAAATCACTTCCAATGTTATACATTTTTTCATTAACGTTTTTTTTTTTTTTTTTTTGGTAGTGGTCCTTTGCTCTGCTCACATTTGGCCCATTAACAACGAAGAGGACATTTTCCTTTAAATCAGTAAGGGGTTCGTGTGTGTGTGTGTGAGAGCGAGCTAGCGAGCGAGCGATGAAACACAAAATCGATACAAACTAAGTTACTTATGAACACTAAAACTGAAATGATATTTTATAATTTTGTTATGAGAAATTGGTTATTATTTTTTGGAAAATATTCATGTTGATCTAAAGCCTCTACTACTAAGCTCTTAAATAATTGCAATTTTAATAATATAATTTATATATTTTATAATTACTTTTTTTATGTAACGTTATAACAAGTAACTAACGCCAACAAAAATTTAGTGTAAAATGTGGATTTCTTTACATTCCTTTGCTCTGCCTTTTTTCACTTTGGTGCTTCTACGCATGCTCCGAAATTCCTTTATATCCTGCCAAAAAACATCCCTTCTCTATGCCATGGTGAATGATTTGCTTATGGTGGCAATTCACAATAGTCTATGTCAACAACAGAGATGCATAGGAATTCGTTGTATTCGTACATACACACACATACACAATTGGATTACACACCGTTAGCTTATGGTGAAATACAAATTTGAAAATTTTGTACGATTGAGAGGTGTGGTTGATATGTCCATATTTGAAAAATGTTTGCATTCAAGTCGCTTTTGATAACCTCATCGAAAGCAGAATTTAAAATTAATTCGATACTGTGGGGTTCTTCATATGTTTTTATACCCTCCACCATAGGATGGGGGTATATTAACTTTGTCATTCCGTTTGTAACACATCGAAATATTGCTCTAAGACCCCATAAAGTATATATATTCTGGGTCGTGGTGAAATTCTGAGTCGATCTGAGCATGTCGATCCGTCCGTCCGTCCATCTGTTGAAATCACGCTAACTTCCGAACGAAACAAGCTATCGACTTGAAACTTGGCACAAGTAGTTGTTATTGATGTAGGTCGGATGGTATCGGTCCACCGATATGGGCCATATCGGTCCACTTTTACGTATAGCCCCCATATAAACGGACCCCCAAATTTGGCTTGCGAGGCCTCTAAGAGAAGCAAATTTCATCCGATCCGGCTGAAATTTGGTACAGGGTGTAAGTATATGGTCTCTAACAACCATGCAAAAATTGGTCCACATCGGTCCATAATTATATATAGCCCCCATATAAACCGATCCCCCGATTTGGCTTGCGAGGCCTCTAAGAGAAGCAAATTTCATCCGATCCGGCTGAAATTTGGTACATGGTGTTAGTATATGGTCTCTAACAACCATGCAAAAATTGGTCCACATCGGTCCATAATTATATATAGGCCCCATATAAACCGATCCCCCGATTTGGCTTGCGAGGCCTCTAAGAGAAGCAAATTTCATCCGATCCGGCTGAAATTTGGTACATGGTGTTAGTATATGGTCTCTAACAACCATGCAAAAATTGGTCCACATCGGTCAATAATTATATATAGCCCCCATATAAACCGATCACCAGATTTGACCTCCGGAGCCTCTTGGAAGACCAAAATTCATCTGATTCAGTTGAAATTTGGTACGTGGTGTTAATATATGGCCTCAAACTCCCATGCAAGAAATTGGTCGATATCGGTCCATAATTATATATATAGGCCCCATATGAATCGATCCCCAGATTTGACCTCCAGGGCCCCTTGGAAGAGCAAAATTCTTCCCATTCGGTTGAAATTTGGTATGTGATGTTAGTATATGGTATCCAACAACCATGCATGAATTGGTTCCTATCAGTCCATAATTATATATAGCTCCCATATAAACCGATCCCCAGATTTGACCTCCGGTGCCTTTTGGAGAAGCAAAATTCATCCGATCTGCTTGAAATTTGGTACGTGGTGGTAGTATATGATATTTAACAACCATGCCAAAAGTGGTCCATATCAGTCCATAATCATACGTAGCCCCATATAAACCGATCCCGAGATTTGGGTTTGGAGCCTTTTGGAGGAGCAAATTTCATCCGAGTGAGTTGAAATTTGGTACATTGTGCTAGTATATGGTCGTTAACAACCATGCCTAACTAGGTCCATATCGATCTATAATTATATATGGCCCTCAGATAAATCGATCCCCAGTCACACAAAAATTGGTCCATATCAAGTTCATAATTGTATATAGCCCCATATAAGCGACCCCCATATTTCAATGCTGGACACCTTGCCACCGGTATCCATGGTGGAGGGTACATAAGATTCGGCCTGGCCGAACTTACGGCCGTATATACTTGTTTTAACTCAGTTTTCGATATGAAGTTTTTATTATAAAATATTATAGTACTGATAAATAATGACAAACAAAAACTAAAGGGGTTTCCAATAAGAGGTGTTATTTTGGTATGCAAAGAGAAATACATTTTTTTTGTGGATGAATGATCGAATGTTTTTTATAATAAAGAGGAATGTATGAAATGTTCGCGTAAAAAATTTTTCTATAAAAAAAATTTAACAAATTTATCTATAGAAATAAAATTTTGACAAAATTTTATCTATAGAAATAAAATTTTGACAAAAATTTCTATTGTTTTTATACCCACCACCATAGAATGGTGATGGGGTATAATAAGTTTGTCATTCCGTTTGTAACACATCGAAATATCGATTTCCGACCATATAAAGTATATATATTCTTGATCAGGGAGAAATTCTAAGACGATTTAACCATGTCCGTCTATCTGTCTGTCTGACTGTTGTAATCACGGTACAGTCTTCAATAATGAAGCAATCGTGCTGAAATTTTGCACAAACTCGTCTTTTGTCTGCAGGCAGGTCAAGCTCGAAGATGGACTATATCGGTCCAGGTTTTGATATAGTCCCCATATAAACGGACCTCCTGGTCATGGGCTTATAATATAAATCGTAGTTTTTATCCAATTCGCCTGAAATGGGATATCTAGAGGTATTTTAGGACCATAAAGAGGTGTGCCAAAATGGTGAGTATCGGTCCATGTTTCGGTAGAGCACCCATATAGACCGATCTCCCGATTTTATTTCTTGGGCTTCTAGAAGCAGTAGGTTTTATCCAATTCGTCTGAAATGGGAAATCTGGAGGTATTTTAGGACCACAAATAGGTGTGTCGAAAATGTTGTGTATCGGTCCATGTGTTGGTATTTTTCTTCTTGGGCTTTTACAAACCGTAGTTTTTAACCGATTTGGCTGAAATTGGAAATATAGAGGTACGTTAGGACCACAAATAGGTGTGTCGAAAATGGTGTGTATCGGTCCATGTGTTGGTATAGCCCCCATATGGGCCGATCTTCCGATTTTACTTCTTGGGCTTCTACAAACCGTAGTTTCTAACCGATTTGGCTGAAATTGAAAATATAGAGGTACGTTGGGACCACAAATAGGTGTGTCGAAAATGGTGTGTATCGGTCCATGTGTTGGTATAGCCCCCATATAGACCGAACTCCCGAGATTACATCTTGGGCGTCTAGAAACCGCACTAAAAAAAATATTTACGTGATATTAGGGTTTACGCAACCTAAATTTTAGGAAGCGAAATTTACAAAATATTAAGGATACATTTCTTTAAAATAAAGAAATTTTAATTAAAATAAAGTTTATAATCTTTACTTCTAAAATGTTTTTCAATAAATTTAGGACACAAATTTAGTAAATGTGCGTCCCTCCGTTAAAGTCACGTGTCTTTGAACTAAGGCTAATTTTCCTTAAAGTAAAGAAACACATTTTTGATTTAAAGAAATCGTCTTTAAATTAACTGAAATATTGAATCTTTACATATAAGATAAAAACGCTTCAAATATAGGCTAAGACTTATTTTAAGGATTTAGCATCTTTGGTTTAAAGTTTTTTTTTGGAATTAAGAAAACATTTTATACTTTGAAGTATTTGTCATAATTTGGATTTTTAAACTGGCATTTGTTTGTACGTGAATAGATTTATTTATATACCGCGAAAAGAAAATGAAAATTCGATAAATGAGATCTGTATCCCAATTTTAATTTTATTGATCCTAGATTTAAAACCAGATAGGTCACTAAAAATATCTTTATTTTAAAGAAGCCACATCTTTGGCTCGGAATCAATACCAAAATCCTTATTGGAAGGTCAAAATCTTTGGATCCGAGTAAACTTTTTTTTGAGTGCATATTTTCTATACGATTTACCTGAAATTGGAAATCTAGAGGTATTTTAAGACCACAAATAGGTTTGCCGAAAACAGGGTCTATTAATCCATATTTTGGTATAGCCCCCATATAGACCGATCTCCCGATTTTATTTCTTGGGCTTCTAGAAACAGTATTTTCAAACCGATTTGCCTGAAATTTAAAATCTAGAGTTTTTTTAGGGCCATAAATAGGTGTTCCGAATATATTGTGTATTGGTAGAGATTTTGATATATTCTCCTTATAAACCATTCCTCCGATTTTGGGTCTGAATTCTGTAGATTTTTCGGAACCACAATTAGGGGTGCTGAATTTGGTGTGTATCGGTGGCATAGCACCCATATAGTCTGATCTCCCGATGTAAATCCTTGGGCTTATATAAGCCGTAGTTGTTATCAAATTTGCCTGAAATTTTACGGATTTAGACCTCCATGGTAAGGCCTCCTATAGACCGATGTCACTTCTTGAGGGTATAGAAGGCGCACTGATCATAAAAATTGCATGAAATTGAAAGCACAATTTCCAGATTTTATTTCTTCTAATCATTTGAATAATGGGGGTAAAAATCTACAGATTTTGAATTTCAAATCTAGGCGTTAGTTCTTCCTTTTCTTGCACACCTACACGAGATGTTTGTGATTCCTCTAAAACTCAAACAAAAGTGGTTCTTATAAATCCTAAATCTGATCTAGTTTTCATTGGTAGAATCTTTAAATTTATCTTCGGGAAGCGTACTGGTTGAGCTGGACTGCTTAGGAGAATAGCTGCCATCAAACCCTCCTTAAATTCTATATAAATTTAGAAAATGAAATTCAACCCGCTACAACGAACAGTTTTCAAATGAAACTATTATATTTGATTCATGGTGTGTAGGATTCATGGTGGGTGGTGGGTAGTTAAAATTCGGCCCGGCCGAACTTACTGCTGTCTATACTTGTTTATTGTTGGTTTGTACGTCAATCATATTTGTTGTTTTGATTTTAGCTTAAAAAAATTTTTGACAAAATTTTCTATACAAATAAAATTATGATAAAGTTTTCTATAGGAATTCAATTTAACCCAGTTTTCTATAGAAATAAAATTTTAACCCAATTTTCTATAGAAATAACATTTTGACGAAATGTTCTATATAAGTAGAGTTTTGACAAAATTATCTATAAAAATAAAAATTTGAGAAAATTTTCTATAGCAATAGAATTTTGACAAAATTATCGATAAAAATAAAAATTTGAGAAAATTTTCTATAGAAATAAAATGTTCACAAAATTTTCTAAAGAAAGTAAATTTTAACCCAATTTTCTACAGAAATAAAATTTTGACAAAATTTTCTATAGAAATTAACTTTTAACCCAGTTTTCTATAGAAATAAAATTTTAACCCAGTTTTCTATAAAATAAAATTTTAACCCAATTTTCTATAGAAATAAAATTTTGACAAATTTTCTTTTTATAAATGGAATTTTGACAAAATTTTCTATAGAAATAAAATTTAGACAAAATTTTCTATAGCAATAGAATTTTGACCAAATTATCTATAAAAATAGAAATTTGAGAAAATTTTCTATAGAAATAAAATGTTGACAAAATTTTCTATAGAAACTAACTTTTAACCCAGTTTTCTATAGAAATAAAATTTTGACAAAATTTTCTATAGAAAATAAATCTTAATACAGTTTTCTATAGAAATAAAAATTTAACCCAATTTTCTATGTAAATAGAATTTTGACAAAATGTTCTATAGAAATTAACTTTTAACCCAGTTTTCTTTAGAAATAAAATTTTAACCCAATTTTCTATAAAAATAAAGTTTTGACAAAATTTTCTATAGCAATAGAATTTTGACAAAATTATCTATAAAAATAAAAATTTGAGAAAATTTTCTATATAAATCAAATGTTGACAAAATTTTCTATAGAAAATAAATTTTAACCCAGTTTTCTATATAAATAGAATTTTGACAAAAATTTCTATAGAAATTAACTTTTAACCCAGTTTTCTATAGAAATAAAATTTTAACCCAATTTTCTATAGAAATAAAATTTTGACAAAATTTTCTATAGCAATAAAGTTTTGACAAAATTATCTATAAAAATAAAAATTTGAGAAAATTTTCTATAGAAATAAAATGTTGACAAAATTTTCTATAGAAAATAAATTTTAACCCAATTTTCTATAGAAATAAAATTTTGACAAAATTTTCTATATAAATAGAATTTTGACAAACATTTTTATAGAAATAAAATTTTGACAAAATTTTCTGTAGAAATAAAATTTTGAAAAAAATTTCTACAGAAATAAAATTTTGACAAAATTTTCTATAGCAATAGAATTTTGACAAAATTATCTATAAAAATAAAAATTTGAGAAAATTTTCTATAGAAATAAAATGTTGACAAAATTTTCTATAGAAAATAAATGTTAACCCAGTTTTCTATATATATATATTAAATTTTAACCCAATTTTCTATATAAATAGAATTTTGACAAAATTTTCTATAGAAATTAACTTTTAACCCAGTTTTCTATAGAAATAAAATTTTAACCCAATTTTCTATAGAAATAAAATTTTGACAAAATTTTCTATATAAATAGAATTTTGACAAAATTTTCTACAGAAATAAAATTTAGACAAAATTTTCTATAGCAATAGAATTATCTATAAAAATAAAAATTTGAGAAAAATTTCTATAGAAATAAAATGTTGACAACATTTTCTATAGAAACTAACTTTTAACCTAGTTTTCTATAGAAATAACATTTTGACAAAATTTTCTATAGAAATTAACTTTTAACCCAGTTTTCTATAGAAATAAAATTTTAACCCATTTTTCTATAGAAATAAAATTTTGACAAAATTTTCTATATCAATAGAATTTTGACAAAATTTTCTATAGAAATAAAATTTAGACAAAATTTTCTATAGCAATAGAATTATCTATAGAAATAAAAATTTGAGAAAATTTTCTATAGAAATAAAATGTTGACAAAATTTTCTATAGAAACTAACTTTTAACCTAGTTTTCTATGGAAATAACATTTTGACAAAATTTTCTATAGAAATAACTTGTAACCCAGTTTTCTATAGAAATAAAATTTTAACCCAATTTTCTATAGAAATAAAATTTTGACAAAATTTTCTATAGCAATAGAATTTTGTCAAAATTATCTATAAAAATAAAAATTTATCTATCTATAAAAATAAAAATTAACTTTTAACCCAGTTTTCTATAGACAATAAATTTTAACCCAATTTTCTATAGAAATAAAATTTTGGCAAAATATTCTATAGAAATCAAATTTTGACAAAATTTTCTATAAAAATAAAATTTTGAAAATTTTTTATGGAAATAAAATTTTGACAAAATTTTCCATGGATATAAAATTAATTTCGACTCCGGCATGAGTCGTCCCGACAATTTCTTGTCACATGTACACGTCTACCCCAGATGCAACAATTTTACTTGTTGTCGTAACCACAGAGGTGGAAATGAGCCTCATCGGTCAAGATAAGTAATGGCGAAAGATAGTAATGTCAATGATAGTAAACGTCAAAATTTAAATAAACTAAAGCTTCCGAAATACCGAGTGATTCAAAATAACATCTCTTTTTGAAAAGCCCTTTATACGAGCTTCGCCCCATTATTAGTATTTTTTAACCTCTTATTTAGCGCTTTTCACCAAATCCTTCTAATATCTTATAGTTATCAGAAATGAAAATTCCAAACGCTACTCTACTTACCTTTATAAATTGACACAGGCTACTCGTCAATGCATTAATGTAAACTTAGTTTTTCGTATTTCTCGATTTTAATTTTATTTACAAAATGCACTTTAATATCAAAATAAACAAAATTCGTTTACATACAAAAAAAAAAATTAACAAAAATCAATTGTGAGATTTATCTTTCTAAAAATTACAAAAAATTTTGGGGAACATTCAAGGGCTAAAAGAAGCACACATTTCTACACACATACATAAGAGCACTGTACTACAACTATAACTAATACAACTACAATATATGGGTATACAAACATTATAAATAGCAAAAAAAACACACACTATTTTTATTTAGGCTAAAATCAAATACAGTTGAGGCACCCTGTTTGAGAAATTAATAGACACCCTATACATTAAGCTAAGAGGCACCCTGTGTTTTGCTTTTGTTTTTAATACTCAATATACACGATCAATTTAATTGAAATACATGAGTTATATGTAAGTATTTGTGAATATAGTCTTGAGCAATTTCATTCACTGAAGGGATCGGTCTTTTTCGTTCCATATATCAACAGAGGAACCAGTTGCTTTTGTGACCCATTCATTGGAACTAGTACGTTCCGGAACGACACAAGACTATGGTTGAACATTTGTCCATTTTAACGAAACCATCTACAGATCCTTGCTCAATTGCTATAGCAAGTCTTCCTTACACCAGCCAAAATATTGCTAATCTCTTCATCTCGTCGTGATTCCAAGAGCATCTCACCCACACCCAAGACACCGCCTGCATTGGGCACAGCACCAAAAACTTGAGGATGATGGTGGTGATGATGATGGGAGTGTGAATGATGGCTATGCGGGTGCGAAGGATATGACGCGCTGGAAGATGTTGATGAGCTCTGAACTAGACTGCTAACCAAAGGAGTTGAATTGGTAGAGGTTTGAGACATTGCACTTCCTAGGCTACCACCAAATTGGGAAGAAGGTGGGGTTCCCCCTCCTCCGCCGCCACCGCTACCGCCCCCACCATCACTAATATGTGACATTTGTGTTATCTGAGGACTATAGTGATTGTAATGAAGATATCCTTGATTTTGATTATGCGTTGCCACTTGACCATATACCCCACTGGACAATGGTGATTGCTGCAAAGGTAAGGCCAATTGTAAAGGAAACGATTGACCTGCCAGCGAATAAGGCAATTGACTGTAGTAGCTACCACTGGAAGTGGATACTACCATGGGATTAAAAGTCTCATATCCATCATAATTGTGATTGGAATCCGGATATTTACTTTGCTTCAATGCCTTCAGAGTATCCTCATCTATGCCATTGGGATTATTTTCACTGGACGCTGCAGCATAATCACTTTCCACAAATTGAGCTCCATGGGCCGCAGCTGCTGCCGAAGAGGTATAACGGAGATAATCCTCATAGGTTACATTGGGACTAACATTATAGGCGTTGGAAGCTACCAAATAATCTCCCGTCGCCGTTACACTACTCTGTGGCATACGACTACCATCCAGAGAGGGAAAATTCAACTCACTCTGATGCATATGGGCATGATGAGCAGCATGTTGCGAGGCATAGGCAATAGAGCCCAGGTGTATATTGGACGGAGGAGCAGTTGTCGCTGAAGAGCTCATAACATTGGTGTGACTGCTAATGTGATGTTTATCCTCGTCCAAGGATGAAACCGGAGGATAAAAGGTACCCTTAACCGAATGACCATGATCGAGAAGGCCTCGATTTGTACAGGTCACATACATGCCACGTCCCGCCACCACCGACATTGAGGTGGCACTAAGGGGATATGTTTGGGACGATATTGTACTGCTTTCACTGTCCTTCACTTTCTGTTGAACATCCTTGGCAAGCTTATGATTACTCGACCCACTGGCTGAACGATTCTTCGTTGAAGATTTCGATGCACTCGTCAGTGATGAATTACGGGCACAGTTCTTTTTGTAACCTGGTGATGAGGTCATTCCATTTGTTGGTTCTTCATGTGCAAAATGATGTCCCGATCTTGAGTTGATTTCCATACTTTGCGATGTGATTGGCTGACAATTCAAATAATCATTGTTGTTATCACCTGCCGCTGTCATATCCGGATTGCTATAACAATCCAATGAACTGGGCGAATAATTTGGTCTTAAAGACTGCTCATAAAGGGAGGCGGCATTGTTATTAGCCGAACTAGTTGGTGGTAATTGCATATGTGGTGTGGAATTTCTTTGATTGGAGTTGGTATCAAATGTTCCCGAAGACATAGAATTTGAAGGTGGTGTAGTGGATGGTTTTCCCTGGTGTTGACCATTCTTATGTGGAGATTGACCACCACCAGCGGTACTTCCATTTGTTGCATTTTGCTCTTTGACTACACCATTTGTTTGTAGTGAACGTATTTTCGATTGTTTCCTTCTGCGAGGTCGATATTTGTAATTAGGATGTTCGGTCATATGAATAACTCGTAGGCGTTCAGCTTCCTCAACATAGGGGCGACGATCTTGAGGTGTTAGTGAGCGCCATTTTTTACCTGCAAATGCAATAGGAACGATATTTAGTGGAAGAAATCCATAAAAGGGGTTATAAAATAAGGGAGTATATCAAGGGAGTTATTTGTGTACTATATCTAACCTTATTTCTTGAAGTCTTTATCATAAGTGCAGAGAGAAATTTTGACAACATTTTATATAGAAATAAAATGTTGATAAAATTGTCTATAGAAATAAAATTTTGACAAAAATTTCTATAGAAATAAACTTTGATAAAATTTTCTATTAAAATAAAATTTTGCCACAATTTTTTATAGAAATAAAATTTTGACAAAATTTCTATAGAAATAACATTTTGGCAAAATTTCCTATAGATTTAAAATGTTGAGAAAATTTTCTATACAAATAAAATTTTGCCAAATTTTCTATAGAAATAAATTTTTGAAAAAATTTATTATAGAAATAAAATTTTGACAAAATTTTCTATAGAAATAAAATTTTGACAAATTTTTCTATAGAAAAAAAATTTTGACAAATTTTTCTATAGAAATAAAATTTTGACAAAATTTTCTATAGAAATAATATTTTACCAAAATTTCCTATAGAAAAAAAATTTTGACAAAAATTTTCTATAGAAATAAAATTTTGACAAAATTTTCTATAGACATAAAATTTTAACCCAATTTTCTATAGAAATAAATGTTTCACAAAATTTTCTATAAAAATAAAATTTTGACAAAATTTTCTATAGAAATAAAATTTTGAAAAAATTTGGTATAAAAATAAAACATTGATAAAATTTTCTATTAAAATAAAAGTTTGTCAAAATTTTCTATAGAAATAAAATTTTCTATAGAAATAAAATTTTGACAACATTTTCTAAAGAAATAAAATTTTGACAAAATTTTCTATAGAAATAAAATTTTGATAAAATTTGCTATAGAAATAAAACTTTGATAAAATTTACTATTAAAATAAAAATTTGTCAAAATTGTCTATAGAAATAAAATTTTGACAAAATTTTCTATAGAAATAAAATTTTGACAAAATTTTCTATAGAAATAAAATGTTGCCAAAATTTCCCACAGAAAAAAATTTTGACAAACATTTTCTATAGAAATAAAATTTTCCATTCGTTTTGTTTTTTTATTGTTGGTTTTGTTCTTTAAGCATTGTTGTTGTTTTTTTATTTCAGCATAAAACCATACATTGACTAAACTACAAGTGTAGCTTAACCAACAGAAGAAAAGAATGTTTGTCAAATTTATTTGGGCAAAGCCCTATAGACTGCAAGATGGTTGGATGGACGCACGTTTCGGAATTACCACATTCCTCATCAGCATCCTCTACGTGCAGCAAAACTATCAACCAATTATCAGAATAAATTCAGGCAGTTTACTAAACCCAAAAGTAAACCACACTTGAACCTTCCGAAAAAGGGTTTTACATGATAACCGGCTTATGTCGAAATAAATTCGAAACAAAACAAATTTTGACACAATTTTCTATAGGCATAAAATTTTAACCCAATTTTCTATAGAAATAAATGTTTCACAAAATTTTCTATCAAAATAAAATTTTGACACCATTTTTTAAAGAAATAAAAATTTGACAAAATTTTCTATAGAAATAAAATTTTGATGAAATGTTCTAAAGAAATAAAATTTTAACCCAATTTTGTATAGAAATACAATTTTGACAAAATTGTCTGTAGAAATAAAATTTTGCCAAAATTTTCTATAGAAATACAATTTTGCCAATATTTTGTAAAGAACTAAAATTTTGCCAAAATATTCTAAATAAATAAAATTTAGACAAAATATTCTATGAAAAAAATTTTCAACAAAATTTTTTATAGAAATAAAATTTTCACAAAATTTTCTATAGAAATAAAATTTTGCCGAAATATTTTATAAAAAAATTAAATTATTATTTTTGTCAATAAAATTTTGCCAAAATGTTCTATAGAAATATAATTTTGACAAAATTTTCTATTAAAATAAAATTTTGTTACAATTTTTTATAGAAATAAAATTTTGACTAAAATTGTCTATAGAAATAATATTTTGACAAAATTTCCTATAGACATAAAATTTTGAGAAAATTTTCTGTAGAAATAAAATTTTTACAAAATGTTTTATAGAAATAAAATTTTGATAGACAAATTTCTATAGAAATAAAATTTTGACAAAAATTTCTATAGAAATAAAATTTTAAGAAATTTTTTTATAGAAATAAAATTTTGATAAAATTTTCTATAGAAATAAAATATTAACAAAAAATTCTATAGAAATAAAATTTTGCCAAAATTTTCTATAGAAATAAAATTTAGAAATTATTACAATATTTATTCGAGCTTATTGGACAGGAAGATTAAGGGAATTGACATAATTAAGTTACGGAAAAGAAAATGCCAGATACCCATCTCGCAAGACTGACTATACATATATGTTTCAGTGTTGGCCACTACACATTTCCATAGTCTTTAGCGAGATCTGGCCGGGTGAGATGATTCAATTTGGTTCTTTTATGTTAATTTCTTATGAAATTTACATACGAGAATTATTCTTCCCAAATTTAACCATTTTTCACCCGCACTGTGCATCATCTTTTCGTATAACTTTACAATCCCTTAATCTTATTTTTAGATTTCGATTTGTTACTACACCAATGTACCAATAAATCGAAATCTATTTTTAAAGACATTGCTGAATTCAAATTTTGCTAAAATTTTCTATAGAAATAAAATTTTGCCATAATTTTCTATAGAAATAAAATTTTTACAAAATTTTCTATGAAAATAAAATTGTGCCAAAATTGTCTATAGAACTAAAATTTTGCCAAAATATTCTATAGAAATAAAATTTTGACAACATTCTCTGTAGAAATAAAATGTTTACAAAATGTTTTATAGAAATAAAATTTTGATAAACAAATTTCTATAGAAATAAAATGTTGACAAAATTTTCTATAGAAATAAAATGTTGACAAAATTTTCTATAGAAATAAAACTTTAACAAAATTTTCTATAGAAATAAAATTTTGACAAAATTTTCTATAGAAATAAAATTTTGACAAAATTTTCTACAGAAATAAAATTTTGATACAATTTTCTATAGAAATAAAATATTAACAACAAATTCTATAGAAATAAAATTTTGACAAAATTTTCTATAGAAATAAAATGTTGACAAAATTTTCTATAAAATTTTCACAAAATTTTCTATAGAAATAAAACTTTAACAAAATTTTCTATAGAAATAAAATTTTGACAAAATTTTCTACAGAAATAAAATTTTGATACAATTTTCTATAGAAAAAAATATTAACAACAAATTCTATAGAAATAAAATTTTGTCAAAATTTTCAATAGAAATATAATTTTGACAAAATTTTCTATGGAAATAATATTTTGCCAAAAATTTCTATAGAAATAAAATGTTGCCAAAATTTTCTATAGAAATAAAAATTTTGCCAAAATATTCTATAGAAATAAAAATTTTGCCAAAATATACTATAGAAATAAAATTTTGACAAAATTTTCTGTAGAAATAAAATTTTTACAAAATGTTTTATTTTGATAAACAAAATTCTATAGAAATAAAATGTTGACAAAATTTTCTATAGAAATAAAATTTTGACAAAATTTTCTATAGAAATAAAATTTGGACAAAATTTTCTATAGAAATAAAGTTTTGACAAAATTTTCTATGGAAATTAAATTTTGATGTAAATTTAAATTTTAGAAATAAAGTTTTGACAAAACTTTCTGTAGAAATAAAATGTTGACAACATGGAAATAAAATTTTGATAAAATTTCTATTGTCCTTTTTTGCAGAAGTAGTATCTTTCCCTTGTTGGTTCTAACTAAAATTGACATTTAGAATTCGGCACATTTACATTTAAAGGGATATTTATATACCCCAAAAATTGATACTAATACGAGAGATAATAATATATAATACTGAAAAAATTTGAAAAACAAAATAATAAAACATTTCATTCAAAGAAAAAAACATTTGTATAGTAACCACAAAATTTTAATTAAAAACTTAAAAAAAAAAAAACAAATAATTCGAAATCCAATTTAAGCTGCCGACATTTAGTACTTTTATAAAGGTACCAGCGTAACCCGTCCGGCTTCGCTGCGCCTTCCGAAGCATATTTTCGTTAACTTAGTCAACCATATCCTTCGATCTGAAAACCAATTCGAAAATATTTGAACTCTTTTAAAGAGTAGGGTCAGGGGAAGTCTGGCACAAAAACTGAAGTAATGATTAATCACTCCATGGTTTCCACACAAATTTCAAAAAAATCGAACTACTTGATTTTTCGTTTATATACAGAAAAAGGGCGGTTATGCAGATGTAGAACGGACAGGCTTAACAAACGTCGGGTAGGGGGTGTTCCCTTTCAACCATTTTTTTTTTAAATTTTTCTGCATTCAAATCGTTGAACAATCTTTTACATTTGGTGTGAATTTACTTCTCCTCAACATACCGTCCAATAAATCGGAAAAAGTAAAAGAACTTAAAAATTATATTAACATATTAACATTTGTTAAAGTGTTGGACACTTTGCCAAATATACACCGGAAAATGAAGCACCCTTTACGTTGCCTGTCAACTTCATGTAAATTAAAGATTTTTACTTAAAAAGGTATGACAGAAGCCTGTGGAATAATCATAAATGTATGTACCGAGTTGCCATTTATCGACAATCCTCTACTTTCTATTTTCAAAAAATCGCTCCTATATTCATTTTGCAAACTACCCAACTTCACTATTCCCCTTCCCCAACCAGACATCGAAGAATCATGTACCCTGTATAAATTTAATCATCTTCTCCCAGTTTCAAGTAAATCGGAGAAGGTTAGATTTTGCTTAATTTTTTGTAACATAAAGGTACGTCACTTTCTCTGCAAATTCCAAGAAAATCTGTAAACTTTCCTTCAAGTTTCATAGTGTGGGGCAAGCCGAAGGTTCTTAGCCAAAAACCCAAAAATCAAGTATACCATATTGATTTCATAACCTTCCCCTACGGCCTTTGTAAATTTCAAGTAAACTTGAGAATTATAGATTTTTTTCAGTTTTAGAGGAGGTCTCCTTCCCCGTCCCAATATCGAAAAATGATATAGCGTATATTGTGTAGACGTCCCAAAAAATCTCAAAGAAATGATAAGCCCAATTTATAAACAGCAGGGCAAGGGGAGGCCCCTCTTCCCTTCCGAATATCACAAAATCAGATTTCCATTATAATAATATAACCTACCAACATTCTCTACAAATTTCAAGTAAATTGGAAAAGTTTAATTGTTTCACGGTATGTATTTGAGGAGAAATTAGGTATCCCTGTGCCCTTTTATTTTTCCCCGACCAAATATTAAAAAATCATATACCTCATATAAATTTCATAATCTGCCCCAAGTTCTCCGTAAATTTTCAATAGGTCAAAAAATTGTAGTTTTTTACTTTACTTTAAAAAAGAGTCGGACAAACGGGAGGCCCACCCTCGACCAAATATCGAAAAATAAAGTAGCTGTTATTTGCCTAGACGCCCTCTTTAACCTTCCCTTAAAATATCAAGCATTTTCAAAAAGTCGGGCAAGTCCAAATATGAAAAAAATCAGGTACCCATAATAAATGCATAACCTAACGGCGTGTTCTCTGTAAATCTCAAGTAAATCAGCGAATTTTTGTTTTTTGTTTTTATTTTAAACAAAAACCGTATAAAGGGGTGGTCCACCTCCGCGACCAAATATCGAAAAATAAAGTAGCGGGTCTTTGTCTAGACATCACCCCTAACCTTCCTTGGAAATTTCACCCAAATCGGAGAACTTTGGCCCAATTTTGAAAAAGTCGGGCAAGGGAAGTGGAAATCGGATCATGTGTGGAATTGCATCAGAGAGGGCGCTGTATATAAAAAAAGATTTTCCCGCTTTTCCGTTGAAACTTTTCTTTCTTTCTTTGCTTACGGAGCCCGAGACCTTTCCAACGAATGCAAAACCGTGGAAATCGGTTCGTGCGTTCTGGAGTTATTGCGTCAGGAAGGAAACCCCAACATATTTTTACAGTGATGCCAACTCCCGAAGGGCAAAAAGCACCAAAAATATAACTTCTAACATACCACCCCCACTACAAAAACTACTAAAGACAGCTAAAATTCAATGCTCTACTAAAAAAAAATTCCAAAGATGTATTATAGAATTTTTGTTTATTGATTTGACGCATTTTTAATTTTATGAAATTCTGAACCTCTATTCAAGTGCACACCTTGATCCGTTTGAATCCGAATTTTTCCGAATCCGAATTTTTATATGAAAATATATCGTCAATTAAACTCAAAACTTTTCAAATTGAACAAGTATATACGGCCGTAAGTTCGGTCAGGCCGAATCTTATGTACCCTCCACCATGGATTGCGTAGAAGCTTCTACTAAAGACTGTCATCCACAATCGAATTACTTGGGTTGCGGTAACACTTGCCGATGGCAAGGTATCTTAAAACTTCTTAACACCGTCTTTTAAATTGTAAGATAGTCCATACGGGGTATATATTAAACCAAAAAAGATCGACTAAATACGTAAATAATTCAGTTTGAAAAAATTTTCTATAGCAATAAAATTTTGACAAAATTTTCGATAGAAATAAAATCCAATGAAGGACTGGGGAATTCTTCCCACTTAAATATGAGCTAAATTATTAGTTTTTGTACCAAACAGAATAGCAACAACCGAAGAAAGCAAATACAAGGATTGATGGCAACAACAACAACAATGATGTGAAGTCTGAGTAAGATTTTCCACTTCCACAAAAGTTGAAGGTACCACCAGTAATCATAAGTTGTGATGGGTATAGTAATAAAATATATGTTGAGAAAATTTTCCATAGTAATAAAATTTTGACAAAATTTTCTATAGAGAAATATTTTGACAAAATTTTCTATAGAAATAAGATTTTGGTAGATTATTTTTGGGGATCGGCTATATATAACTATAGACCGATATGGACCAATTTTGGTATGGGTGTTAGCGGTCATATACTAGCGCAATATACCAAATTTCACCAAGTGCCAAATTTCAACCAGGTCGGAGAATTTTGCTCCTCCAATAGCTCCGGAGGTCAAATCTGGCGATCGGTTTAAATGGAGGTATATATAATTAAGACCGGTGTGAACCAATTTATGCATGGTTGTTAGAACCCATATACTAACACCATGTACCAAATTTCAGCTGGATCGGATGAAATTTGCTTCTCTTAGAGGCTCCGCAAGCCAAATCTGGGGATCGGTTTATATGGGGGCTATATATAATTATGGACCGATGTGGACCAATTTTTGCATGTTTGTTAAAGACCATATACTAGCACCATGTACCAAATTTTAGCCAGATCGGAAAAAATTTGCTTCTCTTAGAGGCTCCGCAAGCCAAATCTGGGGATCGGTTTATATGGGGGCTATATATAATTATGGACCGATTTGGACCAATTTTTACATGGTTATGAGATACCACATACAAACATCATGTACCAAATTTCATCCGGATCGGATGAATTTTGCTCCTCCAAGAGGCTCCGCAAGCGAAATATGAGCGTCGGTTTATATGGGGGCTATACGTAAAAGTGGTCCGATATGGCCCATTTTCAATACCATCCGACCTACATCAATAACAACTACTTGTGCCAAGTATCAAGTCGCCAGCTTGTTTCATTCGAAAGTTAGCGTGATTTCAACAGACGGACGAACGGTCATGCTTAGATCGACTCAGAATTTCACCACGACCCAGAATATATATACTTTGTGGGGTCTTAGAGCAATATTTCGATGTGTTACAAACGGGATGACAAAGTTAATATACCCCCCATCCTATGGTGGAGGGTATAAAAAAGCACCAAAACACGCACAGAAAAAATATGTTTGGACATGGTTGCCGCATCCATTTAATGCTTATTTAGAGTATGTAATTGTCGCGAAAACCATGTATTTTGTCTTTGTAAAAATAATTTTCGAGCGGAGAAAAATATATGTTGGCAATAAGCATTTAAATGGTTCTCAAATGCCGCAAACATGTTCTATTATTTAAATGATAGAATTTGACACCATTATATGGTCAGGAAAATCATGTACCTGACCATTCATTTTTTTACTTTTTTGCAGAGAAAAAAGTATTTTTATAGTTTACGTATAGACATGTCTACAACCATTACATGGCCATAAAGACCATGTACATTGTTTTCGTGACCATTTATTTTTTTAATATTTTTGCAGCGACAAGAATTTTATAAAAACATTGAGCAGGTACACACGATTTTCATTTTGCGCGTCAGTCGTGTGTTGATTGTTTCTTGGAATGGACGGAGAATACGGAAGTATTGTGTTTTGTGTTAATTTATTTATTCAGAAATGGCACATGGTTTTATGTGAATACAAAAAAGGAAAGTGTAATTGAGAAGAATGTACCTGGTTTTTGTTCTGCATTATGATATATGATATAATTTATTTTTATTTGCAGTCACATGATGTCTGCGTTTGTACGTTTGATGGGCACGAAGTAAATATGGAATGATTACTTATTGTTGAAATTGAACCAAACTAGAGTGTGTAAAAATATGTGATGTTTGCTTGCACGACATTATAAATACAAATAAACAATGAATTAGTTTATAAATAAATAAAAACAAATAAATAAAGTTGATTTAGTGTTTTCTTTTCTCAAGTGGCGTCCTTTTTTCGACGACGAAAAAAGTTTTTTCATAAAAATCAAAACATTTTAGGTTGTGACCATGTTCTTTTAACTAGAAGAAAAACATTTTGACGAATAACATAACATTTTGGATCGTGACCATTGTCTTTTAATAGAAACAAATTTCTTTTTATCAATATAATAACATTTTAGACGAGGACAATCAAGGCCGTAGCCAGGATTTTAATTCGGGGGGGGGTTCAACTTTAAAAAAAATATTCATATAATCTCATGTGTAGAAAATTTTATTTATGCAAAGGTATGTATACAATATCGGCCAAAAAATGTGCCTACCAGAAATATTGATTTTAGACCCCATAAAATATATACCGATCGACTCAGAATCACCTCCTGAGTCGATCTAGCGCTTGGTGTCCGTCCGTCCGTCCGTTCGTCCGTCTGTCCATGTATTTGTTGTTCACAGGATTCCGGTCGCAATTATTAACCGATTTTGATAAAATTTGGTGCAGGGAGGGTTTTGGGCACAAGGACGAACGCTATTGAATTTGGAAGAAATCGGATCAAATTTAGATATTGCTCCCATATATATGTATCGCCCGATTTCGACAAATGGGGTCACGTTGCGCGTTTTTTTCTAACGGATCGTCACCAAATTTGGCAAAAAGTAATCTTTTCCATCGCCCTTCAAGTCTGCAAAATTTCATCCAAATCGGTTCAGATTTAGATATAGCTCTCATATATATGTATCGCCCGATTTTCCCAAATTTGGCCATAATACTCTTATTTAATAACCAATGTTATTCAAATTTCAAATTTTGATGTACTAGCCGATCGTATTTATACGTATTTGTAGCTCTTACATTAGAATATTGCTCGATTTTTACAAATTTGTATTTATTACCCACACTAATTGAGCGATTTTCTCTTTTTTTAATAATGGGTTCAATATTAGTGGCATACTAACTCCGTAGTTGCAATATCAACTACAGCCAGTGTAGCTAGAAGTAGGGGAAATTCCCTATATGTGGGTTTTGTCTAATATTTAGCGTCTGGTAGGGACGTAGGGCCACAATATAGGGATATTTTGTAATAATTTTTACATTTTGGTGGCTCTAGAGGAGGAAATTAGAAGCCGGCAAGGCTTAATCTTTAATAATGTGTGGTAACAACAGTTACCACTCGTACCAAAACAATCTAACCAAATTTGAAGATTACCACAAATCTACCAAACAAATATTTCTATAGAATTTTTTATTTCTATAGATTTTTTTTTTTCAAAATATTATTTCTATAAAAATTTTTCTCAAAATTTTATTTCTATGGAATTTTTTCTCAAGATTTTATTTCTATAGAATTTTTTACCAAAATTTTATTTTTATAGAAAAATTTCTCAAAAAAATAGTTTATAGAAACTTTTTCCAAAATTTTATTTCTATAGAGATTTAACAATTAAAATTACTACTTTTTGGTTGAATTCTACCAACTCTGGCAATCGTGGTGGTAATACAAATTTATTTTCTAGGTTATATACGTTGCATTTTCACGTTTTAAGATAATAAAGTTCTTAGAACCATTTTTATTTTGTAAAATTTGTTGAAATTTAACGAAAAATATTGTAAGGAAAATTGTTTGGGAATGTATGGGAAAGTAGGGAATTTTTTTGTCCTGTAGGGCAAACCGAACACTTTCCCTGGCAACACTGACTGTGAGTTCGTTTAGTCAGATTGAGACAAAGCACCCACTAAAATGTACCCCTTAATTTTCTTAAATATGCAACTGCGGTTTATCTCCCAGACCTATATCAATGTTACCCCACAAATGCTTATGATTACTAATTCAGTAAGAGTGGTTTAGGGTATCATATAGTCGGCCCCGCCCGACTTTCTACTTTACTTACTTGTTATAATATTAAATTGAGCCGACGGGCTTTTTGGGCAGCAAATAAATCAATGACTTCTTCAGTCGGCACATTTATTCGCCGATGAACCGACATTAATGCCAATCCATTGAGTCTACTCTGGCCAGTCGAATTTCTAAGATACGTCTTTAATGTCTTCATTTTTGAAAATGAACGTTCGGATGAGCACGTAGTAACTGCAGGGATGGAAAATGCAGTACTAAAGTACTTTTTTTCAATACTTTTTCACCCCGGTCAGTACCGTAGTACCCCCGCGAATGATTTAGTACCTTTTGTGTAGACATTTTTGTAGACAGATTTATGGTACAATAGCTTTGGCAAAATATTTTAATATTTTGAGAAAGTCTTTATCAACCTTATTTGCTAATAGTCTTTTACAAATATGGCAAAACAGACATGTTCATGCACCCAGAAAAAAGTGTCTTCGAAATTAAAGGAAAAAATGTTCATCAATTTAGTTTAGCCATTTTATTTCTATTCAGTTAAATTTTTGTGTCAAATAATAAAATTTATTTGTTTCAGTAAAAAAATCCTAAACTGAAAGCAGTTAGGAATAGTTCATTAACTAGAATAAGGCATGTAATTTTACTAATACTGTTTTCTTCGCTGGGTATAAGAATTTACTACTGAACAAGAAAATTTTATTCACTGATAACAAAGCATTCGTAAAAATAAACAAAAAGCTAACTAAAACCAAGTTTCTTCAAATTTAGTAAATTTTCTTATAAAATGATAAATTTATTTATTTATTTATATTCCTACTATGAAGTATTCAATCCTTTCAAAACGTAAGGAAACACACTTATTAGAATATAGGAAAATTTCCTACATTTATTTTATCTACCTGTAATCGATACCTGTCATCGATATGTTTGCGCGTGGGTTGTTTTTTAGTTGGAATCGCGTTGTTATGGTATACGGAGAGATTGTTAAAAAATAAATATAATATAATAAAAAACAAATAAAATATATAAAATATTTGTTATTTTAAATTTGTGAGAAAAATTTTCGTTTTTTGAAAATTGGTTTATAAAAAAAGAAAACACCAGCAGAATAACCACCCCTTCATTCGACTTCATTTTGGATTATCATGGTAATATTCAGTGACGCTAACCTTTTTTGAAAAAATTGGTTTAAAATTTTTTGTTTATATTTGTAGGTATTGAAATTGTAAAAGGTGGACAAAATTGCTAGCGGCAACTTATTCAAAGTGAAAGGTACTAGAAGAAGAAAAAATGTGTTTTAATATTTCAAGGCCAGTTGATGCTGTTGATTCTAAATAAATATATTTAATATATTAATAAAACATGTCTTTTATTGAAGAAAAAATTGCCTATATAAATAAATAAAATTCTATTTAAAAACGAAGATAAGCAGTTCTGATTTTGAAGTAATAGGTTTACCACAAATATGTAAGATTTATCCAAATGAATGAAGAATGTTCAATAAAATCATTCCATATATGAATGCAATTCAGTTAATTTTTTTCATTCTGTAGTATAGTTGTACATAAATATAGGAAAATGTTAACTAATATATGGAATGCATTCTACCTAATTGCTACGAAAATCATATCGTTCAAACAAATAAAAATGTCTTTGGCGCTATACGAAGTTCAATTTTCTTCACAATAAGTTCATTTTAACTTAAAGAAGAGGTCACTTTTTTCTGGGTGTGTGGGAAGAAAATCTCGATTTTGTAAAAGATATAGTCAAAAACAGGATTTTATTGAACTTCAAGAATGTTTTAGTCGAAAAAAGAATGCGATTCTATATTATCAATTTTTTATTTCGGTAGAAAATGTTGTCTAAATTTTATTTCTATATAGAATTTTTGCAAAATTTTATTTTTATAGATAATTTTGTCAAAATTTTATTTCAATTGAAAATTTTGTAAAAATGTTTTTTCTATAGGAAATTTTTGCAAAACTTTATTTCTATAGAAAAAATTTTGCAAAAGTTTTTTTCTATAGAATTTTTTTGCAAAATTTTATTTCCCTTCGTTTTGTTATTGTTGGTTTTGTTCTTTAAGCATTGTTGTTGTTTTTTTATTGCAGCTTAAAGCCATACATTGACTAAACTACAAGTGTAGCTTAACCAACAGAGGAAAAGAATTGTTGTCAAATTTATTTGGGCAAAGCCCTATAGACTGCAAGATGGTTGGATGGACGCACGTTTCGGAATTACCACATTCCTCATCAGCATCCCCTACTTGCAGCAAAACTATCAACCAATTATAAGAATAAATTCAGGCAGTTCATTAAACCTAACAATAAACCTAACCAATAAACCTTTCCGAACCTTCCGAAAAAAGGTTTTTGTATGATAGCAGGTTATAAAAAATTTTTGCAAAATTTTATTTATATTGAAAATTTTTTCAAAATTTTATTTTCTTTAAAATTCAGTCTCTTGACAATAATCTTCCAGTGAAATTTTTGTTGAAATTTAGTAAAAAGTACCTTTCCGCTCAAAAAATACCTTTTTTGTACTTTCTTAAAAATTGTATTTTCCATCCCTGAGTTACTGGCAAAGTGACCAAAATTTTTAAAAGAATATGCACGTTTGGAAATATCTCTTTATTGCACTCTCCAAGTGCTTCCATCGCTGAATTAGGCAGGTTCTTTTCGCAGGTTTTGCGCCATTTCATTTACACATATGTGTTTGGCTGTTTCGTTGTTGTTGCTATGGCCAAACAAAGCGAGTCATGTCCACAAAAAGAACAACAAACACACATAAAAAGCCGAAAAACATTTTCCAAAAATGAAATTTGTGGTACGAGAACAAAAACAATTTGTCGTTTGACGGGCTTTTCAACTAGTATTCTAGGATTTGTGCAAGTTTTATAGGTAAGCGTTTTCAAAATAAAACCTTCAGCTTTCCTTCAACATCTTCGATAAGATTTTTCTATGCAGCTAAAAATATATATTTATTTATATAAAAATATTCATTCATTTCGGGGGGGGTTTGATCCCCCTCATCCCCCCCCCCCCTGAATACGGCCTTGAGGACAATTGTATTTTTCTTAGAACCATGTTCACTGAGCCAACATGGTTGCAGGTTAAAATGTTACATGGTCGCCGCAAAAATAGCTGCTTTCATATTATTTTGCTCTTCGAATATGATTGTGACAATCATGTTTCTTCTCTGCGTGAAGCACTAAATGAAAATGCCAGAAAGCACCAAGTTGGTGCTTTTTTTGAAAAGGCTCTAAAAAGGCAATTTGGTGATTTTTGGAAATCAAAAAGCACTAAATTTAGTGCTAAAAGCACCGAATTGGCATCACTGTATTTTTATATAGTAGATATGAGATGAAGCCTACAAATTTTGGCAGTGTCTGGTACACAATTTTTGCCGGCGGCGACTGCCTGACTACGCAAATAAGTCTACTCCAACTAAAAGTATCCCAACCGTTATGAGATTAATCGTACAACCAATCTGGGTTGAAAGATTAATTTTTTGAGAGAAAATGGTAAAATTCTTGTAATTTTTATTGATTTATTTACGGCTATATTTCAGTCGAGATGAGCCAACTTAATGGCGGCAGAGTCAAAAAGAGAAAAAATATTCATTCGGACCATCTCTGGTTCAGTTTGACCACCTCATAAGATTGTTAAAGATATTTTTCATATATTTCTTCAGTATATTTCTTCACTTCTAAATGAGGTATTAAACGAAAATGATTTTTGATCAAAGTCCGCACAACTCATTGAGAAATTTCCTCATAGATTCCGAAAGTAAAAAAAAAATGTCAACTTACCCAACATTTTACTTAAATCGGCATTGTGAAGATCTGGATTTTCATCGGCCAGTTTCTTTCGTTCGATTTTTGCCCATACCATAAAGGCATTCATGGGCCTTCGTATTCTTGCTTCTTTGGCACATTTGGACTGATTGTTAGCGACAGCTCGAAATTTGACTTCGTTGACTAATTTGTGGCGATCCAGATAACTGGCATTGGCGGCACGTAACTCCCCCTTATAGTCATAAGCCCACATGGGGCTATCCATTAGGCTGGATTGATGTCCGGGCCCCAATACAGAGGGGCCACCAGTACCCAAATGATGGCCACCATAATCTTCGTTATCCGAAGACATGGCTATGGACATCATATTCGGATGTGTCAAATATTTATTCAGCATTGTTGCTGTGGACGACGATGATGGGCTACTATTACTATTGGCCAACATTGATCCAGGCATACTGGTGCCAATTAAATGTTGTTGTTGTTGTTGCATTTGTTGCTGCTGCTGATGTGCTGGTGGCACTGGTGACGGTGTTGAGGCCATATACGAATTCGACATTATCACCGAATTGTGACATTGGGAGGTTAAAGGTAATGATACAACAACACTATGAGCATCTTGCGCCATATGCTGTTCAGCGCCATCATAGCTACTATTGTGGGTGGGTGTTGATCGAGATGTTGAATGATGCACCACCACCGGTGAGTGCAGACTGGACGAGGAATGCTCACTGCCATGACGATATTGATAGGAGGCTATATCGCCACTATTGGATGCTGTCGCTTCATGCATGGAACCTAAGCGTCCATCGGCAAGTAATGATGTTGGTTGATCGTGTAAGTCACCACCGCCACCACTGCCGCCGGTACTGGTGTTCTGATATTCAGGGGTACGATTTATGGGTGAATTGTATTTTTTCGAACTAAAAATAGATGAAAAAAGAAGAAGAAAGAAATGAAATGGAATGAAAAAAAAACAAGTCAAGTACAGGAGTTTAGTTCGATATGTATTTTTATTATTTTAGGTATAAATTTACTTGATAGAGGACAGAAGCACCAATACTCGTGTGAGCAGAGGCGTAGTTAAATAAAATAGAAGTTAAAACAGATTTCAATTTTTATTAATTAAATTTAATAAAAATTAATAAAACTTAATAATAATTAATTAAATATAATAAAAATTAATTTTAATTGATTAAATATTTACTAAACTAAATTATATGTTTAACATTAAAGTTTAAATACTATATTCCTATTAAATTTAAGCCAAATTAAAATTAAACCAAAGTGAAAAATATATTAATTATTTTTAAATAATGATGAAAAAATTTCATACTTTATTAAAATTAAGCTGTACATAATCAATTTTAGCTAAACTAAATTAAACGGCATACAACTCAAACAAAGTAAAAACAATTAATAAGCAAAATTAATTTCATTCTTATAGGGTGAAGGATATTTGTTGCAACCTAATCTGGTTACTATCATTTCCGGACCTCAATCTGTTGGACTTTTGTGAAAATTTAATTTTCATAGAAAACTTTGTCAATATTTCATTTCCATAGAAATTTTTATCATAATTTGAAGTCTATAGAAATTTCCAAAATTTGATTTCCATAGAATATTTAGTCAAAATTTTATTGTAGACATATAATTTTTTGTAAAATTTTATTTCTATAGAGAAACTTTTATTTTTATAGATAATTTTGACAACATTTTATTTCCTTAGAAAATTTTATTTCACCAGAAAACTTTGTCAAAATTTTATTTCCATAGATAATTTTGTCAAAATTTTATTTCCATAGAAAGAACTCAACCATTTTATTATGTGTGTCAACTTTTTATTTCTATAGAAAATTTTGCCAAAATTTTATTTCTGTAGAAAAGTTTTGCATACAAAATTTTTTCAAAACTTGATTGCCATTTTTTTTAATTTGATTTTTATGAAAAATTTTGTGAACATTTTCTTTCCTTAGAAAAAATTATCAAAATTTTATTTCCACAGAAAACTTTGTGAACAATTTACTTCCATAGACAATTTTATCAAAATTTTATTTCTATAGAAAATTTTATCTAAATTTTATTTCTTTAGAATATTTTGTTAAAATTTTATCTAAATTTTATTTCTACAGAATATATTGTTAAAATTTTATTTCCATAGAAAATTTATTCAAAATTTTATTTCCATAGAAAATTTTTTCAAAATGTTATTTCCATAGAAAATTCTATCAAAATCTTATTTCTACAGAAAAATTTCTCCAAATTTCTGTTTCTATAAAAATTTTTGTCGAAATTTGATTTCCATAGAAAATTTTGCCATAATATGATTTTCATAGAAAATTTTGCGAAATTTTTATTTCTATGATTTCTATAGGAAATCTTGTCAAAATGTAATGTCTATAGAAAATTTTGTCAAAATTTTATTTCCTTAAAAAAATTCTTCAAAATTTTGCTTCCATGGAATCTTTTGTCAAAATTTGATTTTAATAGAAAATTTTGTGAAAATTTCATTTTCATAGAAAGATTTGTTAAGTTTTTTATACCCTCTACCATAGGATGGGTGGAGGGTATAAAATTCCGTTTGTAACACATCGAAATATTGCTCTAAGACCCCATAAAGTATATATATTCTTGGTCGTGGTAAAATTCAGAGTCGATCTGAGCATGTCCGTCCGTCCGTCCGTTGAAATCACGCTAACTTCCGAACGACACAAGCTATCGACTTGAAACTTGGCACAAGTAGTTGTTATTGATGTAGGTCGGATGGTATTGTAAATGGGCCATATCGGTCCACTTTTTCGTATAGCCCCCATATAAACGGACCCCCAAATTTGGCTTGCAGACCCTCTAAGAGAAGCAAATTTCATCCGATCCGGCTAAAATGTGGTACATGGTGTTAGTATATGGTCTCTAATGACCATGCAAAAATTGGGCCACATCGGTGCATAATTATATATAGCACCCATATAAACCGATCCCCCGATTTAGCTTGCGGAGCCTCTAAGAGAAGCAAATTTCATCCGATCCGGCTGAAATGTTGTACATGGTGTTAGTATATGACCATGCAAAAATTGGTCCACATCGGTGCATAATTATATAGCCCCCATATAAACTGATCACCAGATTTGACCTCCGGAGCCTCTTGGAAATCCAAAATTCATCTGATTCAGTTGATATTATGTACGTGGTGTTAATATATGGCCTCAAACACCCATGCAAAAATTGGTCGAAATCGTTCCATAAATATATATATATATAGCCCCCATATAAACCGATCCCCAGATTTTACCTCCGGTGCCTTTTGGAGAAGCAAAATTCATCCGATCTGGTTGAAATTTAGTACGTGATGTTAGTATATGATATTTAACAACCATGCAAAAAGTGGTTCATATCAGACCATAATCATATATAGCCCCCATATAAACCGATCCCGAGATTTGGTTTTGGAGCCACTTGGAGGAGCAAATTTCATCCGAGTCAGTTGAAATTTGGTACATTGTGCTAGTACATGGCCGCTAACAACCATGCCTAACTAGGTCCATATCGGTCTATAGTTATATATAGCCCTCAGATAAATCGATCCCCAATCACAAAAAATTGGTCCATATAAAGTTCATAATTATATATAGTCCCCATATAAGCGACCCTCATATTTCAATTCTGGTTCTCTAACTATTGTGCAAAAGTCCATATCGTTTCGTAATTATTTGTAGACTTACCTATACATACCTTTTGTGTCTAATATATACCACGTATGGACTAACTCACAATTTAGAAAACCATGTTAAGAAGTTTTAAGATACCACAACCCAAGTAATTCGATTGTGGATGACAGTCTTTCGTAGAAGTTTCTACGCAATCCATGGTGGAGGGTACATAAGATTCGGCCTGGCCGAACTTACGGCCGTATATACTTGTTTTTCTATAGACAAATTTGTAAGAAGTTTATTTCTATAGAAAATGTTGTTTCCATAGAATTTTTTGTTAAAATTCTACTTCCACAGGAAATTTTGTCAAAATTTTATTTGTATAGAAAATTTGTCAACATTTTTTCTTTAGACAAATTTTACAAAATGTTATTTCTATAGAAAAATTTTGCAAACTTTTATTTCTATAGATAATTTTGTCAAAATTATATTTCCATGGATAATTTTGTAAAAATTTGACTTTTAT
Source organism: Haematobia irritans (assembly GCF_050003625.1). Taxonomy (NCBI): domain Eukaryota; kingdom Metazoa; phylum Arthropoda; class Insecta; order Diptera; family Muscidae; genus Haematobia; species Haematobia irritans. The sequence goes on from NC_134401.1 coordinate 147,103,392, forward strand.
GGAAAATTTTGTCAACATTTTATTTCTTTAGAAAATTTTATCAAAAATTTATTCCCCCAGAAAACATTGGGAAAATTTTATTTCCATAGATAAATTTGTCAAAATTTGATTTCCATAAAAAAACTCAACATTTTATTTCCATAGAAAATTTTGTCAACTTTTTTTTTCTATAGAAAATTTTGGCAAAATGTTATTTCTTTAGAAAAGTTTTGCATAGAAAATTTTGCCAAAATTTGATTTCTATAGAAAATTCTGTCAAAACTTTATTTCAACAGAAAAATTTCTGCAAATTTCTGTTCCTATAGAAAATTTTGTCAAATTTTGATTTTCATAGAACATTTTGTCAACATTTGATTTTCATAGAAAATTTTGACAAAATTTGATTTTCTTAGAAAAATTTTGACAAAATTTGATTTTCTTAGAAAATTTTGTCAAAATTTTATTTCTATGATTTCTATAGAAAATTTTGTCAATATTTTATTTCTATAGAAAATTTTGTAAACATCTTGCAGTCTATAGGGCTTTGCCCAAATAAATTTGACAGACATTCTTTTCCTCTGTTGGTTAAGCTACACTTGTAGTTTAGTCAATGCATGGTTTTAAGCCGAATGGAAAACTTTGTCAAAATTTTATTTCTATAAAAAATTTTGCAAAAATTTTATTTCGTTAAAAATGTTCATCAAAATTTTATTTCCATAGAAAATTTTGTCAAAATAATATTTCCATAAAACATTGTTTGATTTTATTTTTTGATTTCGAAGTGTTAGATACTTGTAGAATTATGCGGTCATATATATAACAAAAAACCCATGGAAGAGTGGCAAAAGTCTTTGCATCGATATAGCAAACTATAAAATTTTTTGCTTTTGAACAATAATTTTTTTGCTTTTGAACAATAAAATTATATGAATTATAAAATAAAAATAAGCCACCCTGTACATTCTTTAATTTCTAATTTTGTAAAATTGTGTAAATAATTTGTATATATTTTTTAGGTTTTTTTTTTCATGTCATTTAAATAAGCAAAAATAATTAAGTCAAGGAAAATGTTCTCTTATGTTGTAAAATTTAACCAAAATAAAATAATTGTTATAAGCTAAAATAGAATTATATCGGCTAGAGAAATTTTTCTTTACTTTTTTCTGAGAGTGTATACCAACTAAAAAATCGTAAAACTGAGTCAGGGGATGATGGATGGCCGGGCATTGCTTAATCCACTCAGGAGACAGTACTGACCATTATTGCCAAAGACAGCAGGTGTTAGGTTAGGTTAGATTAGGTTAGGTGGCAGCCCGATGTATCAGGCTCACTTAGACTATTCAGTCCATTGTGATACCACATTGGTGAACTTCTCGCAGGTGTTACAAACTTATGTATTAAAATGACCTTACCCACAGAGTGGTGCAGCATATAATTAAGCCTTTTTAAATTAAATTACTAAGTTTTAAGAGAGCTCAGATTATTTTAAATTCCAACGAAACTTTAAATATAACTCCCTAATAACATCATCTTCTCTAAGCTACGTCCATGCTCCCCCCAAAAAAAAAGAAAAACAGAGTAGTCCAATGTATGACCAAGCTAAGGAAAAAAGGAAGGAATCTAAAAACCGTGGCAACTGACGACAGTTAACGATTTATAGGTTCACTAAATATATGTATTTAAAGTAGACATATTGACAGTTTATCCTTAAATATTGAAATTGAACGAGAAAAATTCTCCATCACAGACACTATCGTCAGCGACATGCATAAGCACATGCACACCAAGGAGTACCGAGGAACTGATCGAACTAAACATAAACAAATTCAAGTGTTGTGTTGGTTGTTGGTGGAGTTTAACTGGAGCTCTCTTTGTTGACCACAACTACCAACGAGTGCAACTAAGGCAAAGACGACCACGATCGGCATTACTTTTCGGAGACTTTTGCTGGTGCTGTTCGCTACCAAGTATTTTACGGGCACCTTCGCCTTCGTTGGAGAAGGCGACAAACGAATGTTCCTTCGTTGGATGGCTAGCTAGCTAGCTGGCTGGCTGGCTGACTGTTGGGTTGTGATTGTCCCGTTTAAAGAATGGAGCCTGCCTTTAAGCACTCGTTTATGATGGTTGCTTGCTGTTGTTGTTATTGTTGTTATTAAGTTGGCTAACCATTGGCGGTAACTGCCGCCGCTGCTAACCAAAGAATATATATTACCAAGCTTAGTGAAAAATTCGCTTAACATTGGTTTTCGGTAGACATACTCGGTACTCGTAAATGTAAATTGGGCGCGTGCAGCTATTGTCATCATCAAAGTGAATACCGCAACGGTATTTGCCGACCGGCAAATAAACACAAAACACATACACACACACTAGAACATTACTTGTACTCAAATGTGGAAGGACGGACAAATGACCGAACAAAGGGTGGACATATATGTATAAGACAGACAGACAGACAGTCATACAAAACGGATCTACGGTGGAAATGAAAGAATTATACAGGGACCAATAGTAGGATATGCCAATATGCACAAGAATAATACACTTGGAAAATTGTTAGAGGAAACGTTTTTAAAAAATATTAGACAAATAAATAAGGTCGCAGGCGGATTACTGAACAGAGTACAAGGTTATTCCGGGTCTTTAAGTCAGACTACGTAGCGGAGAAAGGTGACTTATCAATATCGCCATGGGGGCTAAAACGGCAAAACTACATGATCTCGTACTGGCAGACCTGCGTATGATGGTGTAGGAGATAACTGTGTTATCGTGTATTTCAAGAGATCGCGAGGGTTACATATTGCACGAAATTTTACAATATGAGTGGCAACCGGGATCACAGTTGCCACTCGAACCAAAAATAATCTTCCAAATTTGAAGAAAATTTTACCAAACAACTACCATATAAAAAATTTTACTTTGCAGCTTTTGATCAAATTTTTATTTTTATAGAAAACTTTGTAAAAATTTCATTTCTATAGAAAATTTTGTCAAATTTTTATTCTTAGAGAAAATTTTGTCAACATTTTTATAGGAAAATTCCTAAGGAATATTTTTTCCAAATTTTATTTCTAAGAAAATTTTGTCAAAATTTCATTCCCAGAGAAAATTTTATTCCTAGAGAAAAATTTTTCAACTTTTTATTCTCAGAGAAATTTTTGCCAAAATTTTATTCCTAAAAAAAATTAGCTAAAATTTTATTTTTATAAAAAACATTGTAAAAATTTCATTTCTATAGAAAATTTTGTCAAATTTTTATTCTTAGAGAAAATTTTGTCAACATTTTTATAGGACAATTCCTAGAGAATATTTTTCCAACATTATATTTCTAAAAAAAATTGTGTCAAAATTTAATTCCTAGAGAAAATTTTGTCAACATTTTATTCCAAGACAAAATGTTGTCACATTTTATTCCCACAGAAAATTTTATCAAAAATTTTATTCTTAGAGAAGTTGTTGCCAAAATTTTATTCCTAGAGAAAATTTTGTCAAAATTTTCATAGGAAAATTCCTAGAGAATATTTTTTCAAAATTTTATTTCAAAGAAAATTTTGTCAAAATTTCATTCCCAGAGAAAATTTTGTCAAAAATTTTATTCTTAAAGAAAATTTTGTCGAAATTTCATTCCTAGAGAAAATTTTGTGGTAATTTTATTCGTAGAGAAATTTTCTTTAAAGTTTTTATTCTCAGAGAAATTATTGTCAAAATTTTATTCCTATTATTCATTTTCACAAAATTTTCATAGGAAAATTCCTAGAGAATATTTTTTCAAAATTTTATTTTTAGGGAAAACTTTGTCAAAATTTCATTTCTAGAGAAAATTTTGTCAAAATTTCATTCTTAGAGAAAATTTTCTCAAAATTTTATTCTTAGAGAAAAAAATTTTAAAATTTATTATTTTATTTTAGAAGTTTATTTATTATTTTATGATTACTCCTAATAGCGATAATTTATTTGGATGTATACATATCCCTTGAATAATAAATGTGTCCAGTTTTAAAAATTTGTAGCTTGTACCAATATGGTAAAATGTCTACATATTGAAATAGGGAGAACTTGTTAGCAATGGACTTTAATAGTGTGACCTAAAACGATAATTCCATTTTTTGAAGATATAGACTTAATATAGACTTTATAAAAAATTTAGTTAAATTTATTTTAATAGAAAACTTTGTAAAAATTTCATTTCTATAGAAAATTTTGTCAAAATTTTATTCTTAGAAAAAATTTTGTCAACATTTTTATAGAAACAATTCCTAGAGAATATTTTTCAAAAATTTTATTTCTAGGGAAAATTTGTCAAATTTTTATTCTTAGAGAAAATTTTATCAGCATTTTATTCCTAGAGAAAATGTTGTCAACATTTTATTCCTAGAGAAAATGTTGTCAAAATTTTATTCCCAAGGGGAAATTTTGTTAAAATTTCATTCCTAGATAAAATTTTGTGAAAATTTTATTTCTAGAGAAAATTTTGTGGACATTTTATTCCTAGAGAATTTTTTTTTTAACTTTTTATTCTCAGAGAATTTTTTGCCAAAATTGTATTCCTAAATAGGCAGTAGCCGACTATTAAACCCTTTTTCGGAAGGTTCAAGTGCATTTCACTTTGGGTTGAGTGAATTACCCGAATTTATTCTGATAATTGGTTGATAGTTTTGCTGCAAGTAGAGGATGCTGATGAGGAATGTGGTAATTCCGAAACAGCTGTACATCCAACCATCTTGCAGTCTATAGGGCTTTGCCCAAATAAATTTGACAAGCATATTTTTCCTCTGTTGGTTAAGCTACACTTGTAGTTTAGTCAATGCATGGCTTTAAGCTGAGATCAAAAACAACAATAACCTAAAAAATTTATCTAAAATTTTATTTTTATAGAAAACTTTGTAAAAATTTCATTTCTATAGAAAATTTGGTCAAATTTTTATTCTTAGAGAAAATTTTGTCAACATTTTTATAGGAAAATTCCTAAGGAATATTTTTTCCAAATTTTATTTCTAAGAAAATTTTGTCAAAATTTCATTGCCAGAGAAAATCTTATTCCTAGAGAAAAAATTTTCAACTTTTTATTCTCAGAGAAAGTTTTGCCAAAATTTTATTCCTAAAAAAATTAGCTAAAATTTTATTTTTATAAAAAACTTTGTAAAAATTTCATATCTATAGAAAATTTTGTCAAATTTTTACTCTTAGAGAAAATTTGTCAAAATTTTATTCTTAGAGAAAATTTTATCAGCATTTTATTCCAAGAGAAAATGTTGGCAACATTTTATTCCTAGAGAAAATGTTGTCAACATTTTATTCCCAGAGAAAATTTTGTTAAAATTTCATTCCTAGCTAAAATTTTATGAAAATTTTATTTCTAAAGAAAATTTTGTGGACATTTTATTCCTAGAGAATTTTTTTTAACTTTTTATTCTCAGAGAAATTTTTGCCAAAATTGTATTCCTAAAAAAATTAGCTAAAATTTTATTTTTATAGAAAACTTTGTAAAAATTTAATTTCTTTCTTTTTCGAATTTTTATTCTTAGAGAAAATTTTGTCAACATTTTTATAGGAACATTCCTAAGGAATATTTTTTTCCAAATTTTATTTCTAAGAAAATTTTGTCAAAATTTCATTCCCAGAGAAAATTTTGTCAAAAATTTTATTTCTGTAAAAAATTTTGTTAAAATTTCATTCCCAGAGAAAATTCCTAGAGAATATTTTTCCAACATTATATTTCTAAAAACAAAATTGTGTCAAAATTTAATTCCTAGAGAAAATTTTGTCAGCATTTTATTCCAAGAGAAAATGTTGTCAACATTTTATTCCCACAGAAAATTTTGTAAAAAATTTTGTTCTTAGAGAAATTGTTGCCAAAATTTTATTCCTAGAGAAAATTTTGTCAAAATTTTCATAGGAAAATTCCTAGAGAATATTTTTTCATAATTTTATTTCAAAGAAAATTTTGTAAAAATTTCATTCCCAGAGAAAATTTTGTAAAAAGTTTTATTCTTAAAGAAAATTTTGTCGAAATGGAAATTTTATTCGTAGAGAAAATTTCTTTTAACTTTTTATTCTCAGAGAAATTATTGTCAAAATTTTATTCCTATTATTCATTTTCACAAAATTTTCATAGGAAAATTCCTAGAGAATATTTTTTCAAAATTTTATTTCTAGAGAAAACTTTGTCAAAATTTCATTTCTAGAGAAAATTTTGTCAAAATTATATTATTGTAGAAAAAAATTGTCAAAACTTTATTCTTAGAGAAAATTTTGTCAAAATTTTATCTTTAGAGAATTTTATCCTTATTCCCAGAAAATATTTTGTAAAAAATTTTACTCTCAGTGAAATTTTAGCCAAAATTTTATTCCTAGAGAAAATTTTGTCAAAATTTTCATAGAAAAATTCCTAGAGAATATTTTTTCAATATTTTATTCCATGAGAACATTCATTTCTATAGAAAATGTTGTCAAATTTTTATTCTTAGAGAAAATTTTGTCAACATTTTTATAGGAAAATTCCTAGAGAATATTTTTCCAACATTTTATTTCTAAAAAAATTTTGTCAAATTTTCATTCCTTGAGAAAATTTTGTCAACATTTTACTCCAAGAGAAAATTTTGTCAAAAATTTTATTCTTAAAGAAAATTTTGTCGAAATTCCTAGCGAAAATTTTGTGGAAATTTTATTCCCAGAGAAAATTTCTTGTAACTTTTTATTCTCAGAGAAATGTTTGCCAAAATTTTTTTCATAAAGATTTTAGCTAAAGTTTTATTTTTATAGAAAACTTTGTAAAAATTTCATTTCTATAGAAAATTTTGTCAAAATTTCATTCTTAGAGAGAATTTTGTCAAAATTGTATTCTTAGAGAAAATTTTATCAACATTTTATTCCTAGAGAAAATTTTGTCAAAAATTTTATTCCCAGAAAAAATTTTGTCAAAAATTTTATTCTCAGTGAAATTTTAGCCAAAATTTTATTCCTAGAGAAACTTTTCTCAAAATTTTCATAGGAAAATTCGTAGGGAATAGTTTTTCAAAATTTTATTCCGTGAGAGCATTCATTTCAAAAAAAAATTGTCAAATTTTATTCTTAGAGAAAATTTTTTCATATTTATAGGAAAATTTCTAGAGAATATTTTTAACATTTTATTTCTAAAAAATTTGTTAAAATTTCATTCCTAGAGAAAATTTTGTCAACATTTTATTCCCACAGAAAATTTTGTCAAAAATTTTATTCTTAGAGAAATTGTTGCCAAAATTTTATTCCTAGAGAAAATTTTGTCGAAATTTCATTCCTAGAGAAAATTTGGTGGAAATTTTATTCCTAGAGAAAATTTATTTTAACTTTTTATTCTCAGAGAAATTATTGTCAAAATGTCCAAAAAGTTTTTCAGCGGTGGATTATCCCACCTCAGTAATGCTGGTGACATTTCTGAGGGTTTCAAAGCTTCTCTAAGTGGTTTCCCTGGAATGTAGAACGCCGTTCGGACTCGGCTATAAAAAGGAGGTCCATTGTCATTGGGCTTAACATGGAATCGGGCAGCACTCAGTGATAAGAGAGAAGTTCACCAATGGGGTATCACAATGGACTGAATAGTCTAAGTGAGCCTGATACATCGGGCTGCCACCTAACCTTTAGATGGAAGCCATATTTTTAAGCATTTTTCCGTATTAGTTTTTTTCCATAGAAATTTTTGTATAGAAATAAAATTTTGGCGAAATTTTCTATTGAAAGTTTTTTGTTAGAATTTTCTCAAAATTTTGGTAGGTTATTTTTGGCTCGAGTGCACCCTACGCGCATTCCTTTGATTTTAGCTCGTGCGACTTATTTCGTTTTCTTGAATAAAAGAGTCACTCACAAAATAATTCTATTCCTTTAATTTCATTTAATGCCTTAATTGCACTATCATTTGGGCGAAAATACAATGAGGAAAAAAGTAGTGTAACACCAAGGCAACATATTTTTTGCGAAACGAAAACGCCCTTAGTTTCATCAAACAACGAATATAACTCTCTTCGTCATTATAACCAATTAGCATTAAATTAAAACATTCCATTTCTCTAAGTGTATGACAAGTAGTGATAGAGTAGGGAGCGGTTTGTTTTGGGCATTTCCTAAAACATCCAAAAAGGCATTTGAATAAACCGCAAGATCAGCACCAGCAGCTATCTGACGGCAGCCGATAGTGGGGCATAACTAAACTAACGATAGTAACAACACCACAAACGTTTATGCGACACATCTTCTTCGGCATTACCGCGTTTTTCATACTCTTCATCATCAACGACGTCGACGACGACTACACAATTCGTAGTAAATACAGCCTTCTTGGAATTTGCCAAAAATAAAATGTATGCGCAATGCCGAATTCGCAAATTCACAACTAAATGTGTCCCCTGCATCGTATACGAAATGTGAAATGCGATGATGACACTGTCCAGACAATATTGGGCACCAAGGCGAAACGAAAGTCCCAACTAAATCCCATCCAGCAGCCAGCCAGCCGGTCGGTCGGTCGGTCGGTAAGCTGATCAACCATTTACTCATCCAGCCCAGCATGCTGATGATGATATGCTACTACGGTATTTATGGCCCCAATGAATGGGAGTTATTTTGTGATGTTTGTGGCATTCCCGTTGGTATGTCCTTTCAACACATTTCCCTCATTGGCATTCTGAGGAACTGGAAATGAAGTTCATTGGCGGTGTCATTTGAATGAAATCTATTTGGAAATGTGAAACTAGGACTCGTCTTTGTCGTCTTCGAATTGACACATTGCCCACATTTTGCGATTTTGGGGAATTTCTTCTATTTGCCCAATATCTGGTTTATTTGCTTGTATTAGGCAATTGTGGCCCAGTATCTAATTTGAACGCAGATGAATCTTCATCAGTGGGATCAGATTATGAAGATCGCTTAAACTAAAATGCTGACTGGTGAGGTAAGTCAAGGTAGTAGGATGTGAACCAGAAATTTGATAATTTATTGAAGACTTTGTGACATTTTATTGCAAAAAGAGTTGGAGGTTTTGCTTTATCTTACCCGAGTTTAGCCGATTCTGTTTTTAATCCATGGACTGTGGTATAAGAGAAAATTGTTTAGCTCTAAAAAATTCCACAGAAATGCTTGTAGAAAATTAATTTAAGGCAAAAACAATTATAAACGGCCGTAAGTTCGACCAGGCACAATCTTATGTACCCTCCACCATGGATTGCGTAGAAATTTCTACGAAAGACTGTCATCCACAATCGAATTATTTGGGTTGTGGTATCTTAAATCGTTTTGGTATCTTAAATCGTTTTGTCTAATATATACCATACGTGGTATATATTAGACAAAAAAGGTATGTGTAGGTAAGTCTACAAATAATTACGAATCGATATGGACTTTTGCACGGTACGTAGGGAGCAAGAATTGAAATATGGGGGTCGCTTATATGGGGGCTATATACAATTATTGATATGGACTAATTTTTGTGTGATTGGGGATCGATTTATCTGAGGGCTATATATAACTATAGACCGATATGGACCTAGTTAGGCATGGTTGTTAACGGCCGTATACTAGCACAATGTACCAAATTTCAACTGACACGGATGAAATTTGCTCCTATATATGATTATGGCTATATATGATTATGGACTGATATGGACCACTTTTGGCATGGTTGTTAAATATCATATACTGCCACCAAGTACAAAATTTCAACCAGATCGGATGAATTTTGCTTCTCCAAAAGGCACCGGAGGTCAAATCTGGGGATCGGTTTATATGGGTGCTATATATAATTATGGACTGATATGAACCAATTCCTGCATGGTTGTTGGATATCATATAATAAGATCACGTACCAAATTTCAACCGAATCGGATGAATTTTGCTCTTCGAAGGGGCTCCGGAGGTCAAATCTGGGGATCGGTTTATGTGGGGGCTATATATAATTATGGACCGATTTCGAAAAATTTTTGCATGGCCATTAGAGACCGTATACTTACACCATGTACCAAATTTCAGCCGGATCGGATGAAATTTGCTTCTCTTAGAGGCTCCGCAAGCCAAATCGGGGGATCGGTTTATATGGGGGCTATATATAATTATTGACCTATGTGGACCAATTTTTGCATAGTTGTTAGAGACCATATACTAACACCATGTACCAAACTTCAGCCGGATCGGACGAAAATTTCTTCTCTTAGAGGCTCCGCAAGCCAAATCTGGGGATCGCTTTATATGGGGGCTATATAAAATTATGGACCGATGTGGACCAATTTTTGCACAGTTGTTATAGACGATATACTAACACCATGTAACAAATTTCAGCCGGATCGGATGAAATTTGCTTCTCTTAGAGGCTCCGAAAGCCAAATCGGGGGATGGGTTTATATGGGGGCTATATATAATTATGGACCGATGTGGACCAATTTTTGCATGGTCTAACTAACACCATGTACCAAATTTCAGCCGGATCGGATGAAATTTTCTTCTCTTAGAGGGTCTGCAAGCCAAATTTGGGGGTCCGTTTATATGGGGGCTATACGTAAAAGTGGACCGATATGGCCCATTTGCAATACCATCCGACCTACATCAATAACAACTACTTGTGCCAAGTTTCAAGTCGATAGCTTGTTTCGTTCGGAAGTTAGCGTGATTTCAACAGACGGACGGACGGACGGACATGCTCAGATTGACTCAGAATTTCACCACGACCCAGAATATATATACTTTATGGGGTCTTAGAGCAATATTTCGATGTGTTACAAACGGAATGACAAAGTTAATATACCCCCATCCTATGGTGGAGGGTATAAAAAGGATTTCTGTTAAATATTTTACAGAATTAAAAATCCTTATCAACACTGAATACAATATTAATTTATAACACTAGTTCACACTGAAAAATGTACATTTGAGAGGTGACTTCGAAAAAAAATGTTAAAAAAATGTTTATTGAACAGTTTTTGAGATATCCCGTTATTTTTAATTTTTCACTCTTTTTTCATTAAACAAATCTCGAATTAAAAAATAAAAAATGAAGTTGTTTTTTTTTTAATTTTTTTAGAATTCAGCAGATCAAAATACATAAGAAAAGTCACATATCATCAAATGTGCATGAAAAAAATATTTTCTAAACTATTGTAATTAAAAATTATGCAACCTAAATTTTAGGATACACAATTAACACAATATTAAGGACAAATTTCTTTAATATAAAGGAATTTTAATTAAAAGAAAGTTCATAATCTTTGCTATATAAATTGTTATAGGACACGAGCCTTTGAAATTTTCGTCCCTCCGTTATAGTCGTATGTCTTTGAGGTAAGACAAATTTCTCTTAAAGTAAAGAAAAACATTTTTCATTTAAAGAAATCATTATTAAATTAACTTCATATTGAATATTCAATATCTCTGGATTAAAGATAAACAAGTATATACCCTCCACCATGAATTGCGTAGAAACTTCTACGAAAGACGAATTAATTGGGTTGTGGCATCTTAAAACTTCTTAACATCGTTTTCTAAATTGTGAGTTAGTCCATACGTGGTATACATTAGACAAAAAAAGTATGTATAGGTAAGTCTACAAATAATTACGAATCGATATGGACTTTTGCACGGTACGTAGAGAGCCAGAATTGAAATATGGGGGCTATATACAATTATGAACTTCATATGGACCAATTTTTTGTGATTGGTGATCGATTTATCTGAGGGCTTTATATAACTATAGACCGATATGGACCTAGTTAGGCATGGTTGTTAACGGCCATGTACTAGCACAAAGTACCAAATTTCAACTGACTCGGATGAAATTTGCTCCTCCAAGTGGCTCCAAAACCAAATCTCGGGATCGGTTTATATGGGGGCTATATATGATTATGGACTGATATGGACCACTTTTGGCATGGTTGTTAAATATCATATACTACCACCACGTACCAAATTTCAACCAGATCGGGTGAATTTTGCTTCTCCAAAAGGCACCGGAGGTCAAATCTGAGGATCGGTTTATATGGGTGCTATATATAATTATGGACTGATATGAACCAATTCCTGCATGGTTGTTGGATATCATATAATAATATCACATAACAAATTTCAACCGAATCGGATGAATTTGGCTCTTCCAAGGGGCTCCGGATGTCAAATCTGGGGATCGGTTTATATGGGGGCTATATATAATTATGGACCGATTTCGACCAATTTATGCATAGGTGTTTGAGGCCATATATTAACACCACGTACCAAATTTCACCTGATTCAGATGAATTTTAGTCTTCCAAGAGGCTCCTGAGGTCAAATCTGGTGATCGGTTTATTTGGGGGCTATATATAATTATGGACCGATTTCGACAAATTTTTGCATAGGTGTTTGAGGCCATATATTAACACCACGTACCAAATTTCAACTGATTCAGATGAATTTTAGTCTTCCGAGAGGCTCCTGAGGTCAAATCTGGTGATCGGTTTATTTGGGGGCTATATATATGTATTGACCCATGTGAACCAATTTGTGCATGGTTGTTAAAGACCAACCCCATGTACCAAATTTCAGCCGGATCGGATGAAATTTGCTTCTCTTAGAGGTTCCGCAAGCCAAATCGGGGGATGGGTTTATATGGGGGCTATATATAATTATGAACCGATGTGGACCAATTTTTGCATGGTCGTTAGAGACCATATACTAACACCATGTACCAAATTTCAGCCGGATCGGATGAAATTTGCTTCTCTTAGAGGATCGGCAAGCCAAATTTGGGGGTCCGTTTATATGGGGGCTATACGTAAAAGTGGACCGATATGGCCCATTTGCAATACCGTCCGACCTACATCAATAACAACTACTTGTGTCAAGTTTCAAGTCGATAGCTTGTTTCGTTCGTAAGTTAACGTGATTTCAACAGACGGACGGACGGACGGACACGCTCAGATCGACTCAGAATTTCACCACGACCCAGAATATATATACTTTATGGGGTCTTAGAGCAATATTTCGATGTGTTACAAACGGAATGACAAAGTTAATATACCCCCATCCTATGGTGGAGGGTATAAAAAGCTTCAAAAATGGGTTAATATTTCTTTTGAGAATTTTGTATATTTGGCTTAAAGTTTTATTTTTTAATTCAAAAACATTTTTTTTTTTGCTTTGAAGAACACACAATTTTTTTTTGATTCAATCACGAACTTAAGTGATTCAATTTAACTGAAATGTCTTCAATCACAAAAATGATAGTATCAATTAAAAAATTAATTGAAAGTCAATTATAAATTTAATTGATCTAATAAAAAAATTAATTTATACTATTAATATTTCTGATTGAGTTTTGTTACAATTAAAAGATTTGTTGAAGCAATTACATTTTTAATTGAATATTTTTTAAAACTCAATTAAGACATTAATTGGAAAAATTTTCGTGAAATTTTTTTTCGGAGTGTCTGTTGTAATTTGGATTTTTAAACTGGAATTTATTTGTATAAGAATACTTTTGCAAAAAGAGAACGAAAATTCGAATATGCTATTTTTAAAATTATTAAGCTTAGATTTAAGGCTAGATAGCTCCCTAGAAAGTGTATCTATTTTAAAGAAGCATCATCTTTGGCCATAAGTTTAAAATCTTTGAATTTAAGTAAACTTTCTTTGAGTCTAATGACAAATTTACTCAATATATTCCAAGAAATTTTAATTTAAAGAAAATTTGCTCAAAATTTTGTTTTCTTTAAGTTTAGGACATGAATCGTTGACAGTCTCATGCCTTTGAAGTAAATTAAACTTTCCTTAAACTAAAGAAAATCATTTTTGATGTAAATAACATAAATAAACTTTGAATTCATCAAATATAGGCTAAAACTTATTTTAAGGATTTTGCAACTTTGGTTTAAAGTCTTTTTGGATTTTAAGAAATATCGGTTCTCTGCAAAAACAAAGCTTCCGAAAACGTAGGTTGGATCCCCAACTTGTGATACGGAAGGAGTGCATCATAACCAATAAATTTTTTTCATTTTTGGTAATAAGACGGAAGTACTTCGTTTTCGGATCCTTTGTATTACATTAGAAGTGATGCCTTGGAAATTCATTTAAATGAATAGATTAAAAACAAACAAAAAATTCTCCAATTTCACTATTTAGTTTTTTCAACATTTTTATATTGTGTTGTTAAATTTTTTTGTACGACCTTCATATTCTTTATTTTTGGTTATTTTTAGATCTGTTCTAAAATGGGCTTTAATTTTTACTAATTGAAAAACTTTTTCGGGTTGAACATGGTTATGTTGGCACCATAACAGAACGCCTTAGCAAACTCATCCACAAACTCCATTGAACATTGAGCTTAACATGGAATCGGGCAGCACTCAGTGATAAGAGAGAAGATCAACAATGTGGTATCACAATGGACTGAATAGTCTAAGTGAGCCTGTACATCGGGCTGCCACCTAACCTAACCTAACATATGAAGCGTCGAAACGTCAATTCAAATGTTTATGATATGATCATAATATGACATCAAGGCATAACATTCTAACTACTTCTCGAGATGTTCTTTATTAGTATGAGGAAAAAAATGAAGAACATAGATTCGAAATTTTTTTAAAGTTTGTTTTTTTTTTTTTATTTTTATTTTCGTTTTCGTTTTTATTTTATTATTTTCGGCGTATATTTTTGTAGAAATATTTTTTTTTTTTTCATTTAAACTCAATATAAAATTGAAAAGTCGTAGTAATTTGTAAAACCTTTTCAAAAGAACTTCCATGGAAGTGCAAAAGTCAATAGACAAAGGTTCAAATCCGCGCTGTGGAAGGCGAGGGAGAAGAAATTATTAATTTTATTTTCATTACCTTTTTGTTCATTTTCTATTCTTTTTTACAAAATTTTATTGTCAAAAGTTTTAATTTTACTTTAAACCGCCAAATAGCGTATTTTCCAAGAGTTTTCCAAATGAAATTCATTGGAAGTTAAACAAGTATAAACAGCAGTAAGTTCGGCCGGGTCGAACCTTAAATACCCACCACCATGAACCAAATATTAGGGTTTCCTTTGAAATTTCAGGAGGGCTGGAGGACTTGGGGACACTTCGCGAAGATAAATTTAAAGATTTCACCTATGAGGACTATATCAGATTCTGGATTTATAAGAACCATTTTTGTTTGAGTTTTAGAGGAATCATTAACATCTCTTGTAAGTGTGCAAGAAAATTATAAAATAACGTCTTGATTTGAAATCTTAAATCTGTAGAAGTAAAATCTGGAAATTTTACATTGAGTTTGAAGCAATTTTCATGATCAGTGCGCCTTCTACATCCTCAAGAAGTGAAGTCGGTCTATATGGAGGCATTACCAAATGGACCGATAGAAACTTAATCCGATACACGTTTTTGTGAGTCTAAAATACCAGAATATTTACAATTTCAGGCAAATCGGATAAAAACTACGGTTTCTACAAACCCAAGGAGTTAAATCGGGAGATCTTTCTTATGGGGGCTATACTAAAATATGGACCGATACTCACCGTTTTCGGCACACTTCTTTATGGCCCGAAAATACCTCTAGATTTCCAATTTCAGGCAAATTGGATAAAAACTTCAGATTCTAGAAGCCCAAGAAGTAAAATCGGGATATCGGTCTATATGGGGGTTATACCAAAACATGGACCGATACTCACCATTTGTGGCACACCTCTTTATAGTCCTAAAATACCTATAAATTTCCAATTTCAGGCAAATTGTATATAAACTATGTATTCTAGAAGCCCAAGAAGTAAAATCGGGAAATCGGTCTATATGGGGGCTATACCAAAATATGGACCGATACTCACCATTTTCGGCACACCTCTTTATGGTCCTAAAATACCACTAGATTTCTAATTTTGGACAAATTGGATAAAAACTACGATTTCTATAAGCCCAAGACCCCAAATCGGGATGTCGTTTTATATGGAGACCATACCAAAACATGGGCCGATACTCACAATTTTTGGCACACGTATTTGCGGTCCTACAATACCTCTAGATTTCCAATTTCAGGTAAATTGAATAAAAACTGCGGTTTCTATAAGCCCAAGAAGTAAAATCGGGAGATCGGTCTATATGGGGGCTATACCAAAATATGGACCGATACTCACTATTTTTGGCACACGTATTTGTGGTCCTACAATACCTCTAGATTTCCAATTTCAGACAAATTGGATAAAAACTACGGTTTCTATAAGCCCAAGACCCCAAATCGGGAGGTCGTTTTATATGGGAACCATACCAAAACATGGACCGACACTCACCATTTTTGGCACACCTCTTCAAGGTCCCAAAATATCTCTAGATTTTCAATTTCGCGCAAATTGGATGAAAACTACGGTTTCTATAAGCGAAAGACCCCAAATCGGGAGGTCGGTTTATATGGGGGCTATACCAAACCATGGACCGACACTCACCATTTTTGGCACACCTCTTCAAGGTCCCAAAATACCTCTAGATTTTCAATTTCGCGCAAATTGGATGAAAACTACGGTTTCTATAAGCGAAAGACCCCAAATCGGGAGGTCGGTTTATATGGGGGCTATACCAAAACATGGACCGACACTCACCATTTTTGGCACACCTCTTCAAGGTCCCAAAATATCTCTAGATTTTCAATTTCGCGCAAATTGGATGAAAACTACGGTTTCTATAAGCGAAAGACCCCAAATCGGGAGGTCGGTTTATATGGGGGCTATACCAAAACATGGCCGGATATAGCCCATCTTCGAACGCAGACAAAAGACGATTCTGTGCCAAATTTCAGGACGATAGCTCCATTATTGAATGCTGTAGCGTGATTACAACAGACAGCCAGACAGACAGACAGACAGACAGACGGACAGACGGACATGCTTATATCGTCTTAGAATTTCTCCCTGATCAAGAATATATATACTTTATATAGTCGGAAATCGATATTTCGATGCGTTACAAACGGAATGACAAACTTATTATACCCCGTCACCATTCTATGGTGGTGGGTATAAAAAGAGAATGAATGCTCTTTAAAAATTGTCTTTATTTAAAAAAAAATCAGCATCTTCATCTCGGAAAAATAATAAAATCATTAAGAGAAGATCAACGTTTTGGATGCAAGTAAAGTTTCAATATCTCTGTTAATTTAAATTTCAAAGATTCATTTCCTAAATTTTAACCCTTACATGCGCATTGTATCTTTTAAGATACAACCAGTAAAAAATTCTTACGTCATCAAATTTTGACCGAATCCTATCAAATTAAGTTTGTTGTATTTAATACATTATAGAGCTATTTCTAAAAATATAATAAAAAATAAAAATCAAATTTTAACCATAAATTTAAAAAAAAACTGCAAATTGGGAGCTAAATAATATTTCCCAGAGATGAAAATAATGTTGGCAAAAAAAATCTACATGAACATATTTCTATTATCTACTAAAATCAATTTGTTTATTTGTAAATAAAAACTTAGTTTAATTCACCCCGTATTTTTCAGATACAGTCACTATTTTTTCAAAAAAAAAAAAAAAAAAAAAAAAAAAAAAAAAAAAAAAAACATAATTTTTTTTTATGTGGTATGGAGATATTCTTTATTTACCATTTTGCATATTATATATTTTTTCGGAGGAATCGATGAACTTGTGCGTTTAACCCTTAAATACCTATGAAAAGAAATGTTATCCTTTAATCTTTCATATTAGGTCAATATGTTTTACAAAATTTTTAATAAAAATATCATTTTCAAAGAATTTTCCAACTATGAAGCCTCCCAAGCAACCACTGTCTACATTTATATAGTATATGATTAACAATATATTTATTTATGTGGTATGGCCTTACTTTTGCCATTTCTTGGCATAATAAATGAAAAAAAAAAAAACAACCAAAACCGAAATCCCGAGTTCAGGAAAATGCCAAAACCAACAACAACAATGAAAACACCTATAATAAAATCACCACCAAGTAAAAGCAAACAACAACAAAAATTCAAAAGTACCACAAAATCCAAAACAGTAACCATAACAAACGAGAGACTATGACAGGGCACAACTTTTATTTTGGTGGCAGACTGTCGATGGATGGAGACGGCCATGCCTTGCTCTACTACTCCTATGCTCCTATGGATTCCTTATTTGAAAACTCTTTTCTGGGGTACTTCTTGTGGCTGTCTTGCTGGCTGATTTAAAATAGGGCATCGCGCTACTGCATAATGTGACATACAAGGGCAATAAAAACAACAAAAACAACTTAAAAGGCTTTTCTGTAAAACACTGTGCTAAATTTGAATATGGATAGCCCAGTAAACAAATTGTACAAATTATATAACTTTTTTCGACAAAAATTCAAAATCCGTTCTAGAAAAATTGAGATTTTTTTTTAAATATTTGAAGTCAAAGGTTTAAGACAAGCGTTAAAAATTATTAAAATTATCACAAATTTTTAATTCACATCCAAAACACAGATTTCGGATCTTACCTTAATAAGTGATGCAAATTCAGTGTAATGGCCATCCTATGACAAATTTCCTATGTTAAATTTCTTGTAAGAAAAGTACAACTTCCCAGCAAAATAAATTGGAAGTTGTTCCACAAATATTTCTTTTAAAGTGCATCCCGGGATCCCCTATCGATTTTTTCCACTTCCAATGCAGTGCTTTTGAACAAATCTTAGCAAGTACGGAATTAGACCGTTTTTAGTGAAAATTTTAGTTTTGGACAATTAAATTTTGCAAAAAAGAATAGAAAATAAAAAAAGTTAAAAAAAACATCATCATCGCTGGGATTTGAACCTGTGCCGTTTGACTTTTTCACTTCCATGGAAGTTCTTTTGAGAAGGTTTTGCAAATTACAATAATTTTTAATATTCTATTGATTTTTAAAATATATTTATACAAAAATATATGCCGAAAAAATTGCCGCTGATGAAATTTGAACCAGAGTTTCTTTATTTTTTCATTCATAATAATAGAGAACATCTCAGGAAGTAGTTAGAATGTCAAGTCGTGGTGTCATATTAGGATCATATCATAAACATTTAAAAATACGTTTTGATGCATCGCGTTAAATGGCGGATTTTTCCCCATGGGGACACAATTTTTGAGTTGGGGACTGGGGGATTTGGTGGGAAATTTCCACAAATTTGAGAATTTTTGTGGGGAAAATTTCGTATATATAATCAGTTCAGTATAATTATTCAGAGTAGGAACTATGGTTTATATAAAAACACTTTACTTCTTAAAATAAGGCTTAACTCTTTTGAGTACAGAAAATTGGCAAAATTTAATATCGCAGAACTTTGTTAAAAAATGAAATTAGGCAACGTTTCTTTTTGGTTTTTTGGTTTTTTGGCTTTTTATATTTTTTGTTTTCATGTTTTTTGTTTTTATGTTGTTTTTTTAATGAAATTCAGTGTAAGTATATAAATTAATTTAACATTTTTTTATTTTAAATTGTCTTGGCGTGCAATGGGTTAAAGAAGTACAGAGATTCTCCAAAATATGAAACACTTTTCTCCCCTTTATTCCACGGCATTTATTTGGGTGGCCCAAGAGCTTCTTTACAATTTACTATTTTTCCTGAAATTATTTCGTAAGGACTCATCTGCGTACATCACTGATTTTAAAATATCATATCGGGAAAATAACGCGTTTTGATCGATAAGCCAATTTTATTTCTTGACTATACACGCAAAGAAAAAAAAAACGTTTGGAAAACGTATACCGAAAACGTTTTTCTTTTGTTAGAGTTTTTTGAATTGCTTCGAAAATTTTAAACTTTTATCATCAAAAAAATTCGTTTGTTACAAAATTTTTATTTTTTCAATAAAAAAAGTTATTTTTGAAACAACAACACAGTCCATTTCGTTTATATCAAACACTGTTCTTTTCTGACTTTAGGTCTTTAATAAGACACATTTTACAGTTCAAAATTTAATATACTACAATGTAATGTTGAACATTTTTTCGGAATCTTCCTAACATATCTGGAATATATGTAAAAAAAAAACAAAAAAAAACTTTGGTCGAAGCAGGGATCGAACCCACGACCCTTGGCATGCAAGTTGGACGTAGCAACCACTGCTCCACGGTGCCAAACTAAATGTTTGTTTCTGTTAAATAAACTTTGTTTATTCGGTTCGTGGGCGCCACAAGCTATGCTATATAAATATAACTTATATGGATATTTATCTATTGATGACCATAACAGGTACATAGCTCAGTGGTTAGTGTGTTGGCTTACAAAGTGCATGGTCCGCGGTTCGATTCTCCGTCCAGGCGAAAGGTAAAACAAAATTAAAAATTTATAAAATCGTATAATTTCTTCTACATTGTTGGTATTACAGGGAAAGGTGTTAGGAACTAAAAACCTCGTGGATGTGAGGGAAAATGCAATAAGCAAGAAAACAATGTTTTTTTTAGTTTGTCTTTATGAAATTGTTTTTACATCCTGGAAAAGAATAAACGTTTATTACAAAAAGTATATACTTTTCTTCGAAATACACTTCCTTACAGCGAAAAGCAAATGATGTTTGTCTAAAATTTCGTTTGGGAGGAAAGAATTATTTTTTTGCGTGTATGTTGACCGAACTCTAATTTTTATTTCTCGAGCATTTAGAAGAAGATTTGCATAAGATGACTCTTCATACCAATAATTAACTCTGATGGGGGGCTGGTATCGGATGATATTTTGAGCACCCGCCTCCTGATTTTGTGTTTTGAAATCTTCATCTTTTTGTAACTCGCAAACTGGTATAACAAAAATTGCACATTTTTCCAATTTTTAATTGTTTACGGATTTTCTATAGCTGAATCTATTCGTTTACTTTTTTTCAACAAAACTTGCCAAAAATTTATTGGGTAATTTTAAATTGGGGGATTTTTGGGGGATAACAGCGTTCCATTTTGGGGACAAGAGCCCGGAAAATACTGGCAACACTGGAGTATGCTAAGGCGCTCTCTTAGTATGCCAAAAGACCCAGTTTGACCCCCGGTGGAAACGAAATAAGTTTTTCAATTTGTAAAAACTAGATAATAAGAAAATAAATCGTGTAACAAAAAATACTGATAAAAATAAAAAGCGAAATTTGAAAAAAATATTTTTTTTTTAATTTCTTCATTCAAATGAATTTCCAAGGTACAACTTCTAAAGCAATGCAAAGGATCCAAAAATGGTGTACTTCGGTCCTATGACAACCCCATGTAAAATCCATTGGAGTTGATCTATGCTTTCACTACTTCCGGATCACAAATTGGGGATCTAAACTACTCTTTTGGAAGTACTTCCATCCTATGGAGGTGATCCAAGTTTGCACTACTTCCTGATCACAAATTGGGGATCCAAATTACTTTTTTGGAAGCTCTTTTTTTGCTAGAAAAAAAAACATTTTTTTATTTTTCCAATTTTAAATATTGTTGTCTTTAAAATAATGAAAAAAAAAATTAAATCAATGACTATGAACTTTCTTTATATCAAAATTGCTTTAAAAAAAAAATCTCCCTCACCATTTTTTTAAATTTTCAATATACCATAAAACTCTTGTAACTAAATAACACATTGCCTTGATAGCCACTCAAACAAATCATAACCTTAGATAAATTTCCCACAGTATAAATCCCATTCATACATATGAATAACTTGGTACCATATATTATCCATGTTTATGGCCAAATAAGTGTACTTGTGTATAGATGTATTAGTATGTATGAATTCATGGGTATGTATGTGCCTGTGTGTGTGTAGTTCTAAAAGCAACAACCGAAATTTCAAACGTGTACCTCACTCTCTCATATGCATGATTATTGGGGCTGAAAATGTTCCAGTGAAAACCAAAATAAACGACTCAGAGGACCATAGCAAACAGTAGTGGCGATTCGGACGTTTCGCAAAACGCTTAGGCAACATTTGAAGCCTACAAGCCAACCAACAAACAAACTCATCCAGTCTATGGCAGCCAGCCAGTCACATGGTAAAATCAACTATTGCCTTTACCAGCATGGCTTAGTGGAGGAGAGGAGGGAGGCAAATACTTTGAATGAATCTACACAATATGGTACATTTGACTAGCGGATAGGAGCCAACATAAACCAAAGCGATAAAAAAAAACCAGCAGCCCGCAAGCGCAAGAGACAGCCAGCGATGAAACAAAGTTGGCGGTATATTTTCAGAGCTGTAAAATGTCAACATCTTTAAGAAATGTTGCATATTCTAAAATCTGGTCCACAAACAACAACGTCATGAATTTTACCTTGGTTGAGTCAGTACTTGTGATGTTGTTGTTGTTGTTGCTGTTATAGCGTTTACTAATGTTGTTGTTATTGTTGTTACTGTTTAATATACAACAGCTTGGATGGATGGAAGACATGGCCTTAACTAGAAGCCTATGTAGCCCAAGCTTGTCGGGCGGGCGGACTTTGGAGTTTGTTTTGAGTTTGGTTGTCGTTCTTTTTTTTTTTTGGTTTGAGATTTTGGCGTTTTTGGCATTCATCCATATGTTATGGGAGTGTATACAAGAGTGTGAGTGTGTGTATTCTTATTTTGTGGGTTGGTGGTATAAAGGCAAGCCATATTTCCATGCTCGAGCACATTGTCCTGCACATAGGTTTGGCCCACCTTTTGAGTGACATAAAGGATATTCGGTATTTAAAATTCCTATTACTGTGAAAATCAAAAATATGTCATCATTATATATATACAATAATTCAGTGAAAAACTACCTGTCCTGAAATTAAAGGTTATGCGACCTAAATTTTAGGATATGCAATTTACAACAAATAAACTTCTTTCCTTTAAAGAAAATTTATTTATTAAAAATTTATAATCTTTGTTTTAAGCCTTAAATGCACAATATGACCGCCCAGCAAAAAAAAGAGCTTCCAAAAAAGTAGTTTGTATCGCCAATTTGTGATACGGAAGTAGTGCAAACTTGGATCATCTCCAATGAAGTGTACATGGGCTTGTCATAGGGCGGAAGTACTCCAGTCGTAGCGGGTTTCTTGATAATATATATGGAATTTTAGCGGGTTTGATGACAAATCTTCTCCCAAGCAAAACAGTTAAACCAGATTCTGGATTTAAAGAAATCATAAACATATCGTGTATATGATGAAATAACGCCTTGATTTGAAAACTTTAATCTGTAGATTTTTTCCGCCATTATTTAAATGAATACGATGAGTAAAATCTGGAAATTTTACTTTCAGTTTCAAGCAATTTTCATGATCAGTGATCCCTGAAAGAAGTGATTTCTTTTCTGAGGAATGAAATTTTAGACAAGCAAAGTTTTCTTTTGACTCAAATTTTAGAGAAAATCGTTGAATCCCTTATCAAAAAAATCGGATTAGTGTACTCTAAACGAAAATACTTTATACAAAAGGGAAATTTCGTTTGTCTAAAATTTCATTCCGGAGGAAAATATTTTTTCTTTGGGTGTACCCTCAAAAAGTTAAAGATTTTTGAGGGTCTAAAATTCCAGTATATATTTACATTTTTGTGAAAATCGGATAAAAACAAGGAGTTAAACCTGGAGATCGCTCTATGTGGAGGCTATACTAAAACATGGTTCAACACACACCATATTCGGCTGACCTATTTGTGGTCAGCCGGATTCCAGAAGTCCTAGAAATAAATTCGGGAGTTAGGTCTATATGGGGGCTATTCCAAAACAAGGACCAATACTCACCACCTCTTAATGTTCCTCAAATACCTCTAGAATTCCACTTTCAGACGAATTGGGTGAAAACTACGAATTCTAGAAGTCCAAGAAGTAAAATCGGAAGATCAGTCTATATAGGGGCTATACCAAAACATGGACCGATACGGACCATTTTCGACACACCTCTTTATGGTCCCAAAATACCTCTAGATTTCTAATTTCCGGCAAATTGGATAAAAACTACGGATTCTAGAAGCCCCAGGAATATAGTCGGGAGATAGGTCTATATGGGGGCTATACCAAAACATGGACCGATTGGCACCATGAAGTAAAATCGGGAGATCGGTCTATATGGGGGTTATATCAAAAAAATGGACTGATACACCTCAATTTTGGCACACCTATTTCAATTTCAAGCAAATCGGCTAGAAATTATTGTCTCTAGACGCCCAAGAAGTAAAATCGGGAGATCGGTCTATATGGGGGTTATACCAAAAAATGGACCGATACACCTCAATTTTGGCACACCTATTTGTGGTCCCAAAATACTTCTAGATTTCCAATTTCAGGCAAATCGGGTAATAAATACAGTTTATAGAAGCCCAAGAAGTAAAATCGGGAGATCAGTCTATATGGGGGCTATTCCAAAACATGGACCGATACGGACCATTTTCGACACACCTCTTTATGGTCCTAAAATACCTCTAGATTTCTAATTTCCGGCAAATTGGATAAAAACTACGGATTCTAGAAGCCCCAGGAATAAATTCGGGAGATAGGTCTATATGGGGGCTATACCAAAACATGGACCGATAGGCACCATTTGCAACACACCTATTTGTGGTCTTAAAACACCTCTAGATTTTCAATTTCAAGCAAATCGGCTAGAAAATATTGTCTCTAGACGCCCAAGAAACAAAATTGGGAGATCGGTCTATATGGGCCTATACCACAACATGTACCGATACGGACCATTTTCGACACACCTTTTTATGGTCCAAAAATACCTCCAGATTTCAAATTTCAGGCAAATCGGATAGTAAATACAGTTTCTAGAAGCCCAAAAATAAAATCGGAAGATCGGTCTATATGGAGGCTATTCCTAACCATGGACCGATACACCCCATTTTCGACACACCTCTTTAAGGTCCAAAAGTACTTCCAGATTTTCAATTTCAGGCAAATCGGATAGTAAATACAGTTTCTAGAAGCCCAAGAAGCAAAATCGGGAGATCGGTCTATATGGGGGCTATACCAAAACATGGACCGATGGGCACCATTTTCGGCACACCTTTTTACGGTCCTCAAGTACCTCTAGATTTTTCAATTTCAGGCAAACTAGATAAAAACTACAGTTTTTATAAGCCCAAGACCCCAAATCAGGAACTCGGTTTATATGGGGACTATACCAAAACGTGGACCGATATAGCCCATCTTCGAACTTGAACTGTCTGAAAACAAAAAACAAATCTGTGCCAAATTTCGGGACGATAGCGCCATTATTGAAGGCTTTAGCGTGATTACAACAGACAGACAGACGGACATGCTTATATCGTCTTAGAATTTCTCCCTGTTACACACGGAATGACAAACTTATTATATGTTCTTGGGTGTCTAGAAGCCGTAGTTTTTTTTACGTTTTTGATTTTTTATTCGACTTTAAAATTCAAGTTTGAGCTACTACAAAAAACGTTGAAATTTATACAAAAAATTCTAATTTTTATACGAATTTGTTCGTCATTTATATTTGAAAAAATATATCTTTCAAATTTTATTGTATTATATAGAAATATTTCAATATTTCATTAGAATATTTTCAAATCGTTTTATAAATATTCTATTTCAAAACATAATCATAAATTTCAATTTAATATTGAGTCATCTGTTTTATGTTAATTTCGTATTTGGTTTAACCTCCAATTTTAAAATACAACGCAATTTTATATTTTGTCATCAGTGTAAATCTAAAAATCCATATCATACTACTACTGCATTTAATGGATATATAAGTCCCATACCGTATATACTTCGTTGTCTGCTTGCTTGTACAATGATATATGTTATTTTCTTTATGACTTTGCTCCACTACTTTAGTTTTCGATGTTAGTGCAATTGCATCTCATGTTCATGGTAGCTGATGATATTTCTGCTTATGCCATTGCCTCATTGCTTCTTCCATGCCAATGAAGCGGCAAAGCTGAAGTAAGTGAATGAGTATATGCACCAGAACACTACAAACATTTAACATTATTGGATAGAAGACATCAAGATGCCACACTTTATGGTAAAATAAACAACAACGCCAACAACAACAATAACCGATACAAAGCACAAAATGGTTTTGCTTATGGCTAAAACTAAATGCAAAAAAAAGAAATATATTAAAGGGAAATGTATTGAGAACTATAATAATAATAATAATTTGAGTATGCAGTAAAAACAAAAGAGTTAAGGCACGAAAACATTCTTATATGATAATCAAATTGAGTTCGGCTCTTAAGTCTTTTGAGTAGTAGCCTATGCTATTGGTCTTACATTTGAAGAAGTAAAAAAAAGAAGTATATACGTTACCCTACACAAATCCTACTAATACAAAAAAATAATAGTTAAAAAAAAGACTTAAGACACGAACGCAAATTTACTATGCATTCCAGATAAGTTCGTGTCTTAAATCTTTTGACTAGTAACCAATACATGTCATTTAGCGTTAGTTACAGAAAAGACTTAAGGCACAAACTCAACTTTACTTAGCAATCTAAATAAGTTCTTGTCTTAAGTCTTTTGATTAATACCCAATATTTGTGGATAATTAAAGAAATTTTGCACCAAGAAATAAACAAATTAAATAGAGCTTTGGTTTCTGCGAATGTCAATTCATGTAGTACGTACACAAGCGTGGGACTTGTGGCAGAGTTTTTTAAACAACCTTTTCAATACCGTTTGTTAATGAATATTTAGTTCCTTGGCAGTATCATGGGACGTGGTAATAAAATGGGATTGATATCACTGGAGTTATACGTCTTCAATAAAGATGAATACTACTACTACTACTACTACTATAGGTCTCCCAGGCACGGTTGACACTCGTAACCAAAATAATCTGCCAAAATTTAACGTAAAGCTGCAATTTTTTGTAAACGAGAACATTTTCTGTAAGCATTTGTCAAAAAATTAACTCGTAGTAAAATTAACTCCAATAAACTTCTGTTAACTATCTTCCACCCCTATTGTATAACCCTATAATCAGTTAACTTTAAAACAATATATCCGTCTGTTTCGCTGTATATTTGTGTATAGGGAAAACCGGTAGAAAAGTGTCAAGGCTTTAGCATATTTCATGAGAAGTGGCTTTAACACGTCCCTTTTTACTTTCCGATTCGTTAGTTAGCTCATCCAACCCAACAACATCCAGTCATCCAGCAAGCAAGCTATCCACGATCATACCACCATACCAGTATTCCCCCCCGAATAAGAGTACACTAGGATTAATTCTTATTGAAGGCGGTTGACGTTGTTGTTTCTGGTGTTATTGATGCTGGCTGATGTTCAGATACATGGTAAGAGCCTAGTAGTGGCGGAGATTGGGGGTGGCTTTGATACTGAAACCAATGCCGGTATTAACCATGTGCACTTCTTGTGGTTTGTCGGTGTCGTTGGCGGCTGCTTCTTAACCGGGATCATCGATATTAATCCCATGTCCACATACAAAGAGAGAAACAGAGCAGAGTTGTGGAGTTGTTGGTTTTATGGTACAAAAGCAAAGCATCGTCGTCACTGATCCTCAAAGTATTCGTCCGTGTACATTGTGCTACACACAGTGGCAAAAGATTTATATCACCGCCAATAATGGCATTTTTGTAACGATACGTTTTTTGTCATTATTTTTAAGAGAGTATAAATAAATTTCAATAATTGGAACGATTCGTTTCTTGGCAAAATATGATAAAAACGTCCAAATGGACTTATAAATATTAATGCGAACGCATACTTTGCCATCGCATAGCAATCCAGTGTGGTCAAATAGATACGCATGTTGGTATACAATTTACAAAATTGTAATAATAAATAATTAATATTGCAAACGATCAATAATCATAGATTACAAAAAAGAGGCTTATGACCAAAGGTAATAATCATAAAATTGGGTTATTGTTAGATTTTTTTCATAAATATTATTACATATTAATAAGGCAAAAATTTTCGCAGTATTTTGGTTGTGAACCCAGGGATTTCTTTTTATATTATTCTACTATGCAACCAAGGTAGTAAAAATGTATCTTCACTGAAAAATATTGTGCAAAAATTTGTTATTTATTCACAATATGAAAAATATAAAACAACAAACAATGAAGCCCTGATGGAAGGTTTCGTTTTGATAACAGGGAATTTCACAATGGAAATTCCGCGTGTCCCGAAATCTTATTAGTCTTCAGGAGCTATAATCCCATTTTTTCTGGCTCATTTCTTTCTTATCTATAACTACGAGTACTGCCCGACTTCATTTCCATTTCAATGACAAGCGATATCCTATTTATAGCCGAGTCTGAACGTCGTTTCGCATTCACGGCTGCCACCCGAGCCAAAAATTTTCTACCAAATAAAAAAACTTACTTGCATTTATTAAAAAAAGTTTGCCAAAATTTTATTTCTATAGAAAATTTTGTCATAATTTTTGTCTTATAGAAAATTTTGTAATTTTTTTTTTATATAGGAAATTTTGTAAATATTTTATTTCTATAGGAAATTTTGTTAAAATTTAATTTCTATAGAAAATTTTGTCAACAATTTATTTCTATAAGAAATTATGTCAAAATTGTATTTCTATAGAAACTTTTGTCAAACATTTATTTCTATAGGAAATTTTGTCAACTTTTTATTTCTATAGGAAATTTTGTCAAAATTGTATTCCTCAAGAATTATCAAAATTTTACTTCCATAGAAAATTTTGTCACAATTCTATTTCTATATGAAATTTTGTCAAAATTTTATTTCTATAGAAAATTTTGTCAAAATTTTATTTCTACTGGAAATTTTGTCAAAATTTATTTCTACTGGAAATTTTGTCAAAATTTTATTTCTATAGAAAATTTTGTCAAAATTTTATTTCTACTGGAAATTTTGTCAAAATTTTATTTCTACAGAAAATGTTGTCAAAATTTTAGTCCTAGGGAAAATTTTATCAAAATTTTATTATTAAAGAAAATTTCGTCCATATTTTATGTTTAATGCAATTATGTCAAAATATTATTTTTATATCAAATGTTGTAAAAATTTAATTAACATACTATAGAAAATTTTGTCAAAATTTTACTTCTATAGGAAATTTTGCCAAAATTTTATTTCTATAAAATATATTGTCAACATTTTATTCCTATAACAAATTTTGTCAAACTTCTATTTCTATAGGAAATTTTGTCATAATTTTATTCCCATAGAAATTTCTGTCTAATTTTATTCCTAGACAAAATTTTGTGAAAATTTTATTCCTATACAAAATTCTATTTCTATAGGAAATTTTGTAAAAAAATTTATTTCTATAGGAATTTTTATCAAAATTTTATCCACATAGGAAATTTTGTCAAAATTTTATTTCTATAGAAAATTTTGTCAAACTTTTATTTCGATAGAAAATTTTGTCAAAATTTTACTCCTAGAGAAAATTTTGTCAAAATTTTACTCCTAGAGAAAATTTTGTCAAAATGTTATTCCTATACAAAATTCCATTTCTATAGGTAATTTTGTAAAAATTTTATTTTTATAGACAATTTTGAGAAAATTTTGTCAAATTTTTATTTCTATAAAAGATTTTGTCAAACTTTTATTTCTATTGGAAATTTTATCATTTTTATAGGAAATTTTGCCAAAATTTTATTTCTATAGGAAATTTTGTCAAATTTTTATTCCTAGAGAAAATTTTGTCAAAATTTTGTTCCTATAGGAAATTTTATTCCCATAAAAAATTTTGTAAAAATGCTATTCCTGGAGAAATTTGTATTCCTATAAAAAATTCTATTACTATAGGAAATTTTTTAAAAATTTTATTTCGATATAAAATTTTGTCAAAACTTTATTTCTACAGAAAATTTGTCAAACTTTTATTTCTATAGGAAATTTTGCCAAAATTTTATTTGTATATAAAAATTTTGTTAAAATTTTATTCCTATAAAAAATTTGTCAAACTTCTATTTATATAGGAAATTTTGTCACAATTTTATTTCTATAGGAAATTTTGTCATAATTTTATTCTTAGAGAAAATTTAGTAAAATTTTTTTTCCTATAGGAAATTTTGTAAAAATTTTATTTCCATAAAAAATTTTGTCAAAATTTTATTCCTAGAGAAAATTTTGTGAAAATTTTATTCCTATACAAAATTCTATTTCTATAGGAAATTTTGTAAAAACTTTACTTCTATAGAAAATTTTATCAAAATTTTATTCATATAGGAAATTTTGTCAAAATTTTATTTCTATAAAAAATTTTGTCAAAATTTTACTCCTAGAGAAAATTTTTTCAAAATTTTATTCCTATACAAAATTCTTTTTCTATAGGAAATTTTGTAAAAATTTTATTTTTATAGAAAATTTTGCTAAAATTTTATTTCTATAGAAAATTTTTTCAAAATTTTATTTCTATGGAACATTTTTTCAAAATTTTGTTTCTATAGAAAATTTTTTCAAAATTTTTATTTCTATAGGAAATTTTGTCAAATTTTTATTTCTATAAGAAATTTTGTCAAATTTTTATTTTTATAGGAAATTTTGTCAAATTTTTATGTCTATAGAAATTTTTGTCAAATTTTTTTGTCTATAGGAAATTTTGTCAAAATTTAATTCCTATAGAAAATTTTGTCAAAAGTTTATTTTTATAGGATTTGTTTTCAAATTTTTATTGCTATAGGAAATTTTTTGTCAAAATTTAATTCCTATAGAAAATTTTGTCAACATTTTATTTCTATAGAAAATGTTGTCAAAATTTTATTTCTTTAGAAATTGTTGTCAGAACTTTATTTCTATATGAAATTTTGTCAAAATTAGGAAATCTTGTGAAAACTTTATTCCATTAGAAAATTTTGTCAATATTTTATTTATACCGAAAATTTTTACAAAATTTTATTTCTATAGGAAATTTTTGTCAAAATTTTATTCCTATTGAATATTTTGTCAAAATCTTATTTCTACAAGAAAGTTTGTCAAAATTTTATTCCTATAGAAATTTTTTTCAAAATTTTATTCCTAGAGAAAATGTTGGCAAAATTTTATTTCTATAGGAAATTTTGTTATAAATTTTAATTCTATATGAAATTTTTGCCAACATTTGCAAAAAATTTTATTTCTTTAGGAAATTTTGCAAAATCTTATTCCAATAAAAAATTTTGGCAAAATTTTAATTTAACTTAATTTCACAAATTACCTCATAAGTGGCGAGGAATATCTTGCAAAATCTACCAAACAGGAAAAAATATACCATTTTGTTTGAATTCTACCAACTATGGCAACCATTTTCGCATTGCCAACCAATGACATGGTATCTTATTTTAATAGCCGATTCCGAGGGAATAAGCCACCTCTGAAAAAGTTTTTGGTGTTCGGTCGAAACTGGGATTAAACCCATGAGCCTTTGTATGCAATGCGGCCATGCTAACCATTGCATCGCAGTGGCCCCCATCACCATATTTTCGTGAGGATGCATCATGACTACGAAACAAGATAGGCGATTTTTTTCAACACTTTACTTTAAAGACTTTTATACTCAAATAATTTCTACTCTAGTCGAGTCCTAATTTGGAAATTTAAGTTATCGTTAACATGATTTTAAAGGACTCTTAACGAATATATTATTTTTTTTTCCTAGAATTAGGTTCGCAAAACTTAAATTTAAAAGAGAATTGTGTCTTAAATGTGTCCTTACTTCAATTCTCCGCTTTTTTTGACTCGGAATCAATACCAAAATCATTGGTGTAAATACAAAATCTTTGGAACCGAACATGTTCTTTTTTAGTGTAGAAATAGTCGGAACAAAAGTTGGTCATTCTGACATTTTTATTTACTTCATCACATTTCTGTTATTGAATCATCAATGACAATTTTAATTTGGCAACAATGTCCGTTCTTATTCTTTTCAAAATCTTCCATGTGTAGGTCAGTAGCGCATAGAATGGATCCGCATCTTATTCCTCTCTAAAGCTCCCTAAAAAATCCAAATCTAATTATCCAAAGTGATTACAATTTAATAAATGAAATTCGTTCATAAATTACTATCCAATCTGGAGAGGTTGTAATAACACTTTTCTCTACCATTAAAACGCCACTATTTTATGCATGGACATATCGTAGGCCCACATATCCATCTTCTATTTACCATTGAATTTAAATTGAAATTCCTTTTATTTTCAATGCAATGATGATAGCATTCAACTGAGGATGAAGTAAAACAAACGAAAACACAACAACAATAGCCATACAAAAAGAAAACAATCACTACTGCTGCAACTGGGTGGCTGACTGACAAATATGAAATTTACAACAATTTGTCTTGCAATTTGTTTTGATACTACAGCAATAGCACAGTAGCGCATTCGTAGATAGAAGAGTGAGTAACTACCATAGAATCAATAAAGACACCCCACATTGTCATTGCCCTGGTGGCGGTTGTGGTGGTGGTGACAGTGAATCACGTTCATCGGGATGTTGTTTGAATGGATAATGGTCTGTAATGAATAACAATAGGGAAATATTCTCTCTCTATGTCAGCTTTAAAGCGCTCTCAGTTCAACGATATATGTGACGATTTGTTTGTTACATCTACAATTGTCAAATGTCATTATCATCATCACCATCATCATCATCATCATCGTGATCGACTTTGTTGCTTTGTTAATATTACGATAAGCCACATCATTGTTGTTGTTGTTGTTGTTGTTGTTGTTGTTCACGCCAATATTTAACGTTCATTCATATAACGGAAACCATTTTGATTTGTTTGCTGTTGTTGTTTTGTTATTGGGGGTGTGTCCAATAATCGAAGAGCTGTCTGTGATTCTAGTTGCAGTTCATTGGTTGCC
Source organism: Haematobia irritans (assembly GCF_050003625.1). Lineage (NCBI taxonomy): Eukaryota > Metazoa > Arthropoda > Insecta > Diptera > Muscidae > Haematobia > Haematobia irritans. The sequence goes on from NC_134401.1 coordinate 147,136,053, forward strand.
CCCCATTGGAGGCCTCTTTTAAATACTCAGAGTGTTATTTTTAAATTGAATGGGCTCTCCTCAATGTTGTTTACATATCGCACACACACTCACGTACACACATAAAAGCAAACAAGCTTACAGACACACAAAACAAGCAAAACTAAAATCCCAAACCAGTCAATCTGGTATGTGTTTGGCAGCATCAACAAGCCAGGCAACCAAACCAAATAAAACAACAACCATACGTTGGTTTCAGCTTTAGCCGCATGGTAAATATGGAGAATGGCTATACAAGAGTGTTGTCCATCGTTCCAATAGCCATTAGCACCACACACTTACATCTGCGATGGCATATACATACCTTTACACTTTCAATACCAATACAAATAGGCCATAGAGATTTATATTAACCCGGTTGTTGTCGCTAAATGTACTATATAGGCCTTTATGTGGGTACATAAGGCTACACGTGCAAAGTCTATATACATCAACGGTCCGTTATTACAGATCAATACCAGACATCTTGAGAGCAGAATCCAGACAAAGAAGGATCATGGTGTTGTCTTTAATAGCAAACTTACATGGTGCTACCATTTTCGTTCTATTGTTAGACAATATTACAATAAGTTCAAATCTTTAATCCACTTTTCCGATTGGTTTCCGCTAGAAAATTTTTAATTTTTATACCCTGCGCCACACTGTGGAACAGGATATTATAAGTTAGTGCATATGTTTGCAACACCCAGAAGGAGACGAGATAGACACATGGTGTCTTTGGCAAAAATGCTCAGGTTGGGATCCTGAGTCGATATAGCCATGTCCGTGAACACATTTTTGTAATCAAAGTCTAGGTCGCAGTTTTAGTCCAATCGACTTCAAATTTGGCACAAGTATGTTCAGAATAGAACCCTATTGAATTTGGAAGAAATCGGTTCAGATTTAGATATAGCTCCCATATATATATTTCGCCCGATATGGACTTATATGGCCCCAGAAGCCAGAGTTTTACCCTAATTTGCTTAAAATTTTGCACAAGAAGAACAAGTAGTACTACAGTCAAGTGTGCCAAATTTTATTGAAATCGGTTCAGATTTAGATATAGCTCCCATATATATCTTTCGCCCGATATGGACTAATACGGTCCCAGAAGCCATAGTTTTACCCCAATTTGGTTAAAATTTTGCAGTAGGAGTACAATTAGTAGTGTAGTCGAGTGTGCCAAATTTTATTGAAATCGGTTCAGATTTAGATATAGCTCCCATATATATGGTTCGCCCGATTTACACTCATATGACCACAGTGGCCAATCTTTTACTCCGATTTAATTGAAATTTTGCACAGGGAGTAGAATTAGCATTGTAGCTATGCTTACCAAATTTGGTTGAAATCGGTTCAGATTTAGATATATCTCCCATATATAGCTTTCGCCCAATTTACACTCATATGACCACAGAGGCCATTTTTTTGCTCCAATTTAGTTGAAATTTTGCACAGGGAGTAGAAATAGCAGTGTAGCTATGCGTGCCAAAGTTGGTTGAAATCGGTGCAGATTTAGATATATCTCCCATATATAGCTTTCGCCCGATTTACACTCATATAACCACAGAGGCCAATTTTTAACTCCGATTTAGTTGAAATTTTGCCCAGGGATTAGAATTAGCATTGTAGCTATGTGTGCCAAATTTGGTTGAAATCGGTTAAGATTTAAATATAGCTCCCATATATATCGTTTGCCCGATTTACACTCATATGACCACAGTGACCAATCTTTTGCCCCGATTTAGTTGAAATTTTGCACAGGGAGTAGAATTAGCATTGTAGCTATGCGTGCCATATTTGGTTGAAATCGGTTCAGATTTAGATATATCTCCCATATATAGCTTTCGCCCGATTTACACTCTATGACCATAGAGGCCAATTTTTAACTCCGATTTAGTTGAAATTTTGCCCAGGGATTAGAATTAGCATTGTAGCTATGTGTGCCAAATTTGGTTGAAATCGGTTCAGATTTAGATATAGCTCCCATATATATGTTTTTCTGATTTCGACAAAAATGGTCAAAATACCAACATTTTCCGTGTAAGATCGCCATTGCTTAGTCGAAAAGTTGTAAAAATGACTCTGATTTCCTAAACTTCTAATACATATATATCGAGCTATAAATCATAAATAAACTTTTCGAAGTTTTCTTAAAATTGCTTCAGATTTAAATGTTTCCCATATATTTTTATTAACATTGTGTTCCACCCTAGTGCATTAGCCGACTTAAATTTTGAGTCTATAGATTTTGTAGAAGTCTATCAAATTCTGTCCAGATCGAGTGATATTTAAATGTATGTATTTGGGACAAACCTTTATATATAGCCCCAACACATTTGACGGATGGTATGGTATCGAAAATTTAGATCTACAAAGTGGTGCAGGGTATAATATAGTCGGCCCCGACCGACTTTAGACTTTCCTTACTTGTTTTTTCTGTCGCTTTTGATTCAGTTTTGTTTCAGAGCTCATCAAAGATGGACAAACTAAGACCAAATGCGCTATATTTCACAGTTTTTCTTCCGTAAGGGTGAAAGCGTCAGGTGGCTCAAAATTTGGGGCAATGCCCATTTTCGATAAAACGCCTTTTTGACAAAAACAAAAGTTTCGACTTTTGAACTTCGCTTTTATGGGGATCTATCAAACTTCAATGAAAATTAGAAAGATGGACATCGAACTGAAAGGCGTCGTGACGAAGCTAAAAATTTATAAAAAAAAAGTCGTGGAATGGAAAATTGACCTTTCAATAACCACAAAAATCGAAGGTCGACTTTCTCTTAATTTTGAAATGTTGAAAAATCGACTCTTTCCTTTTTGAAAAAAATCGACTTTTGCCAAAGTGGTGTAGTCGAAAGGCGACTTTTTAAATTAAATAAATAGTCGAAAAATGCAGTTTTTGATTCTCATTACAATCCCTATAATATGCTAAACTGCAGTCCAAATTTGCTTATAAACCCCAAACCAAATTTCCTTAATGAAAAACTGCCACTTATGTTTACATTTTATCACAAAACATTAATTTAAAATAAATATGCTTTGATATTTCTTGTTAGCACCATATTACATAGTGTTCTTGGCCTTCTTTAGTTCCACTCGTGGTTGTTGTTATTATTTCTTAATTTAAACAACCAATGAGAAACCAAAACATAATCCAGCCTAAACGAATATACACAGCATCTCTGGATATAAAACAAAACCCAAAGATGTTACACACACACTTTCTCACTTAAATGAGAACTCGAATAAGGCTGAGAGTGCCAGAAACCATAAACATTGAGGAAACTCAGAGCATGGGGAATGTGAGTGGCCAGAAAGACTCCATAACAGTAATTAAGGTAATTAAGTAGAACTAGAAAGAGACCCATTCAGAGATAATGTTGTTGTATATAAAACTAACATTCACGAAGAGGGCATCTCATCTCAAACGAACGCATACGAGTGCGTATGGATGCTAGTTTGTCGAATGATTGGTCATCTGATGTGTGTAAAGGGGGCATTCTCATGGACAAAATGAAACGAATACATCCAAAGCTGCACACACACAAACATTTCACAATTAATTTTCCATCCATTGATGCAGTTGTTGGTAGGTAACATGGGTTATTTTTCTTTTTTTTTGTGTTCATTTAAATTGCATGGTATGAGGGAATGTTTTTTTTTTGTTCTTATTTTATTTATTGAGGCTATAGGTCGTCGTCGTTGTTGTCTTTATGCTGATGTTGATCATTGTATCTATCAGAGTTTTGTTTCATGAATATATTTTCTCTTAACTCAAGCGATGTGATGATGGCGGTGATGTCGTTGTGTGTTTTTCTGTAATATTTCTTTGGTTAATGCCAAACGCAGTAGACCTAATTCTCACAGCACTGTGCGCAGCCGCATTGTTAAGATGTAAAACCACACCACCACCAACAACAACAACAACAGCAATGTAGTCATTAAAGAAATAGAAAAAAATAAAAAAATAACTGCCTGCAGAGAAACCTAGAAAAGTCACAAAACACAAACTTTTGCGACAACCCACAGTGGATTGATACTAGAAGAAAATAAAATAGTCATTTAAAACAGATTGGAATATCCATACTAAAAAGCATATGAAGACTCAAAAAAATAAAATAAAAAATATTTTATCGATTTAAAATTTTTACTTTTGGTTTCGGAAGCAGTTCAAAATTGGCGCAGAAGCGATAAATTTATCATGGGCTTGTCCATGGGATGTCCCCCATTTCAACAGCCGTTACATTGAATCACTTCTTAAGGTGTGATCCGAATTCAGTGTTTTGGATGTGAATTAAAAAAATTTTGTAATATTTTGCAAAATAAATAACTTTTATAGTTTTTTTTTTTAAGATTTTTAAAGTATTCTAGCGCTTATCTGAAATGATTGACCTCAACGATTTTAAAAAATTCGTTATATTCCTAGAAAGGATTTAATTTTTTTTTCGACAAAATTTAAATACTTTGTACCATTTTATAAATTCTTACTCTGTTTTTAACCTATTGAAGGCAAAGGAAATAAAAATTACCCATAACAAATATGAAAAAATAGAGTTATAAAAAAATTAATTAAAACAATTTGCTGTGTAGTCAAAATAAAGAACATTTTTGGGATAGCATTTTTGGAAGAACTTACAAATTGGAAACTTCCAAATTTTTTGCTGGGTATTTAAACAATGGAAATATAAGATAAAATGGTCATTACATTACAAGGAGTACATGGAGTTGATTAATCCAGAGCATTGACATAGTTAGGGGTTCCTGATGCCCAGGATAAGTCATACGCAGAAAAGCTTCGTCCCCACCCAAAATGATTTAATTTTCCCCCATCAGAAATCCATTGTTTTGCAATATGTGGCGTTATTTGTCTGTATCTTGCGATTTCCTGACAGTTTTCAGATTGGATGATTAAGTTTTTTTTTTTTGTTTGACCCTGCGTCTAGACCAGATACACCATTCTCTGGAAGACCAATTGTTAACAATTTCGATAAAACATATACTTTGTCGAGTCTGACGCTCTTGTAATCATTCTTTCGATAGTCCAAGAGCTAAAGACAGCACAAAAGTCGTTTGGAACCAATCGAAGAAGACTGGATACAAAAAGAAGTTCAATGTATGAATGCCATACAAGTTAAAAAATAAATCTCATGGGCCAAACTTCCATTTGCGAATTGCTTTTGAAACGCATCAAAATCGAATGATTTTTTTAGCGGTTGGTAATAGGTGATTAAAAGGAGATCACTTACAAAAAATCTCAAGCGAAATCGACGGTTATCCGTAGAAGCCAAGATTATAGCTTTGTTGTGTTGTTGGTGGTATATGCAGGAAATTATCGACCATGAGCACCAGATTCTGAGCAAACAATTTGACAAAGAATTCAACTGAAAATTTTTACCTTCGATTAGACGTCAGGGGTAATAATATGGGCCGCCGTAATGGCCGATGGTGGCATTCCGCTCGTATTTATCGACCGTGGGGTCAAAATAAATGACGGTAATTGTCGTGAAAAAGTCCTAAAGACAGTAGTGAAGCCCTGGCCCCAAAAGTTGTAACTGAAGCATGAAAATCTACCCCAAAGCAAAATTAGGGCTCATTTTCACTTTTGATTTAATCGAATGTGAGAAAATGAACTCTAACTGTTGATTCCAGTTAGCCAACATATGGACTCTGTCCATAAGATAAGGTCTTATAAGGCAAACTCTTAACTCGAAACTGTATTTTCAACAATTACAGTGTCTGGATGTAGAAATAGGAGTGGAATTCCGCCCATGTTTCTGTTCGTGGCAACAGGAATTGAGTTCCATTAGGACAACCCAGGGCCACTCAAATCAATAGTGACTCGTCAGTAGCTTCGACAGTTTTGTAGGTCGGGTTTTAGGCATCCACCTTACAGTCCATACCTCACACAAAAAAATATTTTTTGTCTTCAATCACGAAATTAATTGATCCAATTACTTTTGAATTGAAATGTCTTCAATCACAGAAATGATAATATCAATTAAAAATGTAATTGATCCAATTAAAAAATTAATTGATATTATTAATTTTTGTTTCAATTAAAAAATTTGTTGAATCAATTAAATTTTTAATTGAATATTTTTATACCCTGCGCCACATTGTGGACCAGGGTATTATAAGTTAGTGCATATGTTTACAACATCCAGAAGGAGACGAGATAGGCACATGGTGTCTTTGGAAAAAATGCTCAGGGTAGGCTCCTGAGTCGATATAGCCATGTCCGTCTGTCCGTGAACACATTTTTGCAATCAAAGTCTAGGCCGCAGTTTTAGTCCAATCGAATTCAAATTTGGCACAAGTATGTTCAGAATAGAACCCTATTGATTTTGGAAGAAATCGGTTCAGATTTAGATATAGCTCCCATATATATATTTCGCCCGACATGGACTTATATGGTCCCAGAAGCCAGAGTTTTACCCTAATTTGCTTAAAATTTTGCACAAGAAGAACAATTAGTACTATAGTCAAGTGTGTCAAATTTTATTGAAATCGGTTCAGATTTAGATATAGCTCCCATATATATATTTCGCCCGATATGGACTAATACGGTCCTAGAAGCCAGAGTTTTATCCCAATTTGGTTGAAATTTTGAAATAGGAGTACAATTAGTAGTGTAGTCAAGTGTGCAAAATTTTATTGAAATCGGTTCAGATATAGATATAGCTCCCATATATAGCTTTCGCCCGATTGACACTCATATGACCACAGAGGCCAATTTTTAACGCCGATTTAGTTGAAATTTTGCACAGGGAGTAGAATTAGCAATGTAGTTATGCGTGCCTAATTTGGTTGAAATCGGTTCAGATATAGATATAGCTCCCATATATAGCTTTCGACCGATTTACACTCATATGACCACAGGGGCCAATTTTTTGCTCCGATTTAGTTGAAATTTTGCACTGAGATTAGAATTAACATTGTAGCTATGCGTGCCAAATTTGGTTAAAATCGGTTCAGATTTAGATATAGCTCCCATATATAGCTTTCGCCCGATTTACACTTATATGACCACAGTGGCCAATTTTAACTCCGATTTAGTTGAAATTTTTCACAGGGAGTAGAATTAACATTGTAGCTATGCGTGCCAAATTTGGTTGAAATCGGTTCAGATTTAGATATAGCTCCCATATATAGCTTTCGCCCGATTTACACTCATATGACCACAGGGGCCAATTTTTTGCTCCGATTTAGTTGAAATTTTGCACAGGGAGTAGAATTAACATTGTAGCTATGCGTGCCTAATTTGGTTGAAATTGGTTCAGATATAGATATAGCTCCCATATATAGCTTTCGCCCGATTTACACTCATATGACCACAGAGGCCAATTTTTAACTCCGATTTAGTTGAAATTTTGCACAGGGAGTAGAATTAGCATTGTAGCTATGCGTGCTAAATTTGGTTGACATCGGTTCAGATTTAGATATATCTCCTATATATAGCTTTCGCCCGATTTACACTCATAAGACCACAGAGGCCAATTTTTAACTCCGATTTAGTTGAAATTTTGCACAGGGAGTAGAATTAGCATTGTAGCTATGCGTGCCTAATTTGGTTGAAATCGGTTCAGATATAGATATAGCTCCCATATATAGCTTTCGCCCGATTTACACTCATATGACCACAGTGGCCAATTTTTAACTCCGATTTAGTTGAAATTTTGCACAGGGAGTAGAATTAGCATTGTAGCTATGCGTGCCAAATTTGGTTGAAATCGGTTCAGATTTTGATATAGCTCCCATATATATGTTTTTCTGATTTCGACAAAAATGGTCAAAATACCAACATTTTCCTTGTAAAATCGCCACTGCTTAGTCGAAAAGTTGTAAAAATGACTCTAATTTTTCTAAACTTTTAATACATATATATCGAGTGATAAATCATAAATAAACTTTTGCGAAGTTTCCTTAAAATTACTTCAGATTTAAATGTTTCCCATATTTTTTTATTAACATTGTGTTCCACCCTAGTGCATTAGCCGACTTATATAGATTTTGTAGAAGTCTATCAAATGCTGTCCAGATCGAGTGATATTTAAATGTATGTATTTGGGACAAACATTTATATATAGCCCCCAACACGGATGTGATATTGTATCGAAAATTTAGATTTACAAAGTGGTGCAGGGTATAATATAGTCGGCCCCGCCCGACTTGAAACTTTCCTTACTTGTTTAAAACTCAATTAAGATTTTAATTGAAAAACATGTTCGTGAAATTTTTTTCTGTGTATGTGAACATTATCAGCCATATCCACAAAAGAGAGGTTCGCAAGTAAATTCCTCTAAAACTCAAAATATTTGCAAACTTACTTCTTTCGTTTTTATTGGCGGTCACACTGTGCGTCTATAATAAAATCGAAGAAATCAACGGAGCCCAGCGTTCAAGATTTGGCAAAAAAAAAGGCACAGCCACCACAATGGCCACAGCCCGAAAGTCAGTCAGTCATACAGACAGACAGACAGACAGGCAGTCAAGTTGCCATAGTTCAGATCATGAAATACTAAATTAATGTATTTATCATTTACTACATGAACCATGACATACATACGCTTATAAATATGTAAGTGTGTATGGAGCATATACAAAACTCCATACCATTCACCCACCTTGCCAACCCGCTGTGATGAGAATGTAAAACATATACACATACATATATACATACAAACTCATTTAAGGTAAATATGTAGTGCATAGTAAAATATTATTAGGTATGGAATATAAGACTTAGATATTCTCGTCTACCCCCCGTCTCTCTATACTCAGTTTGAATAGAGCAATAGAGAGCAAGAGAGCCCATCATACAAGCCGCCAAATCAGACAAATACAGATGCTCAAGCGATCCAAATTTGTACTATAATGACAATGATGGCAATATTATGATGAAAATTGACCCCCCTCTGTCATCATTTGAAAATATAAATAAATCATCCAGACGATTTGTCCGTCTATCTGTGTTTCCATCTTCCCCATCTAATGTTGCGATGTGCCAGTAACGATTCGTCTCATCTTTTATTTTATCTATCCATGGTCTCTTGAGTTCAGTTTTAGTCGAAGAGGGTGATGTCTACCTACTTTCACCTAAAACAAAAGTGTTCGCCATAAAATCCTCTTAAAATGAAGTTTAAGTTCTTTGGGTCGACATCATTAAATTTAACCGAAATGAATTAATTATTACAGCAAAACAAAAATATTCAAGGAAATTTAATAAAAACAAAAACAACAACAAAAACAGTGTTGAATGTAGCAGCAGTAGCAACAGCAAAAAAAGCACAACAAAATATGAATTTGCACATAAATCATGGTCTTGATTGTATTGCGTGCCGAAAACTCCGACAGATTTGGGCAATGTTTACCAAGTAGTGCCATTTCTATGGTTTCTGATTAAATTTTTCGAACAAATAGACGAGTAATAAAATGTCAGAAGAAAAAATGTGTTTTTTTTTTGTATAGATTACGAAATTCGGTCATAATTATGACCATCAATGAAAAATAGTGAAAAAACTGAGTGTTTTAGGAGTATTGCAAGAGTGATATTCGTATTATTTTGTTTCTACCTAATGTGAAGGCGAGAGCATCCACGGATTCCAGAAAAATTTTAGAAGAGCAATATAGGCCGTTGATTAGGGCTACACATTTTGCCGATTTATCGTCATTTTGACGATTTTTGACTCAAAAAATTGCAAATGCCGATTTTTATCGATTTTGGTTTGCCGATTTGGTTTAGATAAAGTTCATCGTATGGCGGGTTTGTGTATTTCAGGCGCATTCAGCAAGACAGGAACAAATTCCCTTAATGTCATGCTGCATCTATTGCCTTTAGACATTTTGGCCAAACAGTCAGCTGCAACAACGGCTGTGCGGTTGCGCGAACTATCGCTGTGGTTGAAAAAAGGTTACGGTCACAGTTCTGTCCTCAAAATAATGCCAGATGTGCCTAACGTAGTGGATTACACTTTGGCGAGTCCACTTTTCGACAAAAAGTTTGAGACTCTAATCCCCAACAGTGAGGCGTGTTGCACACAGACCCCGGGGAATAAAGAATATATGGATTTCTACACTGATGGCTCCAAATTGGATGGACAAGTGGGTTTCGGAGTATATTCTAGTGATCTGGAACTTCGAATAGCGAAAAGATTACCTAATCACTGTAGTGTTTTTCAGGCTGAAATATTAGCAATAAGAGAGGTGGCGAATTGGCTGAGAAGTAATGTTCCAAAAAATGTGGGCATTAATATATACTCAGGCAGTCAACCTGCAATAAAATCCTTGGACTCTGTGTTCCTCAATTCGAAAACGGCCATCGACTGCCGCAAATCTCTAAATGAGATGGCTGAGCAGTACAATATTCACCTAATATGGGTGCCTGGCCATAGGAACATACCGGGGAACTGCGAAGCGGATGAGTTGGCAAGGCTAGGGACTACCTTACATATTCCAGGGGAACTAGAATTTGTTGGTATGCCCCTAGCTACCTGCAAGCTCATGCTGCGTGAGAAGGCTGTTATGATGGCAAATGTTCGATGGGAGAATTGCAAGGGTTGTAACGACACCAAGCAAATATGGCCCCATTTCAACTTAAACCGCACACTAGATAGGCTAATGTTCTCGAGACGTCAGATATCACTCCTGATATCTGCTATAACGGGTCGCTGCCTGATAGGCGATTTTGCAAAAACTATTGGCGCGAAGTATAATGACTATTGTATGAGCTGTCATGATGCGGAGGAAAAATAATCAATTAAACACCTCTTGTGTGAGTGTCCTACATTTTGTGTAAAGCGCAAGCAACTTTTAGGAGCATATTGCTTCAGATTACTGGCGGATCTGGAAAACGTTAACTTAAGCAGTCTGCTAATGTTTTTGGAACAATCTGGTTGGTTCAACAAAGAAAAATAATCAAGAAGGTTCAGCGGTTAAAACTAGAAGTGCCCATATGTAATAGGTACTTTTAGTTAATGTGGTATCACAATGGACTGAATAGTCTAAGTGAGCCTGAATCTTAATCGGGCTGCCACTTTAACCTAACCTAACCTAACCTACCTCGAAAATGACGATATTAGCTCCGTTAAAAAATTTTATAGAATTCATTTGTTCACCCCGAAAATTCAGCAAAAGAGAGACGGAGAGAGCCTACATTTATCAGTTGTCAGATATATAAATTGCAAGTAAGGACATTATGGCCTAATTTCGGCAAACCGGGTGATACATATATGGGAGCTATATCTTAATCTTAACTGATTTGGATGGGTAAATAATTAAGGTCTTTACGGCCAAATTTGGGAACATTGGGCAAATTTTGCGTACTTTAAGAAATCGGGTGAAAGAATATATCGGAGCTATATCTAAATTTGATCCGATTTTCAATAGCGTGTGCCAAAACAACGCACGCAAGTTTCATCAAAATTGGTTAATAATTGCAATCGGAATTCTGCGATTACCAAATACGTGGACAGGAGGATTTACGTACGAAGGGATAGATGAACTCAGGAAGTAATTGTGAGTCGATCAGTATATATTTTATGGGGTCTAAAATAAATGTTTATGGTAGGCACATTTTTTTTTTGCAGATTTTGTGCCCTAATCACTATGTGGTTTTAATGTTTTAGAAGCGGAAATGTTGAATATGCAAATAGTTACTGGATGGGGCTCAAGTATTTTTGGGCTATGACTTACTCAGAATGCGTAATACAAACATGTACTAATTATAATAGAATTGTAATACATTACAAAAATATACATATGTGAACTATCTGATAAAACCATCAAAAAATTGAATAAATGTGTTACTGAATTAGTAGCTAATTTTTGAGAAAATAATTTTTATATTATTTTTCGGATTGCATAGCATAGCATTGCATGAATATGTTTTGTGTTTTAATGTTATTTTTATAAAAACTGAATTTAAAATATATAGTAATTTTCGGTTTTTTATATCAAATGAATACTTTTGTTTTGATTTTAACCAAAACATATGTTTTATTTTATATTATTGAAGTTCCCGATTTTTTGACGATTTTTAAGATTAATGTGCCGATTATGACGATTTTTCTTGAAATTTTATTGGCAGTCCTGCCGTTGATTCGTTTCTTGTTTTTAGAAGGTAATTAGAGACAAAAGTCGAAAATCGACTTTTCATATTCGTCCAATCTACTTTTGATGTAAATTCATTATAATCGACTAACCGACTTTATATATTGGCCAAAATCGACTAGTCGGCTTTTGATGTTGACTAATATCGATTTGTAATGGAAAACTCGCTTAGTTATTTGAGAGCGGTACACTCACAAAAAGTGAACTCTCTATTTCACTAAAGCCAATTTAACTATATTTTAAGTCATGGAATTATTATATTTGGAGAACGTTTCCTTTACTATAATAATTCTTTGTGTACGTTAGTTAAATGAACTAAAAAACGGGGAAAAAATTATACACAAATGAAGCATTAAGATTTACTAAATTCGTACTTCTTACAAAATAACTCATTATATTTTAAAATTTGTAATTTTTAATGCAAATGCACCCATCTTGAACTTCGTATGGAACTAAAGACATTCTTGCAATTTTTAAGCCCAATTTTTCATTCAAACTTCAAAATTTTCTTTAAGAAGTACAAACAACTAATTATATCTAATAAATTTTCTTGAATTTGTCGGAAAAATATTTCTCAAGCTCGAAAAAACATAGAATTTTCATTTGGAAAAATATTTACTTATTTTTGTGGTATCGGCGTCACTGTTTTTTTTTCAGTGTACATATGTAATACAAATCTTTTTATGGTAAAAATGAGGATTCGGCAGGATACCTTTTATTTGAAAAAATTTTCCCGTGAAGCCTACTGATAATTTCTATGATCCAGGAAACGTAGACTGAAAAAAATATTTACGGGATATTAAAGATTACGCAACCAAATTTCAGGATGACCAATTTACAAAATATTTCTTTAAAATAATATGAAATTTTAATTAGAATAAAGTCTATAATCCTTGCTTTTTTATTAAATTTATGTCAAATTTTGGAAATTTGCGACCCTCCGTTAAAGTCGTATGTCTTTAAGGCAAATTTTCTTTAAAGTATAGAAACACATTTTTGATTTAAAGAAATCGTCCTTAAATTATCTGAAATATGGAATCTTTATATTTAATATATATTTGGAATTATATTTTTGGAATTAGGGAAACATTTTTTGCTTTGAATTATCTGTTATAATTAGGATTTTTAAATTGGCATTTGTTTGTACGTGAATAGCATTATTAATATACCACGAAAAGAGAATGAAAATTCGATAGATGTGATCTGTATCCTAATTTTAATGTTATTGACCATAGATTTAAAGCCAGATAGGTCGTTAAAAAATGTCGGAATCCATACCAAAATCCTTAAGCGAAGGTCAACATCTTTGGACAGAAGTAAACCTTTTTTAAGTGTATACGTACAGATATTCCGTACACATGTACCCAAAATTACCAGCATTTCTCATTATTTACCCAAGGCTCGTTGATGTAAATTATCCAAGATTTTATAGTGGTTCATTCTAGTATTAGGGATTTTTCGCCAAATTGGCGATTTTCTTGCATGGATGTAGACGACATTTTTGAGTCGGGGATTTGTTCAAATTTGTTATTACAAATGGAGCTTTTGGAGAAAAAATGGATGCATGGTATAAGCTCTATTTTACACTTTACACTGCTTGGCTAAGATATTTTTCTACTATTATGAAATCATTTCAAGACTGATACGGCTCTAAATATGGTCGGCTTCCCAGCGTATATCCTGACCATATATGCCATAAATATAGATATAATAAAGATGATTCGTCGACCGATCTAGCATTTGCAATCTTGACAATTTTGTCAAAATTTTACTTCTATAGAAAATGTTGTCAACATTTTAATTCAATAGAAAATTTTGTCAAAATTTTATTTCTATAGATAATTTTGTCAAAATTGTATTTCTATAGAAAATTTTGACAGCATTTTTTTTTCTATAGAAAATTTTGTCGAAATTTTATTTCAATTGAAAATTTTGTCAAAATTGTATTTCTCTAGAAAACTGTGTCCAAATTTTATTTCTATAGAAAATTTTGTCAAAATTTTATTTCTACAGAATATTTTGTCAAAATTTTATTTCTATAGAAAATTTTGTCAAAATTTTATTTCTATAGATAATTTTGTCAAAATTGTATTTCTATAGAAAATTTTGACAGCATTTTTTTTCTATAGAAAATTTTGTCGAAATTTTATTTCAATTGAAAATTTTGTCAAAATTGTATTTCTCTAGAAAACTGTATCCAAATTTTATTTCTATAGAAAATTTTGTCAAAATTTTATTTCTACAGAATATTTTGTCAAAATTTTATTTCTATAGAAAATTTTGTCAATATTTTATTTCTATAGAAAATTTTGTCAATATTTTATTTCTATAGAAAATTTTGACAATATTTTTTTCTATAGAAAATTTTGTCAAAATTGTATTTCTATAGAAAATTTTGTCGAAATTTTATTCCTATAAAAAATTTTGTCAAAATTTTATTTCTCTAGAAAATTGTGTCAAAATTGTATTTCTATAGAAAATTTTGTCAAAATTTTATTTCTATAGAAAATTTTGTCAAAATTTTATTTCTATTGAAAATTTTGTCAAAATTTTATTATTTGTTTCTATAAAAAATTTTGTCAAAATTTCATTTCTATACGAAATTTAATATTTTTTTTCTATTAAAAATTTTATCAAAATATTATTGGAGAGGAATATTTTGCAAAATCTTCCAAAACATCAAGAATTCTACCTATCTACCAAACAGTAAAAAATCTACCATTTTTGGTAGAATTCTACCAACAGTTGGAGCCGTGTTGGGGATTCAAAAGTCGTTCTAAAAAATTGGAGCATGGTTCAATGTAATCTGCTCCGGCCAACTTTAGATTTTCCTTACTTGGTTATTATAGGCTAAATACTTGTCGGACCTCCCTTAAATGATGTGGTATGTCCCATTTGCAATTTTCGTAAAGATCGGCTTTAATTGTCGACTTTGTGGCTTTATGTTAAATATATTATGTTATTCCCCATATAATGAGGGGGTAATCCCTTCTTATAGTAAATTGTCTTTCGGTCACTTATTGGTTGGTGTCATTGCTAATAAAGTTGTACTTGTTTTTTTTTTTAGTTTTTTATTTTTATTTTTTGGTAGCCGATAGATTTTATTATTGTCGCTTTAACCGCCAATGGCGACCTACGACGTTGGTGACGACTTTGTTTTCGCTTTTGTCGACGTTGTTTATCGTTACGTGGTGGTGTTGTTGTTGTTGTCTTTTTAATTATAACCAAGTGAAACGTAGATACATATCTTTCAGATAATAACCATAATAAATAAAGCCTTACATGAGAGTCTCGTAGTAAATGAATGTGGTTGTGCGTGTATGTGTGCATGACTATGTGCACTATAAATTTTCCCTATGCAATTGCAAGTAAGTAGCAAATGCAATGACGGCAACAACAACAACAAACTCAATCTCATTTTTATACCTATAAAACAGATTCATGCCTAGAGTCATACACACACACACATGTATGTAGTACATACAACCTTATAGATTTAATTACCACCTTAACAAGAGACAACTTGTAGCTATGCAGATTTTACATTAGAGATCTAAATTTTAATTTACAATTTTCTTAACGGACACCTGCACTTCCATTTGCAATGGGAAAATAGGTAACAAAACTCAAAGTAATCTTAAAACATAAAGTGTCATGAAATGACTCAACATATTTATAGTTTTGTTGTTTACAATATACCATAGACCAAAGGCTTTATCCGTATTCGTATTGCTTGTATAAATTACGAT
The DNA here is from genome assembly GCF_050003625.1 of Haematobia irritans. NCBI lineage: Eukaryota > Metazoa > Arthropoda > Insecta > Diptera > Muscidae > Haematobia > Haematobia irritans. The sequence continues at coordinate 147,151,928 of NC_134401.1, forward strand.
TTAAAGTCTATACTTAATTCAGTCTTTTGAGATATACCTAGATGAGATTTTATACGTATGTATATTAAACAAAAAAAACATACAAGACCATGTTTTATCACCAACTATATATAGATATTAAAAAAATTAAAACATTTTTTAACCAAAAAAATCATTGTTTATTCAAAACTTAATTTTTGAGAGGGGAAATTTACTTATTTAATTTTGTTTTGTTTTTTTTTTCTTCGTATCGTTGGGTGTTATGCGAGAGAAACTAATAAGAATTAATCATTTTAATTCTCCCATGGAACGTATGAGTATTGCAATTATAGTATAACTATGACATATTCATCATACATCTAGAGGATAAAATCAGTATTGCATTACTTCCTAAATTTTGAATGGACGTATCATTTTTATAGACATACAATTTGGCAAAATTTTCTATAGAAATAAAATTGTGACAAAATTTTCTATAGAAATAAAATTTTGACAAAATTTTCCATAGAAATAAAATTTTGACAAAATTTTCTATAGAAATAAATTTTTTACAAAATTTTCTATGGAAATAAAATTTTGACAAAATTTTCTATAGAAATAAAATTTGGACAAAATTTTCCATAGAAATAAAATTTTCACAAAATTTTCTATAGATATAAAATTTTGACAAAATTTTCCATAGAAATAAAATTTTGACAAAATTGTCTACAGAAATAAAATTTTGACAAAATTTTTTATAGAAATAAAATTTTGACAAAATTTTTTATAGAAATAAAATTTTGACAAAATTTTCTGTATAAATAAAATTATGACAAAATTGTCTATAGAAATAAAATTTTGACAAAATGTTCTATAGAAATAAAATTTTGACACAATTTTTTGTAGAAATAAAATTTCGACAAAATTTTCTATAGAAACAAAATTTCGACAAATTGTTCTATAGAAATAAAATATTGACAAAATTTTCTATAGAAACAAAATTTTCTATAGAAATACAATTTTGAAAAAATTGCCTATAGAAATAAATTTTTGACAAATTTTCTATAGAAATAAAATTTTGACAAAATTTTCTATAGAAATAAAATTTTGACAAAATTGTCTATAGAAATAAAATTTTGACAAAATTTTCTTTAGAAATAAAATTTTCTATAGAAATAAAATTGTGACAAAATTTTCCATAGAAATAAAATTTTTTACAAAATTTTCTATAGAAATAAAATTTTGACAAAAATTTTTAACCAAAAAAATCATTGTTTATTCAAAACTTAATTTTTAAGAGGGGAAATTTATTTATTTAATTCTGTTTTGTTTTTTTTTTCTTCTTTTGGGTGTTATGCGAGAGAAACTAATAAGAAGTAATAATTCTCCCATGGAACGTATGAGTATTGTAATTATAGTATAACTATGACATATTCATCATAAGTCTAGAGGATAAAATCAGTATTGCATTATTTCCTAAAATTTAAAATTTTCCTAAAATTCATTTTTATAGACATACAATTTGGCAAAATTTTCTATAGAAATAAAATTTTGACAAAATACTCTAGAGAAATAAAATTGTGACAAAATTTTCCATAGAAATAAAATTTTTTACAAAATTTTCTATGGAAATAAAATTTGGACAAAATTTTCTATAGAAATAAAATTTGGACAAAATTTTCTATAGAAATACAATTTTGATAACACTTTCAATAGAAATAAAATTTTGACAAAATTTTCTACAGAAATAAAATTTTGACAAAATTTTCTATAGAAATAAAATTTTGACAAAATTTTCTATAGAAATAAAACTTTGACAAAATTTACTATAGAAACAAAATTTTGACAAAATTTTTCATAGAAATAAAATTTTGACAAAATTTTCTATAGAAATAAAATTTTGACAAAATGTTCTATAGAAATAAAATTTTCACACAATTTTTTGTAGAAATAAAATTTCGACAAAATTTTCTATAGAAATAAAATTTTGACAAAATTTTCTATAGAAATACAATTTTGACAAAATTTTCTATAGAAATAAAATTTTGACAAAATTTTCTATAGAAACGAAATTTTGACAAAATTTTCTATAGAAATAATTTTTTGACAAATTTTCTATAGAAATAAAATTTTATAGAAAAAAAATTTTGACAAAATTGTCTATAGAAATAAAATTTTGACAAAATTTTCTATAGAAATACAATTGTCACAAAATTTTCTATAGAAATAAAATTTTGAAAAATATTTCTATAGAAATAAAATTTTGACAAAATTTTCTACAGAAATAAAATTTTGACAAAATTTTCTACAGAAATAAAATTTTGACAAGATTTCATACAAGAATAAAATTTTGACAAAATTTTCTGTAAGAATAAAATGTTGACAAAATATTCTCTAGGAATAAAATGTTGACAAATTTTTTTAGGAATAAAATTTTAACAAAATTCTCTCTAGCAGTAAAATTTTGACAAAATTTTCTCTATGAATAAAATTTTGACACAATTTTCTCTAGGAATAAAATGGTGACAAAATTTTCTCTAGGAATAAAATGTTGGCAACATTTTCTCTAGGAATAAAATGTTGACAAAATGTTCACTAGGAGTGAAATATTGACAAAATTTTCTATAGAAATAAAATTTGACAAAATTTTCTCTAGGAGTAAAATTTTAACAAAATTTACTCTAGGAATAAAATGTTGACAAAATTTTCTATATGAATAAAATTTTGATAAAAAATATCTCTAGGAATACAATTTTAACAAAATTTTCTATAGAAATACAATTTTCACAAAATTTTCTATAGAAATAAAATTTTGAAAAATATTTCTATAGAAATAAAATTTTGACAAAATTTTCTACAGAAATAAAATTTTGACAAAATTTTCAACAGAAATAAAATTTTGACAAGATTTCATACAAGAATAAAATTTTGACAAAATTTTCTGTAAGAATAAAATGTTGACAAAATATTCTCTAGGAATAAAATGTTGACAAATTTTTTTAGGAATAAAATTTTAACAAAATTCTCTCTAGCAGTAAAATTTTGACAAAATTTTCTCTATGAATAAAATTTTGACACAATTTTCTCTAGGAATAAAATGGTGAAAAAATTTTCTCTAGGAAAAATGTTCACTAGGAGTGAAATATTGACAAAATTTTCTATAGAAATAAAATTTGACAAAATTTTCTCTAGGAGTAAAATTTTAACAAAATTTACTCTAGGAATAAAATGTTGACAAAATTTTCTATATGAATAAAATTTTGATAAAAAATATCTCTAGGAATACAATTTTAACAAAATTTTTTTTCTAGAAATAAAGTTTTGACAAAATTTTCTATAGAAATAAAATTTTTAAAAATATTTCTATAGAAATAAAATTTTGCCAAAATTTCCTATAGAAATAAAATTTCGACAATATTTTCTATAGAAATAAAATTTGGACAATATTTTCTATAGAAATAAAATTTTGACAAAATTTTCTATAGAAATAAAATTTTGACAAAATTTTCTATAGAAATAAAATTTTGACAAAATTTTCTATAGAAACAATTTTTTTTTTAAATTTTGAGAGTCTACCTCAATTATTTCAAGATCTATATGAGTTTGTTCTGAAAACTTGATTCTGGAATTGTGACTAAATGGTCTTACGAAAATAATTTTCGTAAGGCCGTTTTTAAGTTTTCATTGTTAGGTAGATTCATAGTATCCTTGATGTTTTGGTAGATATTGCAAAATACTCCTCTCCACCTAAGAGGTACTTCACAAATTTTCTCAATGAATAAAATTTTGACAAAATTTTCTATAGAAATAAAATTTCACAAAATTTTCTCTAGGAGTAAAATTTTAACAAAATTTACTGTAGGAATAAAATGTTGACAAAATTTTCTATATGAGTAAAATTTTGATAAAACATATCTCTAGGAATACAATTTTAACAAAATTTTTTTCTAGAAATAAAGTTTTGACAAAATTTTCTCTTGGAATAAAATTTTGACAAAATTTCCTCTAGGAATAAATGTTTACAAAATTTTCTCTAGGAATAAAATTTCGACAAAATTTTCTATAGAAATAACATTTTGACAAAATTGTCTATAGAAATAAAATTTTGACAAAATTTTCTATAGAAATACAATTTTCACAAAATTGTCTATAGAAATAAAATTTTGACACAATTTTCTATAGAAATAAAATTTTGACAAAATTTTCTATAGAAATAAAATGTTGACAAAATTTTCCATAGAAATAAAATTTTGACAAATACAATTTTGACAAAATGTTCTATAAAAATAAAATTTTGACAAAATTTTCTATAGAAACAAAATTTTGACAAAATTTTCTATAGAAATAAAATTTTGACAAAATTTTCTATAGAAATAAAATTTTGAAAAATATTTCTATAGAAATAAAATTTTGCCAAAATTTCCTATAGAAATAAAATTTCGACAATATTTTCTATAGAAATAAAATTTTGACAAAATTTTCTATAGAAATAAAATTTTGACAAAATTTTCTATAGAAACAATTTTTTTTTTAATTTTGAGAGTCTACCTCAATTATTTCAAGATCTATATGAGTTTGTTCTGAAAACTTGATTCTTGTATTGTGACTAAATGGTCTTACGAAAATAATTTTCGTAAGGCCGTTTTTAAGTTTTCATTGTTAGGTAGATTGATAGTATCCTTGATGTTTTGGTAGATTTTGCAAAATACTCCTTTCCACCTAAGAGGTACTTCACAAATTTTCTCAATGAATAAAATTTTGACAACATTTTCTACAGAAATAAAATTTTGACAAAATTTTGTACAGAAATAAAATTTTGACAAGATTTCCTACAAGAATAAAATTTTGACAAAATTTTCTGTAAGAATAAAATGTTGACCAAATATTCTCTAGGAATAAAATGTTGACAAATTTTTTTAGGAATAAAATTTTAACAAAATTTTCTCTAGCAGTAAAATTTTGACACAATTTTCTCTAGGAATAAAATGGTGACAAAATTTTCTCTAGGAATAAAATGTTGGCAACATTTTCTCTAGGAATAAAATGTTGACAAAATGTTCACTAGGAGTGAAATATTGACAAAATTTTCTATAGAATTAAATTTTGACAATATTTTCTCTAGGAGTAAAATTTTAACAAAATTTACTCTAGGAATAAAATGTTGACAAAATTTTCTATATGAATAAAATTTTGATAAAAAATATCTCTAGGAATACAAGTTTAACAAAATTTTTTCTAGAAATAAAGTTTTGACAAAATTTTCTCTTGGAATAAAATTTTGACAAAATTTCCTCTAGGAATAAATGTTTACAAAATTTTCTCTAGGAATAAAATTTTGACAAAATTTTCTCTAGTAATAAAATTTTGACAAAATTTTTTTCTAAGAATAAAATTTTGACAAAATTTTTTATAAGAATAAAATGTTGACAAAATATTCTATAGGAGTAAAATGTTGACAAAATTTTCTCTAGGAGTGAAATTTTTACATTTTTTCTAAGAATAAAATTTTGACAAAATTTTCTATAAGAATAAAATGTTAACAAAATATTCTATAAGAGTAAAATGTTGACAAAATTTTCTCTATGAGTAAAATTTTGACAAAATTTTCTCTAGTAATAAAATATTGACAACATTTTTTCTAAGAATAAAATTTTGACAAAATTTTCTATAAGAATAAAATGTTGACAAAATATTCTCTAGGAATAAAATGTTGATAACTTTTGTTTAAGAATAAAATAAAAATGTTCTATAGGAATAAAATTTAAACAAAATTTTCTCTAGCAGTAAAAGTTTGACAAAATTTTTTCTATGAATAAAATTTTGACAAAATTTTGACACAATTTTCTATATAAATAAAATGTTGACAAAATTTTCTTTAGGAATAAAATTTTAACAAAATGTTCTCTAGGAATAAAATTTTGACAAAATTTTTTCTAGGAATAAAATTTGATAAAATTTCCTCTAGAAATAAAATTTTGACAAAATTTTGTCTAGGAATTAAATGTTATCAAAATTTTCTTTTGGAAGAAAATGTTGACAAAATTTTCTTTAGGAATAAAATGTTGACAAAATTGATGTAAGTTAAAAATATTAAAAACTTCGACACATGTATAATTCAAGGAATTTTTATACACCCAAATAACTTGTCGGATTAGGAGTGATCATAAAATAATAAATAAACTTTAAAGTAAAATAATAAATTACTTCTATCGAAGAAACACGTTTTTTTATAAAAAACTACACAAATATGATAAAAAGCTGTAAAATAATATTTATTTTTGTGGTAAAAATTTCTTCAAATTTAGGTAGATTTTTACTGGCTCGATGGGCAACCGTGATGGTGAGACCACAAGTGATGAACTCTTATCAATGAATGCTGCCCTATTCCGAAATAAAGTTTTGACAAAATTTTCTCTTGGAATAAAATTTTGACAAAATTTCCTCTAGGAATAAATGTTTACAAAATTTTCTCTAGGAATAAAATTTCGACAAAATTTTCTATAGAAATAACATTTTGACAAAATTGTCTATAGAAATAAAATTTTGACAAAATTTTCTATAGAAATACAATTTTCACAAAATTGTCTATAGAAATAAAATTTTGACACAATTTTCTATAGAAATAAAATTTTGACAAAATTTTCTATAGAAATAAAATGTTGACAAAATTTTCCATAGAAATAAAATTTTGACAAATACAATTTTGACAAAATGTTCTATAAAAATAAAATTTTGACAAAATTTTCTATAGAAACAAAATTTTGACAAAATTTTCTATAGAAATAAAATTTTGACAAAATTTTCTATAGAAATAAAATTTTGAAAAATATTTCTATAGAAATAAAATTTTGCCAAAATTTCCTATAGAAATAAAATTTCGACAATATTTTCTATAGAAATAAAATTTGACAAAATTTTCTATAGAAATAAAATTTTGACAAAATTTTCTATAGAAACAATTTTTTTTTTAATTTTGAGAGTCTACCTCAATTATTTCAAGATCTATATGAGTTTGTTCTGAAAACTTGATTCTTGTATTGTGACTAAATGGTCTTACGAAAATAATTTTCGTAAGGCCGTTTTTAAGTTTTCATTGTTAGGTAGATTGATAGTATCCTTGATGTTTTGGTAGATTTTGCAAAATACTCCTTTCCACCTAAGAGGTACTTCACAAATTTTCTCAATGAATAAAATATTGACAACATTTTCTACAGAAATAAAATTTTGACAAAATTTTGTACAGAAATAAAATTTTGACAAGATTTCCTACAAGAATAAAATTTTGACAAAATTTTCTGTAAGAATAAAATGTTGACCAAATATTCTCTAGGAATAAAATGTTGACAAATTTTTTTAGGAATAAAATTTTAACAAAATTTTCTCTAGCAGTAAAATTTTGACACAATTTTCTCTAGGAATAAAATGGTGACAAAATTTTCTCTAGGAATAAAATGTTGGCAACATTTTCTCTAGGAATAAAATGTTGACAAAATGTTCACTAGGAGTGAAATATTGACAAAATTTTCTATAGAATTAAATTTTGACAATATTTTCTCTAGGAGTAAAATTTTAACAAAATTTACTCTAGGAATAAAATGTTGACAAAATTTTCTATATGAATAAAATTTTGATAAAAAATATCTCTAGGAATACAAGTTTAACAAAATTTTTTCTAGAAATAAAGTTTTGACAAAATTTTCTCTTGGAATAAAATTTTGACAAAATTTCCTCTAGGAATAAATGTTTACAAAATTTTCTCTAGGAATAAAATTTTGACAAAATTTTCTCTAGTAATAAAATTTTGACAAAATTTTTTTCTAAGAATAAAATTTTGACAAAATTTTTTATAAGAATAAAATGTTGACAAAATATTCTATAGGAGTAAAATGTTGACAAAATTTTCTCTAGGAGTGAAATTTTTACATTTTTTCTAAGAATAAAATTTTGACAAAATTTTCTATAAGAATAAAATGTTAACAAAATATTCTATAAGAGTAAAATGTTGACAAAATTTTCTCTATGAGTAAAATTTTGACAAAATTTTCTCTAGTAATAAAATATTGACAACATTTTTTCTAAGAATAAAATTTTGACAAAATTTTCTATAAGAATAAAATGTTGACAAAATATTCTCTAGGAATAAAATGTTGATAACTTTTGTTTAAGAATAAAATAAAAATGTTCTATAGGAATAAAATTTAAACAAAATTTTCTCTAGCAGTAAAAGTTTGACAAAATTTTTTCTATGAATAAAATTTTGACAAAATTTTGACACAATTTTCTATATAAATAAAATGTTGACAAAATTTTCTTTAGGAATAAAATTTTAACAAAATGTTCTCTAGGAATAAAATTTTGACAAAATTTTTTCTAGGAATAAAATTTGATAAAATTTCCTCTAGAAATAAAATTTTGACAAAATTTTGTCTAGGAATTAAATGTTATCAAAATTTTCTTTTGGAAGAAAATGTTGACAAAATTTTCTTTAGGAATAAAATGTTGACAAAATTGATGTAAGTTAAAAATATTAAAAACTTCGACACATGTATAATTCAAGGAATTTTTATACACCCAAATAACTTGTCGGATTAGGAGTGATCATAAAATAATAAATAAACTTTAAAGTAAAATAATAAATTACTTCTATCGAAGAAACACGTTTTTTTATAAAAAACTACACAAATATGATAAAAAGCTGTAAAATAATATTTATTTTTGTGGTAAAAATTTCTTCAAATTTAGGTAGATTTTTACTGGCTCGATGGGCAACCGTGATGGTGAGACCACAAGTGATGAACTCTTATCAATGAATGCTGCCCTATTCCGAGTGTTTCATTTTACGGTAAAAGTACTTAGAGAAGCTTGGAAGCTCTCAGAAATATATCCAGCATTGCTGAGATGGGATAATCCACCGTTGAAAAACGTTTTGGTGTTTGTTCGAAATTGGGATTGAACCCGTGACTCTTTGTATGCACGGCGGGCATACTACCATTCCACCATGTGATGATGATGTCTATTTATAGACCAGATTAGAATGCTCGCGCAAACACTTGTAACGATATTTCCTAACTAGAAAACAAAAACCTTTTGGTTGTAAACATTAAGGTCGGCATTAAGCCCAATGACTTTTTACAAAAGAGCAAATGTCCATATAAAATTTATTGTGCTTTTCGAATAAAAAGGGATTTTTGTTTACGGTATAAATATTTTTTTTATTTACGGCAAAAATAAAAATTGTTGTAGGAACATTGTGTTTTTTGGAGATATGTTTGAAATTTTCGGAAAAGTAACAAAAGAACAACGTTATGGGCGTTTCAAAAGTATCATCAAGTAAATATCAGTTTAACATACATATTTTGACATATGCATATGAACGAAGATTTATATATATAATCTTATATTCAGTAAAATAATAAATTTTCACCGAAGATGCATAATGAGATTCTTTCTGATTGTATTACCTTACTGCTTTTATAAAAACTCATGTTATGGTATCTTGACCTGCATGCGATTTTATGCCTATCTTGAAATAATCAGATATGTTTATACCAGTAAACATCATTTAAGAAATAAACACACGCACGCACATATTTATGTTAAATCCATAAAAGACTCTAATTAGGGATGTAAGCAAATAATTTTCCCTCTTATTCTTTTTACAACACGATAACGATGATGATGATGAGGCTACAAAAAGTTCTCACGATCTTAGACTCTCTATTTATATTAACAGAGAGAAATTTTAGAAATTAGGCTTTCCCTAACGTTTTCAGAGGGTGGGTGTGTGTGAGTTTGCATCAACATCACATCGATGCACTTAGTATCTACTCTCTTGCCCCATGCCCCCACCCCACACACTCCATAGCCATTGAGTTTAAATTAAGGTATTTCGCATACTACACACAAAAAAATTTTTTTTTGATTCAATCACGAAATTAATTGATCCAATTAATTTTTTAATTGAAATGTCTTCAATCACGAAAATGATAGTATCAATCACAGTTTTAATTGGGCATAGAAAAAATTCTTGATTAAAAAATTAATTGATTTCATTGCCAAATTTCAATTAATTTTTTAATTGATTCAATTAAAAATTTAATTGATGTTGATTGCAAAACTCAATTAATTTATTAATTAAAAAAGGTAACTACTTTCAATTAAATTTTGAATTGGCTTAGAATTTTTATATGGATTAACAATTAATTGTTTGAAAAAAAATTTTAATTAAAAATTTAAAAAAATGTTCATCACTTTTTTAACTGACTTAGTCTTCCGAATTTGATTAAAAAGTTAATTGTATCAATTAATTTTTTAATTAAAAATTTTAAAATTTTCAATCGTTGACTTAATTAACTTAATGTTTCTATCATGATTAAAAAGTTAATTGTATCAATTAATTTATTAATTGAAAAAATTTTCAACTTCAATTAACTTTTTAATTGGAAATATTTTGGTGATATTTTTTTCTGTGTAGAGACTCTAAATAAGTACAAACACACAGAGCTGCAATGCTCTTAGATAGATGTGTCCATATTCATAGTTACAAACCTACCAAGTAAATATGTAAGTATGTATGCGTATGCATGCATGGCTGTAAATAAGTAGTAGGAGAGTAAGTAATAATAAAGAAGTAGTGAAATATACGAAAAAGAAATAAAATAAAAAAAAAAAAAAAACAAAACAACGAAAGAAAAATAACCTCTATCATGGGAAAAAATGTAAATATTGTATTACTTGTAATTTGTTAGTAGATGTTGTTGTTGCTGCTGCTGCTGCTGCTGCGGATGATGTGGATGTTCGTGATCATATGAGGGTTCCATTTTACGTTAGTCGTTATTGTTGTTGTTGTTGTCTCCTCCGTTTTCTTCCCTGGCGTTTCTTTTCTTTGTTTTTTTTTTTGCAACGGTAAGAGTCGTACAGGTGATGTATAAAATTAATGACAACCTCAGGGTGGGGTAAGAGATGTCAGCAAAACGAAAACGTCAATGCTGCTAGCGTAGCTACGGACGCCGTCAATGTTAATAATGATGTTGACACAGCGCCGTCTTCGATGGCGGTAATAAAACAGCAATAACTTTGAGTCCAGCTTAAAAAGTTTGTTTTAAAAATAATTTTTCTTAGTTGTTTTGGGTTTCAGTCGGTTTTTTTGCTTTTATTTCGCTGTTCGTAATTATTACAATAATAATGATGTTCAAGTTGATAATGATAATAAAGATAGTGCTGGTGGCATTGTCGGTGGCGTTTGTGAAGCTAGTGACGAATATGGTGGTGGTGGCACTAGCAAGTGTTGTTTCTTTTGTTATAGAGACTGTTGTTTTTGTCGTTCATGTTGTTATAGTTGTTGTTGTTGTTTTTAAGGGCCATAAGCATTTTGTTCAATGTTGCATTTTGTTCACCGTTAGATTTTCCCTTGTTGCAACAACAACAACAAGTGTTTCGTTGTTTTTATTTTCAAATTTTAAGATTTTATTTTTCTTAGTTTAGACACCAAAATCAACACACTCATACTCGTATACACACGAACTGTAACAATGACCAAAACTATTTTTATTTTAATGTATTTTTCTTTTTTTTATTATTATTATTATTATTTTTTTTTTTAACTGCACTCAACTGGACCTTTAATGGAACAATAAGAAGTTATATTAATTTTTTTTTGCAGCAGTTTTTGCAAACAATGTTTTTTCTCAGTTATTAAGTATTTCATCGTGGAGCCTCACAATTACAGTGTCAGGCGATGACAAAAATTAGTACAACGGCTTTATGGCATCATGTGGATGAGCGAATGGATAAATGAATGAGTACTTAGTTTTCCATATAATTTTGTCCATAAGAAGTATGTCATGTATGCTATTAGTTTAAGAGGTTTCCTGTGCATGACTAATGTTTATAATTAAACTTTGAAAATCATATAATGTCTAACTGGAAATTCCTTTAATGTGATCTACATTTTCTTTTTGATAATTCACAAATATTTGCCAACCACATAAAATCGTCATACAAATATTGATTCGTGTTGCGAAACAAAAGACTTAAGAAACAAACTGTGAGTGAAAAATTTTTTGATAGTTATTCAATTCAATTAATAACTTTGTCATGATAATTCGAGTAAAAATTAAATGAGTGGTTTAACCCATGAAAGAAAAATTAAAAATTTCTCAAATTTTAGGTAGTTATTCAATTCAATTAATAACATTGTCAAGATAATTCGAGTAAAAAGTGAATGGGTGGTGTAAAGGGTGATACGGTCAAAATTTGGTCAATATAAACTTGACGTATTTCTTTCAATTTTGCATTTAAAAAGCCTGAACACCCATCATTTTGAAGGTGTGTGTGTGTAGAATGTGGCTTCTATTTTGATTTTGGAATTCACTCTTCAGTTGTCAAAATTCCGTCCAAGCAAGAAGAGCAGCGTATCAAAAATTTGCTCGCGCATCGCGAAAATCCGAGCTACTAGCACGCAAAGCTGGCAAAATCGCTAAAAGTTGCCAAATCAACCGTTACAAATGTAATTAAAGTGTTTGGGGAACGTTTGTCGACAGCCAGGAAGTCTGGATCGGGGGGAAATCGAAAACCGGAAGCCGCTGAGAAGACAAAGAGAGTTGCCGGTAGTTTCAAGCGAAACCCTAACCTCTCTCTCCGAGATGCCGCAAATAAGCTGGGTGTATCGTCTACAACCGTGCATCGAGCCAAAAAACGAGCCGAACTATCAACTTACAAGAAGGTAGTAACTCCAAAACGCGATGATAAACAAAATACGACGGCCAAAGCGCGATCCCGGAGGCTGTACACGACGATGCTGACGAAGATTGACTGCGTGGCAATGGACGACGACCCCTACGTCAAAGCCGACTACAAGCAGCTTCCGGGACAGGAGTTTTATACGGCAAAAGGAAGGGGAAAGGTAGCAGATATTTTCAAGCACATAAAACTGTCAAAGTTCGCAAAGAAATATCTGATTTGGCAAGCCATCTGTACCTGTGGCTTGAAAAGCAGCATTTTCATAGCTTCCGGGACTGTCAACCAAGAAATTTACATGAAAGAGTGTTTGAATAAACGTCTGCTGCCTTTCCTGAAGAAACACGGTTGTTCCGTACTGTTTTGGCCGGATTTGGCATCTTGCCATTAGAGGCCATGGAGTGGTACGCCGCCAACAACGTTCAGGTGGTTCCCAAGGACAAGAACCCTCCCAACACACCAGAGCTCCGCCCAATTGAGAAATACTGGGCTATTGTCAAGCGGAACCTAAAGAAGACCAAAAAAACTGCTAAGGACGAGCAGCAGTTCAAGGCAAACTGGCTTTCTGCGGCGAAGAAGGTGGACAAGGTGGCTGTACAAAATCTGATGGCAGGTGTCAAGCGTGAGGCCCGGCAATTCGGATTTGGAAAAGCGAAAGCCTAACTGAATATTTTTCCTGAATTTTATACTAATTGAACTTGAAAAAGAAATTTAATTTGATTTTTTAAATAAACGATTTCACCGATTTACACGCGTTTTCCCTTGACCAAATTTTGACCGTATCACCCTTTAACCAGGGCTGTGGAGTTGAGCAAATTTTGCTCGACTCCCAATCCGACTCCAGCATTTTTGATCAGCCTCGACTCCGGGTAATATAACTAAATCTCATTTTAATACCACTAATTTTTAGTTCTATTGTGGGGGGGTACCGTAAATGGATCGATATAAATTATCGTATTTATTTACGTGTGCAAAAAAGATCTTCATTTCACATTTGATGCCAATTGAACTCTATATTTCCAAATTTAAGGCATTGTCGGTCCTATATTTAATAAATAAAATAATGATATAAATACCCATCACAATATGAGCAGATACCAACAGTCTTCAGTATATGTATTTATAGACAAGTAAAGAAAGTTCAAAGTCGAACGGGGCTCATTGTATTATACCCTTGAACACATTGTGGACCAAAATTATTGATACCATCTCAAATCCTTTAAATTTGTTGCGACTTTTTAGTAAAAACCAAAATAAGGAAAGTCTGAAGTCGGACGGGGTCGACTATAATATACCCTGCACAACTTTATATTTAGATCTACATTTCGATAAAATCTCAAATCCTTCAATTTTGTTGAGTGCTTTATATAAAGGTTTATGTTCCTATTAACCAATATTTAAAACTGACACGATTTGGACAATATTTTGTCAGAATTCTACAAAATCTTGGGCACAGTGTGGCGCTGGGTATAAATATGGGAAATATTTATAATATTAATAATAATTTTTCAAAAATGCATTTATTATTCATCAGTCGATAAATATGAATTAGAGGTACACGCAGAGAAAGAATATGATCACCTCAAACATGTTTCAAGAGCAAAATGTTATTTTTGTATGGTGACCATGTAACATGTTTGTCACTAAAATGTTATTTTCTCGTCAAATATAACCTGCTTGCCGAAATCAGATACATGATTTTTGAGAAAATAACATGGTTGCGAAAACCATGTTACATGGTCACCACCCAAAAATAATATTTTGCTCTTAAAACATGTTTGAGGTGACCATATTCCTTCTCGGGGTTATAGGAAAATTTGAGTCATTTTCACAAGTTTTCGTCTTAGCAGTGAGTATCAATGAGCATCAGTAAGAAATAAACTCTTGAGAAAATTTGCTATAGAAATAAAATTTTGAGAAAATTCGCTATAGAAATAAAATTTTGAGAAAATTTTCTATAGGAATATAATTTTGAGACAATTTTCTATAGAAATAAAATTTTGATCAAAATATCTATAGAAATAAAATTTAGACAAAAATTTTTATAGAAATAAAATTTTGACAAAATTGTTTATAGAAATAAACTTTTTAACAAAATTTTCAATAGAAATAATTTTTTGCAAAATTTTCTATAGAAATAAAATTTCAACAAAATTTTCTATACACTCAAAAAAAGTTTACTTGGATCCAAAGATTTTGACCTTCCCTTAAGGATTTTGGTATTGATTCCAAGTCAAAGATGCGGCTTCTTTAAAATAAAGACATTTTTTACGGACCTCCCAGGCTTTAAATCTAGGATCAATAAAATTAAAATTGGATACAGATCTCATTCATCGAGTTTTTTTTTATTTTTTTTTTTTTTGCGATATATTAATAAAGGTATTTATGTACAAATAATTTCCAATTTCAAAATTCTAAATTATGCCAGGTACTACAAAGTACAAACAGTTTTCTTAATGCAAAAAAAAAAACTTTAAACCAAAGATGCAAATCCTTAAAAAAAGTCTTAGCCTATATTTGAAGCGTTTTTATCTTAAATTTAAAAATTCAATATGTCAGTTGAGTTAAAGGCGATTTCTTTAAATTAAAAATGTTTTTCTTTATTTTAATGAAAATTTGCCTTACTTCAAAGATCTACAACTTCAGCAGAGAGACGCAAAATTTCAAGATTTGTGTCCTAAATTTAATGAAAAAAAATTTGAAGCAAGGATTATAAACTTTCTTTTAATTAAAATATCATTGTTTTTAAGAATTTGGTCCTTAACATTGCGTAAATTTTGAGTCCTAAAATTTAAGTTGCATAATCTTCTATTTTAAGTCAATATTTTTTTCAGTTTAGAAATAGAATTTTGGCAAAATTTTTTATAGAAATAAAATGTTGACAAAATTTTTTATAGAAATAAAATTTTGACAACATTTTTTATAGAAATAAAATTTTGACAAAATTTTTTATAGAAATAAAATTTTGACAAAATTTTTTATAGAAATAAAATTTTGAAAGAATTTTCTATGGAAATAAAATTTTGAAAGAATTTTCTATGGAAATAAAATTTTGACAAAATTTTCTATGGAAATAAAATTTTGACAAAATTTTCTATGGAAATAAAATTTTGACAAAATTTTCTATAGAAATAAAATTTTGACAAATTTTCTATAGAAATAAAATTTTGACAAAATTTTCTATAGAAATAAAATTTTGACAAAATTTTCTATATAAATAAAATTTTAACAACATAGAAATAAAATTTTGACAAAATTTTCTATAGAACTAAAGAAAGAAAGAAAAATTACAGTTTCTCAAATTTTTTTTTTCAGGAATCTTGGAAATAAAATTTCAACAAATTTTCTATACACTCAAAAAAAGTTTACTTGTATCCAAAGATTTTGACCTTCCCTTAAGGATTCCGAGCCAAAGATGCGGCTTCATTAAAATAACGACATTTTTTTACGGACCTCCCTGGCTTTAAATCTAGGAACAACAAATACATGGAAAGACGGATGGATGGAAACCAAAGGATAGATCGTGTCAAGAGGTGATTCTGAATCGATCGGTATATGTTTTATGGGATCTCTAAAATCAATATTTCTGGTAGGCCATTTTTAGGCAGATCAAATTATCCCCGCAAAAAAATCGCATCCCGGGTTCCCCTATCTATTTTTTTTCCACTTTCGATGCACTCCTTTTGGGCAAGTCCAAGAAAATATGGAATTAGACCGTTTTAAGTGAAAATTAGGGTTTTGGACTATTAATTTTGCGAAAAAGAATAGAAAATAAATAAAAAAGTAAAAAAAAAAATTTTAAATATTCATTCCCGCTGGGATTTGAACCTGTGGCGTTTGAATTTTTCACTTCCATGCAAGTTCTTTTGAGAAGGTTTTGCAAATTATGATCATTTTTACTTATTTTTTTTACGGAAAAAACTATTTTTACCCTTATATGGGGGCTATATACCATTAGGAACTTGATATGGACCAATTTTTGTGTGATTGGGGATCATTTATCTGAGGGCTATATATAACTATAGACCGATATGGACCTAATTAGGCATGGTTGTTAACGGCCATATACTAGCACAATGTACCAAATTTCAACTGACACGGATGAAATTTGCTCCTCCAAGAGGCTCCAAAACCAAATCTCGGGATCGGTTTATATGGGGGGCTGCATATGGTTATGGACTGATATAGACCACTTTTGGCATGGTTGTTAAATATCATATACTACCACCACGTACCAAATTTCAACCAGATCGGATGAATTTTGCTTCTCCAAAAGGCACCGGAGGTCAAGTCTGGGAATCGGTTTATATGGGGGCTATATATAATTATGGACCGATGTGAACCAATTTTTGCATGATTTTTAGAGATCACATGCTGACACCATGTACCAAATTTCAGCCGGATCGGATGAAATTTGCTTGTCTTGGAGGCTCCGCAAGCCAAATCGGGGGATCGGTTTATATGGGGGCTATATATAATTATGGACCGATGTGAACCAATTTTTGCATGATTGTTAGAGATCATATGCTGACATCATGTACCAAATTTCAGCCGTATCGGATGAAATTTGCTTGTCTTGGAGGCTCCGCAAGCCAAATCGGGGGATCGGTTTATATGGGGGCTATATATAATTATGGACCGATGTGAACCAATTTTTGCATGATTTTTAGAGATCATATGCTGACACCATGTACCAAATTTCAGCCGGATCGGATGAAATTTGCTTCTCTTAGAGGCTCCGCAAGCCAAATCGGGGGGAATGGTTTATATGGGGGCTATATATAATTATTAGCCGATGTGGACCAATTTTTGCATAGTTGTTAAAGACCATATACTAACACCATGTACCAAATTTCAGCAGGATCGGATGAAATTTGCTTCTCTTAGAGACTCCACAAGCCAAATCGAGGGGATCGGTTTATATCGGGGCTATATATAAAAATTGACCGATGTGGACGAATTTTTGCATGTTTGTTAGAGACCATATACTAACATCTTGTACCAAATTTCAGCCGGATTGGGTGAAAATTGCTTCTCTTAGAGGATCCGCAAGCTAAATTTGGGGGTCCGTTTATATGGGGACTATACGTAAAAGTGGACCGATATGGTCCATTTGGAATACCATCCGACCTACGTCAATAACAACTACTTGTGCCAAGTGTCAAGTCGATAGCTTGTTTCGTTCGGAAGTTAGCGTGATTTCAACAGACGGAAAGACGGACGGACATGCTCAGATCGACTCACGAGTTTCACCACGACCCAGAATATATATATACTTTATGGGGTCTTAGAGCAATATTTCGATGTGTTACAAACGGAATGACAAAGTTAATATACCCCCCATCCTATGGTGGAGGGTATAATATAGGGTGAAATTGTTGCATCATCGAATGACTAGCTAGAGTTTTGAAAATTTACAATTACTATGAAAATTGTCTCTAATAAGTCGAAAAGTGATTTTATAAAATTCTCACAAACATCAGTTCACATATGCAGGACTTAAGTAGTGGCTTTCCTTCGCTGCCAGTTTCTGTGGAAATTTGTGAAAAGTTTCCCACGTTTAAGCCCATTTTCTTAGGTGGTATCGAAATTCCCATTGGTAAGTGTGCAAAATACCTTGGGATTATTTTTTATAGGAAGCTGAACTTTAAGCTTAATATTGAAGGACAATAAACGCCACGGTTGTCGCGTACTCGTGCAAAAGGCAATAGGGAAAATGTGGGGACTAAACCGAAAATTGTGAACATTCTTAAGAATTGAAACTTCTTCGCACATATCATCATCTTGGATATCATCGAAATCGCTGCCTACACTTTTAGAAAAAGTTTCGTTATATTAATGAAATGTGTCATTAAAATTGAGCCAATGAAAAAAATTCATAGATATAACGAAATTTTTCGTTATTATAACGAATTTTCTGTGAGTCAACGAAACGTTTCGTACTATTAACGAACATTTTCATTGTCTTACTGAAAATGTTTCGTTGTATCAATGAAAATTTTTCGTTGGCTCGATTTTAATGAAATTTTCTTTGTGTGTAGCTGATGCGACTAAATTATTTTGAGTTTGCGACTTTTGTTATGTTTCCTACATTTACGACACGTATGTGACATTTACGACATTTCCAAACTTTGCGACAGTCGCAAACCTAAAAAAGTGTGATTATTGGGAAATTCTTTGCATCAAAATTGCGTCAACGAAAATTTTTCCGGATCGTAATGAAATATTTTCATTAGGACAACGAAACTGTTCATTAATCATATGAACAGTTTTATTATTTAATATAAAAATCATTACAATAACGAAAAGCTTCATTGTATTTAAGAAATTGTCTCGTAGTCTCAAGTTAAATGAAAAATTTCGTTAATATTACGAAACATTTTTAGCAGTGTGCCATTGTGAGTTAGTTAACTTCCCCTAGACTTATTAACGTATTATCAACTCGATTTACTAGCTGGTTGAATTCTTTAGATGGCTAGGGTTGCCTAGCATAGAATCATTTACAAAATTATAGTGTTTGTGTCTTAAGTCTTTTGTTTCTGTATATAAAAATTTTACTGATTGTCATTTATTTGATTAAATTATTGCAGTTTTGGTTGTTTAATCTCAAATTCATCCCTCTTAAAATGTTTCTCATCGCCAAACCCATATTTGTGAAGCTTTTCAATTAAATTTTAAAAATCTTACTTTTATAATCATTCATAAATATCCAAAGTATAATTTTGTTGCAAGTATTTTTATTTAATTAATGTTAAATTTCCTTCACTTTATTAATATTTTCGGGGCACATTTTGTATATTCCATTGTTCATTATATTCTTACGAACTCGCTCACAATTCGATATCTTTCGAAACACTTTGGAATCATCTCAATTATTTCACAACTACACATTTTTTCGATCTTTTAGTTTCCACATTTTTTTTTCATTTTGGAGGGGGAGATAAATTTATCAAGATTTGTTTTCAAACATTCTCTTTCTCATCTTGTTTCGTATGCGGAAATTTAATTTGCAAGCAATTTGCGTTAATAAAATCTCATCTGATCTTTAATTTTCTTTTAATTTGAATACTTTATTGCCATTTTGAAAGAATTTTCGAAATCACATTTTGGGTGGCACACACAGCGACATTGTCCCAAACGACGGACAGGCTGGCTGCATTGGAGCCAGCATTTAGAGGGAGGCGAACGTATAAGCGAGTGATCAATCGAACAGCGCGACGAAGATGATGACGATGATGAACAAAAAGAAAAACGAAAATACAATAAACTAAGACGTCGCGACTTTACAAAAAACGCGTTGGCAAAGATTGCGGAACGTCTTCCACACAAGCTTAATGAACGTATCTGGTGCTTAAAATCAAGGGCTCTGCAATTTACATGCCTCCATGATGTGGTGGTAGTGGATAGCTGACGTTCGATGGATGGTTGCAACTGAAAAGCAAATCAAGCTTCAACCGGGTAGACCACTACCATAGGTCTCTGGGGAAAAGCACGAAACTCTACGACACAGGCCAACACTTTGAATATTTTGTGTCTTAAGTCTTTAGTTTAAAGTTAAAGTCAAGATGTTCTCTTGTTGTTGTTGTTGGTGGCGGTGGTGGTTATGGTGTTGGTGTGGTTTCGTTGTTATTACACACACAGTCTTTGAATATTTGAAACTCTTTCATTACGAATCCCAAAATCACATGCACTTTTGCTAGCCTGAGAAAAAAAAACTCCACCAATGATTTCGACCGTCTTAAAGTTCTAAACACGACCGTTGTTCTACCGCACCGTCATCGAATGCCAAACAGAGTAAGCGAGTGTTTCTTGCTGGCCTGACTAACTTAACTGAACTACTGAGGTCGTGCAAACGTTCAATGTTGCGACCAACAAACTTAACGACCAACCCCATTTATTCTCAGACTTTTAAGCATATTCAAGTGGCAAGAGTCACAAGTGTTTTGGGCCAAAGAGTCGCGCTGTATGTAGCAACAAGTTCATTAGTATGGTGAGAGATCATTCTCTCTATCAACTTTTAGCTCTCATTGGATCTTTTGTGAGAATATTGCAATTTTCTGGTAATAGTGTTGCCATATATGTACTTATCTCTGAAAAAGAAGGACAAAAACCCAGCATGGAGCAAAAGCCTGACATATTCAAATTATTGATAATAATTTAAAGTGGAATCGATATTGACTATAAATAAAATTTCGACAAAATTTTCTATAGAAATAAAATTTCGACAAAATTTTCTATAGAAATAAAATTTCGACAAAATTTTCTATAGAAATAAAATTTCGACAAAATTTTCTATAGAAATAAAATTTCGACAAAATTTTCTATTGAAATAAAATTTTGACAAAATTATCTATAGAAATAAAATTTTGACAAAATTTTTTATAGAAATAAAATTTTGACAAAATTTTCTATTGAAATAAAATTTTGACAAAATTTTCTATTGAAATAAAATTTTGACAAAGTTTTCTATAGAAATAAAATTTTGACAAAGTTTTCTATAGAAATAAAATTTTGACAAAGTTTTCTATAGAAATAAAATTTTGACAAAGTTTTCTATAGAAATAAAATTTTGACAAAATTTTTTATTGAAATAATATTTTGAGAAAATTTTCTGTAGAAATAAAATTTTGACAAAATTTACTATAGAAATAAAATTTTGACAAAATTTTCTATAGAAATAAAATTTTGACAAAATTTTCTATAGAAATCAAATTTGGACAAAATTTTCTATAGAAACAATTTTTTTTTATAGAAATAAAATTTTGACAAATTTTTCTATAAAAATAAAATTTTGACAAAATTTTTTATAGAAATAAAATGTTGACAAAATTTTCTATAGAAATAAAATTTTTACAACATTTTCTATAGAAATAAAATTTGACAAAATTTTTCATAGAAATAAAATTTTGACAACATTTTCTATAGAAATAAAATTTTGACAAAATTTTCTATAGAAATAAAATTTTGACAAAATTTTATATAGAAATAAAATTTTGACAAAATTTTCTATAGAAATAAAATTTTGACAAAACTTTCTATAGAAATAACATTTTGACAAAATTTTTTATTGAAATAACATTTTGAGAAAATTTTCTATAGAAATAAAATTTTGAAAAAATTTTCTATTGAAATAAAATTTTGACAAAATTTTCTATGGAAATAACATTTTGACAAAATTTTCTATGGAAATAAAATTTTGACAAAATTTTCTATAGAAATAAAATTTTGACAAAATTACCTATAGAAAATTTTTATAGAAATACAGTTTTGACAAAATTTTCTATAGAAATAAAAATTTGGGGAAATTTTTATCAAAAATGTCAAAGTAAAATTTTCTATAGATATAAAATTTTGACAAAATTTTCTATAGAAATAAAATTTTGACAAAATTTTCTATAGAAATAAAATTTTGGCAAAATTTTCTATTGAAATAAAATTTTCACAAAATATTCCATAGAAATAAAATTTTGACAAAATTTTCTATAGAAATAACATTTTGCCAAATATTATATGAAAGGTTTTTTGTGGTAGTTTTTTAGTAGAATTTTCTCCAAACGTTGGTAGATTTTTTTGGGCTCGAGTGGCAACGGTGTTTGTAAACCAATATTTAACGTGTCATTGCGGAAATATGCCCCCAAATGCTTGAAAATGGGGTCGAAAATTGGACTTCCAGAATGACCTTTGTGCAAAATAGTCGTCGTGGCCATATGCTCGAAATTATATTTAAATGTTAAATGACAATTATATACCAATTGCAATTTCATAATTTAGCATTTGTTTTATTTAAATTTGAAGTCAGCAAGCTCTTAGAAAAACATCCTTTAATTTGAAGCATTACTGGACCAAGGGTATCGCATTAAGAAGGACTAGGTTGAACAATAAATTCTTACTTTTCCAAAATGATTGTGATAGAAATAAAATTTTGACAAAATTTTCTATAGAAATAAAATGTTGACAAAATTTCTATAGAAATAAAATTTTGACAAAATTTTCTATAGAAATAAAATTTTGAAAAATTTTTTATAGAAATAAAATTTTGACAAAATTTTATATAGAAATAAAATTTTGACGAAATTTTCTATTGAAATAAAATTTTGACAAAGTTTTCTATAGAAATAAAATTTTGACAAAATTTTCTATAGAAATAAAATTTTGACAAAATTTACTATAGAAATAAAATGTTGACAAAATTTTCTATAGAAATAAAATTTTGACAAAATTTTCTATAGAAATAAAATTTTGACAAAATTTTCTAAAGAAATAAGATTTTGACAAAATTTTCTATAGAAATCAAATTTGGACAAAATTTTGTATAGAAACATTTTTTTTATAGAAATAAAATTTTGACAAATTTTTCTATAAAAATAAAATTTTGACAAAATTTTTTATAGAAATAAAATGTTGACAAAATTTTCGATAGAAATAAAATTTTTACAACATTTTCTATAAAAATAAAATTTTGACAAAATTTTTTATAGAAATAAAATTTTGACAAAATTTTCTATAGAAATAAAATTTTGGCAAATTTTTCTATAAAAATAAAATTTTGACAAAATTTTTTATAGAAATAAAATTTTGACAAAATTTTCTATAGAAATAAAATTTTGACAAAATTTTCTATAGAAATAAAATTTTGACAAAATATTATATGAAAGTTTTTTTTTTGTGGTAGTTTTTTAGTAGAATTTTCTCCAAATGTTGGTAGATTTTTTGGCTCGAGTGGCAACGGTGTTTGTAAACCAATATTTAACGAGTCATTGCTGAAATACGCACTCAAATGCTTGAAAATGTGATTGGACCTCCAAAATTACCTTTTTGCAAAATAGTCATGGTGATTATTTGCCCGGAATTATATTTAAATGTTAAATGACAATTATATACCAAATATTTTGTTGTTTTTGCCATTTCATAATTTAGCATGTGTTAAATTTGAAATCAGCAAGCTCTTAGGAAAACACACTTTAATTTGAAGCATTACTGGACCAAGGGTATTGCATTAAGAAGAACTAGGTTGAACAATAAATTCTTGCTTTTTCAAAATGATTGTGATTTTTATGTAGTATGTTTCTTAAGTATTTAACGAGTGGAAGTTATTGAATGTGTTTACAATAAGACAACGAAAAACTTTCATTAAAAATTGTTTAATGTTAAGTAAAATTAATTTGTAATATTAAGGAGAAATCTCTTAAACTGATATATGTCTCATTTTTTAAAGCCTATTTGGCAACTCTGTTATATATTTTCCCACACATTCGTTTCAGTCTCTGTGATCTCAAGATATCTCTCAATTCTTCATTTCTCTGAGAAATGACCCAAGTATATTCTCTCTATGCCACTTAACTCTTTGCCTTTACAGATCACTAGTGTTTGGAAACCCCCTCTATGGAATCATTAAAGCGTGACTGACAGTACCAGCAAACTTTTTCCTGTTCGTATGTAAGCAGTTCGTCGTGTTGTTTTGTTTTTGTATTTTGTTCATATTCTATTTAGTTTTTAGTTTTCGAAAAAAGGGAAATCCGTTGTTACAATATTTTCAACAGTGCACCAACAACAACAACATCAAAGCAAACTATAAACAACGCTACGACCGATGATCACAAACCAAAAGCAACAAGAACAAAAAATTATATGCGTATATGCAGCAAAAAAATAAGGAGGCAAATACATGACTTCCCACCCACCCACTGAACTGAATCACACTCATGATAGGTAAGGAAAAATCTCAGCATTACAAATGTATGCATGTGTGTTTATATGTATTTACATGTAATTTCAGTATTTTGCCATAGTTTTGTATTCCAGTCTGTTCTATAGATTTATACTGAGAAGCAATTTTTGCATTACATTTAATGTCATTAATTAATGACATCAAATTAATTACTCGGTATAGAACAGAAAAACAGCACTTAAATTAAGTGAATTCATTCATGTGCCTCTGGCGATGATGTGTGCAATAAATGCAAATGACTTGGATGTACAAACTTGTATGCATGCATCTATCACCTATGTAAAGGTTACACTGACAATTAAAATTGAAAATTTATTCATATATGTGTTATTTTTTGTATCATTTCCATTTATAATGAGCACATTAGAAAAAAAACCGACAACATCTCATCTGCATATTGATCGCATCTTTCATTCACACTCTCACTAACATCCGGACTCTTACCTGACCCCATGAAATCTCCTCTCTCCTTGCACATTGAAAACATTTCTCATTTCATTACTCATAATTTGGGAAACCAATAAAGCTCCAACATTTACTCTATACCTCTTGTCGTGTGTAGTTGTAAGGCCTCCAAAAACACAATTATAATAACAACAACAACAGCATTATCAGCACATACTCAAGGCAACCCCCAAGAAATGAGTGTGAAACGTGTTCCCATATTAATACTCTCTTTCTATCTCTTCAAATTAAATGGGTGTATGGGTTGTGTGTAAAGAAGAACGAGTTGTTTGTTGGATGTGTTTGTAGAGTGTTGTAAGTAAATGTATTGGAGCGCCCCCCTATATGTGTGGTGTGTTTATGTTTTGTCTGCATATGCACATTTATGAGTTACTTAAGCCTCTCCAATTGGTTGGAGCTGGGCAACTCACAACAACTCTATGCATTGACATTTGTGTCTTAGTATTGGTGTTTCATGAATATTCATATTGGAGTTTTGTTCTTCTTGTTGTGAAATCCACCATCTATATACCCTTGTAACGTTGTATGTATGAATATGTGCATACATCTTGATCCAGAATCAATTAAAAAGGGACGATATCTAACATAAATAAAAAAATTAAAATCTGAATCTTTGAATCTGAACTTTTAATTAAAAAAAAAAAATTAAAAATGTGGATTTTTTTTAAATTTTTGAGAAAAAATTTTAAACAAAAATTGTCAGTCAAAGTATTGTCCATCTCTAACCACTACTTTTTCCCATCTTTTTGGAAATATACGGTGTCGCAAAGAAAAATTTGACTTAATCTGCGAATCAGCCAATTTTTTGGCTTCCTCATAAGAACGAATGTTTCGTTGATGGAAACAAGTGCTAATCACAAGGGTCAATGTCTGGGCTACATCTAGAGAAGCAATATGTTGATGATGATGAAACGGTGTCGGTGGGTTGGCTGGTGACGATGATGGGTCGGTGTCGGTGGTAGGACGAGGTTATGGTAACTGGTGATGACGGCGAATGGTGCGGTGTCGGCTGGTGTCGACGAAGAAGCACTATCGGTGATGAAGTGGTGTAGTGGTAGGGGTGTCGGGAGCCGCGTAAGCGGACGAACCGCGTAAGCAGCCGAACTGCGGCTCCCGACACCCCTACCATTGCGTACAGTGACGCATAGCAAGCAATTGGATACAGTGGTCCGGGAGGGGGGAATTAAATCAAATGGGGTACCGTGGTACGAAGGAAAATCAATTAACTAAAAAAAACTATGAACGAGCAATTGGCTCGTTACAGATTTCGATGACCATTCTATGTTTGGCGAGAAAACAACTTTTTTGCGTCACAAATGTTCCAATTTTCCCTATCCAAAAATAACATTGTGCTCTAGTGGGTGATCATATTCCTTTTCTGCTTGTATGGGGCGGTTAGGTTAGGTGACAGCCCGATGTAAATATCAGGCGCACTTAGACTATTAAGTCCATTGTGATACCACAGTGGTGAACTTCCATGTTAAGCTCAATGACAAGGGACCTCCTTTATATAGCCGAGTCCGAGCGGCGTACCACATTGCAGTGAAACCACTTAGAAATGTCACCAGCATTACTGAGGTGGGATAAGCCACCGCTGAAAAACTTTTTGGTATTCGGTCGAAGCAGAAACCCACGACCGTGTGTATGCAAGGCGGGCATACTAACCATTGCACCACGGTGGCTCCCTGTAGAGGGCGGTTGCTGTACACTGAAAAAAGTATAAACGTGGCATTAAAAATTACGCAATCTAAAATTTAGGACACACAATGTACACAATATTAAGGACAAATTTCTTTAAAATAATGAAATTTTAACTAAAAGAAAGTTTATAATTATGCTTCAAAAATTTATTTCATTAAATTTAGGATACAAATTTGAGATAAAGGCGTTGAAAATATAGGCTAAGACTTATTTTGAAGATTTTGTATCTTTGGTTTAAAGTTTGATCCTAGATTTAAAGCTAAATGTCTTTATTTAAGAGAAGCCGCATCTTTGTCTCGAAATCAATATCAAGGATTGGTATTGATTTCAAGGGAAGGTCAAGATCTTTGGGTCCAAGTAACCTTTTTGCCTGTTGTTGAGGCATGCCCGGACACCCATATGATATTTTCGCTTGGGATTGTCTTGTAAATCCCCTTTTCACCACCAGTAATGATGCGACATATAAAATATTTCCCTTTTTGCTTTTGGACCAGCTGTTCGAAAGTGAAACATTGTATTTCCACCTCCCTCGGCCACAACTCGTACGATATCCGATTTCCTTGCTTTTGAATAACTCCCAATAGTTTTCATCGCTGGAAATGGCTTGGCGTGTAACTTCGAACCATTTGCTCTGTTCTTGTGGCGTATTTGAAACGAGTCCTCATCGAGTAATGTCTTCATAATTCAGCACAGGGATAATAAATAGCATTCTTGAAATTTTACTGAGTCACCTTTTTAATTTGATTAAGATTTGGTAGATTTCTCTCCATTTAAAAGGTACTTCAATTTTCTATGTAAATGGAATTTTCTATAGAAATAAAATTTTGAGAAAATTTTCTATAGATATAAAATTTTAACAAACATTTCCTATAGAAATAAAAATTTAAGAACATTTTCTATAAGATTAAAATTTTGAGAAACATTTCTATAGAAATTAAATTTTGAGAAAATTTTCTAAAGAAATAAAGTTTTGAGAACATTTTCTATAGAAATTAAATTTTAACAAAATTTACTATAGAAATAAAATTTTCATAAAATTTTCTATAGAAATAAAATTTTGAGAATATTTTCTATAGATATACAATTTTAACAAAATTTCCTATAGAAATAAAATTTAAGAACATTTTGTATAAGATTAAAATTTTGAGAAACATTTCTATAGAAATAAAATTTTGAGAAAATTTTTTAAAGAAATAAAGTTTTGAGAAAATTTTCTATAGAAATAAAATGTTGACAAAATTTTCTATAGAAATAAAATGTTGACAAAATTTTCTATAGAAATAAAATTTTGACAAAATTTTCTATAGAAATAAAATTTTGACAAAAATTCCTATAGAAATAAAGTTTTGAGAAAATTTTCTATAGAAATAAAATTTTGACAAAATTTTCTATAGAAATAAAATTTTGACAAAATTTACCATAGAAATAAAATTTTGACAAAATTTTCTATAGAAATAAAATTTTGACAAAATTTTCTATAGAAATAAAATTTTGACAAAATTTTCTATAGAAATAAAATTTTGACAAAATTTTCTATAGAAATAAAATTTTGACAAAATTTACTATAGAAATAAAATTTTGACAAAATTTTCTATAGAAATAAAATTTTGACAAAATTTTCTAAAGAAATAAAATTTTGACAAAATTTTCTATAGAAATAAAATTTTGATAAAATTTTCTATAGAAATAAAATATTGACCAAATTTTCTATAGAAATAAAATTTTGACAAAATTTTCTATCTATAGAAATACAATTTTGACAAAATTTTCTATAGAAATAAAATTTTGACAAAAATTCCTATAGAAATAAAATTTTCTATAGAAATAAAACTTTGACAAAATTTTTTATAGAAATAAAATTTTCACATAATTTTCTATATATATAAAAATTTGACAAAATTTGCTATAGAAATAAAATTTTGACAAAATTTACTATAGAAATAAAATTTTGACAAAATTTTCTATAGAAATAAAATGTTGACAAAATTTTCTATAGAAATAAAATTTTGACAAATTTTTCTATAGAAATAAAATTTTGACAAATTTTTCTATAGAAATTAAATTTTCTATAGAAATAAAATTTTCTATAGAAATAAAATTTTGACAAATTTTTCTATAGAAATAACATTTTGACAAAATTTTTCTATAGAACTAAAATTTTGACCACATTTTCTATAGAAATAAAATTTTGACAAAATTTTCTATAGAAATAAAATTTTCTATAGATATAAAATTTTGACAAAATTTTCTATAGAAGTAAAATTTTCTATAAAAATAAAATTTTCTATAGAAATAAAATTTTGACAAAAATTTCTATAGAAATAAAATTTTCTATAGAAATAAAATTTTCTATAGAAATAAGATTTTGACAAAATTTACTATAGAAATAAATTGATCCGCCAGGATAAAATTGTTAGCACGCCCGCTTGCCATACAGATTGATTTTATGGTGGTACTTCACGATATAATGCTACAGTTTTTAAATTGTTCGTCAGCCGCTTCTTTAACTCGGAATCAATACTATAATCCTTAAGGAATGGTCAAAATTTTTGAATCCAAGTAAACTTTTTTTTTTGAGTGTAGCCATTCAATGTTATGCCATTTGGGCTCTGCACTGCTGCTGCTACCTTCGAAAAATTAATGGAACCATGGTGGTATCACAATCACGGTTGCCAAAATAATCTACTCGTACCAAAAATAATATACCAAAATTTGAAGAAAATTTTACTCAAAAATCTAAATTAAGAAAAAAAAACTTTAAAGTTTTTGAACATTTTATTTCTATAGAAATTTTTGTAAAAATTTTGCAGTCTATAGGGCTTTGCCCAAATAAATTTGACAAACATTCTTTTCCTCTGTTGGTTAAGCTACAATTGTAGTTTAGTCAATGTATGGTTTTAAGCTGAAATAAAAAACAACAACAAAATTTTGTTTCTATAGTAAATTTTGTCAAAATTGTATTTCTATAGAAATTTTTGTCAAAATTTTGTTTTTATAGAAAATTTTAACAATCTTTTATTTCTATTGAAAATTTTGTTAAAATTTTACTTTTATGGAAAATTTTATTTCTATAGAAAATTTTGTCTAACTTTTATTATAAAAACTTTTGTCAAAATTTTATTTCTATAGAAAATGTTTATTATTTTATTTCTAAAGAAAATGGTGTCAAAATTTACCTCCATAGAAAATTTTGTCAAAATTGTATTTCTCTAGAAAATGTTGATGATTTTTGTTTTTTTTTGAATTTTGTCAAAATTTTATTTCTATAGAAACTTCCGAAATCTTATTTCTATAGAAAATTTTTACAAACTTTTATTACTGTACTCAATTTTTTTCTATAGAAAATTTCGTCAAATTGTATTTTTCTATAAAAATTGAAGAACATCTTAGTTGGAGAGAAATATTTTGCAAAATCTACCAAACTATAAAGAATTCTACCAATCTAGTGAAAAATCTACCCTTTTTGGTAGAATTCTACCAAAAAGGTTGATCGCAATGGACTGATTGATGAGGTTATAAAAATCTAAGTGGGCAAGATAGATGTGACATAAGACTACGCAGAATTCTGGATTTATACAGATAATCAAATTTGCCTACTCTGAGATAATGAGGGTGAATTTAATTCTCGGTTAAAACTGCAGGAGTTTTCTATGAACACTAATCGAAAATAAAGTGGCTTGTTTCTAGTGAGACTCTGTCAAAGTGTTATTCCTATACAAACTTTTGTCAAAATTTTATTGCTATAGAATTTTTTTTTCAAAATTTTCTGTACAAAGAAAAATTTGTCAAAATTTTATTTCTATAGAAAATTTTGTCATTTTTTTTCTATAGGAAATTTTGTTAAAATTGTATTTCTATAGAAAATTTTGTCAAAATTTTATTTCAATAGATAATTTTGTCGAAATTTTATTTCTATAGAAAATTTATGGAAAATTTTATTTCTATAGAAAATTTACGGAAAATTTTATTTCTATAGAAAATTTTGTCAAAATTTTATTTCTATAAAAAACTTTGTCAAAATTGTATTTCTATAGAAAATTTTGTCAAAATTTTATTTCTATAAAAATTTTGTCAAAATTTTATTTCTATAAAAAATGTTGTCAAAATTTTATTTCTATAAAAAATTTATGGAAAATTTTATTTCTATAGAAATTTTTGTCAAAATTTTATGTCTATAGAAAATTTTGTTCAAATTTTATTTCTATAGAAAATTTTGTCAAAATTTTATTTCTATAGAAAATTTTGTCAAAATTTTATTTCTATAAAAAACTTTGTCAAAATTGTATTTCTATAGAAAATTTTGTCAAAATTTTATTTCTATAAAAAATTTTGTCAAAATTTTATTTCTATAGAAAATTTTGTCATTTTTTTTTCTATAGGAAATTTTGTCAAAATTGTATTTCTATAGAAAATTTTGTCAAAATTTTATTTCTATAGATAATTTTGTCGAAATTTTATTTCTATAGAAAATTTATGGAAAATTTTATTTCTATAGAAAATTTTGTTCAAATTTTATTTCTATAGAAAATTTTGTCAAAATTTTATTTCTATAAAAAACTTTGTCAAAATTGTATTTCTATAGAAAATTTTGTCAAAATTTTATTTCTATAAAAAATTTTGTCAAAATTTTATTTCTATAAAAAATTTTGTCAAATTCTATTTCTATAGAAAATTTTGTCAAAATTCTATTTCTATAGAAAATTTTGTCAAAATTTTATTGCTAAAGAAAATTTGGAAAAATGTTATTTCTATAGAAAATTTTGTCAAAATTTTATTGCTAAAGAAAATTTTGTCAAAATTTTATTTCTACTGAAAATTTGGCAAAATTTTATTTCTATAGAAAATTTTGTCAAAATTTAATTCTATAGAAAATTTTGTCAAAATTTGAAACTCAGTTGATATTGCTCCACTAATAAAAACCAATGAACTTTTCAACCTTTGCTTTCGAGAATATACGCTCCAACAAAAAAGACAAAAATTATACTAAGGCCAAATCTTTCACAAATCAGTTAACAGTATTGCAAAATGGGGATATCCCCAATACGCTAGCAAAGCAAACCCCAAAAATAAAAACCTCCAAAAGCATACAATCATAATTAAGCGTCATCAGATAACACCGTATCAGTTCGGACTGCCGCCACCACTTCAGTTCCTACAGCACCAATTTTGGTGCGGCATTCAAAGGCAACAAATATTTTTTATGTTCTTTAGTTCTTAACAGCGAGTTGCATAAGCAATATCCCAATAGAGTTTTGGTGGAAGCAATAAGGCAATTTGTTTTAGTCCAAAGGTAAACATGGAACGCTTTAATGGCTAATAGCCACAACCAACCAACTAATAAGAATTTGTTTATCATCGCTGGCAAGGTATGGGGAACACCAAAACGATTTTTTGAGAGAAAAAAAAACCCTTGTGGCTCAACAGAGATAAACAGATCCAGTGTATTGAGTCAGTCAAGCAGCCACCAGCTGAAGTGTAGATCGATCGATTGGATTTTATTGCAAAACAGAAAATCAACTTGGGCATATGTGAATACTGCTAGCTGTTCTTTGCTGCCTCGTCCTCCTGCTGAGCAAAGAAAGACAGCCGTATAAATGATCTCCTCGCAAACCTAACTGCAAGTTATGATCAAACAAAAATGTTTTAATCGCCCAACTTCAAATGGAAATCTTGGCGCACGCGGCTAACAACATAAAAACAACGAAAAACAAATCCAATATCAGACCCAGGAAGAAGACTTTTCTGTTCATTTTTTTCTGTTTGGGATTTTTTTGGTTGATAGCCAGTCTCCCTACCAATCCCGTAGGAAGAGAAGCTTTACACTTTGTTAGAGGTCAGTTAACATGAGTATCATCGCTTGTGGCCCTGATGGAGGCTGTAGTCAGTCATATGCTATGTTTGAGTTTCTGAGGTTGGATATTTACGAGATGAGAGGTTGGTCTATGGCGTCATATCGATGAGCATATCGATTCTGCTCTGACAACAAAAAAAAAACTTACAAAAATGGGCGTGTGACATTACTGCCTCTATCTTGGAGTTTTTATTGCCCCGAATGTTTATACAAATTTTTGATATGATTTGTTTTCCTTTTTTGGTTTGAGGGTTTTTAGGAGGCATATGTAAAGATGTACACTGTAAAAAAATTAATTCGAAACTCAGTCAGCACCGCTAGTGGAGAATAGTGGTGAAACAACACCAAGCTTTACGAGGACAATAGTGGCGATACTTCACCAGCGCCTCTGCTGGAGACTAGTGGTTAAACTCTGCACACATATATATAAGACAAATTTTGTCAAAATGCTATTTCTATAGAAATAAAATTTTGCAAACATTTTTGTCAAAATTTTATTTCCATAGAAAAGTTTTGCAAAATTTTATTTCTATAGGAAATTTTTGCAAAATTTTATATCTATAGAAAATTTTTGCAAAATGTTGTTTCTATAGAAAATTTTTGAAAATTTTATTTCTATAGAAAATTTTTACAAAATTTTATTTCTATAGACAATTTTTGCAAACTTTTATATCCATAGATAATTTTGTCATAATTTTATTTCCATAGAAAATTTTGTCAAAATTTTATTTCTATAGAAAATTTCGTAAAAATTTTATTTCGTTTTGTTTTGTTATTGTTGGTTTTGTTTTTTAATCATTGTTGTTGTTTTTTTTTTATTTCAGCTTAAAACCATGCATTGACTAAACTACAAGTGTAGCTTAACCAACAGAGGAAACGAATGTTTGTCAAATTAATTTTGACAAAGCCTTATAGACTGTATGTTGTTGTAGTTGGATGGACTACACTTGTAGTTTAGTCAATGCTTGGTTTTAAGCTGAAATAAAAAAAACAACAACAATGATTAAAGAACAAAACCAACAATAACAAAACAAAACGAATGAAAGAAGAGGAAGCACGCTCAAAAAAAACCCAGCCAACTGCACTCAAATCGATGATTTGACGGTGGCAACGGAAAAGAGATATGTTTGTACGAATTTATTTCGGCATAAGCCGGCTATCATGTAAAACCTTTGTTCGGAAGGTTCAAGTGTGGTTCATTGTTGGGTTTAATGAACTGCCTGAATTTATTCCGATAATTGGTTTTGCTGTAAGTAGAGGATGCTGATGAGGAATGTGGTAATTCCGATACGTGCGTCCATCCAAATATCTTGCAGTCTATAGGGCTTTGCCCAAATAAATTTGACAAATATTCTTTTCCTCTGTTGGTTAAGCTACACTTGTAGTTTAGTCAATGTATGCTTTTAAGCTGAAATAAAAAAAAAACTATTTCTATAGAAAATTTCGTCAAATTTTATTTCTATAAAATTTTTTTGCAAAATTTATTTCTATAGACAATTTTTGCAATATTTTATTTCTATAAAAACATTTGTTAAAATTTTATTTCTATAGAAAATTTTGTCAAAATTTTATTTCCATAGAAAATTTTTGCAATATTTTATTTCTATAGACAATTTTTGCAAAATTTATTTTATAGAAAATTTTGTCACAATTGTATTTCTGTAAAAAATTTTGTTAAAATTTTATTTTTATAGAAAATTTTGTCAAAATTTTATTTCTATAAAAATTTTTTATTAAAATGTTATGTCTATCGAAAATTTTGTCAAAATTTTATTTCTATAGAAAATTTTGTTAAAATTTTAGTTCTATTGAAAATTTTATTTCTATAGAAAATTTTTGCAAAATTTTATTTCTATAAAAATTATTGACAAAATTCTATTTCTATGGACAATTTATTAAAATGTTATGTCTATCGAAAATTCTGTCAAGACTTTATTTCTATAGAAAACTTTATCATTATTTTATTTATATTCAAAATTTTGTCAAAATTTTATTTTTATAGAAAATTTTGTCAAAAATTTATTTCTATAAAAAAATTTTATTAAAAGGTTATGTCTATCGAAAATTTTGTCAAAATTTAATTGCTATAGAAAATTCTTTAAAAATGCTATTTCTTTAGTACATTTTGTCAAAATTTTATTTCTATTGAAAATTTTATTTCTATAGAAAATTTTTGCAAAATTTTATTTTTATTGGAAATTTTACTTCTATAGAAAATTTTTGCAAAATTTTATTTCTATAGAAAGTTTTTGCCAAATTTTATTTCTATAGAAATTTTTTGCAAAATTTTATTTCTATAGGAAATTTTTGCAAAATGTTATTTCTATGGACGATTTTATTTTTATAGAAAAGTTTTGCAAAATTTTATTTCTATGGACGATTTTATTTTTATAGAAAAGTTTTGCAAAATTTTATTTCTCTGGAAAATTTTGCAAAATTTTTCTCTAGAAAATTTTTGCAAAATTTTATTTCTCTAGAAAATTTTTGCAAAATTTTATTTGTATAGAAAATTTGTACAAAATTTTATTTCTATAGAACATTTTTGAAAAATTTTATTTTTATAGAAAATTTTTGCAAACTTTTATTTCTACAGACAATTTTGTCAAAATGTTATTTCTACAGACAATTTTTCTCAATATTTTATTTCTATAGAAAATTATTGACAAAATTCTATTTCTATGGACAATTTTGTCAAAATTTTATTTCTATAGAAAAGTTTTGCAAAATTTAATTTTTTTAGCAAATTTTGTAAAATTTTTATTTTTTAGAACATTTTTGAAAAATTTTATTTCTATAGAAAATTTTTGAAAAATTTTATTTCTGTAGAAAATTTTCGAAAAATTTTATTTCTATAGAAAATGTTTGCAAAATTTTATTTTTATAGAAAATTTTTGCAAAATTTTATTTCTATAGAAAATTTTCGCAAAATTTTATTTCCATAAAAAATTTTGTCAGCATATTATTTCTATAGAAAATTTTGTCAAAATTTTATTTCTATTGAAAATTTTATTTCTATAGAAAATTTTTGCAAAATTTTATTTTTATTGGAAATTTTATTTCTATAGAAAGTTTTTGCAAAATTTTATTTCTATAGAAATTTTTTGCAAAATTTTATTTCTATAGGAAATTTTTGCAAAATGTTATTTCTATGGACGATTTTATTTTTATAGAAAAGTTTTGCAAAATTTTATTTCTATGGACGATTTTATTAATATAGAAAAGTTTTGCAAAATTTTATTTCTCTGGAAAATTTTGCGAAATTTTTCTCTAGAAAATGTTTGCAAAATTTTATTTCTCTAGAAAATTTTTGCAAAATTTTATTTGTATAGAAAATTTTTACAAAATTTTATTTCTATAGATCATTTTTGAAAAATTTTATTTTTATAGTAAATTTTTGCAAAATTTTATTTCTATATAAAATTTTGTCAAAATTTTATTTCTATAAAATATTTTGTTAACATTTTATTTCTATAGAGAATTTTGTCAAAATTTTATTTCTATAGAAATTTTTTCAAAATTTTATTTCTATAGAAAAATTTGTCAAAATTTTATTTCTACAGACAATTTTGTCAAAATGTTATTTCTGTAGAAAATTTTCTCAATATTTCATTTCTATAGAAAATTTACTCAAAATTTTATTTCTATAGAGAATTTTTGCTAAATTTTATTTCTATAAAAATTATTGACAAAATTCTATTTCTATGGACAATTTTATCAAAATTTTATATCTATAGAAAATTTTATCAACATTTTATTTCTATAGAAAATTTTGTCAAAATTGTATTTCTATAAAATTTTGTCAAAATTTTATTTCTATGCTAAATTTAATTTTTTAGCAAATTTTGTAAAATTTTTATTTTTTAGAACATTTTTGAAAAATTTTATTTCTATAGAAAATTTTTGAAAAATTTTATTTCTATAGAAAATTTTCGAAAAATTTTATTTCTCTAGAAAATTTTTATTTCTATAGAATATTTTGTCAAAATTTTATTTCTATAGATTATTTTGTCAAAATTTTATTTCTATAGAAAATTTTTGCAAAATTTTATTTCTATAGAAAATGTTTGCAAAATTTTATTTCTATAGAAAATGTTTGCAAAATTTTATTTTTATAGAAAATTTTTGCAAAATTTTATTTCTATAGAAAATTTTCGCAAAATTTTATTTCCATAAAAAATTTTGTCAGCATATTATTTCTATAGAAAATTTTGTCAAAATTTTATTTCTACAGAAAATTTTATCAAAATTGAAGTACCTTTTAATTGGAGAGGAATCCACTGTAAAAAGTCTACCATTTTGGGTAGAATTTTGCCACCAGTGACAACTGTGATTGTGGGCGGATTTTCAGGATATCATCATCAATGCCTCTCTCTCTCTTCAGACGAGCTAGTCAAATTTTACAGTAATTCGACGAACAAATGGAGCCCCGCATACTTACATCAAGTAATGTTACTGGTTCCATCAAATGCTACAAAGTTCCCAAACAACTGGAACCCGACGAATTTTGAATGCTGATGTAGACCCAGACTCTTCAATTTGTTCCTGATTTCATTCATTATATCCGATCACTGGAATATTGGTAGAGTGATTCCATCCATCCCCATCTAAATTTGATGACATAGGCGAAGGTTTAAATCTTACAGATCATTGGACCTTGTTTTCATCGAAACAATAATGAATGTCTTCCCAAGACCATCTTCATGTGGAGACCAATATCCTCTTCCTAATGCTCTGAGTAGCTTAACACTTCAATGGTACTAAACCTTGGGTCTGGTTGTCCCTATAAGAGACATTCACCGAACATTTCTCTAAGTGCAAGTGCATCAATGAATCATTTTTGGCTGAGAGGTGCAGTCTGCTAAATCTTATCAAAGATAAAACTGGTTAAGGTACTGCCTCCATTAATTCGCTCTCTCTCCCAGCACTTAGTCGGGTCAGTGCTAAGGCATTGATAATCCTCATCCTCATCCACGCCATTCAAATATTCATCATCTGTACATGAAAAAAAACAACAACAACGGAATACGAAAATGGTCAGTGATGATGGTCGGGGCACTCAGAGATACATTACCTCCCACTCAATATGAAAAAAACCAAAAACAAAAAAATCCAGTCAGTCAGCAGTCATCAACACAAGATCCCCAGACTATTATGTAAGTTCTAAGACATATCGACAAATGAATGATGATGATGCCGATATTGGTTTAGCCAGTAAAGCTTTATGCTTTAATCCTCATATTGAAGCTGTGGATACCACAATCTATTCATTCTTACTTTGCTATTCTGTGTTGATTTGTGAGTTTGCTACATCATTGGACATCTTTATGATTGCTGGTGATGGTGGTTGTGGTTGAGCTGCAGATTCCTTTATGGATACTGCGGTAGGTAGGAAAAAACAACTTTGAACCATCAAAGATTTCAAATGCTTGCTTGCTTGCTTTGGCATGAAGATTCCACAAGCATAACCCATAGCAACCAAATGAGATCTCTATCGATAGATAATGTCAAAAATCATGGTGGCTATATAGAGAGCTTTCCTTTTTTATCCTCGGGTGCTTATTCAGACAGCGAGCGCCATCAATAACAATTCCACCGTTAATTTAAGGAAATTTTGATATTATTAAGAAAAAAATGAGAATTTTATTTAATTTATATGGAATATGGAAGACATATTAAATTGTTCCACATTCTTTTATACATTAAATATTCTAAATAGAAATAAAAAAATTCATAGAAACATTTCAATGAAATTTTCTAATAATATAAAATTTCGAAAATATTTTCAATAGAAATAAAATTTAGTAAAAAAATAATAAATATCCTTAAAAGTTCCTAAATGCCATGAGAAAAAGTTCGAGTCATGTACGAGTCACCAGGGTTGCTACTCGTACTAAAAATAATCTACCAACATTTGAAGAAAATTTTACAAAAAATCTACAAAATTAAAAAAAAAATATTTTGATGTTTTTTTATCAATTTTTTTGTCAACATTTTTATTTCTATAGAAAATTTTTGCAAATTTTTATTGCTATACAAGATTTTGCCAAATTGTATTTCTATAGACATTTTTTGTAAAATTTTATTTCAATAAAAAATTATTGTAAAATTTTATTTCTATAGAAATTTTGGTCAACATTTTATTGCTATAGAACATTTTGTCAAAATTTGATTTCTATATAAACATTTTGCAAAATTTTATTCCTAAAGAAAATTTTGTCAAAATTTTTCTTCTAGAGAAAATGTTATTTCTATAGAAAATTTTGTCAAAATTTGATTTCTATATAAACATTTTGCAAAATTTTATTTTTATAGAAAATTTTCTCAATATTTGACTCCTATAAAAAATTTTGTCCAAATTTTATTTCTATAGAAAATTTTGTTTCTATAGAAAATATTATTTCCATAGACAATATTGCCAAATTTTTTCAGAAGACGTTTTGGTATTTCAGCAGATTTGTCTGCTGCTATAATTTCTAATCCATTTGACTGAAAGCTGACAGATTTATTCCAGTCGCAGTTTATTTTATTATTTACAAGACTACAAAATCATTTCAAGCGTGATTGTGTAATTGCTTTAAATTTGGCTGGAAAACCACAAGTGGCTATCGTTAAAGTCCTCCAACATTTAAATTTGAATAAATCTTTTGTTTCTCGTACCATTGCTCGATACCATGATCGTGACAATGTAGCATCGCGTCAAAAAGCGGACGAAATGATCCGAAAAGTGAAGGCTAGAGTTGATGGAGCGCGCACATACCGCAAGAACGAATGGAACATGTATTGAAAATTGAAATCCTTTGAAGTTGCAAGAAGTGCAAGAA
The DNA here is from genome assembly GCF_050003625.1 of Haematobia irritans. NCBI lineage: Eukaryota > Metazoa > Arthropoda > Insecta > Diptera > Muscidae > Haematobia > Haematobia irritans. The sequence continues at coordinate 147,191,190 of NC_134401.1, forward strand.
TTCACCGATGTACCAAAAATGGGAGGAGCCAATAAATTGCTTGACTTGCCCGATGACAAAATTTTGTTTCTGATTCAATCATGAAATTAATTGATAAAATTAATTTTTTAATTGAAATGTCTTCAATCACAGAAATAATAGTACCAATTAAAAACTTAATTGAAAGTCAATTAAAAAATTAATTGATCCAATTAAAATATTCACAAAAAAATTAATTCATACTATTATTTTATGTGATTGATTTTTGTTTCAATTAAAAAAATTGTTGAATCAATTAAACATTATTTTTTTTTTAAACTCAATTAAAATTTTAATTGGAAAAAATTTCATGAAATTTTTTTCTGTGTAGACGGCAGTTACCTAATTTGGTTTCCTCCGCCATCCAAGTTGAGCGTTGGTGAACAAACAAAATAATAGGGATTTCTTACCAAAGAGAACAGCTGAAAATATAAACCTTCGATTGGTTATCAGAACTCAAGCGCCACCGATGGTAATAGCATGGGCCGACGTAACGGTAATTGTCGAAATAAATACCGAATGCGAAATGTCCCAACCACGATTTCCAGAGTTGGCGGAATTCTACTAAAATGTTCTATAGAAATCAAATTTGGACAAAATTTTCTATAGAAATAAAATTTTGCAAAAATTTTCTATAGAAATCAAATTTGGACAAAATTTTCTATAGAAATAAAATTTTGCAAAAATTTTCTATTGAAATAAAATTTTAACAAAATTTTCTATAGAAAGAAAATTTTGACAAAATTTTCTATAGAAATAAAATTTTGACAAAATTTTCTATAGAAATAAAATTTGGACAAAATTTTCTATAGAAATAAAATTTGGACAAAATTTTCTATAGAAATAAACTTTTGCAAAAATTTTCTATAAAAATCAAATTTTGACAAAATTTTCTATTGAAATAAAATTAAAAAGTTCGAATAAAATAAAGAAAACAAATTAAATAAAATTTTGCAAAAATTTTCTATAGAAATAAAATTTTGACAAAATTTTCTATAGAAATAAAATGTTGACAAAATTTTCTATAGAAATAAAATTTGGGCAAAATTTTCTATAGAAATAAAATTTTGACAAAATTTTCTATAGAAATAAAATTTTGACAAAATTTTCTACAGAAATAAAATTTTGACAAAATTTTCTATAGAAATACAATTTGGACAAAATTTTCTATAGAAATAAAATTTTGCAAAAATTTTCTATAGAAATAAAATTTTGATAAAAATTTTATTTCTATAGAAATAAAATTTGGACAAAATTTTCTATAGAAATAAAATTTTGGCAAAATTTTCTATAGAGATAAAATTTTGGCAAAATTTTCTATAGAAATAAAATTTTGACAACATTTTCTATAGAAATAAAATTTTGACAAAATTTTCTAGAGAAATAAAATTTTGACAAAATTTTCTATAGAAATAAAATTTGGACAAAATTTTCTATAGAAATAAAATTTGGACAAAATTTTCTATAAAAATAAAATTTGGACAAAATTTTCTATAGAAATAAAATTTGGACAAAATGTTCTATAGAAATAAAATTTGGACAAAATTTTCTATAGAAATAAAATTTGGGCAAAATTTTCTATAGAAATAAAATGTTGACAAAATTTTCTATAGAAATAAAATTTTGACAAAATTTTCTACAGAAATAAAATTTTGACAAAATTTTCTATAGAAATAAAATTTGGACAAAATTTTCTATAGAAATAAAATTTTGATAAAAATTTTCTATAGAAATAAAATTTTGATAAAAATTTTCTATAGAAATAAAATTTGGACAACATTTTCTATAGAAATAAAATTTTGACAAAATTTTCTATAGAAATAAAATTTTGGAAAAATTTTCTATAGAAATAAAATTTTGACAAAATTTTCTATAGAAATAAAATTTTGACAAAATTATCTATAGAAATAAAATTTTGACAAAATTATCTATAGAAATAAAATTTTGACAAAATTTTCTATAGAAATAAAATTTTGACAAAATTTTCTATAGAAATAAAATTTTGACAAAATTTTCTATAGAAATAAAATTTTGACAAAATTTTCTATAGAAATAAAATTTTGACAAAATTTTCTATAGAAATAAAATTTTGACAAAATTTTCTATAGAAATAATATTTTGACAAAATTTTCTATAGAAATAATATTTTGACAAAATTTTCTATAGAAATAAAATTTTGACAAAATTTTCTATAGAAATAAAATTTTGACAAAATTTTCTATAGAAATAAAATTTTGACAAAATTTTCTATAGAAATAAAATTTTGACAAAATTTTCTATAGAAATAAAATTTTGCAAAAATTTTCTATTTAAATAAAATTTTAACAAAATTTTCTATAGAAAGAAAATTTTGACAAAATTTTCTATAGAAATAAAATTTTGACAAAATTTTCTATAGAAATAAAATTTGGACAAAATTTTCTATAGAAATAAAATTTGGACAAAATTTTCTATAGAAATAAACTTTTGCAAAAATTTTCTATAAAAATCAAATTTTGACAAAATTTTCTATTGAAATAAAATTAAAAAGTTCGAATAAAATAAAGAAAACAAATTAAATAAAATTTTGCAAAAATTTTCTATAGAAATAAAATTTTGACAAAATTTTCTATAGAAATAAAATGTTGACAAAATTTTCTATAGAAATAAAATTTGGGCAAAATTTTTTATAGAAATAAAATTTTGACAAAATTTTCTATAGAAATAAAATTTTGACAAAATTTTCTACAGAAATAAAATTTTGACAAAATTTTCTATAGAAATACAATTTGGACAAAATTTTCTATAGAAATAAAATTTTGCAAAAATTTTCTATAGAAATAAAATTTTGATAAAAATTTTATTTCTATAGAAATAAAATTTGGACAAAATTTTCTATAGAAATAAAATTTTGACAAAATTTTCTAGAGAAATAAAATTTTGACAAAATTTTCTATAGAAATAAAATTTGGACAAAATTTTCTATAAAAATAAAATTTGGACAAAATTTTCTATAGAAATAAAATTTGGACAAAATGTTCTATAGAAATAAAATTTGGACAAAATTTTCTATAGAAATAAAATTTGGGCAAAATTTTCTATAGAAATAAAATTTTGACAAAATTTTCTATAGAAATAAAATTTTGACAAAATTTTCTACAGAAATAAAATTTTGACAAAATTTTCTATAGAAATAAAATTTGGACAAAATTTTCTATAGAAATAAAATTTTGATAAAAATTTTCTATAGAAATAAAATTTTGATAAAAATTTTCTATAGAAATAAAATTTTGACAAAATTTTCTATAGAAATAAAATTTTGGCAAAATTTTCTATAGAAATAAAATTTTGACAAAATTTTCTATAGAAATAAAATTTTGACAAAATTATCTATAGAAATAAAATTTTGACAAAATTATCTATAGAAATAAAATTTTGACAAAATTATCTATAGAAATAAAATTTTGACAAAATTTTCTATAGAAATAAAATTTTGACAAAATTTTCTATAGAAATAAAATTTTGACAAAATTTTCTATAGAAATAAAATTTTGACAAAATTTTCTATAGAAATAAAATTTTGACAAAATTTTCTATAGAAATAAAATTTTGACAAAATTTTCTATAAAAATAAAATTTTGACAAAATTTTCTATAGAAATAAAATTTTGACAAAATTTTCTATAGAAATAAAATTTTGACAAAATTTTCTATAGAAATAAAATTTTGACAAAATTTTCTATAGAAATAAAATTTTGACAAAATTCTCTATAGAAATAAAATTTTGACAAAATTTTCTATAGAAATAATATTTTGACAAAATTTTCTATAGAAATAAAATTTTGACAAAATTTTCTATAGAAATAAAATTTTGACAAAATTTTCTATAGAAATAAAATTTTGACAAAATTTTCTATAGAAATAAAATTTTGACAAAATTTTCTATAGAAATAAAATTTTGACAAAATTTTCTATAGAAATAAAATTTTGACAAAATTTTCTATAGAAATAAAATTTTGACAAAATTTTCTATAGAAATAAAATTTTGACAAAATTTTCTATAGAAATAAAATTTTCTATAGAAATAAAATTTTGACAAAATTTTCTATAGAAATAAAATTTTGACAAAATTTTCTATAGATATAAAATTTTGACAAAATTTTCTATAGAAATGAAATTTTGACAAAATTTTCTATTGAAATAAAATCTTTTGCAAAAAAAATTTGGTAGTTTTTTGATAAAATGTTCTCTAAATTTTGATAGATTATTTATATATAGATAAAAGAAATAAACAATTTATTTTGAATATTGGAAATATTTATTTTTTTCTTGTTGTTGTTGTTCTTTTTGATACGAAATTAATTATAATTATTTAAATGTATGTTTGTAGTAAATTAAATTTTACAACTAGAGTTCATAAAAATATGTATGTATAGAAAATATTTGGCCTGTTCTGTATCCAGTGTCAGAAAAAAAATATATAAATCCATGGGAAAAGCGATATCCTAAAATATCGATTTCCTTACATTTTCTTAATTTTATTGCTATAAGTTTAATTTTTTCTGACATATAACACAGAAACATTCCGCGTATATTTATAGTAGTTATTATAAGTATGATGAATAATGTAGGATGTATTTTTTGTATACAACTAAATAGTTACTATTAAATGAATTGCTGGGGGTGGCAGACATTGCATCCGGTGTAAAGAAAATAACTAAACCGCTAATGTAAATGAACTGATGATGGAACAAACAATCGATCGATTATATCAATCCAAAGTTGGCGATATAGATACATACAGGACAAATACATAAGATTTCGAATGCGATGCGTCTTTTCTTTCTGTGGGAAATGTGAAAACAAAAAAAAATGAAGGAAAATGAAGACTAACGTTTGGCAAATTTTGGCAGAATAGAGGGAAGGCTTAAAGAAGATCCCGGCAATAATTCCTGGCCAAAACACTTAAGAGATAACCAAAAACAATTGGTATGTAGATCTTTCTCTATTCGAAAAGAATAGGTAAAGGGGGAAAAAAACAAAATTTACACAATTGATCCGAGGCTATGGATGGGGGACGACAAGGGCCAAATGGGGGCAATACTCTAGAGACAAAACACAAAACTGTTAGTGAATATAGCGACATACATGGGGAATACAACTGCATGAAATGATGACAACGGAAAATCTACATCTATGGCTATGGTCTGATTTCAATTAAAATCTATTTGAAAAATTGCCAGCTGGCCGTCTCATACGACGGGCCCTTTGATTTCTTTGATTGCCAAAACCGCCGCGAGCTGGACTACCCTGTTGTTCTGGTTGTTGTGCGCGATGACTGGGAGAAGTATTGCGTGAATTGCCAGGAGTTTCTATAAGAGGAAAATCGATTTTAGTGGGCCCTTGACCTAAAAACAAAATCAATGCTTATTTTCTATTACCCTGCCAAACGATGGGTGTTGGCCGATTACCGACAGCCCCACCGCCGCGATGGAAGCCACGATGGGGTCTTCGACTAGGTGTCATACCCTTGGTGGCCTTTGAACGTGTATTAATAGAGGGTGATGTAGAGGCTTCAGCTTCACGACCTTCCTCCTACAAGCGGGTAAAAAAAAAAACACAAATAATTAAACCTCTGGATTTATTCACCCCCACCTCCCATCTTCTTCTACCATACCTCAATTTCTTCAACAGCCTGTTTCTCTCCTTCAGATGATACACCATCTGCTCCTTCATTTTCCTCGGATGTGGCTTCAACTTGATGCTGTTGGACATCTTCGGATTGTGTAGCACCACCTAATGGGGGAATAGAAGAATTTTACTTCCGCTACGATTTTATTTCGCCCCCCCCCCCACTTACTTTCATTATCAATATTTTCCGAAATATCAACAGATTCTCCCCCTTCCTCATTGAAATCATCCTCTTCACCTTCTACCTCCTCATTTAGGCCCTCCTGGCTGTCTTTGGCCTCTCCACCCTTTTTATCGTCATCATAGTCTTCCGTCAAGAACTCACCGCCAGCAGCTTCACTTTCGTCAATGGCCGCATCAGGATTTTCTTGACCTATGTTGGCGGAATGTTCATCCGATTGTTGAGCTGTATTTGAGCTTGTGGTATCAGTGGTGCTATAACCAAATTTTGAATCCTGGGGGGAGCTAACAATTTCCGAGCTAGAAAAAAATTCAAATATATACCAAGGTCTACACTCAATTTCTCTGAATTTTTTACCTCTCTGAACGTCTTCCACCACTGGTTTCTGATGTTTCATTGGCTTCACCGCCTTGGGCTCCCTGCTGCAATTTCACCAAGGTGGCCTTTTGTTGGCGTGTCAAGTTAGTACCTTGTTTCCTCACAGAAGTCTCTCCACTGCCGCTACTTATGGCTTGACTCTGTTGGTTATTATCTTGACTGTGAGCCTTGGCCAAAGCAGCTGCGGCTGCAGCACTTGTACTAGCCCCTGTGGCATAGGCATCACCTGTTGACTGCCCTCCGGTACCAGCAGAACTACATTGACCATGAGTTTCCATATCCTCATCAACATCCACTTCGTTATTATCAGCTTCTCCAACATCGGGTCGTAGATTGCTTTCATTTACCTCGGGACATTCATTTTCATCCATATCCTGGTCTTGGTCATAGTCTTCATAAACCTCATGTTCTCCGTCAACATCTGCCGGCCCTCCTTCATCGGCTTCAGCTTCAGCCATTCCATCGTCTTCTTCGGAATCCAATACAACTACATCATCCTCTTGATCCCTTTGTGATGATGTGGGAACCTGGTCCACATCAATGCCAGAATCTGAGACTCCAGCTGGTGTCATAACGGCAGCCTCACCACTATGCATGGGCGCCCTCATTCGTTTGGCATGTTTTCCCGAATTCTTATCATTATCATCTCCACTGGTTGTGGAAGAGTCTCCCTCTAGTTCACGTGGACGTTTGTGGCCTGCCGAGCTACCAGCTTGTGTGGTGGTAACATTACTACTGGAAGGTGTATGTCTATTGTGGCTACTAACAGCAATATGCGAGGAACACATGGCCGAAGATTGTGATGTACTTGGTTGTGGATTATTGGGATCCTGGATTAGCTGTACCGTAACAGAAGGAGCTGAGGGAGCAGCCGAAGATCCCTCAACTCTGGGTGAAACCAAGGCCACAACTTGAACTTGATTTACATTTCCGCCACTTACATGTGGCTGAGGGTCATTTTGTTGTGGTTGCTGAATACTCTCCGCCTCCTGTGAGCTTTCGGCTGCGGATGCTGCAGAGCCCATTGGTGGTATAGCTGCAACAGCCACTGATGCCGAGCTGCTGGTTGAGGGCATGTAGTCAGTATGTGATGACGTGGGCGAAGAGGACATCGATTCCAATGATGCACTGCCTGTGGTATGGACTTGTTGCTGTGGTGGCACCAAAGCTGTATTACTACTGCCCGTGGCTGAGCTTGGTGTGGACGATGGTGTCGATGTAGACGATGTGGAAGAAGTTGATGTAGAAGTTCCAGCTACCACGGCGGTCGATCCCGCTGAACTTTGTTGCGATGTGGGCAGTATAGCTGCAGTGCGGGTATTTTGCACGGATATGGGTCTAATACTGGCCAAAGGTGTTTCACCTCCTCTCCAGGGGGTAACTGTGGCCGATTGTTGCACACTTGCAGAACCCGACATAGGTTTAACATTGGCTGTTCTTGGTGAGGAATCCGAAATGGTACCTTTATCGGAAATGGCCACCGAGCTGGTAGAGGGCTTGGCCGACTGCTGCAATCCCAACTGGCGATTCAATTGATTGATACGCATAATAAGCGATTCATTTTCTCGGGTTAAGCGTTGGAGGTCTTCCTTGTTACGATTATTTTGCTCTATAAGTTCCCGCTCAAGGCGTTGCATGGCATCGTATTTTGCTTGGATCTCATTCATCTTAGCCTCATGGGCCTCGTTGGACTGCAAAAGTTTTGTCTTAGTGGCTGCCAATTCAGTGCTGACAACATTACGCGACTCCGTCAAGTTGACTATGTGACTCTTAGCTTCACGCAATAGGGTCTTGGTACGCTCATCTATCTCCACCGAAGCCTTAAGGTCTTCATAGTCTTTGCGTACTTTTTCATTTTCCTCTTGCATTGTGCGAATGACACCATTGAGATTTTCGATAGTGGCACGATTTTGTTCCAATTCAGCATTTATAGCTCCGCTGGATCCCTCATTGGCATTATTGCCCTCCACATTCTCTTGTGTTGCTTGGTTATTGGTGGCATTGCTGGCATCGCCGCCACTAGCTGCACCAGCAGCAGTGGCTGGGTTCTTATTCAACAATTCCAAATATGAATCCTTGTAGCGTTTGGCAATCTTACGAATTTGAACTTCCTTATTCTTGGAATCCTGTAGCAATTGCTCCTTAGCTTCCAAATCTTCTGTGATTTTCTGTACCGCCTCTTCTTTGCTCAACAATTTGTTCTTCATTTCCATGACCTCCTGCATTAATCGAGAATTGGTTAATTTCAGGGTAGTGATATCAGCCGATAGACTCTTCTTCTCTTCGGTGAGCATATGAACCTGACGCTCGAGGGATGCCAATTCACTATCAAAACGTGATTTCTCCCCTTTAAGGGCCTGTAATTCTTCGGTGAGCGATTTGATGTGCTCCTTTTCGGCAGTCAACATTTTGGCCAAATTCTCACGTTCCGATTGTAGACGTTTGAATTCCTCGGGGTTCTTATTACTCTTCTCGACCAAAACATTGGCCCTTTGCCGCCATTTGAGAGCTTCTGTGCGCAGAGAGCCAGTCTCCGATTGTAGCTCTTCAATCTTTGTATTCAAATCCCGGTTTTGACTTTGAAGCGGGAAGAGTTCATCTTCCAAAGCACTAATGCGATCGTTTAACTCTTTAACCCTCTGAGTTAGGGCATTACGTTCCTCACGTAACACACGATTACTATCGGTAACCGCATTAAGGGTCTCAATTTTCCTTAGAATTTCCTCGTGTTTAGAGGCCGAAACCAAATTGGTGTCAGTTTTTCCACGTTCACGATTAAGGAAATCTTGCAGCTCATCATTCTTCTTTTGAAGTATGGTAAATTCAGATTGCAGCCGGGTATTCTCAGCCTTCAAAATATCCAACTTAGCCAATGTGAGATCCTTTTCTTTGCGTAAAAATTTAATGATTTGCAATAGCTGTTCATTACTCTTATTTTCAGCTTCGGCATCATGCATCGAACGATTGCCATCGTTTGTGGATGTATCCATAATTGAATCATTTGGACTGATGGTTGTTGTTGTGGTTTGACTCAAAGTTGTTAATTTCGTGGATAGAGCCTCGACTTGGTCATGCAAATTCGAATTGAGAGAATTCAAATCCTCCAAACGTTTTTCGAATTCTTCCTTTTCCTTGCGCAACAACACCAATGACTCGTCTTGAGATTTTTTGATGTTCTCCAAAGCAGATTTGGCATTGTCACGATCTAAAGCGATTTCATTGATTTGTCCTTGAACCTGGAAGACAAAAACAAAGTGGAATATTTAACGTACATCAATATGTCAAGGAAATTTTCTCTATAATTTTTATTTCAAAAATTTTTTCTATAGATTTTTTTTTTCATTTATTTATTTTTTTGTTTACAAATATTTTTTTAATCAAACTTTCTTTAGAAACAAACAAATAACAAAGCTTTGTATGAAAAGAAAAAAATGTTTAATAGATCCAAAGATATTTATATAAAAAGTTTTTATAGAAATCAAACTATTTTCTGTGGAAATAAAAAATTCACACATAATGTAAAAATAAATACAAAAATTCTGAAATCATATTCTAAAATATATGGACGAAATTTTCACCAAAACCAAAAAAACGGCCGAAATTTTTATAGATTCGCATTTTTAACGATTAGCGCAAAGTTTTCTATAGAAAAACAAAATTTATATAAAAACAAAAAAATTGGACGATATTTTTGGTGAAACCAAGTAGGTAAAAAAACAAATTTTTCTTTTGTTAAAATTCAGGCAAAACTATCTATGGAAAAAAGAATTTGGACAACATTTTCTATAAAAAAAGAACAAAAATCGGAAATTTTGTATAGAAACAAAAACTTCCGACAAAATTTCCATAAAAACAAAAAGTTCGGAAGAAATTTTTATTTGAAACAAAAAAATCGAATAAAATGTTTTGTGGAAACAATATACAATATACGAATTTAATAAATAAAATTTTAAAATTTTAATAAATAAAAATATTACGAAATTTCTGTGGAAAAAAATTCAAACAGAGTGTATAAAAATACAAAAAGTTTGCACAAAAAAAAAAAAGAATTTGAAAAAAAAACATGTTCTATAAAAGCAAATTTTCTCTTGAAATAAAAAATTCTATAGAAACAAAAAATTTAGATGAAATCGTCCGAAAATTTTATAGATAAAAAAATTGCACAAAATTTTTTGTAGAAAAAAAATAGTGTAAAATTTATATAAAAACAAAAAATGTTGACAAAAGTTTCTGATGAATAAAAAAATTCCCACTATTTTCATTAAAACCACAAATTTAAACAAAGTTTTTAATTTTAATAAAAAATTCTGGCAAATTCTTTAAAATAATAAATAAGTTCGGACAGGCCGAATATGTACCCTCCACCATGGATTGCGTAGAAACTTCTACTAAAGACTTTCATCCACAATCGAATTACTTGGGTTGCGGTAACACTTACCGATGGCAAGTTATCTTAAAACTTCCTTAAAACCGTCTTCTAAATTGTAAGTTTGTCCATACGGCGGATATAATTTAGTTCGACAAAATTTTCTATAGAAATAAAATTTTGACAAAATTTTCTATAGAAATAAAATTTTGACAAAATTTTCTATAGAAATAAAATTTTGACAAAATTTTCTTTAGAAATAAAATTTTGACAAAATTTTCTATAGAAATAAAATCTAGACAAAATTTTCGAAATGAAATTTTGACAAAATTTTCTATAGAAATAAAATCTAGACAAAATTTTCTATAGAAATAAAATTTTGACAAAATTTTCTATAGAAATAAAATTTTGACAAAATTTTCTATAGAAATAAAATTTTGACAAAATTTTCTATAGAAATAAAATTTTGACAAAATTTTCTATAGAAATAAAATTTTGACAAAATTTTCTATAGAAATAAAATTTTGACAAAATTGTCTATAGAAATAAAATTTTGACAAAATTGTCTATAGAAATAAAATTTTGACAAAATTTTCTATAGAAATAAAATTTTGACAAAATTTTCTATAGAAATAAAATTTTGACAAAATTTTCTATAGAAATAAAATTTTGACAAAATTTTCTATAGAAATAAAACTTTTGACAAAATTTTCTATAGAAATAAAATTATGACAAAATTTTCTATAGAAATAAAATTTTGACAAAATTTTCTATAGAAATAAAATTTTGACAAAATTTTCTGTAGAAATAAAATTTTGACAAAATTTTTTATAGAAATAAAATATTGACAAAATTTTTTATAGAAATAAAATTTTGACAAAATTTTTTTAGAAATAAAATTTTGACAAAATTTTCTATAGAAATAAAATTTAGACAAAATTTTCTATAGAAATAAAATTTTGGCAGATTATTTTTGGCGATATGGACCAATTTTTGTGTGATTGGCCATCGGCTATAAATAACTATAGACCGATATGGACCAATTTTTGGATGGCTGTTAGCGGCCATATGCTAGCGCAATGTACCAAATTTCAACCGAATGGGATTAATTTTGCTCTCCAAGAGGTTCCACACGTCAAATCTGGGGATAGATTTATATGGGGGCTATATATAATTATGGAATTTCAACCGGATCGGATTAAACCGGATCAAAGATTCGAAAAAAATTTTCCATAACAAATAATCAAACAAAATTTATAGAAAAATCAAGTATTAGGACAAGATTTCTATAAGCACCATTTTTTGGAACAAATCTACTTTAGCACAAGTTGATAAAGATAAAATTTTTTTGGATGTAGAAGGGATTTTAAAACGAAAAATTTAAAACTCTAGATCTGAAAATCGGTATTTTCCTTTATATTTTTGTTAATTCTCACACCATAAAATTCCGTTTTCTTTGTGTATTTGGTAAAAATAGTATTTTTAAACTGAAAATATTAAGTAAAAATTTTATCGGAAGAGAGTTTTCGAGATACCGACCCTTAAAAATCGGGTATAGGTGGACGGCCTTCGGCCGGGGTTTAAGACTTTCTCCTATGGACAGGGTCCAAAGTGGGCTAACGCGAACCCAAAGAGGATAGGTAGCCGGCCTTCGGCCGGGGTTTGAGGCGTTCTCTTATGTACAGAGTCCAAAGTGGGCTAACACGAACCCAAAGTGGAAAGGTGGTCGGCCTTCGGCCGGGGTTTGAGACTTTTTCCTATGGACAGAGCCCAAAAGTCTACACGCTGGCCAAAAATTGGACCAATCGGACCACTTGTGCTAAAGTAGATTTAAGCCCATTTTTTACGTTGGAAGATTATTTTTAATAAAAAATGTTCAGAAAAATGTTTTATTGAAACGAAAAAATCTCTATGGAAATAAAATTTCGACGATATTATCTATGAACACCTAAAAAATTTTAACAACTTTGTTTTTTTTTCTTATAAATCTTACCTTAACCAATTCCTGTTTAACTTTTCCCAATTCTTGAATATCAGCAGAATGCAAAATCATTTCATTTGCATATTTCGATTCGACACTATTGAGATTTTCCGAGAGGGTTATATTTTCCGCTCTCAGAGTGCGTAAATTGCGATTACATTCGCTCAATTTCTGCAAGGTATCCTTAAGTTCATCCTGCAAACGTTTCACTTGTTCAGCCGGTTGATTTGGTGCGATGGAAGCATCTTGCATAGCAACCAATTGCAAATCTGCCTCCAATTCGGTAATGCGAGATTTCAAATTCATTTCTGAGGTGCACATATCCTTGATTTCAGCCTCGGCCTTCTCCACATAAGATGAATGAAGTTCATGGAGTTGCTTAATTTCGGATTCGGCATTTTGTGACATTTTGTAGTATTGGTCAGCATGTTCTTTGGCCTTTTTCAGGCTGGCTTGCAATGAGTCAATCTCAATCTTGGCCTCCTCATATTTCATTTCAAATTCACGGGCCTTCTTATTGGCTAAGGCTATGGGATTGTCGCTCTTCGATGGTGTTAAACTCTCCTGGAGTTTTTTACTCAATTCATCGATTTGTTGAGTTTTGGTGGTCAATTCCTCACGGACATTAATCAGCTCCATACGTAATTTGTCAGCTTGATCTTTTTCTTCCTGCATTAGCTTTTTGGCCGATTCTGTTTGGCGTTTCAAATCGTTTGTGGTTTCACGGAAACGATCTTCCTCCTCTTGGAATCTTCTACGTTGAGCTGAGAGTTCACGTACAGTTTCATCTAGTCTTTGTTCAAGGCGAGCCTTGCCCTCCGTTTCTGATCTTTCCAGATTTGATTTGATCAATTCCAAATTGTTCAATAGCAAAGTTTGACTTTGCTGTTCACGATGATAGGCTTCCTTTTCGGACTGTAAACGACCAACTGTATCCTTGAGTATACGATTCTCATGTCTTACCCGACTGGCTTCCGATTCGGCGGCTGACTGTTGACGTTGACATTTCATTATTTCATCCTTGAGATAGAGCACCGTCTGCTCATGCTTGACTATGGTGTTCTCGTAGTTCTTATTGCGATCTTCCAAAGCCGTAATCTGTTGTTTGTAAGTGCCTATATTCTTTTGTTGCAATTTTATTTGCTCCTTGAAGTATTCCAGGGAAGACATCAGCTTACAATTGGTGGAGGTTAAATCTCTCACCTCCGAGCGCATGGAGTCAAACTGTTCGTTGAGTATCTTCTCATTGTTCTTCTTCTCTTTGGAGTAATATTCGTACTGCTCCTTTAAGGTCTTGTATTGGTCCTTTGACTCTTGCACTTGTTGTTCCAAATCCTTGATACGTTTCTCGTAATCTCTGCTAGCTCTGGTGCTTCTATTCAATGGCGATTGAGAAGTGAGATTAACAGTTTCATCACCTTCGTCCATATTTTGATCTTCTTCACGCTCATCTTCACTAATGTCATCTTGCATAGACTTGGACTGTTTATTCAACTTCCTTTGTAGTTCAAAGTACAATTTCTTGTAACGTTCACATTTCGATACCAATGTGGCCACTGTATTATTCTGCTGATTGAGAGTATCTTGCATACTTTGCAATTTATTGGCATAGCTTTCCAATTTCTCTTGGTAGGCGGCTTCGTCCATTTCCTGTTTCAGATTCTCGGCCTCCTCTAGTTTTGTACTGAGATCACGAACCAAAAGCAGAAGTTTTGTATTGTTCTCCTGCAACTCGGTGATGTTGTGGAACGTTACCAGCTTCTTGGAGATGACCTCATCGGTTGTACTGATATTACCCATGGATGAGCTCATATTTACTCCCTCTGTGCTTAGACCCATACGTAGCTGTTCGACTTCCTTGAGCAAATAGCACACTTGACGACTCAGATCGGTTTGTGAATGTTTGAGTTTTCTATTCTCCCGTTCCATATGGCTTATCTTGGCATGTGCCTCTACCAACACTTCTTCCAAATCGGATTTCTTGGCTAGCATTTCATCACGTTGTTGGGCCAATATATTATTGGTTTCCAACAGCTTTTCATATTCCAATTCCTGTTTCTTTACTAGAGGACCATTCTCGCTCAGTTCACTCAATATCGTCTTCAGTTGCAAATTAAGACGGGCCACTTCACGTTTTTGCATTTCCGACTCTTCACTGGTCTTGACATACAACGAATACAGCTCCGTCAAAGACATATCGGTGCGTATGAGTCGTGAAGCCACAGCTGCTGTTGGAGCCAGTTTTGAGATGGCACTCTCAACACTTTCATCCTTCAGTTCTTTGAGCAATTCATTGGCATGTTTCATTTCTTCCTTAAGGGCATCGATTACCTTTTGTTTCTCCTCCAAATCCTCTTCATGTTTTAATTGGGTGGCCTTCAACTTCGTTTCCAACTCACCATACTGATCACTTGCCTCGGTCAACATTCTCTTCAGATCCGATATGGCAGCAGTCAATTCGGAGCGTTCCATGTCCGTATCCTCGCAATTGCTCTTATAAAGATCGGCCAATTTAGTCTTAGCATCCAACTCCTTCTTGTAGAAGTCCATCATCTTTTGAGCTTCTTCATTTTGTGCCAATATCTTCGATGAGAGATCCTGGACATTTTGTGTCAAACGTTCTACGGTCTCTTTCTGTTGTGAGCATTGTACATGGATAATTTTCAGTTCTTCAGTCTTTTCGGAAAGTCTTGCCTCCAATTGCATGCTGTTCATGGTATTCTCACGGCGAATATTTTGCAACTCGGAAATGTTACGATGAAGATCCTGTGAGAGTGTTTGTATTTGCTTGTGCAACATTTCTCGCTCCTGCTCCATTCGCCTTTCTTTGAAATCCAAGGCCACTTCTTTGCCTTCGATTTCATCGACGCGGGCTAAAGCTTCACATTTTGCGCCTATGGCCGCTTTCAGTTGTTGCTGATAGGCCTTCAAATCCTGTTGCAAACGTTCAACTTCACTGGTTTGCCTTTCGATCACCTTCAACAAATGATCGCGTTCATCACATACGGCCTTCTTGTCATTACGCAGTGATGCCAGTTCTCTTTCGTAGGAACTTGTGGTCTCCAATAGCTGTTTGCGTTCAGCCGATACAGTGTCCAATTGAGATCGTAGTTCGGTGACATTCTGGTTGAAGTTTTGCAGTTTAACCTCATAATCTTGAATTTGAGCTTGAAGTTCGTCGGCTTTCAGCTCATAATCGTCTGTGGATGGGAAAAAAGAAAAGAATAAATTAAAAAATAATAATTTATTTACATAATAAATTTCGCGTTGAAATAATATTTTTATAAATGAAATTCTAGTCAAAATTTCTCTTACAATGGCAATTTTGGTCGAAATTTTATTACTAAAGATTTTATAGATTTTTTTTTTAAATTTTATTTGTATGAAAAATTTCGAATCAAATTTTGATTTCTTTTGAAAATTTTGCGTAAAAATAAATTTCTTTGGAAAATTTCGGGTCGGTATTTTAGTTCTGTAAAAAATTTTACTTCGGAATTTAATTTCTATAGAAAATTTCACGACGAAATTTTATTTCTATAGAAAATTTATGATCGAAATTTTATTCTATAGAAAAAAATTGTGTGAAATTCCTATTTAAAAAAAAAAATTGTTGTTAATATGTTTTGTTTCTATAGCAAATTTCGCGTTGAAATATTATTTTAATACATCAAAATTCCATTTGTATATATGGAAAAATTCGCGCCGAAATATTTTTTCTCGAAATTTTATTTTATAGAAAATTTTGTGTAAAATTCCTATTTCTATAGAGTAATTTACTTTTCAAAATTTTGTTTCTTTAGCAAATTTCGCTTCGAAATATTATTTTGATACATCAAAATTCCACTTGTATATGTCAAAATTCACTCCGAAATGTTATTTCTTTAGAAAATGTAACATCGAAATTTTATTTTATAGAAAATTTTGAGTGCAATTTCTATAGAATAATTCGTTGTCAATTATTTTTTTCTACAGAAAATTTCGCGTTGAAATTATAATTTCATACCAGAAATTCGCACCAAAATTTTACGTGTACGGATAATTTTTTGAAACGTTATTTTTATAGAAAATTTCGTGACGAAACTTTACTAGTATGCGTATAAACTCCATTTCTTTGGAAATATTCGGGACGAAAATTTATTTTCAAAAAAAAAACTCCCGTCAAAATTTTATTTCCATGGAAAATTTAACATCGAAATTATGATTTATAGAAAATATTGTGTAAAATTTCTATTTCTATGGAAAAATTCAGTCAATATTTTGCTTCTAAAGAAAATTTCGCGTAAAAGTTATATTTTGATACAAGAAATTTGCGTCAAATTCCCTTTTGAAATGTTATTTTTATAGAAGATTTCATGTCAAATTTTTACTAGTATGGAAAATTTCGTGACAAAATTTTACTAGCAAGAAACATTTTGTATCGAAAATTAATTTTAATTTCTACAACAAAATTGAAGTCTAAAATTTATTTCGTTAGAAAAGGTTGCATCGATTTTATTTCTATACAAAACGTTGCGGTTAATTTTTCTTTTATAAAAAATTTCACTTTGAAATTTCTAAAGAAAATTTCCTGTCAAAATTCCATATGTATAGACATTTTCGGGCAGAAATTGTATTTCTATAAAGATTGACAAAAAATTTTAATATATGGTCTAAATTTTAATCCAGGAAATTTGGCGGTAGTTTAACAATGGAAATGCCTACATCTGGCATCACTGTAACCCTTTATTCGCACACACACACACAAATTCTCTTTTTCTATATGGCATCGCCGTCATTGGCATTGCATTTTGCGTGCCGAGCCGCCATTAAGACAGGTTAGAGAACTACTACGCCAAAAGACAATTACCATTGTTTTCTCTAATCGCAAAATACTGAAGAACCGGCAAAATAATGCATTAAATATATAAATATTTTCCCCATACACGTATCCATACTTACGTAGTCTATTTGCAGCAGCCTTATCTTTGTAATATTCATCAAAAAACTCGTCTAGATATTTCTTTAGTTTGTCTTGTACACCTTTAGGAGTCTGTTCCAACTCTTCCTGTGTTAGAATATTTGTTAATACTTCTTGTGGACCTGCAAGATCCATTGCCATTGTCATTTTGTTAATCACTACACACTAAATAAATGTCTACGGAATGAATGTTTATGGTCTTGTAACTTTTTCACTATTTAATATATTCAAGAATTGAGGAAAATTGCGACGCTTCCCTTTCTTGAGGCTACACGATGAGGATTTTTTTGCAAACTAAAAGAAAGTACACCAGTAAGCACCCCTGTATCGACAAAGCCCACTTATATTTACCAAACGGCGTTAGAATGCAGTTTGGTAATTAGTACAAACGTAACGGGGCGCATCTTCAAGGTAACGAGTTAACGTTGAGTACTATGCTCGGGATTTTCACCAAAACAATAAATTAAAAGTACAAATATATTTATGAAGACGATTATATTTTGATCAAGTCTTGCCAAGTAATGGATGGAAAAGATCCAAGGAATTGATTGCAAATAATTTTATATTTCTAAATTAATTAAATAAAAAAGAAACCGTGAAAACAAACTGGATTTCAGCTTGAAAACTGAACATAGTACTCAGCTTAAAGCCTAGTAGTAAGATCACGTTTTCGCACGAAAAACTCTTATACCCCATATAAAAAACGTTAGCGCGGAATAAATGCCAAATATTTGTTTTGAGCATTTTTAAAAACATATATATAAAGGTAAGTACTATGTTCGCTTTTCGCGTTGAAAATTTCGTGGTTACTTTATTAAAACAGTTCAATATAAAGCAGACAAATTAACTCAATTGATGCGTAGTTTCTTATTCCACTAGTTTTCGACAAGACTTTACAGGATTAAGTTTGTTTTTGATATCAAAATCATATGTTTATGGTAGTTGCAGCTCTCCAAATGACACTGAATAGCCCCTGCCAGCATTTCAAAGTTCCATTTCATCCTCATCGCCCCCACAGACACGTAAATGTCACTACAACAATCGTCAACTGTGATGGGGGAAGCATATCAAAAAGTTCATTGGTGTTTCACAAAATATAAAATGGCTCTTGTAACAATAGCGATGGCAAAATACTTTCATGTACATTTCATACTTTTTCATTAGCTTCCCCCATCACAGTTGGCGATTCTTGCATTGTCACTTAAAATATATTTTTATGCGTTAAAAAAGATTGATGTTGAGTTACAAGTTGCAAGTTATGCGGTTTACAGACTATCGCTTATTCCGGACGAAATGTCGGTGTTTGTAAAGAATCGATACGACTTGTCGGCGATGACTAAATAATCGGTAAATGTGTTATCGATCCCATAAACATGCAGCAGTATCGATCATGCCTTCGGACTTAACCCGAATCGACCCAGAATTTTTTTTTTTTTAATTTTTCGGAAATATTTCATAGGGCATTTATGTAGGTCTTAGGGATTATAAATCGAATTTTTTTTTTTTCATTTTGCCTTTTCAGATCGAAAGATATAGAGTGTGACCATATAATCACATTGGGTACGATTTGTGTTCGTACAACACGAAAAAAATTGAGTTATTTTACATGTGACCATATGCCCTGCCAACATTTTTTGAATTTGGGGACTCTTTTGAGAATCCCCACTACGTCGAAAACAATCATATACGACATCAAAAACTCGCCGGAAAAGCGCCGTCACTATTGAGAAGTTGTACCACGCCAAGTTACTACAAAAATGTTTCGCATGAGTGCAATTATTAGGTGCCTTTATAGATCAATTTAGAACGACGCCAATAAGGGACCCTCCAAACAATCAGAAAAAGTGCATTTTAAGATAGTTGTAAAAGAATCATTGTGGTCGAGTAAAACACGTTTGTTTAGATATTTATTAATTTGATTAAACATTTACAAATTCTTAAAAATATAACATTTATACCACTATCACATTACATTTAACATAATTTTTGGCATTAATGATGATGTTGAGTTACAAGTAGCGAGTTACATGTTGCTGCGTCTATCAACCAGTGTTTTTATTCCATGGAGGCAGCGTGTCTGTAAAGATATAGAATGTGACCATATAATCACATTGGGTACGATTTGTGTTCGTACAACACGAAAAAAATTGAGTTATTTTACATGTGACCATATGCCCTGCCAACATTTTTTGAATTTGGGGACTCTTTTGAGAATCCCCACTACGTCGAAAACAATCATATACGACATCAAAAACTCGTCGGAAAAGCGCCGTCACTATTGAGAAGTTGTACCACGCCAAGTTACTACAAAAATGTTTCGCATGAGTGCAATTATTAGGTGCCTTTATAGATCAATTTAGAACGACGCCAATAAGGGACCCTCCAAACAATCAGAAAAAGTGCATTTTAAGATAGTTGTAAAAGAATCATTGTGGTCGAGTAAAACACGTTTGTTTAGATATTTATTAATTTGATTAAACATTTACAAATTCTTAAAAATATAACATTTATACCACTATCACATTACATTTAACATAATTTTTGGCATTAATGATGATGTTGAGTTACAAGTAGCGAGTTACATGTTGCTGCGTCTATCAACCAGTGTTTTTATTCCATGGAGGCAGCGTGTCTGTAAAATATCTGAAAAACAATCACTTTATTCCATTTGGAAAATCACCAAATTGTTCACCAATATACCTTTCACAATTTTAAGCGTATAATCTATGTTTTCAGATCTTTATTTTCGTTTTTATTTAATTAAAATATAACAAGCTGGTTGCGCTTGGCGTTTCACAAAAAAAAAATGGCTTTTTTAACAGTAGGGATGGCAAATTACTTGCATGTACTTTTTGATGTACCTTTTCATGATGGTTGAAGTGACATTTACGAGTCTGTGGTAACGATGAGGTTGAAATGGAACTTTGAAATGCTGGCAGGGATATGGGATATGTTCGACACGAGCACTGTCGTCCGGAATAACTGATAGTCTGTAAAGCGCATTACAGACTATCAATTATTCCGAAGAACAGTGCTCGTGTCGAACATATCCCATATATTGTTCACATTATAAGTTAAGTCCGAAGGCATAATCCATACTGTTTATGGGATCGATAACACATTTACCGATTATTTAATCATCGCCGATAAGTCGTATCGATCCGACACTCTGTAAGATTCTTTACAAACACCGACATTCCGTCCGGAATAACTGATAGTCTGTAATGCGCATAAGCCGTGAAGGACTAAAAGAAAACAGAGTACCCGCTTATCCCGAACATCTCCAAAAACATCCAACACTGTCATCAGAAAATAAGTTAAACCTTGCATTTTTAATATATGAAATGATCCAATTAGTAATAAATATTTACTGCTGCGATTATTTATGACACTGTACCACTTTGAATTTCATGTTTTTCGATAAATTAGTCACAAAAAGTTGCTATTGTGAACCAAAGAAGCGTCACTTTATCAAAATATAATCCGGCAACATCGGCGCGACTTGCACTGATGAGTTGTTCTGGATTCTGGTTATGCGCTTTACAGACTATCAGTTATTCCCCTGCCAACATTTTTTGAATTTGGGGGCGCTTCTGAGAATCCCCACTACGTCGAAAACAATCATATACGACATCAAAAACTCGTCGGAAAAGCGCCGTCACTATTGAGAAGTTGTACCACGCCAAGTTACTACGAAAAAGTTTCTTATCAGTGCAATTATTAGGTGCCTATTTAGATCAATTTCGAAGGACACCAATAAGAACCCCTGCAAACTATCAGAAAAAGTGCATTTTAAGGTAATTGTAGAAGAATCATTGTGGTCAAGTAAAACACGATTGTGTAGATGTTTATTGATTTGATTAAACATTTATAATTTCTTATAAATATAACATTTTTCGGTTTATCTCATCACATTTAACATAATTTTTTGCATTAATAAAAGAATGATGTTGAGTTTTAAGTAACAGGTTACATCCCTGCCAACATTTTTTGAATTTGGGGGCGCTTCTGAGAATCCCCAGTACGTCGAAAACAATCATATACGATATCAAAAACTCGTCGGAAAAGCGCCGTCACTATTGAGAAGTTGTACCACGCCAAGTTACTACAAAAAGGTTTCGCATGAGTGCAATTATTAGGTGCCTTTATAGATCAATTTAGAACGACGCCAATAAGAGACCCTCCAAACAATCAGAAAAAGCACATTTTAAGATAGTGGTAAAAGAATCATTGTGGTCGAGTAAAACACGTTTGTTTAGATATTTATTAATTTGATTAATCATTTACAAATTCTTAAAAATATAACATTTATACCACTATCACATCACATTTAACATAATTTTTTGCATTAATGATGATGTAGAGTTACAAGTAGCGAGTTACATGTTGCAGCGTCTATCAGCCAGTGTTTTTTTTTCCGATGGAGGGAGCGTGTCTGTAAAATATTTGAAAAATAATCACTTTATTCCATTTGGAAAATCAAAAATTGTTCACCACACCTTTCACAATTTTAAGCGTAAAATCTGTTTTCAGAACTTTATTTTCGTTTTTATTTAAATAAAATATAACAAGCTGGTTGCGCTTGGCGTTTCACAAAAAATAAAATGGCTTTTGTAAAAGTAGTGATGGCAAAATACATGTATGAAGTACATTTTGTACTTTATGAAACGCTGCCCCCCATCACAGTAGGATGGTTGTAGTGACATTTACGAGTCTGTGGTAGCGATGAGGATGAAATGGAACTTTGAAATGCTGGCAGGGATATTGCAGAGTCTATCAGCCAGTTTGTTTATTTTCGATGGAGACAGCGTGCCTGGAAAAATATTTGAAAAACGATCACTTTATTCTATTTGGAAAGTCGAAAATTGTTCACCATATACCTTTCACAATTTTAAGCGTAATATCTATGTCTTCAATACTTTATTTTCGTTTTTATTTAAATAAAATATAACAAGCTGGTTGCGCTTGGCGTTTCACAAAAAATAAAATGGCTCTTCTAACAGTAGTGATGGCAAAATACTTTCATGTACATTTTGTACTTTTTGATTTGCTTCCCCCATCACAGTTCGCGATGGTTGTGGTGACATTTACGAGTCTGTGGTAGCGATGAGGATGAAATGGAACTTTGAAATGCTGGCAGGGGGCCTTTAAAAGAAAACAGCCCTAATTTTACATCATTTCTTTAAAGATAACTTACTTATTGTTTCTCTTCAATCAATTGGAATAAAATGAAAATATGATTCGACATCTTCAATTTAAATTAAAAAATTTGTAATCAAAAGGTTCATTACTTAACTTTTTGTTCAAGCAAGGGGGTAACTATAACATTTTCTGCCGTGTATTTGTAGAGTTGTATTTGTAACAACTTCTTAGACGAGTAGGTAACGGCGTGATTATGTGTCTGATGCGGCACAGACAAGCGTCGTTTTCTTTGCCGTTTGTTGTTGTTTTGTTCGAAGAAAGAAGAAGAAGAAGGCAGGCAAGAGCTAAAAATATTTCCAAAAATATCGTCATCGAACGCAAAAACAAGACAAGCAAGGGGCTGACGAGACACAAAACGAATTGGCATAATTGTATAATTTACATAAACAAATGCATTGTAAGGTTCTTCATTAATTGGTTTCTAATAAATATGCATTTGGGCTACGCAATGCAGAACATCAAAGTTTAAATATTTGACTTTTGATTTTAGTGAGGAAGGGTACCAATACCAACACACCAACTGCAATCGCACCACGTAAACGTATGTAAGCCATAACCCGCCACCCTACTGTACAAGGAGGCGCCTAAAGAAAGGATTCTACATTTGTCCATAGCTCAAAGCAACAATGGGTATAATATTAGCAAAATTTCGGGTAATTATAGCTACTTTTTCCTATAATAATAGATTTTTTCAATAATGGGTTTGTTTTTTGCAGAAAGAAAAGTCCACGCAGGAGGTCTTAGAGGCCTTACAGGAAAAGATCGACACATTGGAGAACTTTACGTATAACACACAGGAGCAAAAGAAACGCATCGTGGGCAATTTTCTCGCAGCCTCCATAGGCATTTACGTTATTGCATTTGCTGTATTTTATTTTGTCTATTTTCCACCGACATGGAGGGATCGCATTATCTACTCGATACCATTGCTTTTATTCCCCATCATGTAAGTAGTACTACATATATAAAAGATGTAATATGCACCAGTTGTTGGTTAAATGCACTTGCTTGCTTGGTGACAAGTGAGAGGCGGCGACCAGTTGTATGGTAGCTGATGCTTTTGTTTTTGTTTTGTCCAACCGTATCAAATTTGTATTCAATATGTTGATCGAGCTAAAGAGTGAATGTTGGTGCTTGCAGTTTGAGTCATGAATTGTGGTTTTAAAAGCTAGTCGCGATCATCAATTTTGTGTGCATTTGAACAATCACTTCAGTCTATGATGATGAGTAATGCTTATGCACTTTTCTCTATGGACTTTTGGAGAGATTGAATGTCATTTATAAGTGGGATAAGGAGTTGGGGTGATAGGAGAAAAGCCGCTCAGCTTGGATGTAAAGTGTATACGATTTGAAACATATTCCAAAAAACCTCATCGTTGAAGGTTTTGGTCATAAATGGAGATTAAGGAGAAAATTTCATATACTTGAGAGCCATTAGGGAGGGATGTCCTATGACATGATATGCCGTAAAGACATCTAAAGCTGCTATTGGGCTTCACATTTTGCATTCAGAAAATGTTCCAATAGTTCCGGGAGGACCAGTGTTTTATGGGTCTTGGCTTCTTGGGATTTTTTTGTTGGTTTGTTGATCGCTCTGTTCACACCACCCATTTTCCACAAGTCGAGTATAATGAAATAATGCAGAAACAAAACAGATTCAGACTGTACGAGGGACTCAACTGCCGATAGAAATTGGAGAAAACAGTGCGACACATGGCTTCCCTTTACCCTCTAACAGAGCCGAAATTTACGTTTTCGCCTTTATTATTGATTCTGATACTAAGCCGCCCTCGTTGCATTCGGGTCTACGGCCCGGGGCGGACACAGGGCTTTCAACCCTGTCCAAGGACAGCAAACCCCCATTTGGAGTATGCTTATTTAACGAAAAACTCGAAAATACCAACTCCAAAGGGCTAGAACAACAACATTCTGATACTAAGAATATCAGTGTTTTCCGATGAATTTCGTCAGGCACATCTATCATTTCCGGATATTCAGTAAGAATTTTGGTTTGTGTGGAGGTGGTCTCAAATGATACAGTGCATGGTTATGAGAGTTAGGTTAGGTATAGTGGCTGTCCGATATTTCAGGCTCTCTTAAGACTATTCAGTCCATTGTGATACCACAATAGTCAACTTCTCTTTCATCACTGAGTGGTGGCCGATTCCATGTTTAGGTCAATGACCTCCGTTTTATAGCCGAGTCCGAACGATCCACATTGCTGAGAGGGGATAATCCTCCGCTGAAAAAATTTTTGGTGTTCTGTCGGAGCAGTGATTGAACCCACGACCCTTGGTATGTAAGGCGGGAATGCTAATCATTTCACAACGGACAGTTAGGAAATCAGCAGAGACTAATCAGTAATACTAAAATAAATAAATACTTAAATTTTGGGCAAAATAAATTAATCGGAATTTAACGAAAAAGTTGAATTTATATCGAAAGGGAAATCTGACGTAGATCTTTTTATTTTGGAAATATGCGATAATGTCGAAAGTGGCGCCTTGCATACACAAGTGGCGCCTAGCATGCCCGAATTGCATACACAAGGTCGTGGGTTCGATTCCTGCTTCGACTGAACACCAAAAAGTTTTTCAGCGGTGGATTAGCCCACCTCAGTAATGCTGGTGACACTTCTGAGGGTTTCAAAGCTTCTCTAAGTGGTTTCACTGCAATGTGGAACGCCGTTCGGACTCGGCCATTAAAAAGAAGGTCCCTTGTCATTGAGCTTAACATGGAATCGGGCAGCACTCAGTGATAAGAGATAAGTTCACCAATGTGGTATCACAATGGACTGAATAGCCTAAGTGAGCCTGAAATATCGGGCTGCCACCTAACCTAACCTAAGGTTGACTTTTCAGTAATCGTATATGTCAAAAGTCGACTTTTTCAAATTCAAAACAAAAATCTTTTTTTATCCCCATAATTTCTAGTGTCTGTTATAAGTTGAGTAGGTCTAGATTGCATGTTTCATTTATAATATGGAAGACAAGCTCCATTAAATTATGGACATGGCGTTACATTAAATTAGGGCTAATGTTGAACAAAAACCCATTCAAATTTCTGATCAATCCAATGAAATTTAAAATCAAGTCAACTAAATGTAATAGTCTCAAAAATTATTTCTCTTTTTTCAGCATCTTCCTCCTGCGTTACCTATTCACATGGTATTTCCAAAGAAAATTAAACAAAAACTCGAAAAAGTTGACGGTTTTAAGAGCCGAGAAGAAAAAGATCCTTGAACAAGTCATGGATAAGGAAACCTATAAAGTAGCTGTGAATCTCTTGGCTCGGTTTGCCGACAAGCCAAGTCGGACCACATTTAGTGGTAAGATAAACTCATTTTGCGTAAAAAGACAAATGAAAAAAAAAATCACTTTTCTTTATTTTGCAGCCACTTCAAATATGCGCACTCCATTAAAAACAAATCAACCTTCATTAAATCGGTCTCTACCCACAACAGCAATTAAGTCTAATCAATTGGCTTTGACCACATCGACACCTACAAGGGGTGCTGCAAATACTTCGTTGGGAACAGCACTCTCATCACAGATAGGAAACAATACTCCACGTTTGGGTACAACATCAACGGCCATATCACCATACAACAGTGTTAATAGCACTAGTGGCCAAATAGTACGTCGACGCACACCGTTCCCAGTGGTTAATCAGAATGATAAGGGAGTATTTGAAAAAATTGTAGATGTTTTAATTGGTGATGGCCCTGGTGATCGTTTTGCCATGATATGCAAGGAATGCTATGCCCATAATGGTAAGTGCAAAAGGGGTTTTTATCTCAGAAGGATTTTTTTGTTAATTTGATACACTTTTATTCTCTTACATTTCAGGAATGGCATTGAAAGAGGATTTCGAATATACCACATTTAGGTGTGCATTTTGTAATGCTCTAAATCCTGCAAGAAAATCAAGACCGATAGCGCCACGCCTATCGGCATTGCCTAAACCACCAACTGCTACAGCAGATTCATCGTCCGATGAAAAGGATGATGATTCAGGTGAGTTCTGTATGATGTAAGATCATGTCATGTAGTCATCCTTATGTAAAGTTATGGTAGCAGTATGGTAGCGGTTGCATGATCCGTTAAACAATTAGCCAATTTGGATACCATACGAACTTAAATACTCTTCAGTTCGTGGAGTGCATTCTCTCTCAAAAGATATCGAGTGATTGTTAAACAACCTAGCGTGAGAATGGGAACAAAAACACATGGAATAGTCCATACGTTGGGTCAACATCTGCATGATACCCCTACAGCGAATACCGAGTATCTGCAGATTGTTGGTTAGCAAGTTGGTAGGCTAAAGCGAGTTTGCCGTGCCTCCAAACCAGATAATCTTTCTATGTTTAAAGGCAAGACGTATATACTCCAGATTCTTGTAAAGACAATTAGACCATGTTAGGTTAAGTTAGGTTAGGTTAGGTTATGAGGCAGCCCGATGTATCACTTAGAATATTCAGTCCATTGTGATACCACAGTGGTGAACTTCTCTCTTATCACTGAGTACTGCCCCATTCCATGTTAAGCTCAATGACAAGGGACCTCCTTTTTATAGCCGAGTCCGAACGGCGTTCCACATTCCAGTGAAACCACTAAGAGAAGCTTTGAAACCCTCAGAAATGTCACCAGCGTTACTGAGGTGGGATAATCCACCGCCGATAAACTTTTTGGTGTTCGGTCGTAGCAGGAATCGAACCCACGACCTTGTGTATGCAAGGTGGGCATACTAACCATTGCACCACGGTGGCTCCCCAATTAGACCATACGGCGTGGCTATGAAGATGCTGAATTACACTAGGAAAACTTTCTCTGGAACTCGCCTGCAAACTCAAATGATTGAGGAGGACGAAGAAGAACAACAATGAGGAAACACAATGGATCAACATGGTCTAAGTGGGAGACCAGCCCTTCAGTTCCAGGCTGGTCTCATCCTCCATAACCTAACCTAACCTAACCTACACTAGTAAAAATTGTACTATAATTTCAAAGTATGCCTCAAATTCTTCCAATCACGTACATAAATCTGGAAAATTGTTAATTACCTCCACGAGACCAAATCTGTAATAAGTGGATTATGTTGTTGATGGTGCAATTTGTTCTTAATTTGCCTGCTAATAGGACCAATAATCCAGTGATCGTTTCATCTTTCTCCTGATAGTCGATGAGACCCATGCGAGTTTCGTATAATATCCCCCAGGGCCAGTTAGACAGTTTTACATCTCAACTATTGACACAGGTTTTGCTGGGATACCTGTTTGGACGACTATTAGGAAATTATGCAAGGACTCCCTCAGATTGTGCTTACACAGCATTATCTGACAAGGTCTCAGCTTCGTGCATATTGTATGGCATGAGAAAGACCGGGATGAGCCGGCAGAAATGTCACCAGCATTACTGAGGTCGGGAAAAGCCACCGCTGAAAAACTTTTTGGTGTTCGGTCGTAGCAGGAATCGAACCCACGACCTTGTGTATGCAAGGCGGGCATGCTAACCATTGCACCACGGTGGCTCCCCAATTAGACCATACGGCGTGGCTATGAAGATGCTGAATTACACTAGGAAAACTTTCTCTGGAACTCGCCTGCAAACTCAAATAATTGAGGAGGACGAAGAAGAACAACAATGAGGAAACACAATGGATCAACATGGTCTAAGTGGGAGACCAGCCCTTCAGTTACAGGCTGGTCTCATCCTCCATAACCTAACCTAACCTACATTAGTAAAAATTGTACTATAAGTTCAAAATATGCCCCAAATTCTTCCAATCACGTACATAAATCTGGAAAATTGTTATATTATGTTGTTGAGGGAGTAATTTGTTCTTAATTTGCCTGGTAATAGGACCAATAATCCAGTGATCGTTTCATCGTTCTCCAGATAGTCGATGAGACTCATGCGATTTTCGTAGAATATCCCCCAGGGCCACTTAGACAGTTTTCCATCTCAACTATTGACACAGGTTTTGCTGGGTTTGCTGGGATACCTGTTTGGACGACTGTTAGGAAATTATGCAAGGACTCCCTCAGATTGTGCTTACACGGCATTCTCTGACAAGGTCTCAGCTTTGCGCATATTGTATGGCATGAGAAAGCGCGGGATGAGCCGGCAGCTTTTCATGACCAAAGTTTTGTGCAAGAAATGACACACGCGATACTTCAATGGGTGCTCTCTGTATCCTCAGATCAACCAAATTTTAGATAAAGATCACAAGCTAGTATGCCGCTAAATTTGCATTTATTAGATTCTAAACATTTCCCACTGCTACCACTCATTGATTCCTTAAAAAAAATTATTATAGCATGAAATATTAAATTACTTAAATTTTTATAATTTTTGAACCATTTCAGAAGATGAGCCCTCTTCCGCAGCCGCTGATGTCACACAATTTTCAACACCTTTACAAGCAGCTGCCTCCTTGCCTATGCGACAAGCAGATCTGGATGCGTCTTCGTCATCATCATCGGATGAAGGTAGTCAGCAAAGAAATCCATTAGCAAAATCATCCAATGAAGATGCTTCACAATTAAAGGCTGACCATAAAAATTTAGAAAAGTCTGATTCTGCCATAGATGATGTGACTATGAGTCCCGAAGAGAAATGAAAAAGTACTTTCTCTATAAACGAAAAAAAAAATGGGAAAAGAAACGCATCACCACCAGTCAAATGTTGAATTTAATAAGTAAATAGAACGAAACACTTGTACTCGTTTATTTGAAAAACTTTTTTTAGTAGATAAATTATCTTAATTTACAAAACAAAAACACACACAATGTTACTTATACATTTTTGATTTTTATTTTAATTTTGTATTAATTTTTTTTATATGTATTTTTTATTTCAATTGCCTGTAATATACACTCCTTTTAAGCATTTCTAATTTTTTTCCTCTTCGGCTTGCTTTAATAATTTAAACTTACCTAAGCTTTTATTAGTTTTAGCTAACTTAAAATTATTAATTTATTATTTTATTCATTTTTTTTTTGAGAAAAGAAAGCGCAAGTTAATTGAAAATATTTATTAGCAAAAGAAATAATGTGAAAAACAAATATTATTTTTTGGCATGGATGGGAGTAAATATTAAAAATATTTGCTCCACTTTAACTTTTAAGAGAAAAAAAATGTAAATTATGTTTAAATTAATAAAAAAAAAAACTAATTAATATATGAAAAAAGTTATTAAAAGTTTAAATGAGCTTTTGTTGAAATTTTTTTTTAAATATTAATGATAAATGCTTTGTTTTGTAATTTATTATTAGTTTTCGCTTTCGATAATATTTCAAAATTGAGAACCCAACCACTGAAGATTAAATTGTGGAAGGAGAAACAAACGTGATATTATGTCATTAATATACATGTAAATATTATGATTTGCTCTTAAGTAATACAATCAACTGTAACAGATATTTCGTTGCGGGCGTTACCGGGACACTTAGCAACACATAAAACCATCATGTATGCTTTGCAATGGTGAGTTGCACATTGGTATAGTCTGAGTGAGCAAAGAAGGTTAAATTGGATCTATATTAACTTTCTCATTCCGTTTGTAACATCGAAATATTGCTCTAAGACCCCATAAAGTATATATATTCTGGGTCGTGGTGAAATTCTGAGTCGATCTAAGCATGCCCGTCCGTCCGTCTGTTGAAATCACGCTAACTTCCGAACGAAACAAGCTATCGACTTGAAACTTGGCACAAGTAGTTGTTATTGATGTAGGTCGGATGGTATTGAAAATGGGCCATATCGGACCACTTTTACGTATAGTCCCCATATAAACCGACGCTCAGATTTGGCTTGCGGAGCCTCTTGGAGGAGCAAAATTCATCCGATCCGGTTGAAATTTGGTACATGGTGTTGGAATATGGTATCTCACAACCATACAAAAATTGGTCCAAATCGGTCCATAATTATATTTAGCCCCCATATAAACCGATCCCCAGATTTGGCTTGCGGAGCCTCTATGAAAAGTAAATTTTATCCGATCCGGCTGAAATTTTGTACATGGTGTAAGTATATGGTCTCTAACAACTTTTCAAAAATTGGTCCACATCGGTCCATAATTATATATAGCCCCCATATAAACCGATCCCCCGATTTGGAAGCAAATTTCATCCGATCCGGCTGAAATTTGGTACATGGTATAAGTATATAGTCCCTAACAACCATGCACAAATTGGTCCATATCGGTCCATAAATATATATATAGCCCCCATATAAAGCGATACCCAGATTTGATCTCCGGAGCCTCTTGCAGGAACAAAATTCATCCGATCCAGTTGAAATTTGGTACGTGGTGTTAGTATATGGTCCCTAACAACCATGCAAGAACTGCTCCATATCGGTCCATAATTATATATAGCCGCCATATAAACCGATCCCCAGATTTGTCCTCTGGAGCCTTTTGGAGGAGCAAAATTCATCCGATCCGGTTGAAATTTGGTACGTGGTGTTATTATATGGTCTCTAACCACCATGCAAAAAATGGTCCATATCGGTCCATAATTACATATAGCACCCATATAAGCCGATCCCCAGATTTGACTTCCGGAGCCTCTTAGAGGAGCAAAATTCATCTGATCCGGTTGAAATTTGGTACGTGGTGTTAGTATATGGTCTCTAACAACCATGCAAGAATTGGTATACATCGGTCCATAATTATATATAGCTCCCATATAAATCGATCCCCAGATTTGATCTCCGGAGCCTCTTGGAGGAGCAAAATTCATCCGATCCGGTTGAAATTTGCAACGTGGTGTTAGTATGAGGCCGCTAATAACCATGCCAAAATTGGTCCATATCGGTCTATAGGTATATATAGCCGATCCCCAATCACACAAAAATTGGTCCATATCGGTTCATAATCATGGTTGCCACTCGAGCCAAAAATAATCTACCAAAATTTTATTTTTATAGAAAACATTGTCAAAATGTCATTTCTATAGAAAATTTTATCAAAATTTTATTTCTATAGAAAATTTTGTCAAAATTTTATTTCTATAGAAAATTTTGTCACAATTTTATTTCTATAAAAAATTTTGTCAAAATTTTATTTCTATAGAAAATTTTGTCAAAATTTTATTTCTACACGGTTGAAAAAGACTGTTTTTCATATATTTGGCTATAAACATTATATGTTTGGAACACAAATTTTTAAACACAATATTTTTGAGTGCAAGCATATAATGTTCATAAACTAGCATAACATGTTTGGGACATATATGTTAATATGTTAGAACATATGTTATGCTTGAATGCAAACATATATTAATTTAGAAATAGCCTATAAACATATATGTGTTTAGTAGCTTGGAGCGCTATTTAACAGGGAGCGATATTGAATTAAGTTGGTGGTTGTTGCTTGTTATTACAAAATTAACATTTTATTTTTCCTTGGGCAATTGATCAGCTACTTCTTTGATCCTTACAAACTGTGTGGTCCGCTGTTCGAATAAAATTGAATAATTTCTTCTACAATGTTTGTATTACAGAAAAAGGTGCTAAGAACTAAATAATCTCGTGGAAGTGAGAAAGATGTCGGGGAATATACATACAATTGGGCAGAAACAAAATTTTGAGCATTCAGGTCGAAAACCTATGTTGTTAGCACCTATATTACCTGTTTATTTTCATAATTCATTATGATTAAATATATAAATAAATAAATAAAATTTTGAGCACAATATTGTTTGGGAGAATTTTTTTTAAGCATATAATATTTTTGGGTGCAAAATGCTTCCAAACATATTATATGGTCACATAATAACATATTGTTTTTTGGAAGACAACATTATTGAATTTGGATGCAAAAATACAAAATGTTTGGAACTTAGACTACCCAAACATATATTGTTTAGACCAATATGCTTTCAAACATATTATATATTGGTAGAGATCAAACATATAAATGTTTGGGCAATACCCAAAAATGTGTTTGGGAGTATATGTTACAGAAGCGATTTTTTGTGAGGGTGTATAGATTTTTTTTCCAAATTTTACTTCTATAGGGAGCCACCGTGGTGCAATGGTTAGCATGCCCGCCTTGCATACACAAGGTCGTGGGTTCGATTCCTGCTTCGACCGAAGACCAAAAAGTTTTTCAGCGGTGGATTATCCCACCTCAGTAATGCTGGTGACATTTCTGAGGGTTTCAAAGCTTCTCTAAGTGGTTTCACTGCAATGTGGAACGCCGTTCGGACTCGGCTATAAAAAGGAGGTCCCTTGTCATTGAGCTTAACATGGAATCGGGCAGCACTCAGTGATAAGAGAGAGGTTCACCAATGTGGTATCACAATGGACTGAATAGTCTAAGTGAGCCTGATACATCGGGCTGCCACCTACCTAACCTAACCTACTTCTATAGAAAATGTTGTCAAAATTTTATTTTTTCAAAATTTTATTTCTATAGAAACTTTAAACTTAATTATATACGTATTTAATCGGCCTTTTTTAGTTTAATATATATCACGTATGTGGTATATATTACGGTGTTAGGAAGTTTTAAGATACCTTGTCATCGGCAAGTGTTACCGCAACCCAAGTAATTCGATTGTGGATGACAGTCTTCAGTAGAAGTTTCTACGCAATCCATGGTGGAGGGTACATAAGCTTCGGCCTGGCCGAACTTACGGCCGTATATACTTGTTATAATTAAAATTTTGACGGAATTTTTACAAATAATGTATTGATCAATTTGTCAAAATTCAATATTGTGCAAATTAAAAAAAAATACATAAAAGTAAAAAAGTAATATTTTCTTAGCCACTGTCATGCTGACTTGGCAAATCATAACCCCAACTAACTATTAAAAAAAAATATATTTAATTCAAGAAAAAACCACATTATATTTTTTCAAAAAATGTTTGCCTTTGCATATGCGAAAATCAGACGTGTGCAATAACAGCATGCTATTCGGCACCATGGCACTTTTTTATTTTAAAATAACAATTTTCCGGACCATTGATCAAGGCTACCAAAAGACTTGATCAAATATTCAAAGCCAACCCCCCGAAACAAGCCCATTGCAACAAGTTGTTTGTTCTATGGTCTATATACGTATTTATGTGTGTGACTGTTTGACCATTTGGCTGTCATGGTGGTTTGCTAATTCCCTGGTATTTTTCAAACCATGAAAGAAATCCGAAATAAACGCCTTCCTTTAGCATTATGGGCGTATGAGGTGGTAAACTGCAAAAAGATGCATAGTGCACTGGACAGACGGTTGGACATACACACATATATGTGGAGCTGTCATGTATTCGATAACTATTGTCGTTTTTATGCTTGATATGGGAATTGGACTGTGGCTGCATTCATTTTTTTCTTCTTATAGTTTCTTGTGATATGCTTTTAAATCTCTTAAGAAACCGCCTTCTTTCGTCACCAATAATATTTTGGTCATTGCGGTGACCATAGGATTCAGGGGCGGACATAAAACTATTAAAAAAATTAACAATTAAATGATCGTCCGTTTTTTCAATAAAAATCTTTATAAAATTTTAAAAAAATATTCGATTATATTTTTCATCAAAACTCAATCAATCAATCAATCACATAATTTAATTGAATCAATTACATTTTTAAATGGATTAATTCAGTTTTTAATTGGCCTCGATGATTGATGCTATCATTGAAGTTTAGTATATTTTGTGTTTTCTAAAATTTCATGAAGATCGTATACAAGACCTCTGTCTTGAGAACAACGAATAGGTGGAAGCGCGGACAGGTGGTGAGCAATTTTTAGGTTAAGTTAGGGAAATGAAGAGCAGTTGTTCATTCTAAGGAGGGCGCTTGTGGAACGAATTATGTTCTTGCGGACGTTTTTCCTCAGCTGTCTATTTTTAGGAACATGATGTGAACTATGGCGAGGACGTTGCGAGTAAACCAACCCAGCAAAAAAAGCGTCGCCAAAAAAGTAGTGAAAATGTTCTTTTTGGATCCGGAAGTGGTGCAAAATTGACGCACAAGCGATGAATTTAACATGGGCTTGTCATAGGACGGAAGTTCTCCATTTCAACAGCCGTTGCACTGAATTTGCATCACTTCTTTAGGTGTGATCCGAATTCAATGTTTTGGATGTAAATTAAAAAATTCTGTGATATTTTGTCAAATAAATAATTTTTATAATTTTTTATAATTTTTAATAGATTCTAACGCTTGTTGGAAACGTTTGACCTCAAATATTTTCAAAAATTCAAAATTTTTTCGGATTGGATTTTGCATTTTTTTCGACAAAATTTAAGTGATTTGTACCATTTTATGAATTCTTACTCCGTTTTTAACGTAATTGAAACAAAAAAGTTAAAATTACCCATGAAAAGTATGAAACAACCCAGTTATACAAAATTGAAATAAAAGAACTTCCTGGGTAGTTAAAATAAAGAACATCATTGGGAGTGCATCTTCTGGAAGTGCTTTTAAAGTTGTGCCTTTGGAAGAACTTCCAAATTTTTTTGCTGCGAAGTTAATGTGGGAGGAAGTTAATCCTCTAACGCCCAGTCCCTCCTTTAGGCGGGCTTCATTAAATAAGGAAGCTTTTAGTAAAACACACATTAAGACAACCAAAATGGGTAAAATAAAAAGAAAACTTAGTTGAATCTGTTTTGGAGGCTTTGCAGCATATACTCAATTTCACCGTATAATTTTTTCTAGTTTAGTTTTCTTGCTTTTGTTTCGTTAACATTGAATCATAGACCAAGGAAATATAGAGACATACCTTGATAATTCACCATGGTTTTGTTTATTTGCAGAGCGCAGTCACTCCACTCAATTGCGCAGTCAAGTGACTCAATTTCTTTTTGGAAAACGAGAATTACCGTACAAATCAGCCAATTTGCATTACAAAAAAGGTGTGAATGGATAAAATTTTATAAGCTTTTACAATATTTTGTGTTTCATCAAGAGAACAAAGGAAAGAAAACAAAAATAAAGCCAAATTAAAAAATCACTCAATTGCAGACGAAAAAGAGCCCTCTACGGTGTGCAGACAAACTACAGCTCTGTGAATTCATTTGAGATGTCTTATATTTAATTGGTCTATGATTGAATATTTAATCAGCTGACAAAAAAATTGGGTGACTAGAGGGTTAATGTGGGGTGATGAACAGACAGCAATTGAGGCCTTTACATAGCATTATAAAATTCTACCAAACATGCTAAATTTTTTTTATCGTTTTGTAGATTGGTAGAATTGTTGGTGTTTTGGAAGATTTTGCAAGACATACCTCTCCAACAAAGAGATACTTAAATTTTCTATAGAAATAAATTTTTGAGAACATTTTTTATAGAAATAAAAGTTTTTGAGAAAATTTTCCATAGAAAAAAATTTTGTATAGGTATCAAATTTTGACAAAGTTTTCTATAGAAAAAAAATTGAGAAAATTTTTTATAGAAAGAAATTTTGAGAAAATTTTCTAAAGAAATAAAATTTTGAGAAAAATGTTTATAGAAATAAATATCGAAAAAATTTCTATAGAATTTTTTATAAAAATTATTGTTGACAAAATTGTTGACAAAATTTCCTACAAGAAATGAAATTTTTAAAAAATGTTCTACAAGAAATGAAATTTTTTAAAAATTTCCTATATAGAAATAAATTTGGACAAAATTTCCTATAGAAATGAAATTTGATAAAATTTCCTATTGGAATGAAACTTTGAGAAAATTTCCTACAGAAATAAAAATTTGACAACGTTTTCTTAGAAATAAAATTTTGACAAAATTTTCTATAAAAATAAAATTTTTCAAGAAAAAAATATTGACAGAATTTTCTACAGAAATAAAAATTTCTATAGAATTTTCTGTAGAATTTTCTATAGATATACAATTTTGAAAAAATTTCCTAAATTTCCTGAATTCCTGAATTTTAGAACAGAATTTTTAAAAAATTTCATACAAGAAATGAAATTTTGACAAAATTTCCTATAGAAATTTCCTACAGAAATAAAATTTTGACAATATTTTCTATAGAAATTATAGAAATATAAAATTTTTATACGATTTTCTATAGAAATAAAATTTTGACAAAAATTTCTATACAAATAAAATTTTCTATAGAAATAAAATTTTGACAAAATTTTCTATAGAAATGAAATTTGATAAAATTTCCTATTGGAATGAAACTTTGAGAAAATTTCCTTCAGAAATAAAATTTTGACAACGTTTTCTATAGAAATACAATTTTGAAAAAATTTTCTATAAAAATAAAATTTTTTTAAGAAAAAAATATTGACAAAATTTTCTATAGAAATAAAAATTTCTATAGAATTTTCTATAAAAATTTCTGTAGAATTTCCCTTAGATGTAAAAATTTGACAAAATTTCCTATAGAACTGAAATTTTGACTATAGAAATAAAATTATAAAGAATGTTGTCAAGAAAAAAATTTGAGAATTGCTTTTATAGAAATAAAAATTGAAAAAATTTTCTATAGAAATAAAAGCTTGATAAAATTTCTTACAAGAAATGAAATTTTGACAAAATTTCCTATAGAAATGAAATTTTGACAAAATTTCCTATAGAAATGAAATTTTGACAAAATTTCCTATAGGAATAAATTTAAACAAAATTTTCTATAGAAATAAAATTTTTACAAGATTTTCTATAGGAATAAAATTTTGACAAAAATTTCTATAGAAATAGAATTTTGACAAAAATTTCTATAGAAATAAAATTTTGATGAAATTTTCTATAGAAATAAAATTTTGATGAAATTTTCTATAGAAATAAAATTTTGATGACATTTTCTATAGAAATAAAATTTTTACAAAATTTTCTATAGAAAAAAATTTTCTGTAGAAAAAAAAATTTTGACAAAATTTTCTATAGAAATAAAATGTTGATGAAATTTTCTATAGAAATAAAATTTTGACAAAATTTTCTATTGAAATAAAAATTTGACAAAATTTTCTATAGAAATAATAATTTTGATAAAATCGTTTATAAATTCAATTTCGTCTTGTTTGTTATTGTGGGTTTATTCTTTAATCAGTATTGTTGTTTTGATTTCCGCTTAAAACCGTGCATTGAATAAACTACAATAATAGCTTAGCAACAGAGGAATAGTAAAAACTTCAATCTTTCTTTAAAAAAGACTTTAAAAAATTTTCATATTACTTCATACTATCAATGACAATTGGAGTAAGTTCTTCCTTTTGGTAGAAGTAGTCCCTTGTTGGTGCAAGTTAAAATCGCTAAAACATTTAAAATTCGACACATTTACAATTCAAGGCATATTTATACACAAAAAATTTTCAATAGAAATAAAATTTTGAGAAAATTTTCTGTAGAAATAAAATTTTGAGAAAAATTTTTATAGAAATAAATTTTGACAAAATTTTCTATTGAAATTCTTATTTGGTAAAATTTTCTATAGAAAAAAATTTGAAAAGATTTTCTATATATTTCTGATTAAAGTTTGAGAAAATTTCCTATAGGAATGAAATTTCGACAAAATTTACAAAAAAAAAATAAAATTTTGAGAAAATTTTCTATAGAAATAAAATTTTGACAAAATTTTCTAAAGAAATAAACTTTTGACAAATTTTTCTATAGAAATAAAATTTTGAGAAAAATTTTTATTGAAAAATAATTTTGAGAAAAAAAATTATAAAACTTTGATAAAATTTTCTATAGAAAAATATTTGACAAAATTTTCTATAGAAAAATATTTGACAAAATTTTCTATAGAAAAAATATTTGACAAAATTTTCTATAGAAATGGAATTTTGAATTTCCTATAGAAATGAAATTTTGACAAAATTTCCTATAGAAATAAAATTTTAACAAAACTTTCTATAGAAGAAAATTTTGACCAAATTTTTTATAGAAATGAAATGTTCACAAAATTTCCTATAGAAATAAAATTTTAACAAAATTTTCTATAGAAATAAAATTTTGACAAAATTTTCTATGGAAATAAAATTTTGACAAAATTTTCTATAGAAATAAATTTTTGACAAAATTTTATAATTTTTATAGAAACAAGATTTGAGAAAAATTTCTATTGAAATAAATTTTGACAAAATTTCCTATAGGAATGGAATTTTGACAATATTTTCTATAGAAATAAAATTTTGCAAAAATTTTCTATAGAAATAAAATTTTGCAAAAATTTTCTATAGAAATAAAATTTTGACAAAATTTTCTATAGAAATAAAAGTTTGACAAAAATTCTATGGAAATAAAATTTTGACAAAATTTTCTATAGAAATAAAATTTTGTCAAAATTTTCTATAGAAATAAAATTTTGTCAAAATTTTCTATAGAAATAAAATTTTGTCAAAATTTTCTATAGAAATAACATTTTTAATAAATTTTCTATAGAAATAAAATTTTGACAAAATTTTCTACAGAAATAAAATTTTGACAAAATTTTCTATAGAAATAAAAGTTTGACAAAAATTCTATGGAAATAAAATTTTGACAAAATTTTCTATGGAAATAAAATTTGGCAAAATTTTCTATAGAAGTAAAATTTTGACAAAATTTTATAGAAACAAAATTTGAGAAAATTTTCTATTGAAATAAATTTTGACAAAATTTCCTATAGTAATGGAATTTTGACAAAATTTACAAACAAAAATCCAATTTTGACAAAAAATGTTCTATAGAAATAAAATTTTTAATAAATTTTCTATAGAAATAAAATTTTGACAAAATTTTTGTATAGAAATAAGATTTGAGAAAATTTTCTATTGAAATAAATTTTGACACAAGTTCTTATAGGAATGGAATTTTGACAAAATTTACAAAAAAATCAAATTTTGACAACATTTTCTATAGAAATAAAGGTTTGACAAAATTTTCTATGGAAATAAAATTTTGACAAAATTTTTTTATAGAAATAAAATTTTGACAAAATTTTCTATGGAAATAAAATTTGGCAAAATTTTCTATAGAAATAAAATTTTAACAAAATTTTATATATTTTATAGAAACAAAATTTGAGAAAATTTTCTATTGAAATAAATTTTGACAAAATTTCCTATAGTAATGGAATTTTGACAAAATTTACAAACAAAAATCCAATTTTGACAAACAATGTTCTATAGAAATAAAATTTTGAATAAATTTTCTATAGAAATAAAATTTTGACAAAATTTTGGTATAGAAATAAGATTTGAGAAAATTTTCTATTGAAATAAATTTTGACACAATTTCCTATAGGAATGGAATTTTGACAAAATTTACAAAAAAATCAAATTTTGACAACATTTTCTATAGAAATAAAGGTTTGACAAAATTTTCTATGGAAATAAAATTTTGACAAAATTTTTTTATAGAAATAAAATTTTGACAAAATTTCATACACTGAAAAAAAAGCATACCCGGTTCCAAAGATTTGGTCTTTACTTTAAAAAATTTGGTATTGATTCCGAGCCAAAGAGGCGGAGAATACAAGTAAGGACAGTTTTAAGACACAATTCTCTTTTAAATTTGGGTTTTGTGTACTTGCTTCTAGGAAGCAAATTTTATTTTTTCGTTTCTTCAGCTTTTTTTCTTCATATGCTATCAAAGTCCTTTAAAAACAAGTTAACGACGACTTTATTTTCCAAATTAAGACTCGACTTCTAGTAGAAATTATGCTGTGTTTCAAGTAAAAAACGTCTTCAAAATAAAGTGTTGAAAAACATGTCCTATATTTGAACAATTTTTTGCTTTGTAGTCAAGATGCAAAAAGACAACAAATTTAAAGACAATTTCATTAAATTTACAGATTTTTTCTAAATTATTAAAGTCAAGTTGACCTTAGCCCAAACATTTTTTCTTTCATGTTATGATATCCATTTTTAAATCAAATCACTTAATTATAAGGACAATACGACTTCATTGAAAAGTTTATCGACCTTTGGTCAAGGAAAAAAACTTTATACTAGAGAAATGCGTCTTCTATGCTAAGCAAAATTTGCATTCGTATTTTAAAGACATGAAATCTTTGACCTCACGACAATATTTTTTCAGTGTACTATCAATGTCCATTGGAGTAAGTTCTCCCTTTTGGTTGAAGTAGTCCCTTGTTGGTGCAAGCTAAAATCGTTAAAACATTCAAAATTCGACACATTCACAATTCAATTAAATTCAAGGGATATTTTAGATTGGTGGTAAATTTCCAGCTTGTGTCGGGACCCGGAAATTACAGAAGTCTCGTACCACTTACTGGGCCAATGTCAACCTTTATTCTTTACAAGAAGCATGATACTGGGATCCTTTTTCTTTCAGGCTCTCACCGATCTGCGGGAGTGTCGCTTAAGAAACATTCTCGCCTTTCATCAGGGCCACTGGTTGAATGTTTTAGGTAAATTTAAGGAAGACGTATAAATGAAAGTTCTTGGGCGACTTTAAATGGGACCACCTTACGAAGAAGAAGTCCAGGAATCTCAATGAACCTATAGCGGTCTAAATGGACAACAATTCGATTCAAGAAATATTGACAACCTAACCTAAAAGAGGATATTTTTTGGCAGACCGCATGTAGTTTATAATCAAATTAAATTGATTCAAATAAAATTTAATTAAAATAAAAATAAATTAAATTAAATTTAATTTAATCAATTATATTAATAAAAAATTTTTCGAAATCCTTAATTGTTTACTTTTTTCCTTGCCTCTACACCACTATTCCTTGGAAATTATTTATTTTTGTGCCACGACATAATAACTTTTGACCGCAACCGAGAAATGTGCATTATTAGTTTTGTACATTTTTTCCTTGCCTCTACGCCACTGTTCCTTCGAAATTATTTATTTTTTGTGCCACGACATAATAACTTTTGACCGCAACCGAGAAATGTGCACACAAATCGTGGACAGAGCCTGTAGAGAGAACTCAATGTTGCTTGCAACCTTTGTGGTCTTTAGTTTAGTTGTTGGTTGTTTTTTGTTTTTGCTGAATTGCACGAATTTTAGTTGGCTTGTGTCAAAACTTCACAACAATACCCCTTTTATTGTGGTAACAAATCTATCTTGACTGAGTCGTTGGCCATTATTCCTACGATATGCTTAGGACAACAATAAAAACAATAACAATTTGTTTTTAGCATCAAGTTTATATGTTGCAAATAAGACTTTAAAGTTAATTACAAATATGCATATGGTATAAATTTTTATGAAATGGGTGTGGGTGGGCTTGCTGCTTGCACATGGCAGGGTGCCTGCTAACCAAATGTGGAAATGTCAAGAAGTGCAATGATTTCTGCCACCATATGGCATAAGCAAAATTCCGTTTGATCCAAGTGTCACAAGGGAAGATTTACGGGAAAATATTTTCTTTCCATATCCATTAGGGTTGTCTACAGGAATAGGAATTTACACTGGGAATTTTGATATAAAATCCTAATATATGAAATTAGTTTTTACTTAAATTTTTATGTTAAATTTTTTTTTTCAAATTTCGGAGAAAAAATTATTTTTCAAGAATTTAGGTTTCGATATTAATTTTACAGGATCATTGATTTGCTATGGAAAATTTTGCCATAATATAATCGAACTCCACATCATAGAGGTGATCGCGATAAAAAAAAAAATATTTAAAATATTTTTTAAAATTTGAATGAATTCACAGGCCATGAATTTAAAAATACTCAGTTTTGAAAATCAATGTGAACTCATACAAATGAAACGAACTTTCATAAATAATAGAAACCCTAAAATTGATTCGAATTCTAAAGACTGCTTTTCTTTCGAATGGGATTTTGTACGATTTACGGACATAAACTTATATAGAAAAGTTGCAACTCATTGATTGGGTAACATTTCGATGCCCTCATTCCAGAGTACGCTAAGTCGACTTAGCAATTTTTGATGAAGTTTGTTGTTTTCTATTCGGATTGGTCTGAATTGCATCCTGTCAAAATTTCGAATTTAGTGGAAACTTCTATCAAAAGTTATGGTTAATATTGTACTTAGCCTCTGACTAAAGTTTTAAACAAGTAAGGAAAGTCTAAAGTCGGGCGGGGCCGACTATATTATACCCTGCACCACTTTGTAGATCTACATTTTCGATACCATATCACATCTGTCAAATGTGTTGGGTGCTATATATAAAGGTTTGTCCCAAATACATACATTTAAATATCACTCGATCTGGAAGAATTTGATAGACTTCTACAAAATCTATAGACTCAAAATTTAAGTCGGCTAATGCACTAGGGTGGAACACAATTTTAGTAAAAAATATGGGAAACATTTGAATGTGAAGCAATTTTACGGAAACTTCGCAAAAGTTTATTTATGATTTATCGCTCGATATACATGTATTAGAAGTTTAGGAAAATTAGAGTAATTTTTACAACTTTTTGACTAAGCAGTGGCGATTTTACAAGGAAAATGTTGGTATTTTGACCATTTTTGTCGAAATCAGAAAAACATATATGGGAGCTATATCTAAATCTGAACCGATTTCAACCAAATTTGGCACGCATAGCAACAATGCTAATTCTACTCCCTGTGCAAAATTTCAACTAAATCGGAGTTAAAAATTGGCATCTGTGGTCATATGAGTGTAAATCGGGCGAAAGCTATATATGGGAGATATATCTAAATCTGAACCGATTTCAACTAAATTTAGCACGCATAGCTGCAATGCTAATTCTGCTCCCTGTGCAGAATTTCATCTAAATCGCACCAAAAAATTGGCCTCTGTGGTCATATGAGTGTAAATCGGCCGAAAGCTATATATTGGAGCTATATCTAAATCTGAACCGATTTCAACCAAATTTGGCACGCATAGCAATAATGCTAATTTTACTCTGTGTGCAAAATTTCAACTAAATTGGAGCAAAAAATTAGCCTCTGTGGTCATATGAGTATAAATCAGGCGAAAGCTACATATGGGAGCTATATCTAAATCTGAACCGATTTCAACCAAATTTGGCACGCATAGCAACAATGCTAATTCTACTCCCTGTGCAAAATTTCAACCAAATTGGGATAAAACTCTGGCTTCTGGGACCGTATTAGTCCATATCGGGCGAAAGATATATATGGGAGCTATATCTAAATCTGAACCGATTTCTTCCAAAACCAATAGGGATCTATTCTGAGCCAAAACACATATTTGTGTCAAATTTTAAGTCGATTGGACTAAAACTGCGACCTAGACTTTGATTACAAAAATGTGTTCACGGACAGACGGACATCGCTATATCGACTCAGGAGCCCACCCTTAGCATTTTTGCCAAAGACACCATGTGTCTATCTCGTCTCCTTCTGGGTGTTGCAAACATATGCACTAACTTATAATACCCTGTTCCACAGTGTGGAGCAGGATATAAAAATGTCCAATCCAAAAAGGCTACAAACTTTTACGGTTTTTGAGAAATTCCAAAAAAATAACTTTGAACTTGTTTCCTGTAAAATTCACTTTTTAGACTTAGCGTACTTTGGAATGAAGACATCGATTTTGTCTTACGAAATTAATTGATTTAAAAAAGTAACCATAAAAACAAGCTTGTTTAGGATCGGAAACTGAAAATAGTGCACACCTTAATGTCGATATGTACCATTTCATATCTTCTATTGACATCTCTACCTCGACAAGAATTCCCTTAGATATGTAACGACC
This sequence comes from Haematobia irritans, assembly GCF_050003625.1. Lineage (NCBI taxonomy): Eukaryota > Metazoa > Arthropoda > Insecta > Diptera > Muscidae > Haematobia > Haematobia irritans. Next base: position 147,235,521 of record NC_134401.1, read on the forward strand.
ACTTAACATAGATCTAAAATCCAACAGTAGTCATTATGCTATTGAACAAGATTGACAACAAATATGTTAATGACAAATAATTGTCACCTAGGGTTAAAGTTTATTTGATTCCTTTTGGAAATGTATTACAAGATTTTTCGATACAAAAAAAACCAAAGGTTTAAGGCTGACTCATATCTCGCCATAAGCTTTCTCGAACAAAATAACACACAAATCCAACACAAATCCAACAAAGATAAAAATGTATCACATTACCAGACAACTAACTAATGTTGTCATCTAGTCCAAAAATGTTCATAAAATTTGTAATTAACTGCTTTTCATTGCAAAAAAAATTTAATTATCTGTGATCAGCATCCCATGCGTGTTTTGAAGCCAAGTACCCCCACCACAACATCTGCTACTCATAAATGTGACAATATAACAAACTGTTATAGCAATTAGCTTAAGCTTTATTGATCTATAATTAACGCTTTGGAATAGTTTTGTGTGATAAAAAGGCGCAACAGTTTGCTGTGAATGACTCAAAATCAAAGAGATTGGATGCTGTGAGATAGACGATAGAGATTATGTCATTTTCGAATATATTCGAGAATAAAAATTAGATTTTTGACACCATCTTCTATACAAATAAAATTTTTTGTAAAATTTTCTAAAAAATAATATTTCGAGGAAATTTTCTATTGAAATAAAATTTTGAAGTTTTCTAAAGAAATAAAATATCGAAGAAATTTTCTATGGAAATAAAATTTCGAGGAAATTTTCTATGGAAATAAAATTTCGAAGAAATTTTCTATAGAAATAAAATTTCGAGGATATTTTCTATAGCAATAAAATTTCGGAGAAATTGTCAATAAAAATAAAATTTAAGTACATTTTCTATAGAAATAAAATTGCGAGAGAATTTTCTACAGAAATAAAATTTTGAGGAGATTTCTATAGAAATAAAATTTTGAGGAAATTTTCTATAGAAATAAAATTTCGGGGAAATTTTCTATAGAAATCAAATTTTGAGGAAATTTTCTACACTGAAAAAAATATTGTGGTGAGGTTAAAGAGTTCATGTCTTTAAAATACGAATGCAAATTTTGCTTAGCATAGAAGACGCATTTCTCTAGTATAAAGTTTTTTTCCTTGACCAAAAGTCGATAAACTTTTCAATGAAGTCGTATTGTCCTTATAATTAAGTGATTTCGTTTAAAACAGGTATCATAACATGAAAGAAAAAATGTTTGGGCTAAGGTCGACTTGACTTTAATAATTCAGAAAAAATCTTTAAATTTAATGAAATTGTCTTTAAAGTTGTTGTCTTGTTGTATCTTGACTACAAAGCAAAAAATCGTTCAAATATAGAACATGTTTTTCAACACTTTATTTTAAAGACATTTTTTACTTGAAACATAGCACAAATTCTACTGGAAGTCGAGTCTGAATTTGGAAAATAAAGTTGTCATTATTTCGTTTTTATAGGACTTTGATAGCATATGAAGAAAAAAAAGCTGAAAAAACGAAAAATTTTAATTTGCTTCCTAGAAGCAAATACACAAAACTCAAATTTAAAAGAGAATTGTGTCTTAAAAGTATCCTTACTTGTATTCAATACCAAATTTTTAAAGTAAAAACAAAATCTTTGGAACCGGGTATAGTTTTTTTTTCACTGTATAGAGTAAAAAACTTCGTTTTCTGAAGAAATAAAAGTTCAAGGAAATTTCCAATAGAAATAAAATTTCGAAGGAATTGTCTACGAAAATAAAATTTTGATGGAATTTTCTGTAGAAAATAAAGTTTCAAGGAAATTTTCTATGAAAATAAAATTTCGAAGAAATTGTCTATAAAAATAAAATTTAAGGAAATTTTCTATAGATATAAAATTTCGTGGAATTTTCTATAGAAATAAAATTTCGAGAAAATTTTCTACAGAAATAAAATTTCGAGGAAATTTTCTATAACAATAAAATTTCGAAGAAATTGTCTATAAAAATAAATTTTAAGTACATTTTCTATAGAAATAAAATTTCGAGGAATTTTCTATAGAAATAAAATTTCGAGAAAATTTTCTACAGAAATAAAATTTTGAGGGCATTTCTATAGAAATAAAAGTTTGAGGAAATTTTCTATAGAAAAAAAAAATTTGAAGAAATTTTCTATAAAAAAAATCGACTAAGTTTTCTGAAGAAATAAAAGTTCAAGGAAATTTCCAATAGAAATGAAATTTCGAAGGAATTGTCTACGAAAATAAAATTTTGATAGAATTTCAAGGAAATTTTCTATGAATATAAAATTTTCTATGAAATTTTCTATAGAAATATAATTTTGACTAAATTTTCTATAAAAATAAACTTTCGGAGAAATTTTTTATGGGAAAAAATTTTCAAGGAAATTTTCATAAAAACTAAAATTTCGGAGAAATTTTCTTTTTTATTGAAATTTCCTTTAAATTTTATCTTCTATAGAAAATTTCGGCAAAATTTTTATTCCTATAGAAAATTTCCTTTAAATTTTATTTCTATAGAAAATTTCAAGGAAATTTTCAAAAAAACTAAAATTTCATAAAATTTCGGAGAAATTTTCTTTTCTATTGAAATTTCCTTTAAATTTTAATTCCTATAGAAAATTTCCTTTAAATTTTATTTCTATAGAAAATTTCCTTGAAATATTAGTTTTTTATGAAAAATTTTCTATATAAATCAAATGTTGAGGAAATTTTCTATAGAAATAAAATTTCAAGGAAATTTCAATAGAAAATAAAATTTTGAAGAAATTGTGTATAGAAATAATATTTTGATATAAAATTTCGACGAAATTTTCTATAGAAATAAAATTTTGAGGATATTTTCTGTGGAAAAATATTTCGAGGAAATGTTCTACAGAAATAAAATATTTAGGAAATTTTCTATAGAAATAAAATTTCTAGGGAATTTTCTATAGAAATAAAATTTCCACAAAATTTTCTACAGAAATAAAATTTCGACGAAGTTTTCTAACGAAATAGATTACGAGTTATTTTTCAATACAAATAGAATTTCGCCGAAGTTTTCTAAATAAATAAAATTTTGAGGAAATGTTCTATAGAAATAAAATTTTCGGAAATTTTCTATAGAAAATAAAATTTCAAGGAAATTGCAATTGAAAATAAAATTTTGAAGAAATTTGCAATAGAAATAAAATTTTGATAAACTTTTCCATAGATATAAATTTTCGACGAACTTTTCTATAGAAATAATAAAATAGAAATAAAATTTTGATAAACTTTTCCATGGGTATAAAATTTCGACGAAATTTTCTATAGAAATAAAATTTTGAGGATATTTTCTCTAGAATAATATTTCGAGGAAATGTTCTACAGAAATAAAATTTTGAGGACATTTTCTATAGAAATCAAATTTCTAGGAAATTTTCTATATAAATAAAATTTCTAGGAAATTTTGTATAGAAATCATACGAGTAATTTTTCAATACAAATAAAATTTCAAGGAAATTTTCTATATAAAAATTTTGAGGAAAATTTTTATAGAAATACAATTCTAAGGAAATTTTCTAAAGAAAAAAAAATTCACAATTGAACATAAAATTTCGAAGAAATTTGCAAAATTTTGAGGATATTTTCTGTGGAATAATATTTCGAGGAAATGTTCTACAGAAATAAAATTTTGAGGAAATTTTCTATAGAAATAAAATTTCGACAAAATTTTCTACAGAAATAAAATTTCGACCAAGTAATCTAACGAAATAAATTACGAGTAATTTCAAGGAAATTTTCTATAGCAAAAATGTTGAGGACATTTTTTATAGAAATAAAATTTCAATTAAAAATAAAATTTTGAAGAAATTTGCAATAGAAATAAAATTTTGATAAACTTTTCCATTCCATTATTTCTATAGAAATAAAATTTCGACAAAATTTTCTACAGAAATAAAATTTCGACCAAGTTATCTAACGAAATAAATTACGAGTAATTTCAAGGAAATTTTCTGTAGAAAAATGTTGAGGACATTTTTTATAGAAATAAAATTTCAAGGAAATTTCAATTGAAAATAAAATTTAAAGGAAATTTCAATTGAAAATAAAATTTTGAAGAAATTTGCAATAGAAATAAAATTTTGATGAACTTTTCCATGGGTATAAAATTTCGACGAAATTTTCTATAGAAATAAAATTTTGAGGATATTTTCTGTGGAATAATATTACGAGGAAATGTTCTACAAAAAAAAAAATATTTAGGAAATTTTCTATAGAAATAAAATTTCGAAAAAATTGTCTACAGAAATAAAATTTCGACAAAATTTTCTTTTTATAACGAAATAGATTACCAGTAATTTTTCTATACAAATACAATTTCGCCGAAGTTTTCTAAATAAATAAAATTTTGAGGCAATGTTCTATACAAAAAAATTTTTCGGAAATTTTCTATAGAAATACAATTTGAAGAAATTTTCTATAGAAATAAAATTTTGAGGAAATTTTCTATAGAAATAAAATTTTTAAGAATTTTGATAAAGAAATAAAATTTTGCCGAAATAAAATTTCAAGGCAATTGCAATAGAAAATAAAATTTCGAAGAAATTTTCTATGGAAATAAAAGTTTTAAAATTTTTTTATAGAAATAAAATTTCGAAAAAAAATTCTATAGAAAAATTCTGTAGAAGTAAAATGTTGAAATTTTAATTAAAAAACTGCTTTTATAGAATACTTAAAGCTCTAACCCCCATTTTCGGGAAGCTTCGTTAGTGCTACGTTAGCTTACGAACTTTTGAACCGTGCTATAGACATGTCTATCATCTTGTCTATATATGCCAGTTAGGAACTTAACTGTTAAAAATTTTTCAGTTAAAATTAGCCGCAGAGAAGATATTTCGATTTTACTTTCTGTTAACTGGGAGTTAAAGTCTAACGGAGATACATGAAAATGGCCGTAAATGTGTTTTATTTTAATTTTCGACATTTTATTTCGCGCTGTCTTGTGTTCATATATTGTATACGCTTGTCATGTACTTGTCATATTAGCTTTATCTACCTCTCTAATACTCTCATATGGTATCCAATGAAAAACTGATTAAATTGTGACAATGACAACATTATATTCTTTATAATTTATATAGCATCGAACGTTTAGATAATTTTGTAATTATTTTGACTATAAAAAAAAAACAATTTCATAGGCAAAACATGGACCACAACAGAAGATGAAATTTACATAGAAATGCAGTCAAGAACAAGTGTGGTATGTCGCATTCAGGAAGCATGTAAATGACCGGTTATATCAGAACCAGTAGCAAAAATAAAACTTAAAGGGGACCACCCAACAAATTCCGTTAATATATTTAGGGTTAGCTCCTCTATTCGATGTGACATTTTTATAAAAAAATAATGTTTTTCCAAACCTTTCATTGTTTTAGCATTTTGCATATAAATAAATAATTTGTCAAATATATAATTGGTCTTGTGCTGCTAATGAGTTTTAGCACTTAAAATTGGGTGCAGGCTTTTTATTTACATTACATTTATGAATGTGAGTGTAAGCAATTCAATCAATAACATTTTGCATATATTCTAAACTGTCTATATTATATTTCAAAAGCTGAAGTGTAGACCACAATTTCAACACACACCTAATAAAGCCTTCCGGTTAATTCATGCATACTATTTGAATAAATTTGAATAAGAAATTGTAAACTGGAAAGAGTGATTGAAACTAAAGTAATTGGTTTTGGCCATTTGGAATGATATAAATACTTTTGTGAAATAAATTAAAGTTTTGTATCAATTTATATGGTGTTTACTTCTTAAGTCTTTTGTATTTAGATTGTTTTGGATGAAAAGAAATGTCAATTTCATTTCTATTGAATAATTTGTCAAGGAGATTATTAGATTGGAACTTTCATCAAATTTATAGTTAACATACATTCACTAAAGTGAACCCTACATGGCACTGAACCAAATTTAACTCTATTTTTTGTTCATGGTTATTATTATCTTTTAGTTAAAATTTCTCCAATATAATAAAGTTTTTTATATATATAAAACATTTTCCAGTTAAATAAACCAAGAAGGTGGCAAAGTTATAGACAAATGAAGCGTAAAGATTTTCTAAATTCGTATTTCCCACAAAATAGTTCATAATTTGTTAAAATTTGTAAGGTTTACAACAAATACGACCATCTTGAGCGCCATATGAAATTCAAGACTTTTCTCCTGTAAACTACGAAATTTTCTTCAACAAGTGAACAAAATTAATTATGTTTATATATTCTTGAATATTTCGACAAATATTTACTTACTTTTGTGATAATGGTGTGATATTGGCGTTTATAATAGAAGTTCAATTAAAATTTGAAGATATATATCTGAGAAAAATTTAATAAAATTTTCTATAAAAATGAAATTACAACGAAAATTTTTATAGACAATTTCTATGAAATTTTCTATAGAAATAACATTTTAGGAAATTTTGTATAGAAATAAAATTTCTGGAAAATTTTGTGTAAACATAAAATTTCTTTGAAATTTTCTATAAAATTTCTCTGAAATTTTCTATAAATTATCTATGAAATTTTCTATAGAAATAAAATTTTTAGGAAATTTTGCATAGAAATAAAATTTCTGGAAATTTTTTTATAAATATAAAATAAAATTGTTAAGAAATCTTGTATAGAAAAAAATTTCTTGGAAATTTTGTAAAAAAAATTCTGGGAAATTTTGTATAGAAAAAAAATTCTGGGAAATTTTGTATAGAAAAAAAATTCTGGCAAATTTTGTATATACATAAAATCTCAAGAAGATTCTCTATAGAAATAAAATTTCTGGGAAATTTCGTATAGATATAAAATTTATAGAAAATTTTCTACTTATGAAATAGAAATTTTGAAAATTTTGCATAGAAATAAAATTTCTGGCAAATTTTGTATAAACATAAAATAAAATTGTTAGGAAATTTTGTATAAACATAAAATAAAATTTCTTGGAAATTTTGTATAAAAAAAATTCTACGAAATTTTGTATATACCTAAAATCTCAAGAAGATTCTCTATAGAAATACAATTTCTGGGAAATTTTGTATAGATATACAGTTTATAGAAAATTTTCTACTTATGAATAGGAAATTTTGAAAATTTTGCATAGAAATAAAATTTCTGGGAAATTTTGTATAAACATAAAATAAAAGTGTTAGGAAATTTTGTATAAACATTGTTAGGAAATTTTGTATAAACATTCTGCGAAATTTTGTATAGAAAAAAATTTCTGGGAAATTTTTTATATACATAAAATCTCAAGAAGATTCTCTGTAGAAATAAAGTTTCTGGAAAATTTTATATAGGTATAAAATTTATAGAAAATTTTCTACACAAATAAAATTATGGAGAAATTTTCTTCGAAATAAATTTTTGAAGAAATTTTCTATAGAAATAAAATTTCTAAAAAATTTTCTATAGAAATTAAATTTGAAGAATTTTTCTATAGAAATAAATTTTAGAAGCAATTTTCTATAGAAATAAATTCTCGAAGAAATTTTCTACAGAAATAAAATTTCTAAGAAATTTTCCTATAGAAATCAAATTTTGAAGAAATTTCCTTTAGACAAAAATATCCTCAACATTTTTATAAAGAAATAAAATTTCGAGAAAATTTTACTTTAACCATTGAAAAAAATTGATTATTTATGTCTAATAAATTTTTAGTTATTATTATTTGTAATTATAATGAATTAAGTAATGAATAAATAAATAAAATTTCTATGAAATTTTCTATAGAAATACAACTATGAAGAAATTTTCTATAGAAATAAAATTTTGAAGATATTTTCTACAGAAATAAAATTTTGAGGAAATTTTCCTATAGAAATAAAATTTTGAAGAAATTTCTCAACAAAAATGTTGAGGATAGTTTCTATAAAAATAAAATTTCGAGGACATTTTTCTTTAACCATTGAAAAAAAAATGGATTAAATTTTAGATTGATTTATTTTTTAATGTAGAATGGTAAAATTTCTATTGATATACAGTTTATAGATATACAGTTTATAGAAAATTTTCTACTTATGAATAGGAAATTTTGAAAATTTTGCATAGAAATAAAATTTCTGGGAAATTTTGTATAAACATAAAATAAAAGTGTTAGGAAATTTTGTATAAACATTGTTAGGAAATTTTGTATAAACATTCTGCGAAATTTTGTATAGAAAAAATTTCTGGGAAATTTTTTATATACATAAAATCTCAAGAAGATTCTCTGTAGAAATAAAGTTTCTGGAAAATTTTATATAGGTATAAAATTTATAGAAAATTTTCTACACAAATAAAATTATGGAGAAATTTTCTTCGAAATAAATTTTTGAAGAAATTTTCTATAGAAATAAAATTTCTAAAAAATTTTCTATAGAAATTAAATTTGAAGAATTTTTCTATAGAAATAAATTTTAGAAGCAATTTTCTATAGAAATAAATTCTCGAAGAAATTTTCTACAGAAATAAAATTTCTAAGAAATTTTCCTATAGAAATCAAATTTTGAAGAAATTTCCTTTAGACAAAAATATCCTCAACATTTTTATAAAGAAATAAAATTTCGAGAAAATTTTACTTTAACCATTGAAAAAAATTGATTATTTATGTCTAATAAATTTTTAGTTATTATTATTTGTAATTATAATGAATTAAGTAATGAATAAATAAATAAAATTTCTATGAAATTTTCTATAGAAATACAACTATGAAGAAATTTTCTATAGAAATAAAATTTTGAAGATATTTTCTACAGAAATAAAATTTTGAGGAAATTTTCCTATAGAAATAAAATTTTGAAGAAATTTCTCAACAAAAATGTTGAGGATAGTTTCTATAAAAATAAAATTTCGAGGACATTTTTCTTTAACCATTGAAAAAAAAAATGGATTAAATTTTAGATTGATTTATTTTTTAATGTAGAATGGTAAAATTTCTAGAAAATTTTTTATAAAACTAAAATTTCTTTAGGGCAATGGTTGCTAGTGTCCGTATAAATCATTTGTATTTATAATGAATTTGTAATTATAATGAATTAAGTAATAAATAAATAGAATTTATAGGAAATGTTCAATAGAAATATTCTATAGAAATAAAATTTTTAGACAATTTTGTATAGAAATAAAATGTTGAAGAAATTTTCTACAGAAATAAAATGTTGAAAAAATTTTCTACAGAAATAAAATTTTTAAAGAATTTTCTTTTCTTTAGGCCGACAGCCTCCAGTTGCTAGTGCCCGTATAAATAAGTTTATAATAATTTGTTATTATAATGAATTAAGTAATATATAAATTAAAAAATAAAATTTGTAGACAATTTTGTATAGAAATAAAATTTCTAGGAAATTTTCTATGGAATAAAATGTTGAACAACTTTTCTACAGAAAAAAAATTTTGAAAAAAATTTTCCTATAGAAATAAATTTTCGAACTTTCTACGGAATAAATAATACATAAATACAATTTCTAGGAATCTTTCTATAGAAAAAAATTCGAAGAAATCTTCTATCGAAAAAAATTTCGAAGAAATCTTTTATAGAAATAAAATGTCGAAGAAATTTTCTATAGAAATAAAATTTGAAGTAATTTTCTATACAAATTTCTTGGAAATTTTCTATAGAAATAAAATTTCGAAGAAATTTTCTATAGAAATAAAATTTCGAAGAAATTTTCTATAGAAATACAATTTGAAGTAATTTTCTATACAAATAAAATTTCTAGGAAATTCTCTATAGAAATAAAATGTTGAAGAAATTTTCTTATAGAAATAAAATTTTGACCAAACTTTCTATGGAAATGAAATTTCGACAAAATTTCTATATAAATAAAATTTTGAGGAAATTTTCTGTAGACAAACATTTTGAGGATGTTTCTATAGAATAAATAATAAATAGATACAATGTCTAGGAAATTTTCTGTAGAAAAAAAATTTCGAAGAAATCTTCTATAGAAATTAAATTTTGAAGAAATCTTCTATAGAAATAAAATTTCGAAAAAAAATTTCTATAGAAATAAAATTTGAAGTAATTTTCTATACAAATAAAATTTCTTGGAAATTTTCTATAGAAAGAAAAGTTTGAAGAAATTTTCTCTAGAAATAAAATTTCGAAAAATTTTTCTATAGAAATAAAATTTCGAAGAAATTTTCTATAGAAATAAAATTTGAAGTAATTTTCTATAGAAATAAATTTTCGAAGAAATTTTCTATACAAATACAATTTCTAGGAAATTTTCTATAGAAATAAAATGTTGAAGAAATTTTCTTATAGATATAAAATTTTGACGCAACTTTCTATAGAAATGAAATTTCGACAAAATTTCTATATAAATAAAATTTTGAGGAAATTTTCTGTAGACAAACATTTTGAGGATGTTTTCTATAGAAATATAATTTCGAGAAAATTATTCTTTAACAATTGAAACAAAATATATTATGTCTAATATTTTTGTGAAAAATATTTGCTTGTCTTTGTAATAATGGCTTGATATCGGTGTTTATAATACAGTTCAATTACTGTAAAACCCTAGGGACTTTATTTATTGACTTGGAAAGTAATCAAATTATCATTTGCATGTTTCATCCATTCATTCAATCATTATGATAGTGGAAAAACATTTTGTACTGATTTATTTATTAATGGTAGACTGGTAAGACGAAAATATATCTCTGCAGTTGGTTAAGTATTACCAGACATTCCCTTAATTATGAACTTTTTTTTTAAAGAACTGTCTTTAATCGCTAGTAAATGATACAGAATTTTAAAGAAATGCGATTAATTATTTAAAAAATACTAATATTCGATTAAAATGCCATAATAATTGGAAGTTAATCGATTTAAAAATAAAACTATTTTAATTTAAGAATTTTAAAACAAAAGACTTAAGACAAAAACCTATAAAAAAATTCAATGAAGAAATGTGATTAACATTAGGTCATAGCAATTTAGTAACACTGAACAGCTTAGTACTCTAAAACGTATCAAGACATATAGTAACTCAGCAAAAATATAGAAATAATATCCAAAGTTATATATAAAAATTCGAAAGTGGTACAAACAAGCAATGACTTGTATTAAAGGGTAGTCATCATAAAAAAATTATATAAAAATAAAACTTAAGCCTATCTCTAGAACATTTTTGAATTTACGTTCAAAAGTTTTTTTTTTATTAAATATAAAGATCGAATAAAATCAAAATTTCTAGTTATTTTTTTAACATAAAAAATGTGACATTAAAACTATGTTTGTCAAAAAATTCTTTTTTATATATTAACCAAAATACTGGGGATTTTTTACGTAATTTTGTATAAAAATAAATGCTTGCAGTCTAGTGTCGTTAATGATTTAATTGCGTATATGATTGCAATGTTTGTTCTGAAGTTGTTATGAGGGCTTGGGCGGTTGATAGATGACTTGTCATACAATTGCTCGTAATTATTGTCCAATTATGATCGTTTATATGGGTTTGTTTGATTTAGCATTAAAACCTTATACGAAGAAATTTGTATGACATTTATATTGTCTTACGATTATATTTGACAATTAAATTATATCATTGAATAAACGGATACAATATGACATTCATTAGATATTATTATGCGGCACTTTAAAGAGTTTTAATTTTATTTTTTTAGGTAAGCTTAAAATTTTTAGGTAAGCTTTCAACACTTCCGTATTTCTCCAAAGCAAAATCTTGCATAAAAATGTGTATGCAAAGAAAAAAATTTGGCAAAGAACAAAATTTGAATTAAAATAATTTTAAAACTTTGTATGTTTGGGAAATTCATTGTTATACAAAACTTGTCTAAAGTTGTAACTAAATTATTGTGTTTTTTTGTCCCATCCAAAAATAACATTTTGCATTAGGAGATTATCCTATTCCTTCTCTGTATGTATTGAAAGTTATTTTCAAAAGCTATTACTGTTGTAATTTTTGATACTTGTGTCTTAAGTCTTTTGATTTTGATTTTTTCCTACAACTAGTCTACTAGACCAATTGAGATATTCTATAAAATGAACTATGATACAATACTAGTGGTAATTTGTATTCAAATTGTAGACCATTTGATATGTGTACTCGAATTAACCGGAAGGCTTTATTAGGTGTGCGCATTCAAGTGGTTCTATTGGTGGTTAATTCATATACTTAACGGTGCAAATTTATTTATTTTAATTTAAAAAAATTTTATGCAAAATGCTCGAGTTTTATTCACTATGAACCAACCAAAGCATACAAGTACATGTGAATATTTGCTATAGCAGGCTATAAATTACACAAGCTAGACTAACTAAAGCATTGAGATTTTAGATTATTTTTAGTCGATGAAATCATGTTTTTGTCAAATGAAGAATTTCCAATGAGATCAGAATGGACATGAAAATTGAGATTAGCTAAAAAGGGGAGGTTTGAAACCATTAACATATTTTAAATATCTGAAGTTTTTTTTTTCATCTGTGAAAATCAAGTGCAGGTCAATGAGTTATGTTGTAGCATTTATCTTTAAAATATTAATGAACAAATTATGGTGGTATTAAAGAATTATGTAATGCGGTAGCCGGCTTGTAATTAAAGTTCATATAGAAAGATCAAAATATGATAGCGTATATTGTAATAGTGTTTTAATAAATTCATAAAATTAAATTTAATAAGAAACAAGTAAGGAAAGTCTAAAGTCGGGCGGGGCCGACTATATTATACCCTGCACCACTTTGTAGATCTAAATTTTCGATACCATATATAAAGGTTTGTCCCAAATACATACATTTAAATATCACTCGATCTGGAAGAATTTGATAGACTTCTACAAAATCTATAGACTCAAAATTTAAGTCGGGTAATGCACTAGGGTGGAACACAATGTTAGTAAAAAAAATATGGGAAACGTTTAAATCTGAAGCAATTTTAAGGAAACTTCGAAAAAGTTTATTTATGATTTATCGCTCGATATATATGTATTAGAAGTTTAAGAAAATTAGAATCATTTTTACAACTTTTCGACAAAGCAGTGGCGATTTTACAAGGAAAATGTTGGCATTTTGACCATTTTTGTCGAACTCAGAAAACCATATATATGGGAGCTATATCTAAATCTGAACTGATTTCAATCAAATTTGCCACACATAGCAACAATGCTAATTCTACTCCCTGTGCAAAATTTCAACTAAATCGGTGTTAAAAATCGGCCTCTGTGGTCATATGAGTCTAAATCGGGCGAAAGCTATATATGGGAGCTATATCTAAATCTGAACCGATTTCAACCAAATTTGGCACGCATAGCAACAATGCTAATTCTACTCCCTGTGCAAAATTTCAACTAAATCGGAGCAAAAAATTGGCCTCTGTGGTCATATGAGTGAAAATCGGGCGAAAGCTATATATGGGAGATATATCTAAATCTGAACCGATTTCAACCAAATTTGGCACGCATAGCAACAATGCTAATTCTACTCTCTGTGCAAAATTTCAACTAAATCGGAGTTTAAAATTGGCCTCTGTGGTCATATGAGTGGAAATCGGGTGAAAGCTATATATGGGAGATATATCTAAATCTGAACCGATTTCAACAAAATTTGGCACGCATAGCTACAATGCTAATTCTACTCTCTGTGCAAAATTTCAACCAAATTGGGGTAAAACTCTGGCTTCTGGGGCCGTATTAGTCCATATCGGGCGAAAGATATATATGGGAGCTATATCTAAATCTGAACCGATTTCTTCCAAAATCAATAGGGATCTATTCTGAGCCAAAACACATACTTTTGCCAAATTTGAAGTCGATTGGACTAAAACTGCGACCTAGACTTTGATTACAAAAATGTGTTCACGGACAGACGGACAGACGGACATCGCTATATCGACTCAAGAGCCCACCCTGAGCATATTTGCCAAAGACACCATGTGTCTATCTCGTCTCCTTCTGGGTGTTGCAAACATATGCACTAACTTATAATACCCTGTTCCACAGTGTGGAGCAAGGTATAAAAATTTATCGGTTCAGTAATTCCAAATAGTATAGCTCTGTTATCGTTTTATCCTTCTGCATGTAGACAATGCAGATCACCTATTGGGAATACTAGAAAACGGTGGTTTTAATCGATGGGTCTCCGCCTTCTTTGGAACAAGTTCGACGTCTACAGTCCACTCTGGACCCATGTTTCGTCGACTGTAAAGATGCAGAGATTCCCTCGGATTGCTACAAACACTGCTTTGGCGGCACCCATCGGGCTGGCAGCTTTCATATGCCCAATCAGTGTTGATTATGTTATGTTAAGTTGACACTTTTGTTGTTATACCCACCACCATAGAATGGTGATGGGGGTATAATAAGTTTGTCATTCCGTTTGTAACACATCGAAATATCGATTTCTGACTACATAAAGTATATATAGTCTTGATCAGGGAGAAATTCTAAGACGATATAAGCATGTCCGTCTGTCTGTCTGTTGTAATCACGCTACATCCTTCAACAATGGCGCCATCGTCCTGAAATTTGACACAGATTCGTTTTTTGTTTGCAGGCATGTCAAGTTCGAAGATGGGCTATATCGGTCCACGTTTTGATATAGTCCCCATATAAACCGACTTCCCGATTTGGGGTCTTGGTCTTATAAAAACCGTAGTTTTTATCCAATTTGCCTGAAATTGAAAATCTAGAGGTACTTGAGGACCATAAAAAGGTGTGCCGAAAATGGTGACCATCGGTCCATGTTTTGGTATAGCCCCCATATAGACCGATCTCCTGATTTTGCTTCTTGGGCGTCTAGAAACTGTATTTTCTATCCGATTTGCCTGAAATTGGAAATCTAGAGGTATTTTAGGACCATAAAAAGGTGTGTCGAAAATGGTCCGTGTCGGTCCATGGTTTGGTATAGCCTCCATGTAGACCGATCTCCCGATTTTGCTTCTTTGGCGTCTAGAAACTGTATTTTCTATCCGATTTGCCTGAAATTGAAAATCTGAAAGTATTTTTGGACCTTAAAGAGGTGTATCGAAAATGGTGTGTATCGGTCCATGTTTTTGTATAGCCGCCATGTAGATCGATCTCCCGATTTTTATTCTTGGGCTTCTGTAAACTGTATTTATTACCCGATTTGCCTGAAATTGGAAATCTAGAGGTATTTTGGGACCACAAATAGGTGTGCCAAAATTGAGGTGTATCGGTCCATTTTTTGGTATAACCCCCACATAGACCGATCTCCCGATTTTACTTCTTGGGCGTCTAGAAACTGTATTTACTATCCGATTTGCCTGAAATTGGAAATCTAGAGGTATTTTAGGACCATAAAAAAGTGTGTCGAAAATGGTCCGTGTCGGTCCATGTTTTGGTATAGCCTCCATGTAGACCGATCTCCCGATTTTACTTCTTGGACGTCTAGAAACTGTATTTACTATCCGATTTGCCTGAAATTGGAAATCTTGAGGTATTTTGGGACCATAAAGAGTTGTGTCGAAAATGGTCCGTAACGGTCCATGTTTTGGTATAGCCTCCATGTAAACCGATCTCCCGATTTTACTTCTTGGGCGTCTAGAAACTTTATTTAAAATCCGATTTGCCTGAAAATGGAAATCTAGAGGTATTTTGGGACCATAAAGAGGTGTGTCGAAAATGGTCCGTATCGGTCCACGGTTTGGTATAGCCCCCATATAGACCGATCTCCCGATTATGCTTCTTGGGCGTCTAGAAACTGTATTTTATATTCGATTTGCCTGAAAATGGAAATCTAGAGGTATTTTGGGACGATAAAGAGGTGTGTTGAAAATGGTCCGTATCGGTCCATGGTTTTGTATAGCCCCCACATAGACCGATCTCCCGATTTTACTTCTTGGGCGTCTAGAAACTGTATTTACTATCCGATTTGCCTGAAAATGGAAATCTAGAGGTATTTTGGGACCATAAAGAGGTGTGTCGAAAATGGTCCGTATCGGTCCACGGTTTGGTATAGCCCCCATATAGACCGATCTCCCGATTATGCTTCTTGGGCGTCTAGAAACTGTATTTTATATTCGATTTGCCTGAAATTGGAAATCTAGAGGTATTTTGGGACCATAAAGAGGTGTGTCGAAAATGGTCCGTAACGGTCCATGTTTTGGTATAGCCTCCATGTAAACCGATCTCCCGATTTTACTTCTTGGGCGTCTAGAAACTTTATTTACTATCCGATATAGACCGATCTCCCGATTATGCTTCTTGGGCGTCTAGAAACTGTATTTTATATTCGATTTGCCTGAAAATGGAAATCTAGAGGTATTTTGGGACGATAAAGAGGTGTGTTGAAAATGGTCCGTATCGGTCCATGGTTTTGTATAGCCCCCACATAGACCGATCTCCCGATTTTACTTCTTGGGCGTCTAGAAACTGTATTTACTATCCGATTTGCCTGAAAATGGAAATCTAGAGGTATTTTGGGACCATAAAGAGGTGTGTCGAAAATGGTCCGTATCGGTCCACGGTTTGGTATAGCCCCCATATAGACCGATCTCCCGATTATGCTTCTTGGGCGTCTAGAAACTGAATTTTATATTCGATTTGCCTGAAATTGGAAATCTAGAGGTATTTTGGGACCATAAAGAGGTGTGTCGAAAATGGTCCGTAACGGTCCATGTTTTGGTATAGCCTCCATGTAAACCGATCTCCCGATTTTACTTCTTGGGCGTCTAGAAACTTTATTTACTATCCGATATAGACCGATCTCCCGATTATGCTTCTTGGGCGTCTAGAAACTGTATTTTATATTCGATTTGCCTGAAAATCGAAATCTAGAGGTATTTTGGGACGATAAAGAGGTGTGTTGAAAATGGTCCGTATCGGTCCATGGTTTTGTATAGCCCCTACATAGACCGATCTCCCGATTTTACTTCTTGGGCGTCTAGAAACTGTATTTACTATCCGATTTGCCTGAAAATGGAAATCTAGAGGTATTTTGGGACCATAAAGAGGTGTGTCGAAAATGGTCCGTATCGGTCCACGGTTTGGTATAGCCCCCATATAGACCGATCTCCCGATTATGCTTCTTGGGCGTCTAGAAACTGTATTTTATATTCGATTTGCCTGAAATTGAAAATCTAGAGGTATTTTGGGACCATAAAGAGGAGTGTCGAAAATGATCCGTGTCGGTCCATGTTTTGGTATAGCCTCCATGTAGACCGATCTCCCGATTTTACTTCTTGGACGTCTAGAAACTGTATTTACTATCCGATTTGCCAGAAATTGTAAATCTAGAGGTATTTTGGGACCATAAAGAGGTGTGTCGAAAATGGTCCGTAACGGTCCATGTTTTGGTATAGCCTCCATGTAAACCGATCTCCCGAGTTTACTTCTTGGGCGTCTAGAAACTTTATTTACTATCCGATTTGCCTGAAAATGGAAATCTAGAGGTATTTTGGACTATAAAGAGGTGTGTCGAAAATGGTCCGTATCGGTCCACGGTTTGGTATAGCCCCTATATAGACTGATCTCCCAATTTTACTTCGTGGGCTTCTAGAATTCGTAGTTTGCACCTAATTCGGCTGAAAGTGGAATTCTAGAGGTATTTGAGGAACATTAAGAGGTGGTGAGTATTGGTCTATGTTTTCGTATAGCCCCCATATAGACCTAACTCCCGAATTCATTTCTAGGACTTCTGGAATCCGACTAACCGCAAATATGTCAGCCGTATATGGTGTGTGTCGATCCATGTTTTAGTATAGCCTCCACATAGACCGATCTCCAGATTTAACTGCTTGGGCTTCTAGAAACCGTAGTTTTTTATCCGATTTGCACAAAAATGTAAATATACTGGAATTTTGGACCCTCAAAAATCTATATCGCATTTATTTTTTACCGGTCCATTTTGTAAGGCATCGATATAAAAAATATTTTCCTCCGGAATAAAATTTTAGACAAACGAAATTTCCCTTTCGTATAAAGTATTTTCGTTTAGAGCAAACTAATCCGAATTTTTGATAAGCGATTCAACGATTGTCTCTAAAATCTGTGTCAAAAGAAAACTTTGCTTGTCTAAAATTTCGTCCATCAGAAAAGAAAAACACTTCTTTCAGGGTATAGCAGGCGAACTGATCATGAAAATTGCTTGAAACTGAAAATAAAATTTCCAGATTTTACAGATCGTATTCATTTAAATAATGGCGGAAAAAATTTACAGATTTAATATTTCAAATCAAGGCGTTATTTCATCATATACACAATATGTTTATGATTTCTCTAAAACTCAAACAAAATTGGTGCTCATAAATCCAAAATCTTATCTAGTCTTCATTGGTAGAATCTTTAAATTTTTTCTTCGGGAAGCGTACTGGTTGAACTGACAGAGAAGATTTGTCATCAAACCCCCTAAAATTCTATATATTATCAAGTAACCCGCTATGACGAAGAGTTTTCAAAGTAAACTATTATATTTGATTCATGGTGGTGGGTATTTAAGATTCGGCCCTGCCGAACTTACTGGGTATATACTTGTTTCTTTTTATACCCTCCACCATAGGATGGGGGGTATATTAACTTTGTCATTCCGTTTGTAACACATCGAAATATTGCTCTAAGACCCCATAAAGTATATATATTCTGGGTCGTGGTGAAATTCTGATTCGATCTGAGCATGTCCGTCCGTCCGTCCGTCTGTTGAAATCACGCTAACTTCCGAACGAAACAAGCTATCGACTTGAAACTTGGCACAAGTAGTTGTTATTGATGTAGGTCGGATGGTATTGCAAATGGGCCATATCGGTCCACCAAATTTGGCTTGCGAGGCCTCTAAGAGAAGCAAATTTCATCCGATCCGGCTGAAATTTGGTACATGGTGTTAGTATATGGTCTTTAGCAACCACGCAAAAATTGGTCCACATCGGTCCATAATTATATATAGCCCCCATATAAACCGATCCCCCGATTTGGCTTGCAGAGCCTCTAAGAGAAACAATTTTCATCCGATCCGGCTGAAATTTGATACATGGTGTTTGTATATGGTCTGTAACAACCATGCAAAAATTGGTCCATATCGGTCCATAAATATATATAGCCCCCATATAAACCGATCCCCCGATTTGGCTTGCGGAGCCTCTAAGGGAAGCAAATTTCATCCGATCCGGCTGAAATTTGGTACATGGTGTTAGTATATGGTCTCTAATAACCATGCAAAAATTAGTCCATATCGGTCCATGATTATATATAGCCCCCATATAAACCGATCACCAGATTTGACCTCCGGAGCCTCTTAGAACACCAAAATTCATCTGATTCAGTTGAAATTTAGTACGTGATGTTAATATATGGCCTCAAACACCCATGCAAAAATTGGTCGATATCGGTCCATAATTATATATAGGCCCCATATAAACCGATCCCCAGATTTGACCTCCGGAGCACCTTGGAAGAGCTTTTGCTCGGTTGAAATTTGGTACGTGATGTTAGTATAGAGTATCCAACAACCATGCAGGAATTGGTTCCTATCAGTGCATAATAATATATAGCTCCCATATAAACCGATCCCCAGATTTGACTTCCGGTGCCTTTTGGAGAAGCAAAATTCATCCGATCTGGTTGAAATGTGGTACGTGGTGGTAGCATATGATATTTAACAACCATGTGAGTTGATTTGTGGATGACAGTCTTTCGTAGAAGTTTCTACGCAATCCATGGTGGAGGGTACATAAGATTCGGCCTGGCCGAACTTACGGCTGTATATACTTGTTATTTTTAATGCATATCGATTGCCAAAAGCACCGTGGCATGACCGCTAGCCATTTAGTACTTTTTCATCACAATTACTCTATATAGAGTTATTCTGCCCTAAATGTGAATGTTTCTCAGTTATCGTTTCAACTCTTAAAATTATAAATAGCGGACATTGAAGAAATAAACATATTCCAAAATGAGGATATTTTG
This sequence comes from Haematobia irritans, assembly GCF_050003625.1. NCBI lineage: Eukaryota > Metazoa > Arthropoda > Insecta > Diptera > Muscidae > Haematobia > Haematobia irritans. Next base: position 147,255,396 of record NC_134401.1, read on the forward strand.
ATTTTTATTACAGGATCTCAACATTTTTGAGAGGAATATTGTCTACGCCTATACACACATAGTGTCTTTAGTAATAACGCTTAGAGGCTGCCCCTAAGCCCATTGCTATAGTTGGTATAATTCTACAAAAAATAGTAAATTTTTTACTGTTTTGTAGATTGATAGAATTCTTGATTTTGGTAGATTTTGCAAAGAGGTAAATTTTCTATTGAAATAAACTTTTGACAAAATTTTCTATAGATATAAAATTTTGTCAAAATTTCCTATAGGAATAAATTGTTGAAAAATTTTTCTATAAAAATAAATAAATATTTAAAATTTTTATTTTGACAAAATTTTCTATTGAAATAAAATTGTGACAAAATTTTCCATAGAAATAAAATTTTAACAAAATTTTCTATAGAAATAAAATGTTGACAAAATTTCCTATAGGAATAAATTGTTGACAAAGTTTTCTATAAAAATAAAATGTTCAAAAATTGTCCATAGAAATAACATTTTGACAAAATTTTCTCTAGAAATAAAATTTTGACAAAATTTTCTCTAGAAATAAGATTTTGACAAAATTTTCTCTAGAAATAAAATTTTAACAAAATTTTCTATTGAAATAAAATTTTGACAAAATTTCCTATAGGAATAAATTGTTGACAAAGTTTTCTATAAATATAAAATATTCAAAAAATTTCATATAGGAATGAATTGTTGACAAAATTTTCTATGGAAATAAAATTTTGACAAAATTTTCTCTAGAAATAAATTTAACAAAATTTTCTATTGAAATAAAATTTTGACAAAATTTTCCATAGAAATAAAATTTTGACAAAATCTTCTATTGAAATAAAATTTTGACAAAATTTCCTATAGGAATAAATTTGTTGACAAAGTTTTCTATAAAAATAAAATGTTCAAAAATTTTCTATACAAATGAAATATTGACAAAATTTTCCATAGAAATAAAATTTTGACAAAATTTTTCAGAAAAATAAAATTTTGACAAAATTTTCCCTAGAAATAAAATTTTAACAGAATTTTCTATTGATATAAAATTTTGACAAAATTTTCCGTAGGATTAGAATTTTGACTAAATCTTCTATGGAAATAAAATTTTGGCAAAATTTCCTATAGGAATAAATTGTTTTCTACAAAAATAAAATGTTCAAAAATTTTCTATACAAATGAAATATTGACAAAATTTTCCATAGAAATAAAATTTTGACAAAATTTTCTCTAGAAATAATATTTTAACAAAATTTTCTATTTTCTATAAAATTTTGACAAAATTTTCCAGAGATATGAAATTTTGAATTTCGTGAATTGTAAAACAAAGCGTGTTAGAGGGAAGAATAACTTCCTCCATATTCGGATTAGGAAAATAAATCGGATTATTTTGTATTTATATAAAAAATGTATTTATATTTACACATTACACTTCCAAAATCCACTTTAAGTAGATTTCAACTGTCATTTGCCTTATAAAAAGGGATTTCAAATCTACTTTTAGTAGATTTCGAGTCTAATGTGAATGGGCTATAAGATAGTTTGGAAAGAGGATTTAGGTTGAATTCATGTCTGTTGACATAAACCCAATAGAGAGTATTCGCCTCATTGAGCGCTCTAATTTCTTCTTTCCATCGCACCCTTCAGGAACTCTGTGTTACTTACGAATTCACGACTTGGTTTCTAGTTCCTTGGTTTCTAGTTCCTGTGTGTTCCAAGGTCTCCTCAAAACACGCCATTCCTGCACCACCCCCTGTTGCTCCTATTCGACAATACTAGGTGCACGATCATTATTTCTACAGTCCTCCTGACTTTCTATATTCCCTAATTAGTTATCCAGCCTTTTCTTATCTGAGTCACCCCATAGTATTTACATCGCCCTTCCGATCGTTGCATTGGTCAACATCGCTTTATATGTCTCCCGTGCCCATTCATTCAACTCTATCCGTGTTGCCTCTATGGATTTGTGTTCTCCAAGTTCACTTCGCATGTGTCCAAGCTCTCATCGCCAGTTAATTTGTCTTGACATTTTCTCCTAAATTCGAGATGTCCCGGCACCCATACGATGTGGATCTTGTGGTATTCCGAGTATTCGTTGATAATGCTTTTTTCATTCCAATATGGATCGCAATCGAACCGTAATGTTTGTTATTCCTCTGGCAATCTGTGAAAATATTCACGTTTTTATGGCACGCACTTCTCCCCGCATGATTGTGCTGTGATCCGATAATCGAAATAGGATCTGTGTGTTTGAGTTCTCTACATACCAGACCCGTCCTTTCATCAATCTTCGGTGCAGCAGTTATTTCCCTCTGGTATTTATTCTGGGGTTCCATTCCCCCTTCTTACTGGTGTCAGAATTTCCCACCATAACATAGGTATGCGATCATGGAATATTGCGGCATCTGCCATTTCACCACCTACCTACCCTATTATTATTTGATTGTTCGTCATTTTTCGTATTTCTGTTCATTTTCCCAATATCTTCAATCTCATCGTAGCCATGATGGCTACGCTTTTGATCTGAACCTCTATAGGACATAAGTCCAGTATCGTCTCCAAGGTTATGGTTGACGTGGTCTTCATTGCCCCAGTAATGCCAAGACAACATGTCCGTTAGATCCGGAATCCTTTCTATTGATGACCACCAGACTCTCTCTCTTCTCTTCATTTCGGCGTATTTGTAAGCTTTCTCGGCCCTCTCTTTGATGTGGCTCTGTCGGTTCGATATATTGGTAAATTTTAATTCAAAAATTAAAAAATTAAATAAAATAAAAATTATTTAATTTTCCGGTCAGGGAACGTTTACCAGCTTCTCCAAAATGTTAAGGAAGTTGGGCCAGCTAGCTTTCTTGCACCTCAGATTTAACACAAATCGATTCAGTCAATTGTGATATTTCTGAGTGTATCAAATCGTATCTAAGTGTTTCGGATTCGCCCATTAAAAGAAGGTCCCTTGTCATTGGGCTACTCATGAAAACGGGCAGCAATCTGTGATAAAAAAGATTTTTCCTAAAATTTCATGCATTGCAGAGTTTATGTTTATATTTCAAGAAATAAAGTCCTTGTCACCACTCGGATATAAAAAATTGAAAAATTTATTTATAAGGAATAACCATTTTCTACATTCATTTGACTTACACTGAAAACAATATTGACCTAAGGTCTATCCATCCCAAATTTTCAAACATGCAACTTACAGAACATTGAGGAAAAAATTCCTTAAAATAATGGCATTTTATTTAAAAGAGAGTTTATAACCTTTGCTACAAAAATATTTTCCATTAAATTCAGGATACGAATCTTTGACATTGGCGTCATTCCTTTAGAGTCGCATATTTTTAAAGAAAGGAAAACTGAAAGAAAGAGAAACACTTTTGAATCAAATAAATAATCTTTAAATTAACTGAGATATTGAAACTTTAGATTACAGATAAAAACGCTTAAAATATAAGCCAAGTTTTTTGAAATTAAGAAAACTTATTTTACTTTGAAGTATCTGTTATAATTTGGATTTTTAATTTACGTGAATAGTTTTCTAATATATATGACAATAAAAGAAAGAAAATTCAATAAATTAGATCGATATCCTAATTCTAAAAAAATATTGTAACTTTAAAGAAGTCGCAGCTATGGCTCGAAATCTATACCAAATTCGTTAAGCGAGCGTCAAAATCTTTGTATGCAAAGCCATTTTTTTTTGAGTGTATAAACAAGAATAAAATAGGCTCAAGAACTGGTTACTTAATTTGCAGGGAAACTTTCGATATCCCTTCAAAAAAATTTTTTTTTTAAATAATTCGGTTAATTTTTTATTTAAAGTGAGGAAACGAAATATAGTTTGATATAATTCTTGATGTGCTCAGGATACGAAGCATATCCAGGTTAATAATTATAGCATTTGGTTACTACTATACCAAATACTAAAATATCGAGTTGCTGCTAAATCATACGATATCACAATGCCAATGCATATGTGAAAATCTTGTTCTTGTCTTGATAAATGTTCGCTATTATAATCTTGCATACCAAACGGGTGCCGCCTTGGTATATAGATTAAATAATATTATTTGTGCCCTTACATTTCACTTCGAGTATGCAAAATAGTTTTTTTTTTATTTTTTATAATAAATTAGCCTTTCTTTTATATTGGATATTAATTTAATTTTTATAAACCATAACCAGATCCTTTCTTGTTATGGTGTCTTTTTTTGTAGAATTATTACTAAATTCCGTTGGCAATACATCATAAGAGTAACTAACACCATTAACAATGCCACACGAGTTTAATCTTAAAACACTGAAAAGCTGGCATGCATTGAAAAACAAAAGACTTAAGACACAAACCTCTGACACAACCCACCGGGCTAAGCTAGCCTGGATGGCTGGCAGGCAGGGAGGCATTTCAACTTTAGTGATTGAGTACCTTTTATAGAAACTTATAATAAATTAATTATAACTGTATAATATAATATGTTTTGTTTTTACTATACATGTATGTATGTGTTTATATACTAACAATAAATAGAACAAAAACTCAACTAAATTCAATCACCTAGAGACAACAAACAAAGACAAATTTGAGAGCACATACTACATATCAATGAAAGTTGCTTTTGATATGACGTTAAGAGTCCATTGCCAATGTAAGTTGTATGGCTAGTAATTGTTGCATTTGTTGTTATTGCTGTATATAAGTTACATTTAATTCTTAGTGCCAGCAGCGGCTGATATTGTTTTAGCCGATTTTCACTAACACCCAACTTTAAGAGCAGCAATATTTATTGTTGTTATTATTGTTGTTCCTTCTAAAATCATATTAAGTAGACATGTATGAGATGTTGTATTAGCCTAGTGTTGTGTTGTTGACTGTTTGGCTGCTGCCGCATGTAGGTTGAAAGGTGGCCGTCTTAAGATTTACTTTGAAAAATTAAGTTTTCATTTTGCCATTCTTTTTTGTTTTCTTTAAAAACAGCATTGCTGTTGCTGCACAAGCCACAAATAATAATAATAGTAATATCGACTGTAAACACACAACTAAATATAAACTAATAATCATATTGTTAGATCAACAGAAATATGCGATCAGTTATTTTGTTTTTGTCCAATTTAAGACAACAGCAACAACCACAATGTTAGCAGCAATGCAAGCAATAACAACAACATCAATAGAAAATGAATCTAAGAGAGAACTAAAGGAATATGAATTTACCAAAGAATTTCTTAAGATTCCATTGAATATTGAACTACAATTACAGAAGAGAAAAAAGAAGTAAATTTAAATGCTTCTGGTCGAATAGATAGGGCAGTACTTTCACCGCTAAAGTATATACCATTTTTGATAGATTATACGTCTTTAGCTAAACACCAGAATTCATAAAAAATTCATATCTTTAGTTCCAAGTTATACAGTACTTTGCAGTTAATAAGTCGCCAAAATCGCTATAATATACTGAAAAAATATTGACTTAATATGAAAAATTACATAACATAATTTGTAAGAACTGCAATTTACATAATATTATCTATAGAAATAAAATTTTGACAAAATTTTCTATAGAAATGACATTTTGATAGAATTTTTTATAGAAATAATATTTTTACAAAATTTTCTTATAGAAATTTTAACAAAATTTTCTATAGAAATAAGATTTTGACAAAATTTTCTATAGAAATAAAATTTTGACACAATTTTCTATAGAAATAAAATTTTGACCAAATTTTCTATAGAAATAAAATTTTGACCAAATTTTCTATAGAAATAAATTTTTGACAAAATTTTCTATAGAAATAAATTTTTGACAAAATTTTTTATAGAAATAAAATTGGACAAATTTTTCTATAGAAATAAAATTTTGACAAAATTTTCTATAGAAATAAAATCGCTATTATATACTGAAAAAAATATTGACTTAATATGGAAGATTACATATCATAATTTGTAAGAAATGCAATTTACGTAACATTTTCTATAGAAATAAAATTTTGACAAAATTTTCTATAGAAAAGACATTTTGATAGAATTTTTTATAGAAATAAAATTTTGTCCAAATTTTTCTATAGAAATAAAATTTTGATAAAATTTTCTATAGAAATAAAATTTTGACAAAAATTTTCTATACAAATAAAATTTCGACAAAAATTTTCTATAGAATAAAATATTTGACAAAATTTTCTATAGAAATAAAAGTTTCTACAAAATTAATATTTTGATAAAATTTTCTATAGAAATAAAATTTTGACGAAATTTTCTATAAAAATAAAATTTTGACAAAATTTTTGATGAAAATCAAATCTTGACAAAATTTTCTATAGAAATAAAATGTTGACTAAATTTTCTACAGAAATAATATTTTGACAAATATTTTCTCTATAGAAATAAATATTTGACGAAATGTTCTATAGAAATAAAATTTTGACAAAATTTTCTATGGAAATAAAATTTTTATACAATTTTCTATAGAAATAAAATTTTCACAAAATTTTCTATGGAAATAAGATTTTGATATAATTTTCTATAGAAATCAAATTTTTATTCAATTTTCTATAGAAATAAAATTTTGATAAAATTTTCTTTAGAAATACAATTTAAAAAAAATCTCTAAAGATATAACATTTTGACAAAATTTTTCTGAAGAAATAAAATTTTGACAAAAATTTTCTGAAGAAATAAAATTTTGACAAAATTTTCTATAGAAATAAAATTTTGACAAAATTTTCTATAGAAATAAAATTTTGACAAAATTTTATTTTGAAAAAATTTTCTATAGAAATAACATTTTGACAAAAATTTTTTATAGAAATAAAATTTTTATATTTTCTATAAATTAAAATTTTCACAAAATTTTCTACGGAAATAAGATTTTGACATAATTTCCTATAGAAATAAAATTTTATAGGGAATACATTTTTGACAAAAGAAATAAAATTTGGACAAAATTTTCTATAGAAATAAAACTTTGAGAAAATTCTCTATAGAAATAAAATTTTGACAATATTTGCTATAGAAATAAAATTTGGACAAAATTCGCTATAGAAATAACATTTTGACAAAATTTTTCTGAAGAAATAAAATTTTGACAAAAATTTTCTATACAAATAAATATTTGACAAAATTTTCTATAGAAATAAAATTTTGACTACATTTTCTATAGAAATAAAATTTTGACCAAATTTTCTATTGAAATAAAATGTTGACAAATTTTTTCTATAGAAATAAAATTTTATAGGTAATATATTTTTGACAAAGTTTTCTATAGAAATAAAATTTGGACAAAATTTTCTATAGAAATAAAATTTTGACAAAATTTTCTATAGAAATAAAACTTTGAGAAAATTCTCTACAGAAAAAAAATTTTGACAAAATTCTCTATAGAAATAAAATTTTGACAAAATTTTCGGGAGAAATCAAATCTTGACAAAATTTTCTATAGAAATAAAATTTTGCAAAATTTTCCATAGAAATGAAAGTTTGACAAAATTTTCTATAGAAATAAAATTTTGAAAAAAAAAAATTGTATAGAAATAAAATTTTACAAATATATTTTTATACCCTTCACCACTACTGTGGTACAGGGTATAATAAGTTTGTGCATTTGTATGTAACGCCAAGAAATAGTGGTCATAGACCCATCCTTTAGTATACCGATCGGCTTAGAATTAAATTCTGAGTCGATTTAGCGATGTCTGTCTGTCTGTCTGTCTGTATATGTAATTTTGTGCACAAAGTACAGCTCGCAATTTAAGTCCGATCGTCCTCAAATTTGGCATAGGGCTGTTTCTTGGGACAGAGACAATCGCTATTGGTTTTGGAAAAAATCGGTTCAGATTTAGATATAGCTCACATATATATCTTTCGCCCGATTTGGACTTATATGGTCTCAAAAGCCAGAGTTTTTCCCTGACTTACTTCAAATTTTGCACAAGCTGTACTTTTAACGATACTATTGTATGTGCCAAATATGGTGAAAATCGATTCAGATTTAGATATAGCTCCCATATATATCTTTCATCCGATTTGAACTTATATGGCCTCAAAATCCAGGGGTTTGCCGTGATTTGCTTCAAATTTCGCACAATGAGTACGTTTAGTAGTATTGGTAATTGTGCCAAATTTGGTTGAAATCGGTTCAGATTTAGATATGGCCACCATATATATCTTCCGTCCGTTTTGCACTCATATGACCAGGGGGGCCAAAGTTATACTCCCATTTACGTGAAATGTGAAGTAGTTGAGATGGTAACGCAAATTTTGGCCTACATAGGGGTGAAGGGTATAATATAGTCGGCCTCGCCCGACTTTAGAATTTACTTACTTGTTTGTTTGATAGTTTTTTTTGTAAATTTTTTCTCCAAATTTTTGTAGATTATTTTTGGCTCGAGTGGCAACCGTTGTTGTGAGGTGGGCCCATTGGAAATCGGGGCTAGAGACCAAGGACAGTACTTACATGCGAAGCTTGATAGAAACGTGGGTCATCTCACTGTAGCCCGGTATAATGATGCCTAATAAAGATAAGATCGCACGTAGGGACCAGAGAAAGGATTCAGATTATTAAAATTTATTTTAGTTTAAAAAAATGTTCCTTAGAGTTGAATGAATTTTGTATCCTGACGTATAGATAGTTCAATTTTTCAGAAAAGATATGGCATTCCAAGGTTTTCGATTTATATATGTAAATCTGAGAAGTCAAATCGGTCTTTTGTCCATTGCTTTATTGTATACAAAATTTCAGAAAAATTTACCAAAATTACATTTCCTATTAAATTATCGGAATACGACATAGTCAGTAAGGTTCTTCTTTAATTGTTATATCAAATATTGAAAAAAAAATTCATCAGGAACTTCATAACGTAGAATATGCGGTAGGGTATCCTAAGCATTGTTGATGTTTATGACAACAATATCGCTGTCGTTATTGGTGCTGGTGTTGATTTTATTGCGACAAACCACCGGATCAATGTACAACGATTACGAGAGAGTAAGTAATCAAAGCAACGAGGGTTGCTACACAAGTCGAATTACAGGGCGGGCAGTAAAGTGTGCGAGGTGTGGCTTGCATTGGTTGGTTAACATAGTTGTCCATTCGCATGGAATCACTGTAATCGAGGGATACACTCACCCGAATTGCACCACTGTAAGCGTCCATTCGACAATCGACAGACAGACAAACAGACAGAGGTGTTTGTTCTAATGTGCTTTAGACAAAAATGCATTTCGCTTTCAATTGAAAAAAAAATATATGAAAATAAGGCAAATTTCAAAACGGTTTTGTTTTCGCCCTGGTGTTGCTAATGCTAATGCTAGGTGGCTGGCCGTCTGTCTGATGCTGGAACTGATGCTAATGCTGATGGTGGTCGTTGTCGTCGTGGTATATAAGTAACGTAGACATTTTAAGAATCTATCACAGTCTAGTTTCACAACGAAAACCAATTGGAAGTTTATTGGAACAAATATAGTTCAATTGTTTTTTTGTGAAACACCACAACATTATACTCTTTCGAAGCCTTCATTAGGATACATTTTATATTAAACATCATGTTCACGAAATTGGTAAGTTGAGTGTTTTATAAGAAATAAACAAAAGAGAAAAAAAATTAACAACAACAAAATATTAAAAAAAAATATAAATATTTAAATTAAAAAAAAAATGGTAAAAAGTGATTTTTAGTTATAAAAACGCCTATATTCAAGGATGTGATATTTTAATTCAAAAATGGGATTATACATTCTAAGCTCTTTCAATAGAGACCAAAGGCTCCATAAGGATATTTTTTTGAAACCGAATTTTATTCAAGAAACGAAGTGAGATCTATCGATTGAAAGCCTAAAATTTGAAGTAAAATATGGCTTGATCTAAAATACATCCAAAGAAAACATATTTTCCTGAGGAACTAAATTTTAGAATAACAAAATTGCACTTTCTTATAGAGTATTTTCTTTAAGAGCATTTAAACACGGAGTTATGAAAAACGATTCATCGGTCGTCTATATTCTTTTTTACTTGCTCTAAAGAAGTTTTTTTAGTGTGAAAAAATCTTTGCTTGTCGAACGTTTTGTTGCTCAGAAAAGAAAACTCTTCTTACAGTGCACTTTGCTATTCTATGAGACGACTTAGATCGAAATGGGATTACTCCTGGTGCAGTGATGACCATAGATTACAACGGATTTTGGTTAAACGGTTAAAACTTGGTTTTTGAATTCGAAATTGCATATTTACGGATCAAGAAGCACGGTTGCCACAGTTGGTAGAATTCTATCAAAAATGATAGAAATTTTAGCGTATTGTAGAATTTTTGATGTTTTGGTAGATTTTCTATATTCATCAAAATTTTATTTCTATAGAAAATTTTGTCAAAATTTTATTTCTATAGAAAATTTTGTCAAAATTTTGTTTCTATAGAAAATTTTGTCAAAATTTTATTTTTAGAATAAATTTCTTTTAATTTTTTTTCTACAGAAAAATTTTTCAAATTTTATTTCTAAAGAACAATTTCTCAACATTTTATTTCTATTTTAGTTCTGTAGAAAATTTTGACAAAATTTTCTATAGAAATAAAATTTCGACAAAATTTTCTTTAGAAATAAAGTTTTGACAAAATTTTCTATATAAATAAAATTTTAACAAAATATTATATAGAAATAAAAATTAACAAAATTTTCTAAAGAAATAAAATTTGACAAAATTTGCTATAGAAATAAAGTTTTGAAAAAAATTTCTATAGAAATAAAATTTTGACAACATTTTCTATAGAAGTAAAATGTTGACAAAAATTTCTATAGAAATAAAATTTTAACAAAATATTCTATAGAAATAAAATTTTGACAACATTTTCTATAGAAATAAAATTTTGACAAAATTTACTATAGAAATAAAATTTTGACAACATTTTCTATAGAAATAAAATTTTGACAAAATTTTCTATAGAAGTAAAATTTTGACAAAATTTTCTATTGAAATAAAATTTTAACAAAATTTTCTATAGAAATAAAATTTTGACAAAATTTGCTATAGAAATACAATTTTAACAAAATATTCTATAGAAATAAAATTTTGAAAAAATTTTCCATAGAAATAAAATTTTGACAAAATTTTGTATAGAAATAAAATTTTGATAAAATTTGCTATAGAAATAAAATTTTGACAAAATTTTCTATATAAATACAATTTTAACAAAATATTCTATAGAAATAAAATTTTGACAAAATTTGCTATAGAAATAAAGTTTTGAAAAAATTTTCTATAGAAATAAAATTTTAATAACATTTTCCATAGAAATAAAATTTTGACAAAATTTTGTATAGAAATAAAATTTTGATAAAATTTGCTATAGAAATAAAATTTTGACAAAATTTTCTATATAAATACAATTTTAACAAAATATTCTATAGAAATAAAATTTTGACAAAATTTGCTATAGAAATAAAGTTTTGAAAAAATTTTCTATAGAAATAAAATTTTAATAACATTTTCCATAGAAATAAAATTTTGACAAAATTTTCTATATAAATAAAAATTTAACAAAATATTCTATAGAAATAAAATTTTGACAAAATTTTCTTTAGAAATAAAATTTTGACAAACTTTTTTTTGGAATTAAAAATTTCGCAAAAATTTTCTATAAGTTTTGACAACATTTTCTATATAAATAAAATTTTAACAAAATATTATATAGAAATAAAAATTGACAAAATATTCTATAGAAATAAAATTTGACAAAATTTTCTATATAAATAAAATTTTGACAAAATTTGCTATAGAAATAAAGTTTTGAAAAAATTTTCTATAGATATAAAATTTTGACAACATGTTCTATAGAAATAAAATTTTGACACCATTTTCTATAGAAATAAAATTTTGACAACATTTTCTATAGAAATAAAATTTTGACAACATTTTCTATGGAAATAAAATTTTGACAAAATTTTCTCTAGGAAAAAGATTTTGAGCAAATTTCTTAAAGAAATAAAATAGAAATAAAATTTTGGCAAAATTTTCTGCAGAAAAAAATTAAAAAAAATATTGCGAATCCTAACTTTCCAAAGCAGTTTCCAAAATGCCTTTACCATAAAAAGGCGTATTTACTTTTACGCAAGGAAATATGGAAAATAAACTTTCTAGTCACCACCATGACATTGGCAACCGCTTCTAGTATCATTATAAGGATTTATGGTGCGTTACACAAACATTTGGTTGATCTTTAGGTGTCAGAGCGACAACAACAATAGTTCCTTGTGATTTTCTTCAATAGGCGATTGTTATTTGCTCATGTCATACATGACCACTTCGTGTCTGTTACCCTGTATACACATTTCCATATTGCTATATAGGACTCAAAATCTTCCAGCAACTTTATTTTGTGATATCATCATCTAATTTTCTTAATTGTTTTCCTTTTCTAGGTCATTTTGTCTTTGGCTGCTTTGGCTTGGGCCAAACCACAAGCTGCGCAATACCCTGCCGGCGTTAACCCTCAGGACTGTCCCGGCTTCCCCATCTGTGATAATGCTCGTCTCCACAATCCCAACAAATGGCAACAACCTGCCTGGCAACCACAACCCGCATGGCAACCACAACCCCAATGGGGAGCCCCTGCCCCAGCCTGGCAACCACAACCTCAATGGGGTGCTCCAGCACCTGCTGCCGGTGGTGATAAATACCCAGCTGGTGTGAATCCTCACACTTGCCCCAACTATCCCTTCTGTGATGTAAATGCTGGTGGTGCTGCTGCCCCCGCTCCCCCACTACCTGGATGGACTGAACGTCAATACCCTGCCGGTGTTAGCCCACACACTTGCCCCAACTTCCCCTACTGCACATAAGCTGTTCCCATTGTAATGGATGAGTCCTAGAACTATTTTCAACACTGCCAAACCCTGTCTTAGCGAAATCGAATTTTCATCAACTGTGTGCTGTTTTTTATTTTCGTTCCATAAATGATGAAGTCATTGAAGTGCTCCATTTCCCTTCCATATCCATTTTCCATACCTGCACCTCTCTCTGTATTCTCATCATTTATCCTTTCTCATGTCTTCCATCCTTTCTATTTCTTTCTTTTTATTTGGTTGTATCAAGACAAAGACTTATTTCATGAATTTTGTATCCATAATGAATGTGCTATTATTTCCTTGATAAAATAAAATTAAAATATCTTAATCAATAAAAAAATATATGACCTCGAAAGAGTTAAAAAAAAACAAAAGTTCTTAGATAATTTAAGTGAAATGATGATTGTTGTTGGTAAACACACAAAAAAATTTTGTTTTACACAATGATAATAATAAACAAATGCCCCAAAAGATCTTAGAGAAAATTATGAAAAACAAAATCAAAATGGTAAATTAATTTATTTTAGTAAAGCTGGTAAATAGAAAATTGGTGGAAAAATTTCCTCAGTTTCGGAGTGTAATGAGAAAAAATTGAAAATAATTTCTAAAAATGACTTCGAAAATGTCCTTTCCACTCAACACCTTTTGGGAACAAGATGTCAGTATGATATCCACAGTTGCCACTCATGCCAAACATAATCTACCAAAATTTCAAGAAAACTTTACCAAAAATCTACCGAATTAAAAACACAAATATTTTGTAGTTTTTGATGAAATTCAATCAAAATTTTATTTCCATAGAAAATTTTGTCAAAATTTTATTTCTATAGAAAATTTTATTTCTATCGAAAATTTTATCAAAATTTTATTTCTATAGGAAATTTTGTCAAAATTTTATTTCTATAGGGAATTTTGTCAAAATTTTATTTCTATAGGAAATTTTGTCAAAATTTTGTTTCTATAGAAATTTTTGTTAAAATTTTATGTCTATAAAAACTTTTGTCAAAATTGTATGCTTATAGAAAATTTTGACAACATTTTTGTCAACATTTTATTTCTTTTTGTCAAAATCAATAAATTTTATTTCTATAGAAAATTTTGTCAAGATTTTATATCTATTGAAAAATTTTGTCAAAAATTTTATATCTATATAAAATTTTGTCAAGATTTTATATCTATTGAAAATTTTGTCAAAATTTTATATCTATAGCAAATTTTGTCAAAATTTTATTTCTACAGAGAACTTTGTCAAAATTTTATTTCTATAGAAAACTTTATTTCTGTACAAAATTTTTTTATCTATAGAAAATTTTGTCAACATTTTTTTATTTACAGAAAATTTCGTCAACATTTTATTTCTACAGAGAACTTTGTCAAAATTTTATATCTATACAAAATTTTTGTCAAAATTTTGTTTTTATGGAAAATTTTGTAATATTTTATTTCTAAAGAAAACTTTGTAAAATTTTATTTCTATAGAAAATTTTGTTAAAATTTTATCTCTATAGAATATGTTGTCAAAATTTATTTCTATATAAAATTTTGTCAAAATTTTATTTCTATAGAACATTTTGTCAAAATTTTGTTATTATAGAAAACTTTGTCAAAAGTTCATTTCGATCGAAAATTTTGTTAAAATTTTATATATATAGAAAATTTTGTCGAAATTTTATTTCTATAGAAAATTTTGTCAAAATTTCATTTCTATAGAAAATTTTGTCAAAATTGTATTTCTATAGAAAATTGTGTTAAAATTTAACTCTATAGAAAATTTTGTGAAAATTTTAAGTCTATAAAAAATTTTGTCAAAATTTTATATCTATAGAAAATTTTGTTAATCTTTTTATTTCTATAGAGAATTTTGTCAAAATAGAAAATTTTGTCAAAATTTTATTTCTATAGAGAATTTTTTCAAAATTTTATTTCTATAGAAAATTTTGTCAACATTTTATTTCTATAGAAAATTTTTTCAAAATTTTATTTCTACAGAGAACTTTGTCAAAATTTTATTTCTATAGAAAATTTTGTAAAAATTTTATTTCTATAGAAAATTTTGTCAAAATTTTATTTCTATAGAAAATTTTTTCAAAATTTTATTTCTACAGAGAACTTTGTCAAAATTTTATTTCTATACAAAATTTTGTCAAAATTTCATTTCTATAGAAAATTTTGTGAACATTTTATTTCTATACAAAATTTTTTCAAAATTTTATGTCTATAGAAAATTTTGTCACGATTTTATTTCCAAAGAAAATTTTAACAAAATTTTATTTCTATCAAAAACAGTCAAATTTGCTTTCTATATACAATTTTGGCAAAACTTCATTTCTGTATAAAATTTTGTCAGAATTTTATTTCTATGGCTGTACTCGTCTGATTTTGATTGGACCAAAACTACCCTGAACTCTGTGATTAAACTTGGGTATATTCAGTGTGAACTGCCCAACCAATCTTACGTCGAGTAAGATTGGTTGGGCAATCGGGGGCATATGCCAGCCACGCTATTGTAATTTCCTTTGGACCAAAACTAAACTGAACTTCGGGATAATGTTGGGTATGTTCAGTGTGATCTTAGTAAGAGTCGATGTAGATGGACAATGGATTTTTTTTTTGGTATAGGAAATTTTGTTAAAATTTAATTTCTATAGCAAATTTTGTTAAAATTTCATTTCTAAAGGACATATTCTTTAAATTTAATTTCTATAGGAAATTTGTCAAAATTTTATTTCTATAGTCTCAATTTAATTTCTATATGAAATTTTATCAAAATTTAATTTCCATAGGAAATTTCGTCAAAATTTTAGTTCCATATGAAATTGTGTCAAAATGTTAGTCCTGAATGAAATTTTGTCAAAATTTAAGTCCTATAAGAAATTTTGTCAAAATTTAGGTTCTATAGGACATTTGTAAAACATACACTTCTATAAAAGTTTCATCTGTAAACATATCATTTTTATGTGAAATTTTGTCAAGTTTCATTTCTATAGGAAATTTTCAACAAATATAATTTCTGGAGGAAATTTTCAACAAATTTAATTTCTATAGCAAATTTTGTCAAAATTGCATTTCTATAGGAATTATTGACAAAATTACATATCGATGTAGGTTAGGTTAGGTGGCAGCTCGATGTATCACGATGTATCAGGCTCACTTAGACTATTCAGTTCATTGTGACAAGGGACCACCTTTTTATAGCCGAGTCCAAACGGCGTTCCACATTGCAGTGAAACCACTTAGAGAAGCTTTGAAGCCCTCAGAAATGTCACCAGCATTATTGAGGTGGGATAATCCACCGCTGAAAAATTTTTTGGTGTTCGGTCGAAGCAAGAATCGAACCCATGACCTTGTGTATGCAAGGCGGGCATGCTAACCATTGCACCACGGTGTAGAAAATTTTGTCACAATTTCACTTATATAGGAAATTTTTCTACAAAAATTTACTTCTTTAGAAAATATTTTAAAAATTTCATTTCTCTAGCAAATTTTCTCAAAATGTCATAAAAAAGAGAAATTTTTCTAAAATTTTTATTCTATAGGAAAATTTCTCAAAATTTAATTTCTATAGGAAATTTGTCAATATTTAATTTCCGTAGGAAATTTTCCAAAATTTAATTTCTATAGGAAATTTTGTCAAAATTGCATTTCTAAAGGAATTATTTTTATTTTTATAGCAAATTTTGTCAAAATTTTATTTCTATAGAAAAATTTGTCAAAAATTTATTTCAGTAGAAAATTTTGTGAAAATTTTATTTCAGTAGAAAATTTTGTCAAAAATTTATTTCTATAGCAAATTTTGCCAAGAATTTATTTCTATAGAAAATTTTGTGAAAATTTTATTTCAGTAGAAAATTTTGTCATAATTTTATTTCTATAGAAAATTTTGTCATAATTTTATTTCTATAGAAACTTTTTTCAAAATTTTATTTCTATAGAAAATTTTGTCAAAATTTTATTTATACAGAAAATTTTGTCGATTTTTTTTCTAAAGAAAATTTTGTCAAAATTGTATTTCCATAGAACATTTTTTATAATTTTATGTCTATAGAAAATTTTGTTAAAATATTATTTCTATAGAAAATTTTGTTAAAATATTATTTCTATAGAAAATTTAAATATCTCTTTTTTTGGAGAAGAACGTTTTGTCGATTTTTTTTCTATAGAAAATTTTGTCAAAATTTTATTTCCATTGAAAATTTTTTCATAATTTTATTTCTATAGAAAATTTTGTCAAAAAATATTATTTCTATAGAAAATTTAAGTATCTCTTTTTTGGAGAAGAACGTTTTGAATTTTTTTTCTCATTTGTGGTAGAGTTATACCAACTGTGGCAACCGTGATTTCTATTACAAAATGTCGTACAGATTACGAGCCAATTGATGTTTTCATATGTTTATTCCCTCAGTTTTTCGCGAGATTTTCGTCATACCCTATAACAACTATATTTTTTAGATTTTTTATTTTCTCATCTTTAACAATCTCGTTTGAGATTCCATTACATTCAAAGTCTTTGATATTTATTGCCCCATGATAAACTTACTTGATATTTATTTTCTGATATGAGGATAATGCATACGCAACCCCACCTACACATAGCCTTAAGAACAAAGCTACGAGAATGTTTTGTTTGATGTAAAGTGAAAGTTGTTTTGTAATTCTGCTTCCCTTAAAACCATAATAATAGTTGAAGGTCAAGACCAACTGTGTCATTTATTCTCCAGCAAAGAACTTCAAAATTGTAAACGTAAATTTCAAATGACCATAAGCTCAATAAATACCAGTAGTTCCTAATGCACAGCACGCTTTCAGTATCATATGAAACTCTCGTGGAACTTTGTTACACATTTAATAATCCATAGTTATAAAATCAATGGACGCAGTTAAAATTGCATATCTAACATTGGGTTAATTGTTCTAAGCCAGCTTTTCTAGTTTAATGGTCGCTATTGAACTGGTTAGCAATATTTGTATGTAATTTTTGTTTTTGTTCACTCAACAGCCGGAAGCTAAAACTTAACAACATAAATCAAAAATTTATTAGAGTTTTATTGCATTTTCTTGTGAGTGTTAAATTATCGAGGAAAAGAAACTTCAGAAATGACACAAAGATCAAAAATTGAATTTTCTGCTGTGTTTTCATTACTTAATGCCTTAGGTCACTGCACGAGGTGTTTTTTATTTCTTAAAAAATAATAGGTGTGGTTTTGTTGTAATTATTAGTTATCAGGGCTTTAATTAAAAATTCAATCCTTTAGAAAAAAAAATCTACAAATTCTTATAAAATTGAGTTATTTATTGATTTTGACTTTATGGAGCACAAGTTTAAGTTTATGTCTTAAGTCTTTTGTTTTTAAAGCGAACACACACTAACCACTTTTTGGATAACATTTTGGATTTTTTTTTATAGCTGTCACTATGATTGAGAGATTTTTTCGTTAATTTAATTAAAAACAAGTCACTTTGTAATGGTTTTCCATTTTATTTGATTATCAATTACAGTAGTAGACTTACGGCTTAAGTGTTATGGTCTTGTAGGTGGTCTTGTGCCCCAGAATGTTTAGAGGTAGCATATGCAGATTTTTTTGTTATTAATCAAATGAGATTTTTGCAGCATTGTTTTGCGTTTCTATATCATTGCGTTGTTTTGAGATTACGTCGATATTTTCAAAAGCAGACTGTGGGCTGTTTAAATTTTTGAAAACGTACTTTAGGTTAGGTTATGTGGCAGCACGATGTATCATGCTCACTTAGACTATTCGGCCCATTGTGATACGACAGTGGTGAACTTCTCTCTTATCACTGAGTGCTGACCGATTCCATGTTAAGCTCAATGACAAGGAACCTTCATTTTATAGCCGAGTCAGAACGGCGTTCTACATTGCAGTGAAACCACTTAGAAAAGCTTTGAAACACTCAGAAATGTTACCAGCATTACTGAGGTGGGATAATCCACCGCTGAAAAACTTTTTGGTGTTCGGTCGAAGCAGGAATCGAACCCACGACCTTGTGTATGCAAGGCGGGTATGCTAACCATTGCACAACGGTGGCTCCCGTGGAAAACGTAATTTTCACTGAAAAAAATATTTGCGGGGTATTACAGATTACGCAAACTAAATTTTAGGATTCGCAATTTACACAAAATCTTTAAGGGACAATATTATTTTAAAAAAATGAAATTTTAATTTTGCTTCAAAAAATTTTTTGTGAAGCAGTTTTGCTTTTTTAAATTTATTTTTGATTTAAACACTTCAAATGTAAGGTAAGACGGATTTTGTATCTTTGGTTTAAAGTTTTTTTTTTTATACCCTCCACCATAGGATGGAGGGTATATTAACTTTGTCATTCCGTTTGTAACACATCGAAATATTGCTATAAGAACCCATAAAGTATATATATTCTGGGTCGTGGTGAACTTCTGAGTCGATCTGAGTATGTCCGTCCGTCCGTCCGTCTGTTGAAATCACGCTAACTTCCGCACGAAACACGCTATCGACTTGAAACTTGGCACAAGTAGTTGTTATTGATGTAGGTCGGATGGTATTGCAAATGGGCCGTAACGGTCCACTTTTACGTATAGCCCCCATATAAACGTACCCCCAAATTTGGCTCTCGAGGCCTCTGAGAGAAGCAAATTTCATCCGATCCGGCTGAAATTTGGTACATGGTGTTAGAATATGGTCTCTAACAACCATGCAAAAATTGGTCCACATCGGTCCATAATTATATATAGCCCCCACATAAACCGATCTCCAGATTTGGCTTGCGGAGCCTCTAAGAGAAGCAAATTTCATCCGATCCGGTTGAAATTAGGTACATGGTGTCAGCATATGATCTCTAACAACCATGCACAAATTGGTCCACATCGGACCATAATTATATATAGCCCCCATATAAACCGATCCCCAGATTAGACCTCCGGAGCCCCTTGGAAGAGCAAAATTCAGCCGATTCGGTTGAAATTTGGTACGTTATATTAGTATATGATATTTAATAACCATGCCAAAAGTGGTCCTTATCAGTCCATAATCATATATAGCCCCCATATAAACCGATCCCGAGATTTGGTTTTGGAGCCACTTGGAGGAGAAAATTTCATCCGAGTCAGTTGAAATTTGGTACATTGTGCTAGTATATGGCCGTTAACAACCATGCCTAACTAGCTCCATATCGGTCTATAGTTATATATAGCCCTCAAATAAATAGATCCCCAATCATACAAAAATTGGTCCATATCAAGTTCATAATTGTATATAGCCCACATATAAGCTTCCCCCATATTTCAATTCTGGCTCTCTACGTACCGTTCAAAAGTCCATATCGATTCGTAATTATTTGTAGACTTACCTATACATACCGTTTTTTGTCTAATGTATACCACGAATGGACTAACTCACAATTTAGAAAATGGTTTAAGATACCTCAACCCAAGTATTAATTCGATTGTGGATGACAGTCTTTCGTAGAAGTTTCTACGCAATCCATGGTGGAGGGTACATAAGATTCGGCCTGGCCGAACTTACGGCCGTATATACTTGTTTTAATTTAAATTGCTTCAATAACGAAAATTGATTACCTAATTTAACTGAACTAATTAATTTAAATAAAAAATACACAGAAAAAAGTAAACTACATTATGGGACAAAATGAACTATATCTTGCGAAAATTGAAATAATTTGCCTTACAAATTTTGAGATTCATTAAATTAACGAACATTTCCCGAAATATTTGGATTTTTAATTACCATTTACGAAATGCATCTTTCTCGAAAAGAAAAAATTAACTAAAAATAAAGAAAAAACTTTAGGCGCCAGATCATTCTCATTTTAATCACGCTGTAGTTCATGCTTATTATTTTTGAGAATTGTACGAAAAACTTTTTCTGCTATAGTTAGAATTGAATTAATTTATATGTCATTGAAATTTTACTGTCATTTAGTTCATAAAATTTTTGAGATATACTTGGAATAAAGAAAAAATCGTTGGGCTGGGTAAAATATGTTTTCCGATTATTCATTGATTTTTATTTTGATTTAAGTCAAAATTTATATAGAAACTTATTATAAAAAATTTTCAATAATATATTTAATACACTCAAAAAAAGTGAACCTTAAAGCCAATTAAAGTCTATTTTAGTTCACTTATTTATTATATTTTGAGAAAATCTGTTTTACTTCAATAATTATTTGTGTACGTTAGTTAAATGAACTAAAAAAGGGTGAACAAATATACACAAATGAAGCATAAAGATGTACTAAATTCATGTCTCCCACACAAAATAGTTCAGAATTTCTTACAAATTTTAAATTTTACCAATAATGCAACCGTCATGAACTTCGAATGGTATTAAAGACTTTTTGTGCAATTTCGAACTCCAAGATTTCTTTTCAAACTTTAAAATTTTCATTAAAAAGTGAAACAAAAAATAATTATGACTAATAGATTTTCTTGAATTTGTCGAAAATATTTACTTATTTCTGTGAAATCCGTGAAATTTGTGAAATTTTAACTAAACTGTTTTACAAACGCTGACATCACGCCGATATCACAAAAATAAGGAAATATTTTTCAAGAAAATTTATTAGAGATACTTATTTTTTTATTTTGTTAAAGGAAAATTTTGTAGCTGGATTGAAAAAATTGCAGTTCAAAATTGCAAGAATGTCTTTAATGCCATATGATGTTCAAGTTGAGCGCATTTGTAGTAATATTTACAAATTTAAAGAAATAATGAATTATTTTGTGAGAAGTACGAATTTAGTAAATCTTTATACTTCATTTGTGTATAATTTTTTCCCATTGTTTAGTTCATCTAACTAAAATTATTAAATTATTAAAAAATTATTAAAATTTTTAGAGTAAAAGAAACTTTCTCCAAACATAATAATTCCGGGAACTAAAATAAAATTAAATTGGTGAAATAGAGGGTTCACTTTTTTGAGTTATTAAAACCAGGCGTACTTTTAAAATACAACTGGTGTACTTTTTAAATACAACTCATGTTTTTCAGTGTAGCTTATGATGAGTGTATTTTAATCAAATTATAAAACTTAAAAAAGTTTATAAAAATTAAGTCACATTTCTTATTTCTTGTAATATACCGTGTATACTAAAACCTTTGTCTAGTCTTAAATACTAGGTGTTGCTTATTAATATTTTTTGCATCTATTAGTTATAAAATCCATCCCACATATATAGAATTCCAGCTGCATGTTGTTGAACTAAAAAAAAATCAATAAAATTATACAAAATCAAATTATATTAGCGATATACTTAAACGCTGTAGGATAAAATCGAACATTAAAATGTTAAAATAAAAAATTACCAACTCATAAAATTGTATGAAAAATGAGGTACGAAAGCTATGTCATAGTGGCCACCTACATCCTGTGATCAGTTGATCAAATCGTAATAGACTGAATAAGCTTGTAACTATTATCAAGTTTTTTCCTTAAGTCTTTTGTTTCATACGAACTGGTATATTGAACTGTCTCATTGCAGAATTGTACCAGTGATCGATGTCTATCATGTTCATCAGATTATTCAACACATTTGCACTGGGTGGTGGACCACAATTTTATAATTTTCCTGTCAGCAGACCCAATTCGTAATTGTGGCAAACACAATAAAAATTTGATTGATGGCCTTGAGAACTTGTTTATGTGAATAGTTTTAGTTTTATTATGATTTAGGGTTTGTTGTAAAAATGTGTGATGATATTTTTTTTTTGTCTGCATTAAGGCCGGTACTATGTTCATTCTTGCGAAAAACGTTTATGGAAACCATTATTTCGCACATAGAAAGCTGTGTTTATTTAGGTAAAAGGGAGCGCTATTTAACAGGGAGCGATATTGAATTTAAATGGGGACTATATAAAAACCTGGACCGATATAGCCCATCTTCAAACTTGACCTGCCTGCAGACAAAAGACGAGTTTGTACAATATTTTAATTAAGTTGGTGGTTGCTGCTTGCTATTACAAAATTAACATTTTATTTCTCCTTGGGCAATTCATCTGCAACTCCTTTGATCCTTTGTATATTTGCGGAACAATAATATGATTCGTGTTTGCGTTATAAACCCACACAAATAGTTTTAAATTTATTTAATTTATTTATTTATTAAAACTATTTGTGTGGGTTTATAACGCAAACACGAATCATATTTTTGTTCAAGGAGCTGCAGATCAATTGCCCAAGGAAAAATAAAATATTAATTTTGTAATAGCAAGCAGCAACCACCAACTTAATTCAAATTTTGTACAAACTCGTCTGTTGTCTCCAGGCAGGTCAAGTTTGAAGATGGGCTATATCGCTCCAGGTTTTTATATAGTCCCCATATAAACCGACCTCCCGATTTGGGGTCTTGATCTTCTAGAAACCCTAGTTTTTATCCAATTTGCCTGAAATTTAAAATCTAGAGGTATTTTAAGACCATAAAGAGGTGAGCCGAAAACGGTGAGTATCGGTCCATGTTTTAGTATAGCCCCCATAAGAATGATCTCCCGATTTAACTCCTTGGGTTTCTAGAAACCGTAGTTTTTATTCGACTTGCGTGAAATTGTAAACATTTAGTTTTTATACCCTCCCCCATAGGATGTGGGGTATATTAACTTTGTCATTCCGTTTGTAAAACATCGAAATATTGATCTAAGACCCCACAAAGTATATATATTCTGGGTCGTGGTGAAATTCTGAGTCGATCTGAGCATGTCCGTCCGTCTGTTGAAATCACGGTAACTTCCGAACGAAACAAGCTATCGACTTGAAACTTGGCACAAGTAGTTGTTATTGATGTAGGTCGGATGGTATTGCAAATGGGCCATATAGGTCCACGTTTACATATAGCCCCCATAGCCAAATCTTGCGAGGCCTCTGAGAGAAGCAAATTTCATCCGATCCGGCTGAAATATGGCACATGGTGTTAGTATATGGTCTCTAACAACCATGCAAAAATTGGTCCACATCGGTCCATAATTATATATAGCCCCCATATAAACCGATCCCCCGATTTGGTTTGCGGAGCCTCTAAGAGAAGCAAATTTTATCCGATCCGGCTGAAATTTGGTACATGGTGTTAGTATATGGTCTCTAACAACCATGCAGAAATTGGTCCACGTCGGTACATAATTATATATAGCCCCCATATAAACCGATCACCAGATTTGACTTGCGGTGCCTCTAAGAAAAGAAAATTTCATCCGATCCGGCTGAAATTTGGTACATGGTGTTGGTATATGGTTTCTAATGACCATGCAAAAATTGTACCATATCGGTCCATAATTATATATAGCCCCCATATAAACCGATCACCAGATTTGACCTCCGGAGCCTCTTGGAAGACCAAAATTCATCTGATTCAGTTGAAATTTGGTACGTGATGTTAATATATGGCCTCAAACACCCATGCAAAAATTGGTCGATATCGGTCCATAATTATATATAGGCCCCATATGAACCGATCCCCAGATTTGACCTCCGGAGCATCTTGGAAGAGCAAAATTCTTCCCATTCGCTTGAAATTTGGTTCGTGATGTTAGTATATGGTATCCAACAACCATGCAGGAATTGGTTCCTATCAGTCCATAATTATATATAGCTCCCATATAAACCGATCGCCAGTTTTGACCTCCGGTGCCTTTTGGAGAAGCAAAATTCATCCGATCTGGTTGAAATTTGGTACGTGGTGGTAGTATATGATATTTAACAACCATGCCAAAAGTGGTCCATATCAGTCCATAATCATATATAGCCCCCATATAAACCGATCCCGAGATTTGGTTTTGGAGGAGCAAATTTCATCCGAGTGAGTTGAAATTTGTGGATGACAGTCTCTCGTTGAAGTTTCTACCCAATCCATGGTGGAGGGTACTGCCTGGCCGAACTCACGGCCGTATATACTTGTTATATTCAGTTTTTATCGCTCCATTTGGTAAGGCATTTATATAGACCGATTTCGCTTCTTGAGGGTATATGCAAGAAGGCGCACTGACCATGAAAAGTGATTGAAACTGAATGTAAAATTTTCAGAGTTTACTTCTCGTAATCATTTAAATTATGGTGGTGAAATTCTACAGATTTTGGATTTCAAATCAAGGCGTTATTTCATCATTTTCTTGTACAATTACAAGAGATGTTAATGATTTCTCTAAAATTCAAACGAAAATGGTTCTTATAAATCCAAAATCTGATATAGTCTTCATAGGTAAAATCTATAAATTTATATTCGGGAAGTTAACTGCTCTGCTTGTGAGAATATCCGTCATCAAGCCCCCCTGAAATTTTCAAGGTATTTTGATATTTGATCCATGGTTGTGGGTATTTAAGATTCAGTCCGGCCGAACTTACTATTGTATATACTTGTTTTATCATAAATAAAAAATTATTGGAATCAAATTTTCTATTGAAATGTGAATTTTGGGGATTTTGGAATTTTCCGATAATAAATCTGAAAATTCAAAATAAGCTGAAACATGGTTACTTTAACACCCACCAACATGTTAAATATTTTTTTTTTTCAATTTGCTTTTTTTTAAATATATCTCTTTGATTACAATCCTTTAAAAATTTTGACTTTATTTCAAATTTTGTAATATAGTTTTTTCAATTAACTTTCTTGTATTTTATATTATTTATTGCTTAAGGGTATTCGTAATAACATATGCCAAGTATTTTATGAGATTTGTAAACAATTTTGATAATATGTTCTTATTAAACTGTCAATTTTAGTTAAACATAACTAGCATAAACTATTTTAGTCAACCAGTGGCAAGACCTTGTCTCTAAGATTATATATTTCAAAAAAAATAATGAACATATCGTTATTTTTTTCGCACAAACTCGATTAAGTTCCTGTCAATTAATATCAACATAAATATTAAATGAATTAAGCTTTCGGTTGCGCCTTGGTTATTTCTTTACTGAAAGAAAGTTTCCTCCTTAATAGCACAAAAAAGTGACTTAATCTACGTCCCACAATGGTTAAAACTGAAACCATACATTATAGTTATGCTCATTGGTTTGGAATTTTGTTTCATTTCAATTAGGGGGGATTTTATTTCGAATTCCCAAGAGATTTTTGTTTAGTAACGCTCCCTCAATAATCACTGTGGTGTACGGGTATTATTTGGCCAGCAGTATAAGAATAAAATTACATGTTAGTCTAGTGCAACAGAAATTATTGGCTAAGAGGTTTCTTGCCATAAATCACAATGGAAATATGCGAGTGTGGCATGTGGCACTTATAGTTCAAGGCACACTTTTGACTATGACCACAAAAGCTATGAGAGGGTGTGATATGAATGAATTCGTGCTGTAAGATGTTTGTTTTTGATTTTGTATTTTTTCACTAGTTTAGTTCAGTTTTTTTTTATTAAATGTTAATGATAAGTCATAAGCTAATATTAGTTGGCCTAATGCGATTTATGGTTATGGTTGTTTGGCTTACAGCCAAAATAGGAATTGAATTAGAAGTTCGTGTCTTAAGTCTTTTGTTTAATTCAGTTTGGGAAAATTCGCTATGTAAGGTGAAATACAGATCAAATATACCCCTCAGAAAATACTTTTGACAATTACAAATATACGGTAACGAATGTTAGTTTTGTTCTAAGAGAATTATTTATTTATTTATTTATTTGTTCTAAGAGAATTATTTAAATATAAATAAACAAATCATATGAGTGCATATTCTCGTACATATGCCATGAAAAAAACTACACTTAACATAAAGTTGACTTGGATCTAAAAATGTTGACCTTAATTTGAAGATTTGGTATTGTAGTACCCCAGTTCCATTAATGAGGTTATGGAGAGTTTATAAAAGACAGCTAGATCATAAAAGGTAAATTGAAAAGTAATCAGCCTGATACATCAATACAAGTCCCCGGTCTGACACATAGATGGCTTCGCTAGTATTAAATGCATATTATTATACCCTAAACCATAGGATGGGGGTATATTAACTTTGTCATTCCGTTTGTAACACTTCGAAATATTGCTCTAAGACCCCATAAAGTATATATATTCTGGGTCGTGGTGAAATTCTGAGTCGATCTGAGCATGTCCGTCCGTTCGTCCGTCTGTTGAAATCACGCTTACTTCCGAACGAAACCAGCTATCGACTTGAAACTTGGCACAAGTAGTTGTTATTGATGTAGGTCAGATGGTATTGCAAATGGGCCATATCGGTCCACTTTTACGTATAGCCCCCATATAAACGGACCCCCAAATTTGGCTTGCGAGGCCTCTAAGAGAAGCAAATTTCATCCGATCCGGCTGAAATTTGGTACATGGTGTTGGTATATGGTCTCTAACAACCATGCAAAAATTGGTCCACATCGGTCCATAATTATATATAGCCCCCATATAAACCGATCCCCCGATTTGGCTTGCGAGGCCTCTAAGAGAAACAAATTTCATCCGATCCGGCTGAAATTTGGTACATGGTGTTAGTATATGGTCTCTAACAACCATGCAAAAATTGGTCCACATCGGTCCATAATTATATATAGCCCCCATATAAACCGATCCCCCGATTTGGCTTGCGAGGCCTCTAAGAGAAACAAATTTCATCCGATCCGGCTGAAATTTGGTACATGGTGTTTGTATATGGTCTCTAACAACCATGCAAAAATTGGTCCACATCGGTCCATAATTATATATAGCCCCCATATAAACCGATCCCCCGATTTGGCTTGCGAGGCCTCTAAGAGAAGCAAATTTCATCCGATCCGTCTGAAATTTGGTACATGGTGTTAATATATGGCCTCAAACTCCCACGCAAAAATTGGTCGATATCGGTCCATAATTATATATAGGTCCCATATAAGCCGATCCCCAGATTTGACCTCCAGAGCCCCTTGGAAGAGCAAAATTCTTCCCATTCGGTTGAAATTTGGTACGTGATGTTAGTATATGGTATCCAACAACCATGCATGTTGTTTCTCCATCGGATAATTTACTCACACGAACCATTTTATTTATATGATAGGATACAGTTTGCTAGGTCTAACAGAGGAAAAATTATTGTTCCAATTCGGTGTCAAAGTCATGTTTCAGATTGGCATTTCTACATAAATGCAGTACGCCTCTGGAATATATTACCTCATGACATTCAACTGACAAGCAACACAATGCAATTTAAAAAACGTTTATTTGATCATTATTCAAATGTACAATAAATATAGTAAATCAAAATCAGTTTCATTTATATTTTTTTAATAATTGTTAATTATCTTCATTTTCTTTTTATATATTAATTTTTTTTTGATATTAATTCATTCATTAATTTTTCACTCATTCAATTTATTACTTTAATTTATATTTTAATTTTTTTTTTCACAAATTTATTTATACACTTTATTTGTCATTTTTATTTTCTTTTTTACTCAAACAAACAATTGTTGTAGTTAAGTTCATTTCTGTTTTTTTATGTTCAATTTATTTTATTTTAATTTAATAATTTTAAATTAATAATATAAGGATGTTATTGTTGGACACTAAATGTCTGTACTGTAATTATAAGAATTAATTCTTGTTGTGCAGGTTATTAAAATACACAATAAAATATTAAATATTAAAATATAAACCGATCCCCAGAGTTAACCTCCGATGCCTTTTGGAGAAGCAAAATTCATCCGATCTGCTTGAAATTTGGTACGTGGTGATAGTATATGATATTTAACAACCATGCCAAAAGTGGTCCATATCAGTCCATAATCATATATAGCCCCCATATAAACCGATCCCGAGATTTGGTTTTGGAGCCTTTTGGAGGAGCAAATTTCATCCGAGTGAGATGAAATTTGGTCCATTGTGCTAGTATATCGTCGTTAACAACCATGCCTAACTAGATCCATATCGGTCTATAGTTGTATATGGCCCTCAGATAAATCGATCCCCAGTCACACAAAAATTGGTCCATATCAAGTTCATAATTGTATATAGCCCCCATATAAGCGACCCCCATATTTCAATTCTGGATACCTTGCCACCGGTATCCATGGTGGAGGGTACATAAGATTCGGCCTGGCCGAACTTATGGCCGTATATACTTGTTTTTATATAGTACCAACCTTCAAATGATTCGTGTCAAAATTTGACGTCTGTAGGTCAATTAGTTTGCGAGATAGAGCGTCTTTTGTGAAGCAACTTTTGTTATTGTGAAAAAAAATGGAAAAAAAAAGGAATTTCGTGTTTTGATAAAATACTGTTTTCTGAAGGGGAAAAAATACGGTGGAAGCAAAAACTTGGCTTGATAATGAGTCCGGACTCTGCCCCAGGTAAATCAACAATAATTGATTGGTATGCAAAATTCAAGCGAGGTGAAATGAGCACGGAGGACGGTGAACGCTGAGGACGCCCGAAAGAGGTGGTTACCGACGAAAACATCAAAAAAACCCACAAAAAACATAAAAAAAAACGTAAAATGAAGTTGATCGAGGTAGCAGAGGCCTTAAAAATATCAAAGGAACGTGTTGATCATATCATTCATCAATATTTGGATATGCGGAATCTCTGTGCACAATGGGTGCCGCGCGAGCCGACATTTGACCAAAAACAACAACGTGTTGATCATTCTGAACGGTGTTTGCTGCTGTTAACTCGTAATACACCCGAGTTTTTCCGTCGATATGTGACAAGGGATGAAACATGCCTCCATCACTACACTCCTGAGTCCAATCGACAGTCGGCTGAGTGGACAGCGACCGGTGAACCGTCTCCGAAGTGTGGAAAGACTCAAAAGTTTATGTTATTTAAGAAGTTTATGTTATTTTTCAAGAAGTTTGTGTTATTTTGATGTGGTCTGTAAACAACAACAAGAAACATTTTTAGTTAATAGACAAAAAAAAAAATCAGGGGTATGTAAACTTTTGTAAAACTGTGAATATAATATCTTAGATATGAGGAAACTTTTTATATCTCTACTCATACTACAAACTATTCTAGAAATGAGCCCATCACACGTTCGCTTATTGAATATAATGCTGTAAATGCTAAACATAATTTAGACTTATCAATGTCTTTGAACAAATTTAATGAAGTACTAGAATCATACGACTTTTAGTTTACGAGCTAGTCTATAAGTATTTTTGAGTATCCATAGACAAATGACAAAAAATTATTATTATGAGAAAAAATTATTAAAAATTTTATATTATTTTTATTAATCACAAGTACTTCTCAGAGTGTATAACGTATATAACATATATATAGTCATATATGATCTATGAGTAACTTATGTGGGTTTCGTATGTTTTTTTTTTTCGTAACACCTTTTATGGTGTCAGCCTCTTAGGCCAATAGATCAATTTTTTGTTTATTTTTTGTATTGGTCTTTTAGTCATTGTATTGTTGTTTGATTGATAAATATCTTTATTCTAGGATATCCTCATGTAAAGGTGTTGGCAAAGAATAAAACAAAAATTCATGACAATCGTGAATTCCCTTTTATAGGTGATAGGCGACACACCCCAGAGTTGGCATGGAATTAATTAACATGCAATGTTACTTTTATGAACTTTGACTAGATAATAAAATAAGGTGTTGTGAATTTTAATTTATTACCCTTTTGTATTTACATGTGTTAGATAAAAGTGTGGTTACATTTTTTTGGGCCAAAATTCATTAAAAGTATTAAAGAATTATGTTGATTTATAAGATGAAATTCACAGATGATGCAAAGTTCGATTAAAAAAAAAGTACCTATAGAAAAACAATTTTAACAAATTTTGTCAAAGTGCTGACAAAATTTTCTACAGAAATAAAATTTTGACAAAATTTTCTACTGAAATAAACTTTTGACAAAATTTTCTATAGAAATACAATTTTGACAAAGTTTTCTATAGAAATACAATTTTGACAAAGTTTTCTATAGAAATAAAATTTTGCCAAATTTTCTATAAAAATAAAATTTTGAAATTTTCTACAGAAATAAAAATTTGAGAAAATTTTCTACAGAGATAAAAATTTTACAAAATTTCCTATAGAAATAAAATTTTGACAAAACTTTCTAAAAAAAATTGACAAAATTTTCTATAAAAATAAAATGTATAGAAATAAAATTTTGACAAAAATTCTAAAACACTAAAATTGTGACAAAAAATTCTATAGAAATAAAATTTTGATAAAATTTTCTATAGAATTTAATTTTTTACAAAATTTTCAATAGAAATAAAATTGTGACAAAATTTTTCATAGAAATATAATTGTGACAAAATTTTCTATAGAAATAAAATTTTGACAAATTTTTCTATAGAACAAAATTTAACATAATTTTCTATAGAAATATAGTTTTGACAAAATTTTGTACCGAAATAAAATTGTGACAAAATTTTCTATAAAAATAAAATTGTGAAGATATTTTCTACAGAAATAAAAATTTGAGAAAATTTTCTACTAAAATAAAAATTTGACAAAATTTTCTACTGAAATAACATTTTGAGAAAATTTTCTATAGAAAAAAATTTTGACAAAATTTGCTATACAAATAAAAATTTTACAAAATTTTCTATAAAAATAAAATTTATAAAAATAAAATTTTGACAAAATTTTCTTTAGAAATAAAATGTTGACAAAAATTCCAAAACACTAATATTATGACAAAAATTTCTATAGAAATAAAATGTTAACAAAAATTTTCTATAGAAATTAAATTTTTACAACATTTTCAATAGAAATAAAATTGTGACAAAATTTTTCATAGAAATAAAATTGTGACAAAATTTTCTATAGAAATAAAATTTTGACAAAATTTTCTATAGAAATAAATTTTTGTACAGAAAAAAATTGTGACGAAATTTTCTATAGAAATAAAATTTTGACAATATTGTTCATAGAAATTAAATTTTTACAAAATTTTCAGTAGAAATAAAATTTTGAAAAAATTTTCTATAGAAATAAATTTTTGATAAAATTTTCTACAGAAATAAAATTTTGACAAAATTTTCCATAGAAATAAAGTTTTTACAAAATTTTGTATAGAAATACAATTTTGACAAAAAATTTAAAAATTTGACAAAATTTTGACAAATTTTCTATAGAAATAAAATTTTTAACAAAATTTTCTATCAAATTTTGACAACATTTTCTACAGAATAAAATTTGTTTATAGAAATAAAATTTTGACAAAATTTTCCACAGAAGTAGAATTTTTCAAAATTTTCTTTAGAAATAAAATTTTGACAAAAGTTTCTATAAATGTAAAATTTTGACAAATTTTCTATAGAAATAAAATTTTGACAAAATTTTCTATAGAAATAAAATTTTTACAAAATTTTCAATAGAAATAAAATTGTGACAAAACCTTCAATAGAAATAAAATTGTGACAAAATTACCCATAGAAAAGTTTTCTATAGAAGAAAAATTTTGACAAAATTTTCTACAGAAATAAAATTGTGACAAAATTTTCTTTAGAAATAAAGTTTTATTTGTTGTTTTGATCTCAGCTTAAATATCATTGCGT
Organism: Haematobia irritans; assembly: GCF_050003625.1. Classification (NCBI taxonomy): domain Eukaryota; kingdom Metazoa; phylum Arthropoda; class Insecta; order Diptera; family Muscidae; genus Haematobia; species Haematobia irritans. The sequence continues at coordinate 147,287,676 of NC_134401.1, forward strand.
TGACTAAACTACAAGAGTAGCTTAACCAACAGAGGAAAAGAATGTTTGTCAAATTTATTTGGGCAAAGCCCTACAGACTGCAAGATGGTTGGATGGACGCACTTTTCGGAATTACCACATTCTTCATCAGCATCCTCTACTTGCAGCAAAACTATCAACTAATTATCAGAATAAATTCGGGTAGTTAACTAAATCCAAAGTGATCCACACTTGAACCTTGCGAAAAAAAGGTTTATGATAGCCGGCTTTTGCCACTGTCATTTAGTCAATTTTGACAAAATTTTCTATAGAAATAAAATTTTGACAAAATTTTATATAGAAATAAAATGTTGACAACATTTTCTAAGAAAAAAAAAACTTTTTAATAAATTTTCTATAAAAAAAAAATTTTTACAAAATTTTCTATAAAAATAAAAATTTGACAAAATTTTCTATATAAATAAAATTTTGACAACATTTTCTATATAAATAAAATTTTGACAACATTTTTTATATAAATAAAATTTTGGCAAATTTTTTTATAAAATAAAAATTTGACAAAATCTTCTATAAAATGTTGGCAAAATTTCTATAGAAAAATATGAATGTCATTATTAAACACGTAAAAAGAATTCCTAGAAATTTTCAGAGACTTACCATAGGATATGCAAAACTTAATATACAAACAAGTAAGTAAAGTCTAAAATCGGACGACGGCCACTATATTAGATTGTACTATGTACACTTTTTAGATCTACATTTGCGATACCATCTCATATCCTTCAATGTTATTCGGAGTAAAACATTGGCCTTTATGGTCATATGAGTGTAAATAGTGCGAAAGCTATATGTGGGAGGTATATCGTAATCTGAACCAATTTCTACCAAATTAGGAACACTTTACGATACCACCAATTGTACTACTTGTAAAAAATTTTAGCAAATCAGGGTAAAATTCTGGCTTCTGGGGCCATATAATTGTATATCGGGCGATGGATATAAATGGGAGCTATATCTAAATCTAAACCGATTTCTTCCAAATCCAATAGGGTACTATTCTAACCCAATAATACTTGTGCCAAATTCGAAATCGAAATCGGACTAAAACCCAGACATTGATCACAAAAATGTGTTCGCAGACAGATGGACGGACATGGCTAGATCGATTTAGGAGCCGTCCCTGAGCATTATTCCCATAAACACCATTTGTCTATCTCGACTCTTTCCGGGTGTTGCAAATCTCTGCCCTGTTCCACAGGGTATAGAAACAAAAAATTATCTAAATTTTGTTGTAGCAAAATTAATGATTCAAAACCATGGTCGTGCTTTTAAATGTTTTGTCCTTGAGGTTTTCAATTTTTTTGTAATTCTACATTGAATAAGAGTCATAAAAACATTTTTTTTTTAATAAGATCAGCTTTATTTATTTCACTATAACTTATCGCTAACAAAATATAGACTCAGTACGAAGACTAAAAACTAAAAACAAATAAACAAAAATATTTACAGATAATAACGAAAACACAAACAAATTAGAAAATCTTAATTAAAATGTTAGTTTAAGGGAAAATGAACAAAAAAGAAAAATAAAGGAAACAACTTAAATTCTATTACCATCCAGATGAGGACCAACCTTTATGATAATCACTGCTGCTAACCAAATATTCACTGCTGTGATCGCCACCATAGCTACTACCATGGCCATGACCATGACCATGACTTTCATGATGAACATGTATGGGAACATGAACGGGGACATGGACAACTTTTTCAACGGGTACATGAACGATTTTCTCAACAGGAACCTCTTTGACGACTTGCTTGACCACAAGTTTCTCTACAGGAACCTCTTTGACAACTTCCTTAATTACGGGAACCTTTTGCACATGATGATGATGAATGGTGTGAATTTTATATGGCACGTGGATAGTATGATGTTCGCTAAACAAATAGGGGAATACAAAAAAATAAAAAAAAATTAATAAACCTACTAAAAAAAATATATTTGGCAAACAAATTTATATTTAATGACATTTAATGTGAGGGCAGGTCTACTTCCCTTGGATATTAATGAAAGTTAAAATGTTTTAAACATTTTTTCTTTTAATATCATTTCTGAACTTGAGGTTAGACAGAAGATGGACAGACTATAAAATAATAGCAGCATTATAGGGCTCCCACCATATTGTATATATGGAAAAATTTTTTTAAAATTTTAAATTTTCTATAGAATTTTGACAAAATTTTCTATAAAAATAAAATAAAATTTTAACAAAATTTTTATAAAATTTTGAAAACGTTTTTTTATATTTGGTAAACAAATTTATATTTAAAGACATTTAATGTGAGGGCAGGTCTACTTCCCTTGGCTATAAATGAAAGGGAAAATGTTTTAAACATTTTTTCTTTTAATGTCATTTCTGAACTTGAGGTTAGACAGAAGATGGACAGACTATAAAATAATAGCAGCATTATAGGGCTCCCACCATATTGTATATATGGAAAAATTTTTTTAAAGTTTTAAATTTTCGATAAAATTTTGACAAAATTTTCTATAAAAATAAAATAAAATTTTGATAAAATTTGTATAAAATTTTGAAAACATTTTTTTGTTTTTTATATTTGGCAAACAAATTTATATTTAATGACATTTAATGTGAGGGCAGGTCTACTTCCCTTGGATATTAATGAAAGTGAAAATGTTTTAAACATTTTTTTTATATATGTACATTATTTTTAATGTCATTTCTGAACTTGAGGCTAGACAGAAGATGGACAGACTATAAAATAATAGCAGCATTATAGGGCTCCCATCATTTTGTATATATGGAAAAATGTGGACATTTCTATGCATAGCGCCAAACCCCAGTTTACAGCTTTAATTGCGAGATGGTGCAAATTTGAACTCACAACCACTTATGAATTTTAATTATGTCATGAAATCCACTAATTATTTTAGTATAGCGTTTAATTTTTGTAAAATATGTTGTGGCCAAGTGCATTATGTCCGGCAATGCGGCAGTGAATTTCATTTTATTTTAAGCTGTAGTTTTTTTTTGGGGTGTTTGGATTTGTGACAACTTGGAAGTCGCATATATTTCATCAAACTCGTGCCAACGAACTGTAATTGTATCTGTTTTGAAAACCCCCCCTAGCAACAATAATAACAAAAACTTTTTATTGCAGACACTTTTATCGGCAAATGGCAAAACAATTATAAACAAAATGAAAAAAATGCAGTAAATAATTAAAGAAAAAAGTAACACAAAAACTATAAAGACACAACAAACTTAAACAAGGAGACTGACAATTATTTGCTAAATCTGTAGCAAATCAAATATTTCTCTTTTCTTTTCTTTGTTTTCTTGGCTATGGTAAATTTATTCCAATAGTATTTTGTTATGGCATTCCACATATGAGATGTATATTAACCCATTGTGGGTGCCAATGTTATGTTAATAATAGCCTTGAACCGGAAGTGAGGTAGACATGAACCAATAAACATTATGAGTGGGAATTGTTTGAAACGAAATTAAAACAAAGCTAAATCACCTAAAAAATAATAAAAACTAAATCCATTGATAATAGATGTTGGATAGTATTGAAAATATAATAAACAAATAATGGTACCCAGCAAAAAAAAAAATTCGTCGCCAAAAAAGTAATGAAAATTTTCTTTTTGAATCCGGAAGTAGTTCAAAATTAGCACAAAAGCGATGAATTTACCATGGGCTTGTCATAGGACGGATGTCGACAATTTCAGCAGCCGTTACACTGAATATCCATCACTTCTTTAGGTGTGATCCAAATTTTGTGATATTTTGATAAATAAATAACTTTTAATTTTTTAATGATTTTTAGTGCAACGCTTGACCTCAAATATTTTCAAAACTTCGACATTTTTGTAGAATGGATTTAGGATTTTTTTCGACAAAATTTAAATAATTTGTACCATTTCATTATTTCTTTCTCTGTTTTTAAAATATATAGAAAATCAAGTTATAAACAATTGAACTAAAAGAACTTCATGAGTAGTTTAAATAAAGAACATCTTTGGGATGACATTTTTGGAAGCGTTTTTAAAGATGCGCCTTTAGAAGTACTTCCATTTTTTTTTTGCTGGGTAATTAATAAGGGATGTATAAAACAATTTAAATATTTTCAGCTAGATTCATATATTCAGCAGAATAAAATGGGAATTTGAAATTTGAATCTGTATATCTGTGTATGGGGCGAAAAACAGTGACTTCTAGGCAATAAAACGTATTCTAGGCATATTGATTTAGATGTGACTTAAATTAAAAATTCCAAAATTCCAGATTAGAAATCTCATCTTGACGAGTTCTTATTGGTCCAAAATAACACTAGATGGATACACATCAAGAAAGTCGGATATTTGTATTCTAGATGCTCTCTAAATAACATGAAGAAATCGGTCTACTTGGGGACGATATCAAAATGTGGACTGGTATGAACGATATTGGGATATATATCGTACTAAAAGTAAGCATTTTTGGATGCTCAAAATTTTGAAAACAGGGATCTTTTTTTTATAAATATTTTTTGGGAAGTTCTTTCAAAGGTATTCAAATAAGGTCTTGTAAACATGGATTTAATTTTCATTTCACAATAGGGTCTTTTGAGTGAGAAACTTAATTTTCACAAAATTTTTTATAGAAATAAAATTTTGACAATATTTTCTACAGAAATAAAATTTTGACAATATTTTCTATAAAAATAAAATTTTGACAAGATTTTCTATAGAAATAAAATTTGGACAAAATTTTCTATAGAAATAAAATTTTGACAAAATTTTCTACCGAAATAAAATTGTGACAAAGTTTCCTATAGAAATAACATTTAGACAAAATTTTCTATAGAAATAAAATTTTGACAAAATTTTTATAAACATAAAATTTTGACAAAATTTTTATAGACATAAAATTTTGATAAAATTGTTATAGACATGAAATTTTGACAAAACTTTCTATAAGAATAAAATTTTGACAAAATTTTCTGTAGAAATAAAATTTTGACAAAATTTTCTATAGAAATAAAATTTTGACAAAATTTTTATAAATATAAAATTGTTATAGACATGAAATTTTGGCAAAATTTTCTATAGAAATCAAATTTTGACAAAATTTTCTATAGAAATAAAATTTTGACAAAATTTTCCATAGAAATAAAATTTTGATCAAATTTTCTATATAAATAAAATTTTGACAAAATTTTCTATATAAATAAAATTTTGACTAAATTTTCTATATAAATAAAATTGTGACAAAATTTTCTATAGAAATAAAATTTTGACAAAATTTTCTATAGAAATAAAATTTGATAAAAATTTTTATAGACATAAAATTTTGACAATATTTTCTATAAGAATACAATTTTGCCAAAATTTTCTGTAGAAATACAATTTTGACAAAATTTTTTATAAAAATAAAATTTTGAAAAGGTTTTCTATAGAAATAAAATTCTGACAAAATTTTCTATAGAAATAAAATTTTGACAAAATTTTCTACAGAAATAAAATTGTAACAAAATTTAATTGAAATAAGATTTTGACAAAATTTTCTACCGAGATAAGATTGTGACAAAATTTTCTATAAAAATAAAATTTTGACAAAATTTTTATAGAAATAAAATTTTGACAAAATTTTCTATAGAAATAAAATTATCACAAAATTTTTATAGACATAAAATGTTGACAACATTTTCTATAGAAATAAAATTTTGACAACATTTTTTATAAAAACAAAATTTTGAAAAGGTTTTCTATAGAAATAAAATTCTGACAAAATTTTCTATTGAAATAAAATTTTGACAACATTTTTATAGACATACAATTTTGACAAAATTTTCTATAAGAATAAAATTTTGACAACATTTGCTATAGAAATAAAATTTTGACAATGTTTTCTATAGAAATAAAATTTTGACAAAATTTGCTATACAAATAAAATTTCTATAGAAGTAAAATTTTGAAAAAAATTTCTGTAGAAATAAAATTGTGACAAAATTTTCTATAGAAATATAATTTTGACAAAATTTTCTATAGAAATAAAATTTTGATATAATTTTCTATAGAAATAAAATTTTGACAAAATATGCTATAGAAATAAAATTTTGACAAAATTTTTATAAACATAAAATTTTGACACCATTTTCTGTAGAAATAAAATTTTGACAAAATTTGCTATACAAATAAAATTTCTATAGAAGTAAAATTTTGAAAAAATTTTCTGTAGAAATAAAATTGTGACAAAATTTTCGATAGAAATATAATTTTGACAAAATTTTCTATAGAAATAAGATTTTTACAAAATTTTCTATAAGAATAAATTTTTTACAAAGTTTCCTATAGAAATAACATTTGGGCAAAATTTTCTGTAGAAATAAAATTTTGACAAAATTTTCTATAGAAATAAAATTTTGATAAATTTTTTTAAAGAAATATAATTTTAACAAAATTTTCTATAGATATAAAATTTTTACAATATTTTCCATAAGAATAAAATTTTTACAAAGTTTCCTATAGAAATAACATTTGGGCAAAATTTTCTATAGAAATACAATTTTGACAAAGTTTTCTATAGAAATAAAATTTTGACAAAATTTTCAAGACATAAAATTTTGACAAAATTTTTATAAACATACAATTTTGACAAAATTTTATATAGGAATAAAATTTTGACAACATTTTCTATAGAAATAAAATTTTGACAACATTTTTTATAAGAACAAAAATTTTGACAACATTTTCTGTAGAAATAAACTTTTGACAAAATTTTTTAAAAAAATAAAATTTTGACAAAATTTTCTATAGAAATAAAATTTGGACAAAATTTTCTATAGAAATAATATTTGGACAAAATTTTCTATAGAAATAAAATTTTGACAAATTTTTTATAGAAATAAAATTTTGACAAAAAAATAAATTTCTACAAATTTTGGTAATTTTGTTTTGGATCGAGTGGCAACCGTTACCGGACGGCGAACCCCATTTGTTATTAATGTAATAGAATTATTAACTTGAAGGGAATAAAAAGGGATTCAATTGTGTCAAACATTTTCAGTTTGTTCTATAATATAATCATGAATCGTCAAAATGAGTGCTCTATTAAGAAAGTTCATTTTGTTCAGCGATAAATCTCATTTTTGGGTCTATGGGTACGTAGATAAGCAGAATTGTCGAGTTTGGAGTGAACATAAGCCAGAAGCATTGGAAAAGCTACATATGCCTTAAAAAAGGTATAGTTTGTCGATGTTTATGGGCTGCAGCTCTTCAAAGATGATGCGAGTCATAACGACACTGTGAATGGAGAGCGCTATCTTCAGATGAAATCCAACTTATGTTTGCCCAAAAAAAATCCAACTTTTGTTTGCCACATGCCACACAGTACGCGTAACAATGGAGTTATTGAGAGGCGAGTTCGATGCACATTTATTCCAACTTTTGTTTGCCCAAAAAAAAATCCAACTTTTGTTTGCCACATGCCACACAGTACGCGTAACAATGGAGTTATTGAGAGGCGAGTTCGATGCACATTTATTTCACGTTCGGTCAATTTACCACCTAGATCGTGTGATTTGACGTCTGTAGACAATTTTAAAGTTCATGTCTATAAATACAAGCCAGCTTCAATTGATGTAATGGAAGACAACATTGAAACATTTATACGTGAAACACCGGGCGAAATATGGCAAAGAGTATTCCAAAATTGGACAAAGCGGATGGACTATTTAAGGCACAGTCGCGTCAATATTTGTATGAAATAATCCTCGAACATTAAATTATATAGACCGTAATATGGATTTAAATAAAAGTTTTCATATAAAAAATCAACCTTTATGAAGGCGTTTGATATTTAAACGGGTTCCCTTTGCCAGAAGCCCGGAAGAGTAACCACATTTTTTATATGGATTTAATTAATCCATTGACATAGAATTTAGGTACTAGAGAATGATTCTTGTACTTAGTTTTGAAGGTTTCGATATCTGGGTGCAGAAAGCATAGCCCTAATTGATTGCGCCCTTTAAGCCTTCCGTCTTTATTCAAATATGAAATTAATCGTCTCTTTCTACTTTTAGACACTGTTATCGACTCTAATAGCTACAATTCATTTTTCGCTTCACAAAGTGTTAATTAACCATTGGCAATGCTAAATTAGAAGACCATTAAATACACGTTTATGTGTATCAACGAAGTGAGATTTTTCATTCATAATAATTTCCCAAGTAATGAAATTGATTTGAAAATTAATACAATAAAAAAACACGGCACCATACCCAACAATCGTCTCGTGGTAATCGTAAAACGGGAAAAAGAGGATGGAAACAACAGCAAAAGGAAAAACTATAAGGATACATTCACTTTAGAGACCGATGTTGTAACATGTATTATATTATGGTTATGAGAGCTTATATTTTTTGTATTGAAAAGATGTGGAATTATGATATAGATTTTCATATGCATACAAACACATATGTATCACTATAATCTAGAGTTAGTTTTTCTTTTGTTTTCTAACCGGTATTGCATTTTTATTTTTTTTTTTAATTTATCATAAAGAAATATTGTGGTCTGTTATATCGAACTAGCAATGTGTCTAAATCCTATAGAGTTAAATTGTTGTTTTAATTCATTGTTTTTTTGTATACAACATTGAATCACTCTGTTTGCTATGCTGTAATAGACATCCATAATTATGTGAACATTCGCCAATGAAATGAAATGCAAGACAATTGTTAAGGTATATGGTAATATTATTATTATTATTTCACTTACTGTTTGCCAAAGAAGCCTCCTGGAGAGCCACAAGCCAAGCCAAGCATAGCTGCCAAGAGCATCTAAAATTAAAAAAAAAAAAAATAAATAAATAAACACAAAAGACAACAACAATGTTTAGCCATCAATGTAAATTAATTTAATTATAGCTATGTACAAAAAACAAAGCCGCAATGATTATTGAAGTGGAAATAGAAATTGTGGGAGAGAAATTGAAATTGAAAAAAACAAACAAAATCAATAAAAGATATAAAGAAAACAAGTAAGGAAACTCTAAAGTCGGGCGGGGCCGACTATATTATACCCTGCACCACTTTGTAGATCTAAATTTTCGATACTATATCAAATCCGTCAAATGTGTTGGGGGCTATATATAAAGGTTTGCCCCAAATACATACATTTAAATATCACTCGATCTGGACAGAATTTGATAGACTTCTACAAAATCTATAGACTCAAAATTTAAGTCGGCTAATGTACTAGGGTGGAACACAATGTTAGTAAAAAAAAATATGGGAAACATTTAAATCTGAAGCAATTTTAAGGAAACTTCGCAACAGTTTATTTATTTATGATATTGCTCGATATATATGTATTAGAAGTTCAGGAAAATTAGAGTCATTTTTACAACTTTTCGACTAAGCAGTGGCGATGTTACAAGCAAAATGTTAGTATTTTGACTATATTTGTCGAAATCAGAAAAACATATATATATGGGAGCTATATCTAAATCTGAACCGATTTCAACCAAATTTGGCACGCATAGCTAAAATGCTAATTCTACTCCCTGTGCAAAATTTCAACTAGGTTAGGTTAGGTGGCAGCCCGATGTAGCAGGCTCACTTAGACTATTCAGTCCATTGTGATACCACATTGGTGAACTTCTCTCTTATCACTGAGTGCTGCCCGATTCCATGTTAAGCACAATGACAAGGGACCTCCTTTTTATAGCCGACTTAGTGAAGCTTTGAAACCCTCAGAAATGTCACCAGCATTATTGAGGTGGGATAATCCACCGCTGAAAAACTTTTTGATGTTCGGTCGAAGCAGGAATCGAACCCACGACCTTGTGTATCCAAGGTGGGCATGCTAACCATTGCACCACGGTGACTCCCAAACTACAAAAAAAAAATCAACTAAATCGGAGCAAAAAATTGGCCTCTGTGGTCATATGAGTGTAAATCGGGCGAAAGCTATATATGCTATATCTAAATCTGAACCGATTTCAACCAAATTTGGCACGTATAGCTGCAATGCTAATTCTACTCCCTGTGCCAAGTTTTAACTAGATCGGAGCAAAAAATTGGCCTCTGTGGTCATATGAGTGTAAATCGGGCGAAAGCTATATGTGGGAGCTATATCTAAATCTGAACCGAGTTCAACCAAATTTGGCACGCATAGCAACAATGCTAATTCTACTCCCTGTGCAAAATTTCAATTAAATCGGAGTAAAAGATTGGCCACTGTGGTCATATAAGTGTAAATCGGGCGAAAGCGAATATATGGGAGCTATATCTAAATCTGAACCGATTTCAATAAAATTTGGCACACTTGACTACACCACTAATTTTACTCCTAGTGCAAAATTTCAACCAAATTGGGGTAAAACTCTGCCTTCTGGGACCGTATTAGTCCATATCGGGCGAAAGATATATATGGGAGCTATATCTAAATCTGAACCGATTTCAATAAAATTTGACACACCTGACTATAGTACTTATTATCCTCCTGGTGTAAAATTTCAAACAAATTAGGGTAAAACTCTGGTTTCTGGGGCCATATAAGTCCATATCGGGCGAAAATATATATCGCATCTATATCTAAATCTGAACCGATTTCTTCCAAAATCAATAGGGTTCTATTCTGACCCAAAGCAGGAACTTCTGCCATTGGACTTAAACTGCGACTTGGACTTTGATAACAAAAATGTGTTCACAGACAGACGGACGGACAGACAGACAGACGGACGGACAGACGGACATGGCTAGATCGACTCAGGGACCCACCCTGAGCATTATTGCCAAAGACACCATGTGTCCATCTCGTTTCCTTCTGTGTATTGCAAACATATGCACTAACTTATAATACCCTGTTCCACAGTGTGGCGCTGGGTATAAAAAGGTTTAATTTCCTTTACCGGATTTATTGGCAATACATATATTTTAGTAGATAGTAATTATTTTTTATTTATAAATAATTGAAGTATTTAAACTTATTTAATTATTTTCTTGTTACAATTGATATATTTTTCTTAAGAGCTGTTTTTTTGTAAATTATTTTTTAATTATTTCATTGCCTTGAGTTTGTTTCTTAAGTCTTTTGTTCTAGCAAATCCCCATGTTGGCTTTGCAATGCAATAAATTACCTCAAACATAGTTAACATTATTGCTAGTATTTATCTTCCATCGATAATCTAAGTGTTTTGTGCTATTCATTAAGTTTTTATAAAAAAGTTTGTGTCTTAAGTCTTTTGTTTCGATATTAATGTTCTCGTCATAAATCATATAGGAATTACTGAATTATTGTTTAAACATTTTAGATTTATCTTACAATAATCTAAGCATAAAAAACAAATATAATGAAAGCTGGATTGATATAAAACAAAAAAAAAATATAAATATCTTTCATGGGATGAATGGAGTCTCTATGTCCGTCTTTCTTCTTGGATGGTATCGTAAATTTTCTTGAAAAGGACCGATTCATTGCAAATGTTATATCGAGCAATATTTTCATTAAGTTTAAGAGTTATCATTCACAACAGAGTGTTACAGATATATATGAGTAACAAGTAATTATGTCCAATTGAAAAAATATCGGGTTATGTTTTAAACAAATGTTAACGCAGTATCTTTGAAAATTGGGTTTTATGAATATAAACTAAAAAAACAGTGACACCACCAGGAAGGAAAAAGTTGGTTAATTTTAGAAAAAATGAGGTTATTTTAAACAATTCTAACTAAACAGTACTACAAACACTGATGTCACGACGATTTCACAAAAATAAATATTTTCAACGTAGTGTGAAGGAAAAAATTGGAGTTCAAAATTGCAAAAATGTCTTTAGTGTCATATGAAGTTCAAGATGGGTGCATTATTGGTAAAATTTAAAATTTTTAAGAAATTCTGAACTATTTTGTGGGAAACACGAATTATGTAAATTGTTATGTTTCATTTGTGTATAAATTTTACCTCATTTTTAGTTAATTTAACTAACATACGCAAACAATTTTAAAGTCAAGAAAATTTTCCAAAAAAAAAAAACGAATAATTACATGAACAAAAAAGAGTTAAATTGGTTTTAATGACATATAGGGTTCACGACTAACCTATTTTTCGTTTTTTGAAAATTTTGTCAATTCAACTTGACCTACTAATCGACTATAGGCTTCCGTGGGAGTGATGATCTTCTCATACAACTGAAGACATAATTGAAACTGGAAAAAGAAGTCAAATGGCTCTAATATAGCGAATATGGTCAGTGGTCCAGCATATAGCAGCCCATTTTCTTGTCTTTTCATTAATATCCGCTGATCAGCTAACAATATTTAAGGGATTATATCCGTTCAAATTATTATATGGCATTCCTATATTTACATTTCCATATACACAATAGATTGAATAGCCCAGCAAAAAAATTTAGAAGTTCTTCCAAAGGCACAACTTTAAAAGCTCTTCCAGAAGATGCACTCCCAATGATGTTCTTTATTTTAACTACCCAGGAAGTACTTTTAATTTAATTTTTTATAACTTGGTTTTTTCATACTTTAATTGGGTAATTTTAACTTTTTTTGTTTCAAATAGGTTAAAAACAGAGTAAGAATCCATAAAATGGTACAAATCATTTAAATTTTGTCGAAAAAATGCTAAATCCAATCTAAAAAAATTGTGAATTTTTGAAAATATTTGAGGTCAAACGTTTCCGACAAGCGTTAGAATCCATTAAAAATTAAAAAAAAAATATAAAAATTATTTTTTTGACAAAATATCACAGAGTTTTTTAATTTACATCCAAAACATTGAATTCGGATCACACCTAAAAAAGTGATGCAAATTCAGTACAACGGCTGTTGAAATTGAGGACTTCCGTCCTATGACAAGCCCATGTTAAATTCATCGCTTCTGCGTCAATTTGGCACCACTTCCGGATCCAAAAAGAACATTTTCACTACTTTTTTGGCGACGTTTTTTTGCTGGGATGACAAGCCAAGGATGAAAAGCGTCAGAAGCGATGAATCTAACATTAACATAGGATGGGTGTCCACTATTTCAACAGCCACTGCACTGAATTTGCATCACTTCCTAAGGTGTGAGGCGAATTCAGTGTTTTGGATGTGACTTAAGAAATTTTTTGATATTTTCACAAATAAATAATTTTTATTTTTTTTATGATTTTTTATGCATTATTACGCTTGTCTGGAACGTTTATCATCAAATATTTTCAAAAATTCGCAATTTTTCGAGAAATGATTTAGAATTTTTTTGGTTAAATTTAAATAATTTGTACCATTTTATTAATTCTTACTCTGTTTTTAACCGATTTGAAACAATGAAATTTTAAATTTCCGTTTAAAAATATGAAAAAATCGAGTTATAAAAAAATTGACTAAAATGAACTTCCTGTGCAGTAAAAATAAAGAACATCTTTGGGAGGGCATTTTTTGAAGTTCTTTTAAAGTTGTACCTTGACAAGAACTTGCAAATTTGTTTGCTGGGATAGGACGGATGTCCACCATTTCAACAGCCGTTGCACTGAATTTGCATCACTTAAAGTTGTGCCTTTACAAGAACTTGCAAATTTGTTTGCTGGGATAGTACGGATGTCCACCATTTCAACAGCCGTTGCACTGAATTTGCATCACTTCTTAAGGTGTTGTCCGAATTCAGTGTTTTGGTTGTGAATTAAGAAATTTTGTGATATTTTGACAAATAAATAATTTTTACAATTTTTTATGATTTTTAATGCATTCTAACAGGTTGGCTGATAAGTCCCCGGTCTGACACATAGATGGCGTCGCTAGTATTAAATTCATATTATTTTTATATAGTACCAACCTTCAAATGATTCGTGTCAAAATTAGTTAGTTTGTGTAAGTCAATTAGTTTGTGAGATAGAGCGTCTTTTGTGAAGCAACTTTTGTTATTGTGAAAAAATGGAAGAAAAAAAAGGAATTTCGTGTTTTGATAAAATACTGTTTTCTGAAGGGAAAAAATACGGTGGAATCAAAAACTTGGCTTGATATCAGGGAAATCAACAATAATTGATTGGTAGGCAAAATTCAAAAGTGAGCATGGAGGACGGTGAACGCAGTGGACGCCCGAAAGAGGTGGTTACAGACGAAAACATCAAAAAAATCCACAAAATGATTTTGAATGACTGTAAAATGAAGTTGATCGAGATAGCAGAGGCCTTAAAGATATCAAGGAACGTGTTGGTCATATCATTCATCAATATTTGGATATGCGGAAGCTCTGTGCAAAATGGGTGCCGCGCGAGCTCACATTTGACCAGAAACAACAACGTGTTGATGATTCTGAGCGGTGTTAGCAGCTGTTAATTCCGAGTTTTTCCATCGATATGCGACAATGGATGAAACATGGCTCCATCACTACACTCCTGAGTCCAATCGACAGTCGGCTGAGTGAACAGCGACCGTTGAACCGTCTCCGAAGCGTGGAACGACTCAAAAGTCCGCTGGCAAAGTAATGGCCTCTGTTTTTTGGGATGCGCATGCAATAATTTTTATCGATTATCTTGAGAAGGGAAAAACCATCAACAGTGACTATTATATGGCGTTATTGGAGCGTTTGAAGGTCGAAATCGCGGCAAAACGGCCCCATATGAAGAAGAAAAAAGTGTTGTTCCACCAAGGCAACGCACCGTGCCACTAGTCGTTGAGAACGATGGCAAAAAATTCATGAATTTGGCTTCGAATTGCTTCCCCACCCACCGTATTCTGCAGATCTGGCCCCAGCGACTTTTTCTTGTTCTCAGACCTCAAAAGGATGCTCGCAGGGAAAAAATTTGAAGGTCGTTATAATCGTTGTATCGCTCTTGAAGCGAACTATGTTGAATAATAAAAACGAATTTTGACAAAAAAAAATTGTTTTTCTTTGTTAGACAGGGGACTTATCAGCCAACCTGTTAATGCTTGTCTGAAACGTATACCATCAAATATTTTCAAAAATTCGCAATTTTTCTACAATGGATTTAGCATTTTATATCGCAAAATGTAAATAATTTGTACCATTTTATTAATTCTTAATCTGCTTTTATTCTATTTGAAACAAAAAAATTAAATTTCCCATTAAAAATATGAAAAAACCGAGTTATAAAAAAAAATTGGCTAAAATGAACTTCCTGTGCAGATAAAATAAAAAATCTTTGGGAGGACATTTTTGGAAGTGGTTTTAAAGTTGTGCCTTTAGAAGAAATTCCAATTTTTTTTTTTTGCTGGGAATCTAATCGGAAGTGGAAAAAAATCGGTGGGGAATACCGAGATGCACTTTAAAAGAAATGTTTGTGGACTTCTCCAAAAGGACTGCAATGGAAGTGGAAAAAATCGATCGGGGATTCCGCATTGTCCTTTAAAAGAAATGTTTGTGGAACAACTTCCAATATTTTTGCTGGGTTAGTACAAAATACACATCTGTCGAAAATTGATCGTTACAATTTTCAAATATTTTTTTTTAAAGTTTCCCTTATTCTATTTTATACACAGCGAAATTCAGAAAATTTAAATTTATTGCGAAAAGTGCAACAACAAACAAAGGCTTTTTATATATGTCCTCAAAAGAACTTCTTGTGAAGTGAAAATTAATTTCATATATAGAAGAGAATTTTTGAATGTACATTAAAAGTAATGTCTTGTTTATTTATTTATTTATTTACATCTACCGAGCTATGATCTTATGATCTTACAGATTACATTAAATTTTCATAATAATGTTGAAATATGATTTATACAGAGTCTACCTCATTTACTTGTTGGCCTGAAATATTTGACCCAAGCTTGTATTACACTACAGAATATGCTGTAGCCAAATTTTAGGCAGGTTATTATAACAAAAGGAAGATTGACTTAAGATTGAAGATTGACTTAAAACCAAAATCTCACGATGATCAAGAATGTTTCACGAAATTACAAAACCTCATATAGTGGATGATAGAAAAATTATTCATCTTCTTGGCCCCACTGTATATCCTGTATAAGACCAGTAAAAAAGAGTCTTCAAAAATACGTACATATGTTGTACTAAACCACATGTGAAACATTCTATAATATTGGATCTATTTTCACTCCATCATATGATGGACAATTTAAAAGCATTTATTCTATTTTGACCCACTGTACATCCTGAATAAAAACTGTTAATAGAAATTACCGATCTTTTCGAATAACGCGATACCGCAGCACATTTAGAGCATTCTAAAACATTGGATAAATTTTCACTTCAACTAGTTGTCATTACTGTTTTTTTTGTATCTCATTCATTCATTCTTGTTTTGTGTTACGTGAATAGAACGTGACTTAATTCTCTTGGCACTTGAATTGCTGGACAAGAATAATAGCCGGTATACACGTGTAAAAAACACAAAATGTGACAAAAAATAAACGACATTGTGCAATCACTTTCCCACGAGAATGGACAAAGCTCTCAATGAAATCGATCATGGTAACAATTAAGTCTAGCAGAATGGTTGATTGTTTTGTTTTTCTATTTGATTTCATTGTCAGACACTTAAAATTCCAAGAACATACAATATCAGTGAATTGAAAGCACATTAGGTGTCACCATAGTCCATTTCTTTTAATGTCAATAATTTTTTTTTTAATATTTTTGCATTCGATTTTTTTTAATTTACACTTTATTGCGATTTTTTTTCGAATTTTGTTTATTTAGATTTTCACTTGATTGTAGAATAAAACTTACGATTATCTTAAAGGTGGTCATATTTATGAATGGATTTTTTTCTATTGGGGGAGTTTGTCTTAAAGACTCAATACACGATTTTCAGCAAAATATCCTTTTGGGAGGAGAAATAAATCCTTTTTAAACTAAAAACACTTTGGATGCGTTTTAGTTGTCAATGGTGTTTCTTTAGTGCAGTGCCAAAATTGAATTGAACTGATAACCAAACATGGTTTGCATTTGGTTTTTATATATGAAGACCATGGATGGTCTAAAGCAATTCATTTTATGCCTCCATTGTTGATGTTGTTGGCATTATTATTACAGCCGCTATTTTTTTATTGTTGCTTGCCCAAACTAAAGCGAAAAGTCGGCTGGAGTATTGGCTGTTGGTGGTTTATTTTAAAATAAAGAGAGTAACTAAAGTAGCGTCATCATTATCGTCGACCGCGCTGCCATAACATACACTACATCGAAACCATAACAGTAATCACATTCAGTTAACTGCAAAGGAAATTTCAGTTAATCTCTTTTGATTGAGGGAAGCAAAAAAAAGAGTAACTGACACTCTTCTGCTGCTAAATAACAGGGGTTGCTGCCGGTTTTATAGGCCTAGTGTTAGTCACACTGAAGTGAAAATGTTAACATAGAGTATGAGTAGCAACATTTACTGCTTACTTAGCACTGTGGGGGATTTTTTAACCCATCATCCAGAGGTACTAAATACTAACATATCGACATTTTGGTTTTATACGCTCGCCCTTAGGATGGGGGGTATATTAACTTTGTCATTCCGATTGTAACACATCGAAATAAGACCCCATAAATTATATATATATGTATATATATATATATATATATATATATATATATATATATATATTATATATATATATATATATATATATATATATATATATATATATATATATATATATATATATATATATATATATATATATATATATATATATATATATATATATATATATATATATATATATATATATATATATATATATATATATATATATATATATATATATATATATATATATATATATATATATATATATATATATATATATATATATATATATATATATATATATATTTGATACATGAAATTTGATACATGGTGTAAGTATATGGTCTCTAATCACCGTGCAAAAATTGGTCCACATCGGTCTATAATTATATATAACCCCCATATAAACCGATGCCCAGATTTGGCTTGCGGATCCTCTAAGACAAGCAAATTTCATCCGATCTGACTGAAATTTGGTACATGGTGCTAGTATATGTTCTCTAACAACCATGCAAAAATTGGTCCATATCGGTCCATAATTATATATAGCCCCCATATAAAAGGACCCCCAGATTTGGCTTGCGGAGCCTCTAAGAGAAGCATATTTCATCCGATCTGACTGAAATTTGGTACATGGTGCTAGTATATGGTCTCTAACAACCATGCAAAAATTGGTCCATATCGGTCCATAATTATATATAGCCCACATATAAAAGGACCCCCAAATTTGGCTTGCGGAGCCTCTAAGATAAGCATATTTCATCCGATCTGGCTGAAATTTGATACATGGTGTAAGTATATGGTCTCTAATCACCGTGCAAAAATTGGTCCACATCGGTCTATAATTATATATAACCCCCATATAAACCGATGCCCAGATTTGGCTTGCGGATCCTCTAAGACAAGCAAATTTCATCCGATCTGACTGAAATTTGGTACATGGTGCTAGTATATGTTCTCTAACAATCATGCAAAAATTGGTCCATATCGGTCCATAATTATATATAGCCCCCATATAAAAGGACCCCCAGATTTGGCTTGCGGAGCCTCTAAGAGAAGCATATTTCATCCGATCTGACTGAAATTTGGTACATGGTGCTAGTATATGGTCTCTAACAACCATGCAAAAATTGGTCCATATCGGTCCATAATTATATACAGCCCACATATAAAAGGACCCCCAAATTTGGCTTGCGGAGCCTCTAAGATAAGCATATTTCATCCGATCTGGCTGAAATTTGATACATGGTGTAAGTATATGGTCTCTAATCACCGTGCAAAAATTGATCCACATCGGTCTATAATTATATATAACCCCCATAAAAACCGATGCCCAGATTTGGCTTGCGGATCATCTAAGACAAGCAAATTTCATCTGATCCGGTTGAAATTTGGTACATGGTATTAGTATATGGTCTCTAACAACCGTGCAAAAATTGGTCCACATCGGTCTATAATTATATATAGCCCCAATATAAACCGATTCCCAGATTTTTCTTGCGGAGCCTCTTAGAGGAGCAAAATTCATCCGATGCGGCTGAAATTTGGTACATGGTATTAGTATATGGTCTCTAACAAAAGTGCAAAAATTGGTCCACATCGGTCCATAATTATATATAGCCCCCATATAAACCGATCCCCAGATTTGGCTTGCGGAGCCTCTAAGAGAATCATATTTCGTCCGATCCGGTTGAAACTTAGTACGTGGTGTTAGTATATGGTCTCTAACAACCATACAAAAATTGATCCACATCGGTCCAAAATTATATATAGCCCCCATATAAACCGATCCCCAGATTTGACCTTCGGAGCCTCTTGGAGGAGCAAATTCCGATCCGGCTGAAATTTGGTACATGGTATAAATATATGGTCTCCAACAACCAAGCAAAAATTAGTCCACACCACAATTATATATAGCCCCCATATAAAACGATCCCAAGATTTGGCTTGCGGAGCCTCTAAGAGAACCATACTTCATCCGATCTGGTTGAAATTTGTACATGGTGTCAGTATATGGTCTTTACAATCATGTGGAAATTGGTTCATATCGGTTCATAATTATATATAGCCCCCATATAAAAGGACCCTCAGATTTGGTTTGCGGAGCCTCCAAGAGAAGCATATTTCATCTGATCCTGCTGAAATTTGGTACATGGTGTATGTATATGGTCTCTAACAACCAAGCAAAAATTGATCCACATCGGTCTATAATTATATATAACCCCCATAAAAACCGATGCCCAGATTTGGCTTGCGGATCCTCTAAGACAAGCAAATTTCATCTGATCCGGTTGAAATTTGGTACATGGTATTAGTATATGGTCTCTAACAACAAAGCAAAAATTGATCCACATCGGTCTATAATTATATATAACCCCCATATAAACCGATGTCCTGATTTGGCTTGCGGAGCCCCTAAGAGAAGCAAATTTCATCCGATCCGGTTGAAATTTGCTACGTGGTGAAATTATATAGTATCTATTAACCATGCAAAAATTGATCCACATCGGTCCATAATTATATATAGCCCTTATATAAACCGATCCCCAGATTTGGCCTCTGGAGCCTCTTGGAGGAGCAAAATTTATCCGATCCGGTTGAAACTAAGTACGTGGTGTTAGTATATGGTCTCTAACAACCATGCAAAAATAGGTCCACATCGGTCCATAATTATACATAGCCCCAATATAAACCGATCCACAGATTTGGCTTGCGGAGTTTCTTGGAGGAGCAAATTTCATCCGATCCGGTTGAATTTGGTACATGGTATAAATATATGGACTCTAACAAGCAAGCAAAAATTAGTCCACACCATAAGTATATATAGCCCCCATATAAACCGATCCCCAGATTTGGCATGCGGAGCCTCTAAGAGAACCATATTTCATCCGATCTGGCTGAAATTTGATACATGGTGTTAGTATATGATCTTTAACAATCATGCTAAAATTGGTCTGTATCGATCTATATTATATATAGCCCCCAAATAAACCGATTCCAAATCACAGAAAAATCACGATTGCCACTCGAGCCAAAAATAATCTACCAAAATTTTATTGCCATAGAAAATTTTGTAAAAATTTTATATTTCTATATGTCAAGATTTTATGTCTTTAGGGAATTTTGTCAAAATATAATTTCTATAGAAAATTTTGTCAAAAATTTATGTCTATAGAAAATTTTGTCAAAATTTTATTTTTATAGAGAATTTTGTCAAAATTTTATTTCTATAGAAAAATTTGTCAAAAATTTATTTTTATAGAAAAATTTTGTCAACATTTTATTTTTATAAAAAATTTTGTACTTCTTAATTGGAGTGAAGTATTTTGCAAAATCTTCGAAAACATCAAGAATTCTACCAATCTACCAAACAGTAAAAAATCTGCCATTTTTGGTAGACTCGTGTTCATAATTGTATATAGCCACCATAGAAAGTGACCCCCTGTTGAACTCCGTTCCACAACTGTTTTTAGTTTATTATTAACTTTTTGAAAATTTTGAATAATGTTTGAATATTTGAATTTAACGAAAATAATTGAATTGCCAATACATAATATGAATTATTGTTATCGATAATTGAATTCAACCTTTATGCGATAACCCTAAAGCTTTTACTCAAAATGAATTTAATTGTTGTAAATTCTAAACCATAATGTCTGACTGACACTTCGTTTGATATACAACTTCACTTGTGCTTCGTCATTGCCCTTGGTAAGCTGCCGTCATCCTGAATAAAGCCATACTTTTGAAATTTTAAACTTAAACTTTGCCTTTTGCTTTCTTCTCTTTTCGTTACAAAAAATCTTTACATTTCCGAGAGTTAATCTTTATCTACAGTCCACTAAAGGAAACATCTCACGGATTTGTACACCCCCCATATTTCAATTCTGGCTCTATAATTACCGCACAAAAGTTCATATCGGTTCATATCGGTAATTATTGTTGGCGTGAAGGAAAACAGCACTACCTTTCATGCATCTATACTGCATGAATTGGTTGCTATAACGTAAACGAATGATCATAAACTAGTTTGATTACTCGTTTACGTTATTGCCACCGATTCATTCAGTGTGGATGCACTACCTACTTTATTATATACCAAACAGCGCAACTAAATTCTTACTGCTGAAGTATTTTTTGCTGGGAGGAAACTCAAGATTATATATCACTTCTGAGCAATATTGCTATTGAAATGCGCAATTATATCAGCGCTATTTAAAAGCTGCTCTAAATCGGGACATCACCCACAAAAATCAGCACTGATTGGGTTATTTTGTAAGCAGTTAGTACTACCTCTCTCCCTTACAATCCTGCTGAAATAGTGCTCCATTTTTTGCTGGGGCTGAACGTTAAGATTAATCTTATTGGATCACTTTTATTATTTGAGGAGAGGGGCTTCTCGCCTCTTGTTGGACTAATTCATGAGTTACATGTTACAAGTTACATGATAATTTAAACAATTATAAGAGGCAGGTAATACCAGACATTCTATCGTGACCTTTCGCTTGACCCGGATTTTGAAACTTTTCGTGAGTCAATCTATGACAAAAACGGCGAAGATTTTTAAAATTTGGACATGGATTCAATTTTTAATTATATTTTTGAGTAATGAATTTCTTTGGTTTATTTGAAATTTAAAGGAAACCCAGATGGAGAAAAGAGGTACCAAAAAATTATACAAAAGTTCTCTGGAAAAATCATACAAAAGTTCTATGGAAAAATCATACAAAAGTTCTCCGGAAATTCTACTGTCAATTTTACTTAATATTTGACATTTAAAAAATAATCTTACATTAAATATTATCAATATTTTTTAAAAACCAAAATTTTAGTGTTTCAATTTTAGTAAAGAAATTATATTTTCAAATTCAATTAATACTTTATTTAGGAATTTTTTGCTGATATTTTTTTTAATAATAAATATACATTAAAATATGAATGTTTTTATTTAAAAATTATTTACACATTTTCAACTAATATTACCAAATAAATGACCCTACAATAATTTTTCTCTTGCAAAAAGTCTACCAAAACCGTGGAGAAGGTACACGCTAAACAATCCATTGCAAATTCAAATGCAAAATTTGCCATCTCACCCTAGAGTTTGACATGGAAATGCGTGCTTCAGATGATAATCTGTTGATACAGGCAATATTACCTTAACACAACATATCACAGTAGAAAAGAGAGCCGTTACCGCATACTCTCCCAATGGACGATGGATAAGACTGTGGTGAAGACATTAACAGAAACCAACAAGGCATTACTAAAAAGGGCTGTCCGTCCGATCGCTAGACCAATTATACATCCGTCTATCTGGCTTATCTGTGGCCAGCAAAGAGAGTCATCCGAGTTGAACAGAGGTTGGCAAGAGGTTGCAGCAATTCTGTTTACTGTTCAGTGTAACTGACTACGCGCGTACCGCCCCATTGCGTTGTCACAAGTTTTATACGAATATCTTTTACTCACTACTTAACATGGCCAGCAATTAACTGTTCGTTCATACATTTGAGTTATCGTTATATATTTTTGAACTTTTTGTTAGTTTGTTTTTTGGCTAACTCCCAGATGGACTAACCAAACCGATGAATGAATGAACTATGGCATGCGACAAATAGTATGTGAACATATTGTGGAGATATGAACAGCAAAAAAAAAACAAATTTTAAGTAGGTATTTGCAATAATGGGATGACCAATTTTTCATAGCAGTATTATTGGTAAAACATTATTTTTTTTTTCTTCCCATTCATACACATGGAAAAACTATTTAGTTGTTGAAATTCATGCGACAATAAAGTCATTTCCTGGAAATCAGGCTCCTGCACCAATTACTTTCAATACCATCGACGCTCAAGGACTGATAACATAGCTGCTTATCTGAGAAGGAGGGTTGACAGCATACTTATTTGCACCCTTTATATTCCTAAATATTTCTTTATTTATTTCTCTTAAAATATTTTATTTATTTCTTCCATTCCATTATTTTCTTAAAAATATTATGCCCTCTCCTTGAAAAGCGAATAAATTTGGGTTGTTTGGGTGTTTGTATAATAATCTCGGTTGCCACTCGAGCCAAAATAATCTACCAAAATTTGGAGTAAAAAAAATTAACAAAAAAATCTTCTTTTGCCAAAATTTTATTTCTATAGAAAATTTTGTCAAAATTTTATTTCTATAGAAAATTTTTTTAAAATGTTATTTCTATAGAAAATTTTTTTAAAATGTTATTTCTGTAGAAAACTTAATTTCTACAGAAAATTTTGTTAAAATTTTATTTCTTTAGAAAATTTTGTCAAAATTTTATTTCAATAGTTGGAGTAAAAAAAAAAACTACCAAAAAAATCTTCTTTTATCAAAATTTTATTTCGATAGAAAATTTTGTCAAATTTTATTTCGATAGAAATTTTCGTTAAAATTTTAGTTCTATAGAAAACGTTGTCCAAATTTTATTTATATTTTTGTTAAAATTTTATTTCTATAGAAATTTTTGTTAAAATTTGAATTCTATAGAAAATTTAATATCTATAGTGAATTTTTCCAAAATTTTATTTCTATAGAAAATTTTGTCCAAATTTTATTTCTATTCAAAATTTTTTCATTATTTTATTGCTATAGCGAATTTTGTGAAAATCTTACTTCTATAGAAAATTTTGTCAAAATTTTATTTCTATGGAAATTTATGTTAAAATTTTCTTTCTATAGAAAATTTATTTTCTATACAAAATTTTGTAAAAATGTTATTTTTATAGAAAATGTTGTTAATTTTTTTTTAGAAAATTTTGTTAAAATTTTATTTCTATAGAAAATTTTGTCAAAATTTTATTTTTATAGAAAAATTTGTAAAAAATTTATTCCTATAGAAATTTTTGTAAAAATTTTACTACTACGGAAAATGTTGTCAAAATTTTATTTCTATAGAAAATTTTGTCAAAATTTTATTTCTATAGAAAATTTAGTCAAATGTTTTTTTCTATAGAAAATTTTGTCAAATTTTTTTCTATAGAAAATTTCAAACTTTTATTTCTACAGAGAATTTTGTAAACATTTTATTTCCATAGAATAATTAATTTTTTTCTATAGAAAATTTCAAACTTTTATTTCTACAGAGAATTTTGTAAACATTTTATTTCCATAGAATAAATAATCTATAGTGAATTTTTCCAAAATTTTATTTATAGAAATATTTTTTTAAATTTTATTTCTATACAATATTTTGTGAAAATCTTACTTCTATAGAAAATTTTGCCAAAATTTTATTTCTATAGATAATTTTGTCAAAATTGTATTTCTGTAGAATATTTTGTCAAAATTTTAGTTCCATTTTTGTTAAAATCTTATTTCTATAGAAATTTTTGTTAAAATGTTATTTCTATAGAAAATTTAATTTCAATAGAAAATTTTGCCAAAATTTTATTTCCATAGAAAATTTTGTAAAAATTTTATTTCTCTTTTTCTTAAATTTTATCTCTATAGAAATTTTGGTTAAAATGTTATTTCTATAGAAAATTTTATAAAAGTTTTATTTCTTTAGAAAATTTTGTCAAAACTTTATGTCTATTTTTGTTAAAATTTTATTTCTATAGAAATTTTTGTTAAAATGTTATTTCTATAGAAAACTTGTTTTCTATACAAAATTTTGTTAAAATGTTATTTATATAAAAAATGTTATTAAAATTTTATTTCTTTAGGATTTTTTGTTAAAATTTTATTTCTATAGAAAATTGTGCCAAAATGTTATTTCTATAGAAATTTTTTTCAAAATTTTATTTCTATACAAAATTTTGTGAAAATCTTACTTCTATAGATAATTTTTCCAAAATTTTATTTCTATACAAGATTTTGTCAAAATTTTATTTCTATAGAAAATTTTGTCAAAATTTTATTTCTATAGAAAATTTTGTCAAAATTTTATTTCTATAAAAAAATTTGTCAACATTTTAGTTCTATGTTTGTTAAAATTTATTTCTATAGAAATTTTTGTTAAAATGTTATTTCTATAGAAAATTTAATTTCAATAGAAAATTTTACCAACATTTTATTTCTCTTTTTGTTAAAATTTTATTTCTATAGAAATTTTAGTTAAAATGTTATTTCTATAGAAAATTTAATTAAAGTTTTATTTCTTTAGAAAATTTTGTTAAAATTTTAATTCTATAGAAAATTTTGTCAAAATTTTATGTCTATTTTTGTTAAAATTTTATTTCTATAGAAATGTTTGTTAAAATGTTATTTCTATAGAAAACTTGTTTTCTGTACAAAATTTTGTTAAAATGTTAAAATATTTCTATAAAAACTGTTATTAAAATTTTATTTCTTTAGAAATTTTTGTTAAAATTTTATTTCTATAGAAAATTTAATTTCTGTAGAAAATTTGCCAAATTTTATTTCTATAGAAAATTTTTTGAAAATTTTATTTCTATACAAAATTTTGTGAAAATCTTACTTCTATAGCAAATTTTGCCAAAATGTTATTTCTATAGAAAATTTTGTCAAAATTTTATTTCTATAGAAAATTTTGTCAAAATTTTATTTCTACAGAAAATTTCTTCAAAATTTTATTTCTTTTTTTGTTAAAATCTTATTTCTTTAGAAATTTTTGTTAAAATGTTATTTCTATAGAAAATGTTTTTTCAATAGAAAATTTTGTCAACATTTTGTTGCTATAGCGAATTTTGTGAAAATCTTACTTCTATAGAAAATTTTGTCGAAATGTTATTTCTATGGAAATTTTTGTTAAAATTTTATTCCTATAGAAAATTTATTTTCTATACAAAATTTTGTTAAAATGTTATTTCTATAGATAATTTTGTTAAAATTTTATTTCTATAAAAAATTTTGTCAACATTTTATTGCTATAGCGAATTTTATGAAAATCTTACTTCTATAGAAAATTTTGTGAAAATTTTATTTCTATAGAAAATTTAATTAGATATGATTCGATCTCAAAATTGTTCACTTTAGATCTAAGCAGATTTACGCAGAGATGATGAGACAGAATTAGATATAATTATATATAATTCCACATATGACGAAATCTTACATCAGATCCAACTATATATAGGGATAGAAATAATAATATCTAAGATATTAGATCTAGGCCAATATTGAGGTCTGATCAGATCTAAGTCCATAGTAATTAGATATGATTAGATTTTACAATTTTTCGGATCTACTCATATCAAATTGTATCAAATTAGATCCCTCAATTTTTACTCGGGTATACACAATTTTGTTAAAATGTTATTTCTATAGAAAGTTTTGTTAACATTTTATTTCTATAGAAATCTTAATTTCTATAGAAAAGTTTGTCTAAATTTTATTTCTACAGAAATTTTTGTTAAAATTTTATTTCCATAGAAGATTTTGTCTAAATTTTATTACTACAGAAACTTTTGTTAAAATTTTATTTCTATCAATATATACAATATTTTGTCAACATTTTATTGCTCTAGCGAATTTTGTGAAAATCTTACTTCTATAGAAAATTTTATCAAAATTTTTTTCTATAGAAAATTTTGTACCTCTTAGTTGTACAGGAATATTTTGCAAAATCTACAAAACAAAAATACAGAATTCTACCAATCTACCAAACAGTAAAACATCTACCATTTTTGGTAGAGTTCTACCAACTATGGCAATCGTGATGATAATAGATTGATTTTCAAAAATGAGAATTTTCGGCCTGAAGAATTATGTGAAATTTTAAAATTATTTTTACTTTTTGTGAATGTGTACGAAAAGGTAGAACAAAAACAAATATCTTTTGTTTGAAAGCTTTCGTATGAGATAGGGAAAATGGAATTGTTAATCCAAGCTTTATTTATTTTCTTTTTTTCAGTGTAATTCTTGCAAAATAATTTACTACAAATACGGTTAAGATGTCACAAGTGCTTGTTGATAGAAAAATCCATTCATTCCGCAATTCATTCATACATTGTTTTTCACTTTTCATTTGCCAAAAACAAAACTTCAGCAGTCAAACTTGTAAGATTTCATAATTCAACAAAATATTAGCTATAAACAGTAATAAATTGTATAAATCGTTTGGATGTCTACATAGAGAAGTTTCATATGGTTTTTATAAAGTATTTTTCTATACTTTGTTTCTATATAAACAAAATGTAATAGACAGTATCAATAATGATAATAAAAATAGTTAACGTTCGTCGAATATTTCTAAGGTTTATGTATGTTATTTCATAAAGTGATAAAATAGACAGGGTCGTGGTATATTAAATCAAATATAAGCAGAGTGATTTAAGTTTCAATGCATTTAACACCATGATTTAAGTGGTTATTAAATTATTGGAAATAAATGTGGGCTTATGGTAATATATGTTAAATGTCATTGGCATTGGAAATGCATTAGGCTGAATTCAAAACAAAAAAATCACTGAGTTCCAATAACACATTTATAATATTTCCATAAATTTGAAAAATGGTGGAGGAACATAAAATATTTTATTGTTTTTAAAACTAACCTTAAAATATCCTCTCCAATTGAGAGCTAGAGGAATATATGAAATTTCTTAAATACAGAATGAAGATATCATATTAAAACCATGGTTATTCTGAATGATATTAATTCATTGCTGTAAAACTAAAGACTTAAGAAACGAACACAAAAGCTTTTAATGTGGGATAATATCAAAAATGATCCTCAAAAAACCCAAATGAAGTAGTGAAAATTATATGGACAATAACAATACTAAGTTTTATGTTTTTGCACTAAAAAAAAAATTGCCTCGGTCCAAAGATTTTGTCTTTACACGGATGGTTTTGGTATTGATTCCAAGCCAAAAAAAAAAAACGGCGAGTTGAAGAAAGATTAAATTATTGGAAATAAATTTAAATGTTTTAAGTAAAAAAGGTCTTTAAAATAAATGATTTTGAACTGTTTTTTGGCTTTGTAGTCAAGATAAAAAAGTGAGCAAATTTCAAGAGAATTTAATTAAATTTGAAGAATTTTCAGAATTATTAAAGCCAAGTAGAACTTCATCAAATGAAAATTTCAGTTTTAAGTCGAATTACATAGCTATAAGGACAAAACGACTTCATTGAAAAGTTTATGGACTTTTTGACAAGAAAAAAATTTTATTACTGAGAAATGCGCCTTCTATGCTTAGCAAAATTAGCGTTCGTATTTTAAGGACATGAAATCTTTGGTTCTCACGGCTATTTTTCTGGCTATTGTCCCCCAAGATATGATGTTTTCGTCCCCAATGTAAATTTAAATTCCTCACAAAAATCTCCAATACATTTTTGTAAGCTTTTGTTTTGTTTTGAAAAATAAAAAATAAATAAATAAGAAAAATGCTCTGCTGTAGAAAATCAGTAATAATTTAAAAATTAAAAAAGAGACCGGTGATCGTCTTCCAGATGCTGGAGATATGAAAATTGGAGTTCAGTTACCGTGTATTTATGAACGAAAATTTACTTTAGTAATATTGGGTGGTGGACACGGTTGCCACAGTTGGTAGAATTCTACCAGAAATCGTAGATTTTTGATTGTTTGGTAGAATTTTTGAACTTTAGGTAGATTTTTCAAAAAGGTACTCGATACATTTTCTATAGAAATAAACATTTTACAAAATGTTTCATAGAAATACCATTCCGACAAAATTTTCTATATAGAAATAAAATGTTGACAAATTTTTCTATATTGAAATAAAAAAATTTCTACAAAATTGTCTATATAAATTTTTTTTTGACAACATTTTCTATATAGAAATAAAATCCACAAAATTTGTCTATATAAAAATAAAATTTTGACAAAACTTTCTATATACAAATAAAATTTTGATAAAATTTTCTATATAACAATACAATTTTGACAATATTTTCTATATAGGAATAAAATTTTGACAACATTTTCTATAAAAATAAAATAGTGGAAAAAATTGTTTTTTTGTTTGGTTCTTTTTGGTAAAAGTTTCTCCCAATTTTGGTAGATTATTTTTGGCTCGGGTGACAACCGATCATCATTTCTCAATTTATAGGATATATTGTCCAAATCAGTGATGAACACTGATTAGGGGGGGCAACGAGTCTGAAATGATTTTGCAATTGTAGAAAAATATCATAGCCAAACTGAGTAAAATTTAAAAAAGAGCTTAGGCCCCCGTTTCTAGTTCAAATGCACCATTTTCACTCTTTCGAATACCGTGAAATAAAGAGCATCACAGTTTTCTTTTGTAAGAAATTTGATGTTAATTTATTATGTTAAACTGATTTCAAAAAATTCCCAAATTTATTGAAATTCCTCAAGTCCCCAACTCAGAAATTTCGTCCCTATTCACGAAAAATATCCCCAATTTTGGAATAATCCTCAATACTGGCAACACTGCTCATTACTAGTATCTGGGGCAGGAGTTAAAAACCAAAAGTTTTGTGTAAAAATCATAGTTATTTCTATGGGTGTATCGGTAAAAAAAATATTTTCACACTAGCTAAATATGGTTGTTTTAATTAGTAACCCTTCGTGTCAACTAGCCTTATATGAAAGAGAGATGATGAGCCTCCTTATTATTATATCACATCTCTATGTACTGTATCATATAAGAATGTAGCATTAAAACCTCTTCATTCAAGTCTATTATAGTAGTCTTGTTTTTGTGTTCGCTTCTTATGTCTTTTGTTTACTGACATAAATTAATCAAAGATTATTTTGTTCTTAAAGAAACATATAGTGTTTTGAAGGGTATACGCCGTTCATAGTTATTTCTATGGGTGTATCGATAAAAAAAAATTCATTAGAGCTAAATATGGTTGTTTTAATTGGAAACCCTTCGTGTCAACTACCTTATATAAAAGAGAGAGGAAGAGCTTCCTTATTATTATTATATCACAACTTCTCTGTATCATATCATACAAGAATGTAGCATTAAAACCTCTTCATTCAAGTCTATTATAGTACTTTTGTTTTTGTGTTCGCTTCTTAAGTCTTTTCTTTATTGGCATAAATGAATATCATTCAACGGATTTGCTTGTACTGAAAGAAACATATAATGTTTCGAAGCGTATACGCCGTTCATAGTTATTTCTATGGGTGCATCGATAAAAAAATATTTTCACACTAGCTAAATATGTTTGTTTTAATTGGTAACCCTTCGTGTCAACTACCCTTATATGAAACAGAGAGGATGAGCCTCCTTATTATTATTATATCACATCTCTATGTATTATACCATATAAGAATGTAACACTAAAATCTCTTCATTCAAGTCTATTATAGTAGTCTTGTTTTTGTGTTCGCTTCTTAAGTCTTTTGAAATGAATATCATTCGGCAGATTTGTTTGTTCTGAAAGAAACGTGTAGTGTGGAATACAGTCGTATTTTTAGGACACTTATTATTTTGTATTGTATTTTTTGTAATCTAATTTTTTTCTTTTTACTTTTATAATTCCTTAATGGATACGAACTCCAAAGATGTTAAATAAAAAAAAATGTTGCATAATTGGCAATTTCAATGAATTCACCAAATTCCTAGTCCATGTAATCTAAATATAGTAAAATCAATTATGACAGGCGACTGCAAAAGGCACACGCCATTTAGGAATTTTGTTGAAATTGCTACCAATGCAATATTTATTTCGATTTTAAATGTTTTTCGATCACCACAAAAACATGCTCGTATAATTAAGGCATTTAACAAATTGTTATCATAAACTAATGGAAAACAAATTTATCCTAATGCCCAGGTACATCTATCCTAAGCTAGCAATCAAATGTAAGTCTTTCCGTCCAGCAGTAAGGGGTTTCCCCTATCTCAGGCACATACTAAGCCAGTGGCAAAGACACACTGGCCCACTTCATAGCATATCTTTGTGTTGATTTTGTTACATTTTTGTTTTGACTCAAATTACAAAAAACTATGAAAATACGAAAAAGTGCATGAAAATTTCCTGATTCAAAAACAAAAATGTAAAACAACACTCTGGATCGCTGTAATTGTGATTGTGGGTAATATTCGGGCATGGGACTGGTTCATTTACAACACATTGGCTCACTGAATACCCATATGATGCAACCAAAATTAAGGAAATTTTCCATCGCCTGGATTAGAGTCAAACTGAATTACGTGATTTTTCTTTTGGGAAAATGGTTTTTCTTTAGCAGCATTTGTGTATATGTGTGTATGAATATGGGTCAGATTTTAAATCAAATCTTCGGCTCGTGTGTATTTTGATGCCAAACTTGTAAATACTTTGGTATATGGTTTCAGCACGCATGAGTCAAAGAATTTTAATTCCTGTGAAGAAATTTTTATATGTAGTCATGGAGTAGTAAAATAGAAAGAAATGTGATGGATACTATTTAAATGGGATTATATTGCATATTACTTTAAGAGTTACAATTAAATATTCATGGGAATATAAATCAATATGATATGGGTTGTAGAAAGCAAAATATTTGAAGGCATACCACAATTTAATATCACCTTTGAAGCACCAAAGCAAGCTACAATTGGCGAATCAATTTTCATTTTTGTTTTAATATTGAAAATTCGTTTATAATATCCTAATTTTGTCTTTTTTCTCAAAAAATACAAAATATTTTGGCGATTCATGTTTTCACAATGCATCATGTTCGCTAAATAATGAAAAATATATTTTCTCTAGCCAGCGACTGATATTTGTGTCTCCCCAATCGACTGATATTTGTGCCTCGAGAGTAATCTTTTTAAGTTCATGTAAAAATTTGTATATGACCATATAAGAAGACTATGGTGAATGAAGCAGCAGATGGGTATGGCCGGAGATACGATCGAGTAAGTTATCATTGTGAAAAGTCATTTTATTTGCCCAGTGAGACCATTATTCTTTAAATTCAGCATGGAGTTGTCCCAATAACGAGGTACAGCTCTATGATCGTTTTATCTCTAACGCTTCCCCACTATATGGTGGACGTCTCTTTTTCGTTTCATGGACTAGTCAACGCCTCCTTCGGAGCACGTTCTGCGTTCGCAGTTCACTTTTTTAAAATTTGTTTCATACATATTTCTATAGTAAATTTTGCCAATTTTTTTTCTATAGAAAATTTTGTCAAAATTGTATTTCTATAGAAAATTTTGTTAAAATTTTATTTACATAGAACTTTTTTTTCTGCAGAAAATTTTGTCAAAATTTTATTTATACAGAAAATTTTATCAAAATTGTATTTCCATAGAAATCTTTCAAAATTTCATTTCTATAGAAAATTTTGTCAAAATTTCTTTTTCTATAGAAAATTTTGTCAAGATTTTATTTCTATAGAAAATTTTGTCAAAATTTTATTTCTATAGAAAATTTTGTCAAAATTATATTTCTATAGAAAAATTTGTCAAAATTTTATTTCATTTTGTTGTTTCTGATTTCAGCTTAAAAACATGCATTGACTAAACTACACGCTGATAAGGAATGTGGTAATTCCGAAACGTGCGTTCATCCAACCATTTTGCTCTGTTGGTTAAGCTGCACTTGTCAATGCATGGTTTTAAGCTGAAATCAAAAACAACAAAAAGATTGAAGAATAAACCAACAATCACAAAATAAAACGAAAATTTTATTTCTATAGAAAACTTTGTTAAAATTTTATTTCTATAGAAAACTTTGTTAAAATTTTATTTTTATAGAAAATTTTGTCAACATTTTATTTCTATAGAAAATTTTGTCACAAATTTATTTCTATAGAAAATTGTGTCAAAATTTTATTTCTATAGGAAATTTTGTCAAACTTTTATTTATATAGAAAATATTTTCATAATCTTATTTCTATAGAAAATTTTGTCAAAATTTTATTTATTTAGAGGAATTTGTCAAAATTTTATTTCTATAGAAAATTTTGTCAAAATTTTATTTCTATAGAAAATTTTGTCAACATTTTATTTTTATAGAAAATTTTGTCAAAATTTTATTTCTTTAGAAAATGTTGTCCAATTTTTATTTCTATAGAAAATTTTGTAAAAATTTTATTTCTATGGAAAATTTTGTTAAAATTTTATTTCTATGGTAAATTTTGTCAATTTTTTTTTCTATAAAAAAAAATTGTCAAAATTGTATTTCTATACAAAATTTTGCCAAAAAGGTATCTCTATAGAAATTTTATTTCTATAGAAATTTTTTTCAAAAAATTTTTTTAGAAGATTTTGTCATAATTTTATTTCTATAGAACATTTTCTTAATTTTTTTTATTAGAGAATTTTGTCAAAAATTTATTTCTATAGAAAATTTTGTCAAAAATTTATTTCTATAGAATATTTTGTCAAAATTTTATTTCTATAGAAAATTTTGTCAAAATGTTATTTCTATCGAAAATTGTGTTAAAATTTTATTTGCATAGAAAATTTTGCCAAAATTTTATTTTTATAGAAAATTTTGCCAAAATTTTATTTTTATAGAAAATTTTGCCAAAATTTTATTTCTATAGAAAATTTTGTTAAAATTTTATTTCTATGGTAAATTTTGTCAAATTTTTTTTTCTATAGAAAATTTTGTTAAAATTTTATTTCTATAGAAAATGTTGTCCAATCTTTATTTCTATAGAAAATTTTGTCAAAATTTTATTTCTATAGAAAATTTTGTCAAAATTTTATTTCTATAGAAAATTTTGTCAAAAAATTTTATTTCTATAGAAAATTTTGTTACAATTTTATTTCTATGGTAAATTTTGTCAATTTTTTTTTCTATAGAAAATTTTGTCAAAATTTTATTTCTATAGAAAATGTTGTCCAATTTTTTTTCTATAGAAAATTTTGTCACAATTTTATTTCTATAGAAAATTTTGTCAAAATTTTATTTCTATAGAAAATTTTGTAAAAAAAATTTATTTCTATAGAAAATTTTGTCAAAATTTTATTTCTATAGAAAATTTTGTCAACATTTTATTTCTATAGAAAATTTTGTCAAAATTTTATTTCTATAAAAGATTTTGTTAAAATTTTATTTCTATAGAGAGTTTTGTCAAAAGTTTATTTTCATAGATAATTTTATCAAAATTTTATTTCTATCGAAAACTTTATCAAAATTTTATTTCTTCAGAAAATTTTGATAAAATTTTATTTCTATAGAAAAGTTGGTCAAAATATAATTTCTATAGAAAAATTTGTCAAAATGTTATTTCTATAGAAAATTTTGTCAAAATTTTATTTCTATAGAAAATTTTGTCAAAATTTTATTTCTATAGAAAATTTTGTTAAAATTTTATTTCTATAGAAAATTTTGTTAAAATTTTATTTCTACAGAAAAATTTTTTACATTTTTATTACTATTTTTTGGCTAAATTTTATTTTTATTGAAATATTTGTACAAAATTTATTTCTATAGAAATTTTTGTAAAAATTTTGCTGCTATAGAAAATGTTGTAAAAATTTAATTTCTATAGAAAATTATGTCAAAATTTTATTTTTATAGAAAATTTTGTCAAAATTTTATTTCTATAGAAAATTTTGTCAAAATTTTATTTCTATAGAAACATTTTCAAAATTTTATTTCTACAGAAAATTTTGTTAAAATTTTATTTCTATAGAAAATTTAGTAAAATTGTTTTTCTATAGAAAATTTTGTCAAAATTTTTTTTCTATAGAAAATTTTTTCAAACTTTTATTTCTACAGAAAATTTTGTAAACATTTTATTTCCATAGAAGAATTTGTTTCTACAGAAAATTTTGTCAACATTTTATTGTCATAGAAAATTTTGCAAAAATTTTTTGTCTATAGAAAATTTTGTCAAAATTTTAGTTTCATAGAAAATTTTGTCAAAATTTTATTTCTATAGAAAATTTCGTCAAAATTATACATTTGTAGAAAATTATGTGAAAATTTTATTTCTGTAGAAAATTTTGTTTTAAATATTATTTCTATAGAAAATTTTGCCAAAATTTTATTTCTATAGAAAATTTTGTCAAAATTTTATTTCTATAGAAAATTTTGTCAAAATTTTATTTCTATAGAATTATTTTCAAAAATTTATTTCTAAAGAAAATTTTATTTCTATAGAAAATTTAGTCAATTTTTTTTTTCTATAGAAAATTTAGTCAAATTTTTTTTCTATAAAAAATTTTTTCAAACTTTTATTTCTATAGAGAATTTTGTAAACATTTTATTTCCATAGAAGAATTTGTTTCTACAGAAAATTTTGTCAACATTATATTTTCATAGAAAATTTTGTCAACATTATATTTTCATAGAAAATTTTGTCAAAATTTTATTTCTATAGAAAATTTTGTCAAATTTTTTTTCTATAGAAAATTTTGTAATTTTTTTTCTATAGTAAATTTTGTCAAACTTTTATTTCTATAGAGAATTTTGTCAAACGTTTATTTTCATAGAAAATTTTATCAAAATTTTATTTGTACAGAAAATTTCGTCAAAATTTTATTTTTATAGAAAATTTTGTCAAAATGATATTTCTATAGAAAAATTCGTCAAAATTTTATTTCCATAGCTCAAGTCGATTGGTTGAAAAAAATGCTCGAAAAATTGTGTCTATGACATTGTAACAGGTAATGAATCATGGACCGAAAGTAAACAGCAGTTGACGTATGGATAAGTCAAATGCAACAAAA
Source organism: Haematobia irritans (assembly GCF_050003625.1). Lineage (NCBI taxonomy): Eukaryota > Metazoa > Arthropoda > Insecta > Diptera > Muscidae > Haematobia > Haematobia irritans. The sequence goes on from NC_134401.1 coordinate 147,323,715, forward strand.
GTTGAAGCACTTCCAAGCAAATAATCGCTTGTGTTTTTCGGAAAAACTGGATATATCGCAATCGTATCAGTAAAACAACGCAGAATAGTCAATTCTGAGAAAGCAACCACCTGAGACGGATCACTTTTAACCACGACAATGCGAGCTCTCACATATCGGGTCCAAGAATTGCATTTTTGAGCACTCAAAACATCTATTTGATGGGTCATCCGCCGTATAGTTCTGACATGACTTCTTTTTATTCCCGTACGTAACAAATAAAATGAGAGGTCAACGTGTAAACGACACTTTTGGGCTGCCACTATACCTAACTTAACCGAATACTTGACTCTGTGTGGTAACCACACGCACAGAAAAAAAAAATGTTTGGACTTGGTTGCCGCATCCATTTAATGCTTATCTAGAGCATGTAATTGCCGCGAAAACCATGTATTTTGTCTTTGTAAAAATAGTTTTCGAGCGGAGAAAAATGTATGGTGGCAATAAGCATTTGAATGGTTCTCAAGTACCGCAAACATGTTCTATCATTTAAATGATAGAATTTGAGACCATTAAATTGTCGGGGAAATCATGTACCTGACCATTCAATTTTTTTTACGTTTTAGAAAAAAGTATTTTTATAGGTTAAGTATAGACATGTCTAGAACCATTACAGGGCCATAAATACCATTTACATTTTTTTCGTGACCATTTAATTTTTTAACATGTTTGCAGCGAAAAGAATTTTATAAAAACATTGAGCAGGTACACACGATTTTCATTTTGCGCGTCAGTCGTGTGTTGATTGTTTCTTGGAATGGACGAAGAATACGGATTTACTGTGTTTTGTGTTAATTTATTTATTCAGAAGTAGCACGTGGTTTTAAGTGAACACAAAAAAGGAAAGTGTAATTGAAAAAATGTACCTGTTTTTTGTTCTCCATTTTGCTATATGGTATCATTTATTTTTATTTGCAGTTACATGATGTCTGCGTTTGTACATTTGATGCGCACGATGTAAATATGGAATAATTACTTATTGTTGAAACTGAAATAAAATAGAGTGTGTAAAAATATATGATGTTTGCTTGAACGGCATTATAAATACAAATAAACAATGAATTTGTTTATAAATAAATAAAAACAAACAAATAAAGTTAATTTTGTGTTTTCTTTTCTCAAGTGGCGTCCTTTTTTCGACGATGAAAAAAGTTTTTTCTTAAAGATCAAAGCATTTTAGGTTGTGACCATGTTCTTTTAACTAGGAGAAAAACATTTTTAATGAATACCATAACATTTTAAATCGTGACCATTGTCTTTTCATTCAAACAAAATTCTTTTTATCAATATAATAACATTTTAGATGAGGACAATTACATTTTTCTTAGAACCATGTTCACTGAGCCAACATGGTTGCAGGTTAAAATGTTACATGGTCGCCGCAAAAATAGCTCCTATCATATTATTTTGCTCTTCGAATATGATTGTGACAATCATGTTTCTTCTCTGCGTGCATTTTGGGGGCCCTCATCAATTGCCATATTAGACATCAACTGTGGTATGGCGAAAATCCTGCAGAGGACAATTGCACTGCATTTCTCACAATTCATGTTTATACTAAAATACCACCGTGGTGCAATGGTTAGCATGCCCGCCTTGCATACACAAGGTCGTGGGTTCGATTCCTGCTACGACCGAACACCAAAAAGTTTTTCAGCGGTGGATTATCCCACCTCAGTAATGCTGGTGACATTTCTGAGGGTTTCAAAGCTTCTCTAAGTGGTTTCACTGGAATGTGGAACGCCGTTCGGACTCGGCTATAAAAAGGAGGTCCCTTGTCATTGAGCTTAACATGGAATCGGGCAGCACTCAGTGATAAGAGAGAAGTTCACCACTGTGGTATCACAATGGACTGAATAGTCTAAGTGAGCCTGATACATCGGGCTGCCACATAACCTAACCTAACCTAAAATACCAAATTATTAAAATGGAATATTTATTTGGATGCCTTTACCTATGTAGGGGGTCTTCATTATAGTGACTACCCAAAGACAGGTGATTTTGACTGTTTTCTGTAACATTCACTGTGCTAGATATTTTTATTTCCTTAATAATATTAAACAGTTTTTTTATTTTTCACAGCTATTTACTGCTCTTGACTTGTTTGTTTTTACTACAAAGATTGGTTCAATAACCAACTTACAATTGAGTTGATGTAAGTATGTTAAAAACATTAGAAAACCAGTCCTAATTACATCAGAGTTTAATCATTCGGATGCAGTTCAAATACTCTCCAAAAAAAATCAGCAAACCAGTAAACATGGGTGTCAATGATATTCAAATTATGTCATGCTAATAAAATGCTATTCGAAATGTGTTTTTTTATGATTTGTGTTGATTTTTTGTTTTTTTTTTTTTTTTTTCAAATCTAATGCAAGTCACAAATATGCAATGCGAACAACTCCTGGCCTTAGAGACGAATATAGGTTGTCTAGCAATTTAACAAAAAATAAAACTATAGGAGAAATAAATCAAGTTGATGGCAAAATACAGAAAGTAAAAGTACGGACAATGGACAACAGTTGCTATCAATGAATAAACGCCTAAATAGGAGATTTCCATAGACTTTTTTCAAATGAGCTCTTTTGCAGGGTTTTTATGTTATACTACTGGAAAAAAGTGTTTCCAATGGAAGTAGGCAAGATACAAAAAAATTGAATTTATGTATAATCGATATTCAGGTCTTTGGAAAAAAAGTGTTTCCAATGGAAGTAGGCAAGATACAAAAAAATTGAATTTATGTATAATCGATATTCAGGTCTTTGGACATGTACCGCACCAATGTAATCTGGATTAGTGGTTATCCCGAACTCTAGGCTAAAAGAATTGTTTGTATGTTACACGCGAAACAGGAAGCTTTTATAAATGCCCCAAAAATTTCGTTTTTTATACCCTGCTCCACACTGTGGAACAGGGTATTATAAGTTAGTGCATATGTTTGCAACACCCAGAAGGAGACGAGATAGACACATGGTGTCTTTGGCAAAAATGCTCAGGGTGGGTTCCTGAGTCGATATAGCGATGTCCGTCTGTCCGTCTGTCCGTCTGTCCGTGAACACATTTTTGTAATCAAAGTCTAGGTCGCAGTTTTAGTCCAATCGACTTCAAATTTGGTACAAGTATGTTATTTGGCTCAGAATAGATCCCTACTGATTTTTCAGATTTAGATATAGCTCCCATATATATATTTCGCCCGATATGCACTTATATGGCCTCAGAAGCCAGAGTTTTACCCTAATTTGCTTAAAATTTTGCACAAGCAGAACAATTAGTACTATAGTCAAGTGTGCCAAATTTTATTGAAATCGGTTCAGATTTAGATATAGCTCCCATATATATCTTTCGCCCGATATGCACTAATATGGACCCAGCAGCCAGAGTTTTATACCGATTTGCTTGAAATATTGTATTAACATAACACTTAGTCGTATAGTCAAGTGTGCAAAATTTGATTGAAATCGGTTCAGATTTAGATATAGCTCCCATATATATCTTTCGCCCGATATGGACTTATATGGCCCCAGAAGCCAGATTTTTGGCCGAATTTGGTTGAAATTTTGCACTAGGAGTACAATTACTAGTATAGTCAAGTGTGCAAAATTTGATTGAAATCGGTTCAGATTTAGATATAGCTCCCATATATATCTTTCGCCCGATATGGACTAATATGGTTCTAAAAGCTAGAGTTTTGACCCAATTTGGTTGAAATTTTGCACAGGGAGTAGATTTAGCATTCTAGCTATGCGTGCCAAATTTGATTGAAATCGGTGCAGTTTTATATATAGCTCCCATATATAGCTTTCGCCCGATTTACACTCATATGACCACAGAGGCCAATTTTTAACTCCGATTTAGTTGAAATTTTGCACAGGGAGTAGATTTAGCATTGTATCTATGTGTGCCAAATTTGGTTGAAATCGGTTAAGATTTAGATATAGCTCCCATATATATGTTTTTCTGATTTCGACAAAAATGGTCAAAATACCAACATTTTCCTTGTAAAATCGCCACTGCTTAGTCGAAAAGTTGTAAAACTGACTCTAATTTTCCTAAACTTGTAATACATTATATCGAGCGATAAATCATAAATAAACTTTTGCGAAGTTTCTTTAAAATTGCTTCAGATTTAAATGTTTCCCATATTTTTTTACTAAAATTGTGTTCCACCCTAGTGCATTAGCCAACTTAAATTTTGAGTCTATAGATTTTGTAAAAGTCTATCAAATTCTGTCCAAATCAAGTGATATTTAAATGTATGTATTTGGGACGAACCTTTATATAGCACCCAACACATTTGACGGATGTGATATGGTATCGAAAATTTAGATCTACAAAGTGGTGCAGGGTATAATATAGTCGGTCCAGCCCGACTTTAGACTTTCCTTACTTGTTTATTAAATAATTTATTGTAACAGTAGAGATTGTGTAAATATGGCTGGCTGATTGACTCTTCGTAAATTCCCTCACTTATGACAATTACCAGTTTTGTTGGATTTCTAAAGTGGCTTAGTGTCTGAAGTAGGTAGTAATTTTTTTCTATTTTAATTACATTTCCAAAGAAAATGAAAGTAAGCTATGTTTTTTGCGCAAAAAGAGAAAAATTTGATATCATCGAAATGAACTCTATTAAGCCATCGACATAGGTTTTGATCAAGTAGAGATTTTTTAAATTAATTTCATACAACCAACGAGAGGATTAATTTTTGGCACAGTGCACAGTGGGCCAAATGACAGGTTTTTGACGCATTAAATCAACGGAAGCACCCAGAGCTCGGAAATTGTGTACATATACCACTGGGGATGAGGATAAAGTATGATTAAAATTATGGACCGATCCGCCCACTGCCACGCCCACTTTAAAATGAAGGCCTATTTCAACCCAAAGGAAGCGCCTAAAGCTCTGAAATTTTGTACATGTACAACTGGAGATGAGAATAAATTATGATAAAACATTTGGACCGATCCGCCCATTGCCACGCCCACTTTAAAATGAAGGGCGTATTTTAACCCAAAGGAAGCGCTTAGAGCTCTAAAATTTTGTACATGTACCACTGGGGATGAGAATAAAGTATGATCAACATTTCGGACCGATCCGGCCACTGCCACGCCCACTTTCTAATGGAGGATGTATCTCAACCACTTTTATCATACACCAAATCAAATATTTCAATATGTAGTAACATTGGTGCTCACTGTTACTCCATCTTGATCACTGCCTTAGAGTATATTTGTATTTCAGCAATTTTAGTTTAATTCAATCTCTTACATTTTAGCTAAAAGTTTCAAATACCATTATTTCTGCAACACTATGTTGAAATGGGAACATATTCAGATACCGTTTTTGCGTTCCCAGTCCAAAAATAACATTTTGTTCTTGAAACATGTTTGAAGTGATCATATTACTTCTGTACGTGTCACTATCTTGACACTCTGCTATATGTAAGTCTATATGTAAATATTAGCTTTATGATTAAGCATATTTTGTAACTGAATTTGTGTCGACGAATCAGTTACAGTAAGACACCCTGGACGACATTTTATTTTATATACCTATTATTAATGATATGGTAGATATTGCAGATTTACCTAAATTTCTCTTTTACTTTTTTCTTGATGGTAGGCTTATCACTTTTTAATGTTTTTGCATTATTATTACAGCACTAGGAGTTGTTTTCTATCCAATATTTAATAATTTCTGCGTTTTGATTGTAACACCATAATTATAATAGGGTAGCTTCATTAGCACTTATAAGCAGACAAATTTATGTTTGCAAGAAAGACAACATCAAACGGGTTGCCATATTGTTTTACCATTTTGGATTTGTTTTTCGTAATGTTTTGTAAATTTTTCGTACCACCAAATATTTAATTTTCAAAAGTTCAAAAATTGATTTTTTCCGTGAGATTTCGGTCATTTGGCCCAATGTGCAGTGGTTGAATTAGAATATGTTTGGACGCAGTTATAATTTTCTGTTCACTGATATCTGTGGATCGTCAATTTAATAGCTTGGAAATCGGGTATGTGCACAGAAAAGTAATCAGCATTAACCATGTGGCCACAACGACCCGCTTAGAGGATTATATCCTTTTCATGAGATTTTGTATAACCAAATCACAAAATGGGTGTCCTATATTCTCCATAGACTCACGAATTCCATCTTTGAGTTCTTCAATAGATGCTGGTCTGTTGGTCTGGTAACATATCCTTATATTGAAAAAAAAAAATGTTGACCTAATTATACATCCTAAATTTTTGGACACCCAATTTGCACAGTATTAAGAACAATTTTCTTTACAATAAGATACATTTCTTTACAATTTAAATTAAACAAGTATATACGGCCGTAAGTTCGGCCAGGCCGAATCTTATGTACCCTCCACCATGGATTGTGTAGAAACTTCTACGAAAGACTGTCATCCACAATCGAAATACTTGGGTTGTGGTATCTTAAAACTTCTTAACATCGTTTTCTAAATTGTGAGTTAGTCCATACGTGGTATATATTAGACAAAAAAGTTATGTATAGTTAAGTCTACAAATAATTACGAATCGATATGGACTTTTGCACGGTACGTAGGGAGCCAGAATTGAAATATGGAGGTCGCTTATATGGGGGCTATATACAATTATTAAGTTGATATGGACCAATTTTTGTGTGATTGGGGATCGATTTATCTGAGGGCTATATATAACTATAGACCGATATGGACCTAGTTAGGCATGGTTGTTAATGGCCATATACCAGCACAATGTACCAAATTTCAACTGACTCGGATGAAATTTGCTCCTCCAAGAGGCTCCAAAACCAAATCTCGGGATCGATTTATATGGGGCTATATATGATTATGGACTGATATGGACCACTTTCGGCATGGTTGTTAAATATCATATACTACCACCACGTACCAAATTTCAACAAGATCGGATGAATTTTGCTTCACCAAAAGGCACCGGAGGTCAAATCTGGGGATCGGTTTATATGGGGGTTATATATAATTATGGACTGATATGAACCAATTCCTGCATGGTTGTTGGATACCATATACTAACATCACGTACCAAATTTTAACCGAATCGGATGAATTTTGCTCTTCCAAGGGGCTTCGGAGGTAAAATCTGGGGATCGGTTTATATGGGGGCTATATATAATTATGGACCGATTTCGACCAATTTTTGCATGGGTGTTTGAGGCCATATATTAACACCACGTACCAAATATCAACTGAATCAGATAAATTTTGGCCTTCCAAGAGGCGAAAGAGGTAAAATCTGGTGATCAGTTTATATGGGGGCTATATAGAATTATGGACCGATGTGGACCAAATTTTGCATGGTCATTAGAGACCATATGCTAACACCATGTACCAAATTTCAGCCGGATCGGATGAAATTTGCTTCTCTTAGAGGCTCCGAAAGCCAAATCGGGGGATCGGTTTATATGGGGGCTATATATAATTATGGACCGATGTGGACCAATTTTTGCATAGTTGTTAGAGACCATATGCTAACATCATGTACCAAATTTCAGCCGGATCGGATGAAATTTGCTTCTCTTAGAGGCTCCGAAAGCCAAATCCGGGGATCGGTTTATATGGGGGCTATATATAATTATTGACCGATGTGGACCAATTTTTGCATAGTTGTTAGAGACCATATGCTAACACCATGTACCAAATTTCAGTCGGATCGGACGAAATTTGCTTCTCTTAGACGCTGCGCAAGCCAAATCGGGGGATCGGTTTATATGGGGGCTATATATAATTATGGACCGATGTGGACCAATTTTTGCATAGTTGTTAGAGACCCTATACTAACATCATGTACCAAATTTCAGCTGGATCGGATGAAATTTGCTTCTCTTAGATGCTCCGCAAGCCAAATCGGGGGATCGGTTTATATGGGGGCTATATATATTTATGGACTGATGTGGACCAATTTTTGCATGGTTGCTAGAGACCACATACTAATACCATGAACCAAATTTCAGCTGGATCGGATGAAATTTGCTTCTCTTAGAGAATCTGCAAACCAAATTTGAGGGTCAGTTTATATGGGGGCTTACGTAAAAGTGGACCGATATGGCCCATTTGCAATACCATCCGACCTATATCAATAACAACTAATTGTGCCAAACTTCAAGTCGATAGCTTGTTTCGTTCGGAAGTTAGCGTGATTTCAACAGACGGACGGAAGGACATGCTTAGATCGACTCAGAATTTCACCATGACCCAGAATATATATACTTTATGGGGTCTTAGAGTAATATTTCGATGTGCTACATACGGAATGGCAAAGTTAATATACCCCCATCCTATGGTGGAGGGTATAAAAATTAATAAATATGACACGAATCTTTCAAATTTGCGTCTCTCTGTTAAATTAGGAAGATTTTAAAGGCAAAATTTCCTTAATGTAAATAAAAACATTTTTGATTTAGAGAAGTAATCTTTAAATTAACCGACATATTGATTTTTTGGAATGAAGATAAAAATGCCTCTAATATAGGCTACCATTTATTTTTAGGAGTTTTCATCTTTAAATAGTTTTAATTTTTTATCTTTTCTTATGAACTGCGAACTGTGACCGAAAAATCGTCACCACTTTATAGATTTTTTTTATAAATTCAATATCATTTTGAAGTGATGTATAAATTTTTCTTAGTTTCTATTTTCCAAATGCTAAAAGATGACAGCTTCAAAACTGACAGCTACTGGGAGATTCAAAATAACACCTATTGTTAGAAAATTATTTATTTGAATACGTGTTAAAATTTATTCCTAATTCATGAATAAAACAAATATAATGACCGAAATTTAAGGCCGAATCGTTAACTGACAAAAACCGTTTAGTTTAGTTCAAGGATTTTGACATACTTTTCCTCGCATGGCTTTAAACTGAATTTATCAAAATTTTCTATAGAAATAAAATTTTTATCACATTCTCTATAGAAATAAAATATTGACAATTTTTTTTTGTAGAAATAAAATGTTGTCAAAATTTTCTAGAGAAATAAAATTTTGCAAAAATTGTTTAAAAATTAAATCTATAGAAATAAAATGTTGACAAAATTTTCTATAGAAATAAAGTGCTAACACAATTTCTATAGAAATAAAATTTTAACAAAATTGCCTATAGAAATAAAATTTTGACAAAATTTTCTATAGAAATAAAATGTTGAAAAAATTTTCTATACAAATAAAATTTTGACAAAATTTTCTATGGAAATAAAATTTTAATAAAAATAAAATGTTGATAAAATTTGCTATAGAAATAAAGTGCTAACAAAATTTCTATAGAAATACAATTTTAACAAAATTGTCTGTAGAAATAAAATTTTGACAAAATTTTCTATAGAAATAAAATGTTGAAAAAATGTTCTATACAAATAAAATTTTGACAAAATTTCTATAGAAATTAAATTTTGACAAAATTGTGTATAAAATTTATAGAAATTTTAACAATATTGTGTATAGAAATAAAATGTTGTCAAAATTTTTTACAGAAATGAAATTTTGACAAACTTTCTATAGAAATAAATGTTGACAATTTTTTTTAAAGAAATAAAATTTTGTCAAAAATTTTCTAAAGAAATAAAATGTTTGTTGTTTTTTTTCATTTCAGCTTAAAACCATACATTGACTAAACTACAAGTGTAGCTTAACCAACAGAGGAAAATAATGTTTGTCAAATATATTTGCGCAAAGCCCTATAGACTGCAAGATGGTTGGATGGACGCACGTTTCGGAATTACCACATTCCTCATCAGCATCCTCTACTTGCAGCAAAACTATCAACCAATTATCAGAATAAATTCAGGCAGTTCATTAAACCCAACAATAAACCACACTTGAACCCTCAGAAAAAATGTTTTACATTGATAGCCGGCTTTTGCCGAAATAAATTCGTACAAACATCTCTCTTTTCCTTTGCCACCGTCAAATCATCGATTTGAATGAAGTTGGCTCGGTTTTATTTTGAGCGTGCTTCCTATTCTTTCTTTCATTCGTTATCAATGTAAAACCTTTTTTCGGAGGGTTCAAGTGTGGTTTATTGTTGGGTTTAATGAACTGCCTGAATTTATTCTGATAATTGGTTGATAGTTTTGCTGCAAGTAGAGGATGCTGATGAGGAATGTGGTAATTCCGAAACGAGCGTCCATCCAACCATCTTGCAGTCAATAGGGCTTTGCCCAAATATATTTGACAAAAATTATTTTTCTCTGTTGGTTAAGCTACACTTGTAGTTTAGCCCATACATGGTTTTAAGCTGAAATCAAAAACAACAACAATGATTAAAGAAAAAAACAAACAATAACAAAACAAAACGAATGGAAATCAAATTTTGTCAAAAATTTTCTAAAGAAATAAAATTTTGACAAAATGTTCTTTAGAAATAAAATTTTCACGAAATTTTCTATAGAAATAAAATTTTGACAAAATTTTCTGTACAAATAAAATTTTGACAAAATCTTCTATAGAAATAAAATTTTGACGAAATTTTTTATACAAATAAAATTTTGATAAAATTTTCTATGAAAATAAACTTTAGATAAAATTCTCTATAGAAATAAAAGTTTGATAAAATTTACTGTAGAAAAAAAAATTTGACAAAATTTTCTATAGAAAAAAATATGACAAAATTTTCTATAGAAATTAAGTTTTGACAAAATTTTCTGTAGAAATAAAATTTTGACAAAATTTTCTATAGAAAAAAAATTTTGACAAAATTTACTATAGAAAAAAAAAATTGACAAAATTTTCTATAGAAATAAAATTTTGACAAAATTTTCTATAGAAATAAAATTTTGATAAAATTTTCTATAGAAATAAAATTTTGACAAAATTTTCTATTTCTATTTTCTATATATTAAATGTTGACCAAACTTTCTATAGAAATAAAATGTTGATCAAACTCTCTATAGAAATAAAATGTTGACAAAATAATGATTGAAGAATAAACCAATAATAACAACGATCAAAACAAATGAAGATAGAGGAAGCACGCTTTTTTATCTTTAATCTAAAGATTCAATTTATCATAATAGTTTAAAGAAGATTTAATTAAACCAAAAATGTTTGTCTTTACTTTGAGGAACATTTGCCTTTTTCAAGGACATATGACTTCAACGGAAGGACGCAACTTTCTAACAAAAAAAAATAAATATTAAATAATATATCTTAATTATATTCTGATATCATATAGGGTAAAGTGCTAATTTACCAATTACTTCTCTATCCGATAAAAAAGGATTTTTCGAAAATGCCAACCGTGTTTCCATTCATTACATGACAGCGTCCAATGAAATGAGTAATGGTCTCCAAATTCATTTAGATATGTGCTATGAGTCTGTTCTTTGGTTTTTTCCATCAAATTTCTAGTGAAACATTTCCATTCGTTGAACGTATATTTTGATCATCCAACAAGTTGGTGGAATGTATTTTTTTTTCGTTAACCCAAAATAATTCCTGTTGCAATAGCAGTTTAGTGAGCGTTTTTAGATGTCTGTTATCGTTATATAAAAATAATTTTTTTCTATATATTTTAAAGAAATTCGTCTTTAATATTGTTTAAATTGTCTGTCCAAAATTTAGGAGGTATATTTGCATTGTCGTTGCAACATTTTTGCATTGTCGTTGCAACAATTTTGCATTGTCGTTGCAACAATTTATCAAAATTTTTCCAATGTATCGTTTAGAAATGTACAACCATATTTTTTCAATATACATGCTTCCATTGTGCCTAATATATTTCAATATCTTATTTGATATTTGGCTCTTCCTCTTTGTTTGCTCACTAATCTACTTATATCAATGTTATTTATTTTATCAATAAGTTTTTTTTATACGTTAATATTTGTTTCAGCTCAACGAATTAAATCATAAAATGAAGCCATTCACCTCAATGACACAATGACCAGCATCGTGAATGGACTGTTGCACTTTTATTATTATATTCATTTCACTTATATGTTACATTAAAGCCATATAAAAATATTTGTACCATTGTAAATGGGATCTGCTAATCGTTTCGGTAAAAAAAATTATAGTTTTACTGGTTTTTTATTTACGCTGCCAAATACGGCTTTCTTGTTTAATAGATCAAAGCACCATTATGCCTAATAAGAGTATTTTTCGTAAGTTTAGATTAAATTCAATATTTTATAATAATATATAACTTTAAAAGTATATAACACTTATTTTACAATAACATAGTATATAACTAATATTCTATAGAAATACAAAACTATTATAAAACAATTATATTATATGGGATTTCATAAAAGAGTGAACAAGTGCAACATTATTGTTTTTTTCTTATGTAGAAAAGTCACTTATTTATCTTTGAAATGAATAAAACAATTTACTTTGTTATTCATGTTATGAAAAATGGCACCAAATGTGCTACCTAACATTTACCAGAAGCAGTAGCGTTAAACCGTCCAAGAGACAATGCGTTGATGTTGCAAATTATAGTTGCAAAAGCAGTGATTGTTGCATTTTGAAACGCATGAATACTTCTCTCCGTTGACGTGCATTCGCAGTTATTTATATCGTAATAGTCAACCACAATTGGGTGTTTGAAACAATTTAAGCCAATAATGTTACTAAATTACAACACATTCAAATATTTAAGAAATTTATACTCTTACTGGAATTATTGAAATAAAGAATGAATTTTTTATATTTTTACAAAAATTATTTAGAAAAACTGTACTGATTTAATATTTTCTAAAAAAATTTTTACAAAAAGTGCTGAAACAAATAGTGTTAAAAAAACAAAAAGTGTTAAAATACGAACTTTGAAGGCATTCTTTCTATAGAAAATTTTATTTCTATAAAAAATTTTGTCAAAATTCTATTTCTATGGAAAATTTTGTCAAAATTTTATTTCTATACAAAATTTTGTCAAAATTTTATTTTTATAGAAAATTTTGTCAAAATTTTATTTCTATAGAAAATTTTGTCAAAATTTTATTTCTATAGAAAATTTTGTCAAAATTTTATTTCTATGGAAAATTTTGTCAAAATTTTATTTCTATAGAAAATTTTGTCAAAATTTTATTTCTATAGAAAATTTTGTTAAAATTTTAATTCTATAGAAAATTTTGTCAAAATTTTATTGCTATAGAAAATTTTGTCAAAATTTTATTTCTATAGAAAATTTTGTCAACATTTTATTTCTATAGAAAATTTTTCAACATTTTATTTTTATAGAAAATTTTTCAAAATTCTATTTCTATGGAAAATTTTGTCAACATTTTAATTCTATAGAAAATTTTGTCAAAATTTTATTTCTATAGGAATTGGGTTAAAACTTTATTTCTATGGAAAATTTGTTAAAATTTTATTTTTAAAATTGTTGTCAAAATAATTTTTCTATAGAAAATGTTGCCAAAATTTATTTCTATAGAAAATTTTGTCAAAATTTTATTTCTATAGAAAATTTTGTCAAAATTTTATTTCTATAGAAAATTTTCCGAAATTTTATTTCTATAGAAAATTTTGACAAAATTTTATTTATAAAGAAAATTTTGTCAACATTTTAATTCTATGGAAAATTTTGTCAACATTTTAATTCTATGGACAATTTTGTCAAAATTTTATTTATATAGAAAATTTTGTCAAAATTTTATTTCTATATTTCCAAAATTGTTGTCAAAATTTTTTTCTATAGAAAATGTTGTCAAAATGTATTTCTATAGGAAATTGGGTTAAAAATGTATTTCTATAGAAAATTATATGAACATTTTATTTCTATAGAAAATTTTGTCAAAATTTTATTGCTATAGAAAATGTTGTCAAAATTTATTTCTATAGAAAATTTTGTCAAAATTTTATTTCTATAGAAAATTTTGTCAAAAATTTATTTCTATAGAAAATTTTCTCAAGATTTTATTTCTATAGAAAATTTTGTCAAAATTTTATTTCTATAGAAAATTTTCGAACAATTATATTTCTATAGAAAATTTTGTCACAATTTTATTTCTATAGAAAATTTTGTCCAAATTTATTTCTATAGAAAATTTTGTCAAATTTTATTTCTATAGAAAATTTTTCAAAATTTTATATCTATAAAAAATTTTGTCAAAATTTTATTTCTTTAGAAAATTTTGTCAAAATTTTTTTCATTGAAAAATTTTGTCGAAATTTTATTTCATTGAAAAATTTTGTCAAAATTTTATTTCTATAGAAAAATTTGTCATAATTTTATTTCTATAGAAAAGTTTGTCAAACTTTTATTTCATTGAAAAATTTTGTCAAAATTTTATTTCTATAAAAAATTTTGTCATAATTTTATTTCTATAGAAAATTTTGTCAAAATTTTATTTCTATAGAAGATTGGGTTAAAATTTTATTTCTATAGAAAATTGGGTTAAAATTTTATTTCTATAGAAAATTTTGTCAAAATTTTATTTCTATAGAAAATTTGTCAACATTTTATTTCTATAGAAAATTTTTTTAAAATTTTATTTCTATAGAAAATTGGGTTAACATTTTATTTCTATAGAAAATTTTGTCAAAATTTTATTTCTATAGAAAATTTTTCAAAATTTTATATCTATAAAAATTTTGTCAACATTTTATTTCTATAGAAAATTTTGTTAAAATTTTATTTCTATAGAAAATTTTGTCAAAATTTTATTTGCATAGAAAATTTTGCCAAAATTTTATTTCTAAAGAAAATTTTGTCAAAATTTTATTTCTATAGAAAATTTTGTCAACATTTTATTTCTATAGAAAATTTTGTCAACCTTTTTTTCTATAGAAAATTTTGTCAACATTTTATTTCTATAGAAAATTTTGTTAATTAGAGTTAACCTTTAAGCTTTTTCCATAAAATTTGTATTATGTTGAATATGGTTGGCATTAGAAATAAGCCAGATGTAAGCCATAGAAAACATTTGCTTTTGTGTATATCGACATTTTTGCATTTCATACATATTCCATCAAAGAAATCGTCACCAAAAAAGTCGTGAAAATGTTCTTTCTGGATCTGTGTAAACCTGGCGCTGAAGCGATGAATTTAACATGGTTTATCATAGGCCAGATGCCCACCATTTCAACACCCGTTACACTGAATTTGCAACACTTCTTAAGGTGTGATTCGATTTCAATGTTTTGGATGTGATTTACAAAATTTTGTGAAATTTTGCCAAATAAATAATTTTTATATTTTTATAAATTTGCAATTTTTTAGAATGGATTTAAAATTATTCACTAAAAATATGGAAAAATCAGTTATAAAAAATCGGTTTAAAAAACTTCCCGTGTAGTTATAATAAAGAACATCTTTGGGAGGACATATTTTGAAGTTTTTTTTTTTTAAGTTGTGCCTTTAAAACAACTGAAAATTTTCCTAATTCTTATTTTAGTCCGTTAATTAGTTTCCATATTTTCCCATATGTTTAACTTATCAGACATAAAGACGTAAGGTCTGATAGCTTACTCCTATGGGAAAATTTAGAAACATCTAATTTTGTTTTGCTGGGTTATTTTAAAAGACCTCCTTTCAAATGGTACAAATGCGGAGATCACTGTTATATTAAAATACTGATCCGTAATAACCACCTTCAATAGATATATTTATTGGTCAACAAGAACGCTAGCTAAAAATGTATGCCTCCTTTCAAGTGTAACTAATTGGTTCAAAAAATTGCAATCAGATCTGTGTTTGTTTTTACCAAAGAAGAGGCAATGTAAATCCACTTTAGCATATTCTTGAGAAAAAATTCTGTAAAAGTGTAAGATCACTTTGTATCCAATAAACTGTTGATAAAGCTAAATTTAGTTTTATTGTCAAAACATTCTTTTCTGCTTGAAATAAGTCTCGAAAACTTTATAAACTAAAATAAATTACTTTACAAATAAACTAAACTTCAATATAAACTAAACCTGAACGATGTAAGAATGAACTACTGCAAGATTAATCAATGGTTTTTTCTTGTCTTTCTTTTAGTTATTAAATGACATAAAACGCCATTATATTTGTTTTGTGTTAAAATTCGTAGTGTATATCTAATAAATATAAAACAATAAATATCAATTTCCACATCAGGTAGGTCGCATGTGGTAGTTTTCCCATATGGCAACTAATTTCTTTCAGTGTAGTTCTATAGGCCATCTTCATATTTATTTTTTTTTTTAATTTTATTATTACTTTGTATTATTGCAATTTATTAATTGTTACCCAGTGGTATTCAACCGAAAAAAACTTCATTGAGTTCTTTTTTACGAAAGACTTAAGACACAAACCTGTTCATGTATGAATGTGAGTTCGTGTCTTAAGTCTTTTATATGCAATACATTAACGGGAAATGATTCGTAGACGTTAAATGTCCAAAAGAGATCCAAACAATATTAAATTGTATATAGACATATTTGTCTGTTCTTCACATAATTACAACAAAACAGGTAGAATGGTGATAAGTTCGCCTGTATCGAACTTGACACCGTTCCATATCGCCGATGACCTCCTCATTCGACTTACTTCAACAAAATACAATTTCAATAGGGCAAAATCACATCTTAACAGTGGATGGTATAGAAATATTTGGTGCAATGTACTCGTACTAAGCCGACAGGTTTGATGTACAATATCATAGTGAATGACCGATTTTGTTTTCATTAAGTGAGGCCGTTCTTTCTTCCATTCAGCTTTGAATTCGACCATTAATTCAGCGAAGATTTGGAAAAGTTTTCACAATCCTTGGAGCCCGTATACTAGTAGGCGCAACTGTTTCAACTATTCCTTCGTTTTCGATATTAAATGGATTGAAGATGCATATAAAACAGACATTAACGTCCCAATGTGCTTACGGAGTGTACAAAATTACTTGATTGATGGGTGATGTGCCAATCTTGCTGGTTCTCTTTCACTTCCTATACGAGTTTTTGATAATTGGCAGAATGTATTTTGTCCTTGATGTATTGCATCTCTGATGGCGGTAAACCACATCCACATACATGCCATTTGTATATACAGTCTGTCCCATTGTGGCTCATACAACGAACAAAAACAAACTAAATTTTCATTCTCGACAAGGTCGATCGTACAAGTCAATGACAATCTTTGAAGCTGAACCATAAAACCATGCAACAAAATTCGAGTCGAGTGGAATATACAACAATCACTATATCCGATGTTTGTGTGTTCCATTTCGTTTGCTTTTGGGTGAATTCAATTGAGTCGTCCCTCCCAGTGCAGATTCTGCTGATGACACATAAATGAGTAGGAACATTCGAAATGTGGAGCCCAAATCTGATTGTATATCTGTATGCTCTGTTGCAGTTACCATAATATTACATAATTGTGGTGTTTTGGTGCTTGTTTGGTAGCTTGAAATCCTCATCACACCATGTAAATCCCATTCACCAACAAGTGTAAGTAAGGTAGTCAGTCCGTTGTTAGTCAGTCACCAGATGGATACTTGATATAATGTAAAGCACAGAGTACGAATTGTTTATTTTTTTATTATTCGATTTAAACCACAACGGCCAAGTCTGCTCGCTTTGCGAGTGTGATAATTGGATCATATGCAATTTAAAATTTTGTGTTTGCAAATTCCATAGTTGATTTGGGTCAGGGTTACATTAACATCGTCGTGTTGTCCCGGTGACCTAGTAAAGGCATGACAATCATATGAGTTTGGACAACTGTCCCAGAAAGATTATTGTAATTGCAATGGGATGGGAATGTTAACAAGAATTTTTATGAAATGAATGTTGAAAGTTATAAATTGTGAATCGTGATCAAATGAGAACTCATTTAAGAATGACGCTAAGTTCTGAAGGATCGAAATTCACACGACGTCGGATACTTCAAATTCAAAATGTAGATCTACAATATAGCGCAGGGTATAATTAAGTCGGCCCCGTCTGACTTTAGTCTTTCCATATTTGTTTAATTTTTAATTAAATTTATATGCATTTTCTTATAAAAAAAAACTCGCCAATATTTTGATACTTTCCAATCCCAAGATCCAATTTGGTTTGTTTTTTGCCAAATTTGAACACAAATTGTAAGCCAAAACAACAAAGTTGGCTGATTCATATTCAACGTTTCGACTTATGAGCACTGTTGTCACAGTTGGTAGAATTCTGCAAAAAATGATAGAATTTTTACTTCTTGGTAGAATTCTTGATGTTTTGGTAGATTTTGAAAAATACTCCTATTCAACTAAGAGGTACTTCACAAATTTTCTATAGAAATAAAAATTTGAAAAATGTTCTATAGAAATAAAATTTTGACAAAATTTTGTATAGAAATAAAATGTTGACAGAATGTTCTCTAGAGAAATAAAATTTTTATCAAATTTTTCTATAGAAATAATATTTTGACAAAATGTTCTATAGAAATACAATTTTGACAAAATTTTCTGTGAAAATAAAATTTTGAAAAAAATTTTATATGAAAATAACATTTTAGCAAAATTTTCTATAGAAATAAAATTTTGACAACATTTTCTAAAGAAATAATATTTTGGCAAAATTTTCTATAGAAATAAAATGTTGACAAAATTTACTATGGAAATAAAATTTTGACAAAATTTTCTATAGAAATAAAATTTTGACAAAATTTTCTATAGAAATAAAATTTTAACAAAATTTTCTATAGAAATAAAATGTTGACAAAATTTTCTATAGAAATAAAATTCTGACAAAATTTTCTATAGAAAAAAATTTTAACAAAATTTTCTATAGAAAAAAAATTTAATAAAATTTTCTATAGAAATAAAATTTTGACAAAATTTTCTAATAAAACAAATTTTAGAAAATTACCTGTAGAGATAAAATTTTGAAAAATTTTCTATAGAAATAAAATTTTGAAAAAAAAAATCTATAGGAATACAATTTTGACAAAATTTTATAGTAAAAAAAATTAAGAAAATTTTCTATAGAAATAAAATTTTGATAAAATCTTCTAAAAGAATGAAAAAAAACATTGACAAAATTTTCTACAGAAATTAAATTTTGAGAAAATTTTCTAACAAAAAAATTAAGAAAATTTTCCAAAGAAATAAAATATTGACAAAATTTTCTATAGAAATAAAATTTTGATAAAATTTTCTATAAAAATAAATTTTTGGCAAAATTTTCTATAGAAATAAAATTTTGACAAAATTATCTAATAAAACAAATTTAAGAATATTTTCTGTATATATAAAGTTGTGCCAAAAATTTCTATAGAAATAAATTTTTGGCAAAATTTTCTATAGAAATAAATTTTTGGCAAAATTTTCTATAGAAATAAAATCTTGACAAAAATTTGTAAAGTAATAAAATTTTTACAAAATTTTCTATAGAAATAAAATTTTGACAAAATTTTCTATAGAAATAGAATTTCTATATGCATAAATTTTTGGTAAAATTTTCTATAAAAATAAAACTTTGACAAAATTTTCTATAGAAATAAAATTTTGACGAAGCTTCTATATAAATAAAATTTTTACAAAATTTTCTATAGAAATAAAATTTTTACAAACTTTTCTATAGAAATTTTGACAAAATTTTCTATAGAAATAAAATTTTTGTAGAATACATTTTTGGAAAAATTTTCTATAGAAATAAAACTTTGACAAAAAATTTTTTGACGAAACTTTCTATAGAAATAAAATTTTGTCAAAATTTTTTATAGAAATAAAATTTTGTCAAAATTTTTTATAGAAATAAAATTTTTACAAAATTCACTATAGAAATAAAATTTTCTATAGAAAAAATATTTTGACGAAAATTTCTATAGACATACAATTTTGACACATTCTATGACATTCTATTGTAAAACAAAATTTTTACAAAATTTTCTAATTAAGAAAATTTTCTATAGAAATAAAATTTTGACAAAATTTTCTATAGAAATAAAATTTTGACAAAATTTTCTATAGAAATAAAATTTTGACCAAATTTTCTATAGAAATACAATTTTGACAAAAATTTCTATAGAAATAAAATTTTGACAAAATTTTCAATAGAAATAAAATTTTGACAAAATTTTCTATAGAAATAAAATTTTGACAAAATTTTCTATAGAAATAAAATTTTGACAAATTCTTCTAAAGAAATAAAATTTTGATAAAATTTTCTATAGAAGTGAAATTATGACAAAATTTTCTATAAAAATAAAATTTTGACAAAATTTTCTAAAGAAATAAAATTTTGACAAAATTTGCTATAGAAATAAAATTTTGACAAATTCTTCTAAAGAAATAAATTTTTGACAAAATTTTCTATAGAAATAAAATTATGACAAAACTTTCTATATAAATAAAAGTTTGCCAAAATTTTCTATAGAAATAAAATTTTGACAAAATTTTCTATAGAAATAAAATTTTGAAAAAATTTTCTATAGAAATAAAATTTTAACAAAATTCTCTAATAAAACAAATTTAACAAAATTATCTATAGAGATAAAATTTTGAAAAAAAATCTATAGAAATAAAATTTTGACAAAATTTTCTAATAAAAACAAGTAAAGAAAGTCTAAAGTCGGGCGGGGCCGACTATATTACACCCTGCACCACTTTGTAGATCTAAATTTTCGATACCATATCACATCCGTCAAATGTGTTGGGGGCTATATATAAAGGTTTGTCCCAAATACATACATTTAAATATCACTCGATCTGGAAGAATTTGATAGACTTCTACAAAATCTATAGACTCAAAATTTAAGTCGGCTAATGCACTAGGGTGGAACACAATGTTAGTAAAAAAATATGGGAAACGTTTAAATCTGAAGCAATTTTAAGGAAACTTCGAAAAAGTTTATTTATGATTTATCGCTCGATATATATGTATTAGAAGTTTAGGAAAATTAGAGTCATTTTTACAACTTTTCGACTAAGCAGTGGCGATTTTACAAGGTATATGTTGGTATTTTGACCATTTTTGTCGAAATCAGAAAAACATATATATGGGAGCTATATCTAAATCTGAACCGATTTCAACCAAATTTGTGTGCAGCTATATCTAAATCTGAACCGATTTTTTCCAAAATCAATAGGGATCGTCTTTTAGCCTAAACAGGACCCTATACCAAATTTTAGGACAATCGGACTAAAACTGCGAGCTGGACTTTGCACACAAAAATACATCAACAGACAGACAGACGGACATCGCTAAATCGACTCAGAATTTAATTCTAAGCCGATCCGTATACTAAAAGGTTGGTCTATGATTACTCCTTCTTGGCGTTATATACAAATGCACAAACTTATTATACCCTGTAGGGTATAATAAGTTTCTCATAATTATACCATGAAGGGTATAATTATGGGAAACATTTAAATCTGAATCAATCTTAAGGAAACTTCGCAAAAGTTTATTTATGATTTATCGCTCGATATATATGTATTAGAAGTTTAAGAAAATTAGAGTAATTTTTTCAACTATTCGACTAAGCAGTGGCGATTTTACAAGGAAAATGTTGGTATTTTGACCATATTTGTCGAAATCAGAAAAACATATATATGGGAGCTATATCTAAATCTGAACCGATTTCAACCAAATTTGGCACGCATAGCAACAATGCTAATTCTACTCCCTGTGCAAAATTTCAACTAAATCGGAGCAAAAAATTAGCCTCTGTGGTCATATGAGTGTAAATCGGGCGAAAGCTATATATGGTAGCTATATCTAAATCTGAACCGATTTCAACCAAATTTGGCACGCATAGCTACAATGCTCATTTACTCCCTGTGCAAAATTTCAATTAAATCGGAGTAAAAGATCGGCCTCTGTGGTCATATGAGTGTAAATCGGCCGAAAGCCATATATGGGAGCTATATCTAAATCTGAACCGATTTCAACCAAATTTAGCACGCATAGCTATAATGCTAATTCTACTCCCTGTGCAAAATTTCAACTAAATCGGAGCAAAAAATTGGCCTCTGTGGACAAAGGAGTGTAAATCGGGCGAAAGCTATATATGGGAGCTATATCTAAATCTGAACCGATTTGGATGATATTTTGCAAGTTTTTCGAGACTCATAAAATATTGGGATGTTCGGAATTTGAGGAAGATCGGTTGATATACACGCCAATTATGACCAGATCGGTGAAAAATATATATGGCAGCTATATTTAAATCTGAACCGATTTTTTCCAAAATCAATAGGGATCGTCTTTGAGCTGAAACAGGACCCCATACCAAATTTTAGGAAAATCGGACTAAAACTGCGAGCTGTACTTTGCACACAAAAATACATCAACAGACAGACAGACAGACGGACGGACATCGCTAAATCGAATCAGAATTTAATTCTAAGACGATCGGTATACTAAACGATGGGTCTCAGACTTTTCCTTCTTGGCGTTACATACAAATGCACAAACTTATTATACCCTGTACCGCAGTAGTGTTGAAGGGTATAAAAATTAAGAAAATTTTCTATAGAAATAAAATTTTGACAAAATCTCCTTAAAAAATAAAAATTTGACAAAATTTTCTATAGAAATAAAATTTCGACAAAATTTTCTATAGAAATAAAATTTTGCCAAATTTTTTCCTTAGAAATAAAATTTTGGCAAAATTTTTTATAGAAATAAAATTTTGGCAAAATTTCCTATAGAAATAAAATGTTGATACAATTTTCTATAGAAATAAAATTTGGACAAAGTTTTCTATAGAAATAAAATTTTGACAAAATTGTCTATAGAAATAAAATTTTGACAAAATTTTTAACAAAAAAAATTAAGAAAATTTTCTAAAGAAATAAAATTTGGACAAAATGTTCTATAGAAATAAACAGTTATCTTCAGAGTCAAAGTAAAAGTCTTTTTCAACCATTGTGTAACTTTTAAATAAATATAATTAGAAATTTTTCTGAACTATACCCATTTGAGTTAAAGTAGATCACACTTTGTTTTCCCTATGCATTTGTTTGACTCTACTCATTTGCGTTTATATAACTGCCGTTATTCATGTGAACCATATGCCTCCTTTCTCCAGGGAAATCATTGTTCTGGCATATAACAAACAAATTATTCATGGTAAATTACCCACACAACGCTAAATGGGATTAGTGCAACTACAATTAAATTCTTCTTTTCCTGGTGTTAACAATTAAATAAATGTTGTAAAAGTATTATTGTTAATATAAAGAAAGAGATTTATGGTGAATTCTTCTACGCTTACGATGATGATTGCATAATTGTCTATACATGAATGTAATACAAAAAGTGCTTATTAAAAGTATTAAAGAAATGACAAAAGAAGAAATTAAATTTCAAAGGAATTTTCAAAAGTCTAAATTACTCCGGGGTCTCAATTAATTTTTTTTATGGTTGGTCATATAAAATGGGTATTTTATAATTGGGTTTCATAATCATAAAATTTTAATCCCTACACACATGGGACTTCCTGATTTATTTCATTGTATCATTTGCTATTAATTGATCTACTAAATGCAAAAAATTAGATATCTTCCCTTGAATTTCCCACACATCTTTACAGCTAACTACCAATGTCAAGGTCAATGGAACACTCCTAATCGAGTTCGTCATAAAGCATGTGTGACCCTCTATTCATTCTTATGTAGGTCTACGCCTGAAATAACCTACATACAACCTACATATCCATAGATATCAACCCATTTTTCATAATTATACAAATTGTGAACCATTTACCTACATGCAAAAAAAAGACCCACAACAAAATTATAAAACATTTTAAACCATCTAACACCCTCTGAGAGGTAGAAAAACAATTGGTTGATTTATTTCTTAAAGCCAAGACAAAGAGCTACGCTAAAAGCCCTGTTGTTATAGCGCCATACAAAAAACACAAAGCTCACCAATTTTTGTGTGTTTTTTTTTTTATTGATGGCCCCCACCTAAATGTGTGGCCAAAGGGTTAGTGGACGAATGACCAACTTGAATTACCATGGTCCGTAGATTACCGGCCTCTGGTTCATTGCATAAGATGATGATGTCCACTTCAGTTTGATATGCATAAATCGAACTCAAGCTAACATTTGATCAATACGTGAGAGGAATACAAATTTCCCTGGACTACTGGAAAATGGAGAGTGACTTGTATGACCCACCAATGGGGTAGCTCTTATCATATCCCACAATAATCCAACTTAAATGCACCCAATAAATGTAACACTTTATACAGATAATCTATAGTCAACGATCAGGAAAAGCAGAAGTAGTCAGGCTTTGAATGTCCAATGTGTTGACAGTCTTCAAATGGTAGAAGGTTTTCAAAAGTATACCAATTTTTATTCACTTACACTTCAAAAAAAGTTTTCTGTTGACTTTGAAAAAATTATTAAGATTCAATAACATTTATATCAGCTCAGGCGAAATTTGGCATAGTGGACCAACGGTTTAGACCTTTAGTCAATATATGAAAAGGTTATGCCCACATATAAAATTGTGCCAAACATGAAAGTAAAAATCT
Organism: Haematobia irritans; assembly: GCF_050003625.1. Classification (NCBI taxonomy): domain Eukaryota; kingdom Metazoa; phylum Arthropoda; class Insecta; order Diptera; family Muscidae; genus Haematobia; species Haematobia irritans. The sequence continues at coordinate 147,348,160 of NC_134401.1, forward strand.
CCCGTTTGTTTTAGTTGGTGCCAATATTGTTCTGCCTCATGTCCCCAAATTAGGATGCTTTCGTCTCCAAAAATGCCCAATTTAAATTAAAAATTCTCATAAAAATTCCCATTAATGCTTGACAAGTGTTTATACAAAAACAAAAGAAATAGGATTTTGGCATATTATTTTCAAAGAAAATTTTGTCAAAATTTTATTTCCATAGAAAATTTTGTCAAAATTTTAATTCTTTAGAAATTTTTGTCAAAATTTCATTTCTATAGAAACTTCTGTCCACATTCTATTTCTAAAGAAAATTTTGTCAATATTTTATTTCTACAGAAAATGATGAAAAAAGTTTAATTTCTATAGAAAATTTTGTAAAAATTTTATTTCCATAGAAAATTTTGTAAAAAATTTATTTCTATAGAAAATTTTGTCAAAATTTTATTTCTGTAGAAAATTTTGTCACAATTTTAATTCTCTAGAAATTTTTGTCAAAATTTTATTTCTATAGAAACTTCTGTCCAAATTCTATTTCTAAAGAAAATTTTTTCAATATTTTATTTCTACAGAAAATTATGAAAAAAGTTTAATTTCTATAGAAAATTTTGTAAAAATTTTATTTCCATAGAAAATTTTGTAAAAAATTTATTTCTATAGAAAATTTTGTCAAAATTTTATTTCTATAGAAAATTTTGTCAAAATTTTATTTCTATAGAAAATTTTGTCAAAATTTTATTTCTATAGAAAATTTTGTCAAAATTTTATATCCATAGAAACTTCTGTCTAAATTTTATTTCTACAAAACATTTTGAAAAAATTTACTTTCTATAGAAAATTTTGTCAAAATTTTATTACTAAAAAAAATTTAGTCAATATTTTATTTCTACAGAAAATTAATTTCCATAGAAAATTTTGCAAAAATTTTATTTCCATAGAAAATTTTGTAAATTTTTTTTTTCTATAGAAAATTTTGTCAAAATTTTATTTCTATAGAAAAATTTGTAAATTTTTTTTTATAGTTAATTTTGTAAAAATTTTATTTTCATAGAAAATTTTGTTAAAAATTTATTTCTATAGAAAATTATGTCAAATTGGATTTCTATAGAAACTTCTGTCCAAATTTTATTTCTATAGAAAATTTTGTCAAAATTGTATTTCTATAGAAACTTCTGTCAAAATTTTATTTCTATAGAAAATTTTGCAAAAATTTTATATCCATAGAAACTTCTGTCCAAATTGTATTTTTATAGAAACTTCTGTCAAAATTTAATCCCTATAGAAAATGTTGTAAAAATTTTATATCCATAGAAACTTCTGTCCAAATTGTATTTATATAGAAAACTTCGTCAAAATTTTATTTTTAAAGAACATTTTGTCCATATTTTATTTCTACAAAAAATTTGAAAAAAATAATTTCTATAGAAAATTTTGTCAAAATTTTATTTCCATAGAAAATTTTGTCAAAATTTTATTTCCACAGAAAATTTTGTAAAAATTTTATTTCTTTAGAAAATTTTGTCAAAATTTTATTTCTATAGAAAAATTTGTAAACATTTTATTTTTAAAGTCAATTTTGTTAAAATTTTATTTTTAATCATTGTTGTTGTTTTTTTGATTTCAACTTAAAACTATGCATTGACTAAACTACAAGTGTAGCTTAACCAACAGAGGAAAAAAATGTTTGTCAAATTTATTTGGGCAAAGCCCTATAGACTGCAAAATGGTTGGATGGACGCACGTTTCGGAATTAACACATTCCTCATCAGCATCCTCCACTTGCAGCAAAACTATCAACCAGAATAAATTCAGGCAGTTCATTAAACCCAACAATGAACCACACTTGAACCTTCCGAAAAAAGGTTTTACATGATAGCTGGCTTATGCCGAAATAAATTCGTACAAACATATCTCTTTTCCGTTGCCACCGTCAAATCATCGATTTGAGTGCAGTTGGATGGGTTGTTTGTCAAATTTATTTGAGCAAATGTTTGTCAAATTTATTAGGGCAAAGCCATATAGACTGCAAGATGGTTGGTTTTATTTTTATAGAAAATTTTGTCACAAATTTGTTTCTATAGAAAATTATGTCAAAATTGGATTTCTATAGAAACTTTTGTCCAAATTTTATTTCTATAGAAAATTTTGTCCAATTTTTATTTCTATAGAAAATTTTGCCAAATTTTTATTTCTATAGAAAATTTTGTCAAAATATTATTTCTATAGAAAATTTTGTCAAAATTTCATTTCAATAGAAAATTTTGTTAAAATTTTATGTCTATAGAAAATTTTGTCATAATTTTATTTTCATAGAAAATTTTGTCAAAATTTTATTTCTATAGAAAAATTTGTAAAAATTTTATTTTTATAGAAAATGTTGTCAACATTTTATTTCTGTAGAAAATTTTGTCAAAATTTTATTTCCATAGAAAATTTTGTCAAAATTTTATTTCTATAGAAATTTTTATCAAAATTTTATTTCTACAGAAAATTTTGAAAAAAATTAATTTCTATAGAAAATTTTGTCAAATTTTATATCCATAGAAAATGTTGTCAAAATTTTATTTTCATAAAAAGTTTTGTCAAAATTTTGTTTCCATAGAAAATTTTATTAAAATTTTATTTCTATAAAAAAATTCGTTTAGATTTCATTTCAAAAGAATATTTTGTCCAAATTTTACTTCAATAGAATATTTTTTCAAAATTTTATTTCTATATATATTATATATTTCAAAATATTATTTCCATAGAAAATTTTGTCAATGATTAAGACCTTTCGTCAAGATATCAAATATAAAATTGTGCCAAACATATCAGTACAAACCCCCCGTTTGTTTTAAAGTTGCCAGTATTGTTCTGCCTTTTTTATCAAATTAGAATGCTTCCCTCCCCAAATTTAAATTAAAAATTTCCATAAAATTTAAATTAATTTTCCCATAAAAATAAATATAAAAATGCTTGACAAGTATTTATTAGAAATTAAAGAAATAGTTTATGAGCATATTATTTCTATAGGAAATTTTGTCAAAATTTTATTTCTATAGAAACTTTTGTTGAAATTTTATTTCTATAGAAAATTTCGTCAAAACTTTATTTCTGTAGAAAATTTTGTCAAAATTGTATTTCCATAGAAATTTTTTTGTCAACATTTTATCTCTATAGAACATTTTGTCAAAATTTTATTTCTATAGAAAATTTTGTCAAAATTTTATTCCGATATAAAATTTTGTCAATTTTGTTTTCTATAGAATAGTTTTTGTCAACATTTTATTTCTATAAAACATTTTGTCAAAATTTTGCTTCTATAGAAAATTTTGCCAAAAATTTTTTTCTATAGAAAAATTTTTGTCAACATTTTATTTCTATAGAACATTTTGTCAAAATTTTACATCTATAGAAAATTTTGTCAAAATTTTATTTCTATGGAAAATTTTGTCAAAATTTTATTTCTATGGAAAATTTTGTCAAAATTTTATTTCTATAGGAAATTTTGTTAAGATGTTATTTCTATAGAAACTTTTGTAAATTTTAATTTCTATAGAAACTTCTGTCCAAATTTTAATTTAAAGAAAATTTTGTCAAAATTTTATTTCTATAGAAAATTGTAGTTTTACAGAAAATGTTGTCAAAATGTTATTTCTGTAGAAAATTTTGTCAAATCAGCAAAATTTTAAAAATTGAAAGTAATAAAAATTTATTTTGAACCCTATGTAGCACTAAAGTCAGTTAAAGAAAGGGAAGATCAGGATACCGGTGATCGTCTTCCAAATGCAAAGACAATCTGAGTAAAATTATAAATTAGTACTTGAGCCGCCAAATAAAATCCAGCATCCACTAGTATGCCGTGTAATAAAGAGGAGCAAAATTTTCTGTTTTAAATTTTGACGATTTGCTGTGCTTCTTATATGATAATGCAAAACTAAAAAGAATTTCATGGAAACCCTATTTTATTATACTGAAAACAAAATTCCCACGAAAATCCCCAAATTCCCCCAGTCACGGAAAACAATCCCAATTTGGGGAAAATCCCCAATACTGGCAACACTGATTGCAATTTCAAAACTTTAGTTTTGGATTTGGGGAAAACACTAAAAATTGGGAAATTAACAAAAAAAATTCAAAACTCTATATTTTTTAATCAAAGTGTATTTAGGATTTTTCTTTCTCATTGTATGCTATTTTTCAAACTTTCATTTCCCCTATTATACTCTTATAAAACAAACAAAGAGATTTGGAAAATATATGAAGTCGTTTTTTTGAAAATTATAAGAAATTCAGAAAAATGGAAAATTGCGGGATAGGCATTACCTTTCATTATGCCTTCTTCATTTCACACTTCTTCTGGCCTGACCTACTAGAGAAAACGTAGTCGGTGGAATTCTCACAGTAAAAATATTTTTTCTTTCTGTGTATACGAGTGGGAGACATGTGTTTCAATTTGGATTTTTGTCAAAAAAATAATCACTCGCACTGGCAATCACGTTCAATGAAGAGAGCAATAAATTTCAAAAATTATTAACTGACATCTTTATGAACACGAAAAAAGAAAATAGATTTTGCATTATTTGTCTAGTTTTGCTTAAGCTAACTCGTGCTGCATTAGTTTTAGGACCAGTTCACGTTTCCTTCATAATGTCTATAGGAAATCATTTTTAAGACTCCACAGACTTCCGTACATAAAAACCATTATGATTATGTTTAGATCGTGTCACTAGATTAAATGTTATACAAATAATTGAAAGTTATTTAAAAGTGAGAGTGAAAATCTATATAACAACTCAATTTAAACTCTAAACGAATTATGACATTCATTCACAGGGTCAAAAACCCTTGCTCACGTTAGCACAGTGGGGAAATTTGATCTCCTAAATTGATTAAAAAAATAAGTAAATAAATAAATTGTCTTTTTATGTATATTTTTTTATTTTACAAGAAAACTTGAGGCGAATGAAAGTTTTTTTTCAAGTACTAATGACTATATTCACAATAATTTACTGACAGTTTATCGAAGGAATTTGTATGGTAATAGTAGGTTTAAAGTTAACGTTAACTTCTTATGGAGGAAAGAATAAAAATTTATTGTGATTAAGTGTGTTCTGTAGAAAAATTGTTGTGTCCGGAAATCTGTTGTGAGAAGAAATCGTTTAAAGCAAATTATTGTGACCACAATTTTTGTATAACAAATTAATGAGGCCGTGACTACATTTTTGTATAGAAAATTGCTGGTAACAATTTGTCCTTCATTAAATAACTGCAAACAAAACTTATCTTTAGATATTTATTGGGGCCACAAAAATGTCGAACATAAACTTCTCGACTAATCGACTTTTTGTACAAAAACTAAAAATTGTTTTTTTTTGTGAATTTCAAATTGGACTTCTTGGACATCAAATTTGTACGTATTTTAAAGGTTGGTGTTTATACTTCGTTTTCTTTTTGTACACTCAGAAAAATTTTCCCGAGGAAGTTTTTCAATGAAATATTTGAATAAAAACAAGTAAGGAAAGTCTAAAGTCGGGCGGAGCCGACTATATTATACCCTGCACCACTCGTAGATCTAAATTTTCGATACCATATCACATCCGTCAAATGTGTTGGGGGCTACATATGAAGGTTTGTCTCAAATACATACATATAAATCTCACTCGATGTGGACAGAATTTGATAGACTTTTACAAAATCTATAGACTCAAAATTTAAGTTGGCTAATGCACCAGGGCGGAACACAATGTTAGTAAAAAAAATATGGGAAACATTTAAATTTGAAGCAATTTTAAGGAAACTTCGCAAAAGTTTATTTATGATTTATCGCTCAATGTATATGTATTAGAAGCTTAGGAAAATTAGAGTCATTTTTACAACTTATCGACTAAGCAGTGGCGATTTTACAAGGAAAATGTTGGTATTTTGACCATTTTTGTCGAAATCGAAAAAAACATATGTATGGGAGCTATATCTAAATCTGAACCGATTTAAATCAAATTTGGCACACATGACTATATTACTAATTGTACTCCTAGTGCAAAATTTCAACCAAATTGGGCCAAAACTCTGGCTTCTGGGGCCATATAAGTCCATATCGGGCGAAAAATATATATGGAAGCTATATCTAAATCTGAACCGATTTCAATCAAATTTAGCAACCATGACTATACTACCAATTGTACTCCTTGTGCAAAATTTCAAGCTAATCGGGCTAAAACTCTGGCTTTTTGGACCATATTAGTCCATATCGGGCGAAAAATATATATGGGAGCTATATCTAAATCTGAACCGATTTCAATAAAATTTTGCACACTTGACTATACTGCTAATTGTACTCCTAGTGCAAAATTTCAACCAAGTTCGGACAAAAATCTGGCTTCTGGGGCCATATAAGTCCATATCGGGCGAAAGATATATATGGGAGCTATATCTAAATCTAAACCGATTTCAATCAAATTTTGCACACTTGACTATACGACTAAGTGTTATGTTTGTACAAAATTTCAAGCAAATCGGTATAAAACTCTGGCTGCTGGGTCCATATTAGTGCATATCGGGCGAAAGATATATATGGGAGCTATATCTAAATCTGAACCGATTTCTTCCAAAATCAATAGGGTTCTATTCTGACCCAAATTAGGAACACGTGCCAAATTTGAAGGCGATTGGACTTAAATTGCGACCTAGACTTTGATTACAAAAATGTGTTCACAGACAGACGGACAGACGGACGGACAGACGGACGGACAGACGGACGGACAGACGGACGGACAGACGGACGGACGGACCGACGGACGGACGGACAGACGGACATGCTTATATCGACTCAGGGACCCACCCTGAGCATTATTGCCAAAGACACCATGTGTCTATCTCGTCTCCTTCTGGGTGTTACAAACATATGCACTAACTTATAATATCCTGTTCCACAGTGTGGCGCAGGGTATAAACACAGACCTCGAACTCGTTTTTATCAATAATTTATTAATTGGAAAAATCAAATACAGGACGAATGCAATAAAAACAAGTTTGTAGCAATAATTTATTAATTGGATAAGTCCCAAAATAAAAATGAAATCCTATTAAACCCCTTTAAAGTACGCAATAGATGCTAGGATGAATTGGAATGAAGAATAGTTTTCGACTATGCAAATTTATACCCTCCACCATTCCATTCCGTATCACAACGAAAAATTGGTCTCAGAACCCATATAGTATGTATTATTTGGGTCTTTGTAAAATTTTGAGTCGATCTAGCTTTGTCCGTCTGTTGAAATCACTCTAACTGCAGAACGAAAAAAAGCTATCAACTTGAAACTTACCACAATTAGTTATTATTGATGTATGTCGGATGATATGGCAAATGGGTTATATCAGTCCACATCTAGGTATAGTCCCCATATAAACAGATTTCCAGATTTGGTTTGCGGAGCCTTTTGGTGGAGCAAATTTCATCCGATCCGGTTGATATTTGGTACGTGGTGTAAATATATGGTCTTTAACAACCATGCCAAAATTGGACCAAATCGGTCCATAACAGAGAATGAAGCCGACCCATTTTTGTCGGCGGCGGCTAATACTAATTTTTTGCCTCCGGCGGCGGCGGCTTGATGGCTAAGCCGATATAAATTTGTCTTATCGACGGCGGTCAATTATCCATAATAAAATCAATTTGATGTTATTCGTATGGTAATGGGATTAGTTGTACAACTTATCTTACAATCACATTTACACATAATTCAAATGTTCTGAGCCAAATTTTTGCAAAACTATTATAGCAACTTGATACTGACGGATTTTGGCTGGAAAGTTAAACATTTTGACAAAAAATGCAACAATTATTAATAATGTTTTCTGATTCAAATCAATATTTTTGATTAATTGGCGGCTAACTTTGAGTCGAGATGAGTCAACAAATTCGGCGACGGCTTCGACTGGTAAAAACTAGTCGGCGGCGGCTAAAATCGGCGGCGCGACTCGGCGGCTTCATTCTCTGGTCCATAATTATATATAGCCCCCATATAAACCGATCCCCATATTTAGCTTGCGGAGCCTCTAAGAGAAGCATATTTCATCCGATCTGGCTGAAATTTGGTACATGGTGTTAGTATATGGTCTCTAATGACCATGCAAAAAATTATCCATATCAGTTCATAATTATATAGAGTCCCCATATAGTCCGATCCCCAGATTTGACTTCCGGAGCCTATTGGAGAAGCCAAATTCATCCGATTTGGTTGACATTTGGTACGTTGTGTTAGTATTTGGGCTCTAGCAACCATGCAAAAATGTATCCTTATCGGTCCATAATTATATAGAGTCCCCATATAGTCCGATCCCAAGATTTGATCTCCGGAGCCTCTTGGAGGAGCAAATTTCATCCGATGCGGTTGAAATTTGGTACGTGGTGTTAGTATATGGTCTCTAACAACCATGCAAAAATTGGTCAATATCGGTTCATATATATAGCCTCCGTATAAACCGATCCCCAGATTTGACTCCCGGAACCTCTTGGAGGAGCAAATTTCATCCGATCCGGTGGAAATTTGGTACGTGGTGTAAGTATATAGTCTCTAGCAACTATCAAAAAATTATTCCATATCGGTTCATAGTTATATATACCCCCCACACCAACCGATCCCCAGATTTGATCTCCGAAGCCTCTTGGAGGAACAACTTTCATCTGATTCGGTTGATATTTGGTACATTCTGCTAGTATATGGTCGCTAACAACCATGCCAAACTTGGTCCAAATTGGTCTATAGTTATATATAGCCCCAGATAAACCGATCTCCAAACGCACAAAAATTGATCCATATCGGTTCATTAGTGTATATAGCTCCCGTATAAAGCGACCACATATTTCAATTGTGGCTCTCTAATTAACGTGCAAAAGTTCATATCGGATTGTAATTATTTCTAGACTTCCCTATATATACCGGTCAAGAATTTAATTATATACGTATTTAATCTGGGTTTTATGGTCTAATATATACCACGTATGGACTTAAGATACATTGCTATCGAAGATATTACCACAACCCAAGTAATTCAATTTTTGATGACAGTCTTTATTAGTAGTTTCTACGCAATCCATGGTGGAGAGTACATAAGATTCCGCCAGGCCGAACTTAAGGCCGTATATACTTGTTGTTAACTGACTTAGTCTTCCGAATTTGGTTAATAAGTTAATTGTATCAGTTAAGTTTTTAATTAAAAATTTTAAAATTTTCAATCATTGACTTAATTAACTAAATGTTTCTGTCTTGATTAAAAAGTTAATTACATCAATTAATTTAATAATAGAAAAAAATTTCAACTTCAATTAACTTTTTAATTGAAAATATTTTGGTGATATTTTTTTCTATGTACTAATATATATCATCTTTTTGATGAATTTCGATCCAGAGAAATTACGATGACATATGTTATTTCGTTTATATTTATATACTTCTTTTCGCTATATTAATACACCCAGAAAAAATGGCTTTGTAAATAAAGAAAAAAAATCATCAATTTAGTTTACCCATTTGTATACCCTGCGCCACACTGTGGAACAGGGTTTTATAAGTTAGTGCATATGATTGTAACACCCAGAAGGAGACGATATAGACACATGGTGTCTTTGGCAATAATGCTCAGGGTGGGTCCCTGAGTCGATATAACCATGTCCGTCTGTCTGTGAACATATTTTTGTGATCAAAGTCTAGGTCGCAATTTAAGTCCAATCGCTTTCAAATTTGGCACATGTTCCTAATTTGGGTCACAATAGAACCATATTGATTTTGGAAGAAATCGGTTCAGATTTAGATATAGCTCCCATATATATCTTTCGCCCGATATGCACTAATATGGACCCAGCAGCCAGAGTTTTATACCGATTTGCTTGAAATTTTGTACAAACATAACACTTAGTCGTATAGTCGTATAGTGTGCAAAATTTGATTGAAATCGGTTCAGATTTAGATATAGCTCCCATATATATCTTTCGCCCGATATGGACTTATATGGCCCCAGAAGCCAGATTTTTGGCCGAATTTGGTTGAAATTTGGCAATAGGAGTACAATTAGTAGTATAGTCAAGTGTGCAAAATTTGATTGAAATCGGTTCAGATTTAGATATACCTCCCATATATATCTTTCGCCCGATATGGACTAATATGGTCCTAAAAGCCAGAGTTTTGGCCCAATTTGGTTGAAATTTTGCACAGGGAGTAGATTTAGCATTATAGCTATGCGTGCCAAATTTGGTTGAAATCGATTCAGATTTAGATATAGCTCCCATATATATCTTTCGCCCGATATGCACTTATATGGACCCAGAAGCCAGAGTTTTATCCCGATTAGCTTGAAATTTTGCACAAGGAGTACAATTGGTAGTATAATCATGTGTGCCAAATTTGATTGAAATCGGTTCAGATTTAGATATAGCTTCCATATATATTTTTCGCCCGATATGGACTTATATGGCCCCAGAGTTTTGGCCCAATTTGGTTGAAATTTTGCACTAGGAGTACAATTAGTAATATAGTCATGTGTGCCAAATTTGATTGAAATCGGTTCATATTTAGATGTAGCTCCTATATATATGTTTTTCTGATTTCGACAAAAATGATCAAAATACCAACATTTTCCTTGTAAATCGCCACTGCTTAGTCGAAAGGTTGTAAAAATGACTCTAATTTTCCTAAACTTATAATACATATATATCGAGCGATAAATCATAAATAAACTTTTACGAAGTTTCCTTAAAATTGCTTCAGATTTAAATGTTTCCATTATTTTTTTACTAAAATTGTGTTCCACCCCAGTACATTAGCCAACTTAAATTTTGAGTCTATAGATTTTGTAAAAGTCTATCAAATTCTGTCCAAATCGAGTGATATTTAAATGTATGTATATGGGACAAACCTTTATATATACAGTCGACTCCGCTTTACTGAAACGTTAAAAATGCAGCCATTTAATTTCAGTTATCCGAAGTTTTTGCTAAAGCGGACTACGGATAACTGAAAAAAACTTCCAGTAATGCGAACTTCGGATAACTGAAAAAGTTTCAGTAAAGCGGACTCCGTATAACTGGAAAAAAATCCACTCAATTTCAGTTAACCGAACTTATGGCCAATGCTATGTACATAAAATAATAAAAACAAGGTGTTTGATTCCGTCACAGGTTTGTGTAGGAAAATTGGAATTCATTTATTTGTGATTTAGAGTGATTTAAACTGTTTTGAAAGTGCCATCTTCACTTGAAATAAAGCGTTCTCAATACGGAGAAGAAAATGTACTCTCTCTCAATAGCGAGAATGTGGCATTTTCAGTAAAGCGAAGTCATACTAATGTGACGAAACTCATTTGAACACAAAAAACTTTTCAGTAATCCGATTTTTTCAGTTAAGCGGAGTTTCACTAAAGCGGAGTAATTTAAATGAAATGGACAGAAAAAACAACTGGGGAATGCGATCGATTTCAGTTATCCGAGGTTTTTCAGTAAAGCGCATTGCGCTAAAGCGGAGTCGACTGTAGCATCCAACACATTTGATGAATGTGATATGGTATCGAAAATTTAGATTTACAAAGTGGAGCAGGGTATAATATAGTCGGTCCCGCCCGACTTTAGACTTTCCTTACTTGTTTTCCATTAAGTTAATGTTTTGTTTAAAATCAAAAAATTTACTTGTTCAGTAAAAATTTCCCAAACGGAAAGTAGTTAGACGAACCGACGTGGCTAAAGCTACTCAGAATTTCATCACAACCCGAGACCAATAGTTCGATAAATTACAAAAGGATTAGCAATGGGGAGTATGAAAATTGGTGACCAAATTTAAAATATTAACGTTTAACCCATTTTATCGTTAAGCCGTTACAATGATTATCTTGTGTGAAAAATCCATATGGGTCATTAGAACAATATTAAAGCTCAGTACATAATTACGTTCAACTCAGTCATTTAAATTGAAGCACGTTAGTAAGTCTGGCCGAGGGTAGTATGATAAGTACTATCAATTAATATTATATTATCAATCAATTATTTGATTAACCCAGAAATTACAAATGATCACCTTTACTTCTATTAACATTTTAGATAGTACAGTTTATAGATTAACGCTTTTTGCACTACTCGTATATGGCCAATAAAGAATCAAATACAAAGTGATTTAATGTATTCTTAATTATTCAAATAGTTCCCTTTTGTAAAGATTTACTTTGTAATTCGTAGTTTGATTTATACTTGCTCCCTAAATTATGATTCATTTATTTAAATATATTTTTCTTTTAAATTCTGTATTGGTAGAATTAATTGTAATTAATTCTTAATGATTTTTTCAACTATAATTTTTTATATTGTTACTAAGGGTAATATTCACCGTGTAAGTCACTTAAAAAACTCTTTTCCCAATTGTCATACCTGCATTCTATTTTACATAATTTTTACATTTTTTTGTGTTACCAAAATAAAGTGATGTCTGATGACAAACCTGGGAAATCTGATAGAGAACTAACGATGCAACGATGAAATGCAACAAATTAGAGACCGTGCAACAACACAATATCATTGTGAAGAGAATAAATAAACATTCAACTCAGTTCACATTTTTTTTAATGAAAAAATTCGAGAATAGAGCAATACAAACAATAATTAAAATTTAATTATTGCAAACTCATGATGGGGTGTTGTTTGTTAGAGGCTTTGTCAAAGAGCCGTAGACTCATTGCTTTGAGTGAGAGTTGAAAGCATTGTCATTTTTTTTTATTTTTTGGTTGGAGTAAATCTGCTCAATGTACCTGAAAACGAGTGAAAATAAACTTCAATGGTATAAATGGAAATTGAGGAAGATTTTTAGCTTATGGAAGAGAGCAAAGTATGAGGTTGGCTATGGGATAGATAACCAAGTTTAGGGTTTGGTTAAATAAAATATTTAAATTTCTTAAATGCACGAAATTATATAAAATTAAATAAATTAGAATGTATTGAATAAATTTGAATTATTCCCTAAGAAAAAAAATCAATGAAAATTTCTATAACCAATATAACTTTATAAATAAATTATATTAATTTACATTCATACTTAAATTATGTTCATAATTGTCTAAAATGAGTAAATTAACCTAAATTGAGTCTTCTCAACCAAAAAAGCGGAAGTTGTTGTACAAACATTTCTTTTAAGAGCTTCCCAGGATCCTCCTTCAATTATCCGATTAAGTTATTTTGGACCGGAATACTCGTAAGAAAATGCGCTATTTAGCTGTTTAAAGTCAAAATTTAGATTTTGGTCAATTTAATGTCGCAAAAAATAATAGAAACTAGAAAGGTAGAACAATAACAAGAATATACGGCCGTAAGTTCGGCCAGCCGAAACTTATATACCCTCCACCATGGATTGCATACACCCAGAGGAGGAATATGATCAACTCAAACATGTTTCAAGAGGAAAATGTTATTTTCTTCGAAATTATGTATCTGTTTTCTGAAAGCATGTTGTTTGCCGAGAAAACAACATTTTTGCCACAAACATGCTACATGGTCACCATCCAAAAATAACATTTTGCTCTTGAAACATGTTTCAGGTGATCTTCTCTGGGTGTAGAAACTTGTACAAAAGACTGTCATCCACAATCGAATTACTTGGGTTACGGTAACACTTGCCGATGGCAAGGTATCTTAAAATTTCTTAACACCGTTTTCTCAATTGTAAGTTAGTCCATACGGGGTATATATTAAACAAAAAAAGGCCGATTAAATACGTAAATAATTCAGTTTGATAAAATTTTCTATAGAAATAAAATTTTGACAAAATTTTCTATAGAAATAAAATTTTGACAAACTTTTCTATAGAAATAAAATCTTGACAAAATGTTGTAAAGAATTAAAATTTTGACAAAATTTTCTATAGAAATAAAATTTTGAGAAAATTTTCTATAGAAATAAAATTTTGACAAAATTTCCTTTAGAAATAAAATTTTGACAAAATTTTCTATAGAAATAAAATCTTGATAAAATGTTGTAAAGTAATAAAATTTTGACAAAATTTTCTATAGAAGTAAAATTTTGACAAAATTTTCTATAGAAATAAAATTTTGACAAAATTTTCTATAGAAATAAAATTTTGACAAAATTTTCTATAAAAATAAAATCTTGACAAAATGTTGTAAAGTAATAAAATTTTGAAAAATTTTCTATAGAAATACAATTTTGACAAAATTTTCTATAGAAATAAAATCTTGACAAAATGTTGTAAAGTAATAAAATTTTTACAAAATTTTCTATAGAAATAAATTTTGACTAAATTTTCTATAGAAATAAAATTTTGACAAAATTTTCTATAGTAATAAAATTTTGGTATATTATATTTGGGGATCGGCTATCTATAACTATAGACCGATATGGACCAATTTCTGCATGGTTGTTAGATACCATTTACTAACACCATGTACCAAATTTCAACCAAATCGGATGAATTTTGCTCATCCATGAGGCTCCGGAGGTCAAATCTGGAGATCGGTTTATATGGGGGCTATATATAATTATGGGCCGTTGTGGACCAAATTTTGCATGTTTGTTAGAGACCATATACTAACACCATGTAACAAATTTCAGCCGGATCGGATGAAATTTGCTTCTCTTTCAGGCTCCGCAAGGCAAATCTGGGATCGGTTTATATGGGGGCTATATATAATTATTTTTTCATGGTTTTCAATGTTTTCATGTTTGTGAGAGACCATATACTAACATATGTATGCTCCATAAGGCAACTACTACGACTTGGTACCATAGTTATTCACATTACACTTCCAAAAACCACTTTAACTAGATTTCAACTGTCATTTGCCATATAAAACCCTCTATTATACAAAAATATTGTAAAGAAAATTTCCCGGGAATTCCCGCACTTCATTCCCGGGGAAGCGGGAGCGAAAAAATAGCAATTTCCCGGGAATTCCCCGGGATCACGTTCCCGGGAAAAAAACCCTAACTGAGAGGGAAGACCTCCACCTTGCCCGACTTTTTGAAAATTGCTTGAAATTTTCAGGAAAGGTTGAAGGGACCCTCTAGACAAAGAACGGCTTCTTTATTTTTCAATATTTGATCGGAGAGGGGAACTTCCCTTTTGCCCGACTTTAATTTTACGTAAAAACTGGGTGAGGTTTTGAAATTTATATCAAGTCAATTAAACTTTTCCAATTTACTTCAAAATTTACAGAGGACGTGGGGAGAGGATATGAAATTAATATTGGATACCTGACTTTGACCCTTGCCCTTGCTTTTTGAAAATTGGGCTTATAATTTGCTTGACATTTTCTGCGACGTCCACACAAGATACGCTACATCTCTTTTCGATATTTGGTCGGCGAGGGGAAACCACCTCTAAAACTAAAACACTACAAATCTCAAGTTTTCTTGAAATTTACAAAGGCCGCGGGGGAAGGTTATGAAATATGATGTACCTTTTGTTTGGGTACTTGGACGGGCAGGGAACCTTCTCCTTGACCCACACTTGAAGGAAAATTTCTAGATTTTCTTGGAATTTTCAGGGAAGGTTAAGGGTGCTATCCACTTCTGTATTTGTCGATATTTTATGGGGGGAAGTGTGACGTCCCTTTAAAAAAAAACTAGGGCAAAATTTAACATTCTCCGATCTGCTTGAAATTTACAGTGAAATATATGCTAGTTTTTAATAAATTTTCTTCAAAAATTTTTGCTAACATTTTCTAAAAACAAAAACTAATTTTAAAATCACTTAAATTATTTTAATTTTATTAAATTTATTTTTTCAGTCTAATTTAATTTCATTTAATATATATTAATTTTCTGTACTTATTTTATTTAAAGTAATTACAAAAATATTTATAAAAAAATGTTTAAGAATATTTTTGAAACAAACTCGCATAGGGTTACTTCCCCACCATTCATGTCAAAGTACCAAATATTTAAATCAGCCAAATATTCATGTTGCACACATCGCAAAAATTATTTGAACCCAACCAAATCACAACAAAATACACCTATAAGTACATGTGTTGTACACTAACGATGAAAACAATTGTTAGGTGTTCATTGAATATACGTCCATCGGTATACCTGTCAGTTAGACACACTACCATTGGATTGAGTTTGGACTCCGTGGCAGATCTTTTGTTTGTGTGACTTGTATTTTGCCTTTTGATGACAATGATCATGGTGTCTATCTTTGCTTCTATGATTTTTGATAGATTTAGACAGTGGATCAAAAACGTATTTAATAAGTATTTTTTTCGCTTTTTTGCAATATTATGGAAAGTAGTAATATACAGTGGGGAGCAAACCCGAGTGCATGTTAACCACTTAGGAGTATGCTTTCTTTGCTAAATAAAAACCATCTATTGAGCCCAATTGCTACAAAGTTTATTTCATTTATACTTTATTTCCTGTTAAACAAAACTGTACAATTCAGATAAATTATACACCTATACTAATGCATTTATTAAACTAAAATAAATGTAAGTCTGAATCCAGTTTTGCACTTTATGAATAATATAGGATTGAAATCTGGCATTTGTGGTAGCCATTTGAGCATTTGCTCCGACAACGATTTCCTTACTATATTTATAATTATGCTTGGGTTTGCAGTAGAGGTGTGCACGTGACACGAAATTGTCGTAACTCACGCGTGAGCTCTCGATTTTAATAATGCTCATGTTTTCAGACACGTCGCTAGGGTAAATTACTCAAAAAATTGTTCGTGAGTCACAACATTTTTCGTGAGCCACGATATTTTTCGTGAGTCACGGTATTTTTCGTGAGTCACGACATTTTCGTGCGTGAGTGTGTGTGAGTACAAATTTTCTTTTCGTGAGTGTGCGTGAGTCCTACCAAACAATCTCGTGCGTGTGTGTGCGTGAGTAAGATTTTTCAGTCGTGAGTGTGCGTGAGCGTAAGTAAAATATTACTCACGTGCACCCTCTAGTTTGCAGTCTTTTTGAAAAACAACTTAATCCTCAACGCACAGTTAGGTTAGGTTAGGTAGCAGCCTGATGTATCAGACTCACTTAGACTATTCAGTCCATTGTGATACCACAGTGGTGAACTCTTATCACTGAGATCTGCCCGATTCCATGTTTAGCTCAATGACAAGGGACCTCCTTTTTATAGCCAAGTCCGAACGGCGTTCCACATTGCAGTGAAACCACTTAGAGAGGCTTTGAAGAAATGTCACCAGCATTACTGAGGTGGGATAATCCACCGCTGAAAACTTTTTGGTGTTCGGTCGAAGCAGGAATCGATCCCACGACCTTGTATATGCAAGGCGGGCATTCTAACCATTGCACCACGGTGGCTCAAGGCACGATTGCCAGATTTTTTTGAGAGAGATCCTCACAATTTTGAATGTATATCCCCAACAAATCCCCAACCGAAATATTTGTCCCCATGAAAAACTCCCAAAGAAAAATGGATACAATAGTTTTATAAATACATTTCATTATACAAAAAAATGAATAGAAGCAACATCAATTTATTAAATTCTTTAATAGATAAGGACCTTAACAAGTCAATCAGGAGGTGTGTTTTGTCAAAATTTTATTTGTATAGAAAATTTTCTCAAAATTTTATTTCTATAGAAAATTTTCTCAAAATTTTACTACTATAGAACATTTTCTCAAAATTTTACTTCTATAGAAAATTTTGCCAAAATTTTATTTCTATAGAAATTTTGTCAAAATTTTATTTCTTTAGAAAATTTTCTCAACATTTTATTTCTATAGAAAATTTTGTCAAAATTTTATTTCTATAGAAAATTTTGTCAACATTTTATTTCTATAGAAAATTTTGTCAAAAATTTATTTCTATAGGAAATTTTGTCAAAATTTTATTTCTATAGGAAATTTTGTCAACATTTTATTTCTATAGCAAATGTTGTCAACATTTTATTCCACGGTAGCTCAAGGCACGGTTGCCAGATTTTTTTTGAGAGAGATCCTCACAATTTTGAATGTATATCCCCAAAAAATCCCCAACCGAAATATTTGTCCCCATGAAAAATTCCCAAAGAAAAACGGATACAATAGTTTTATAAATAAATTTCATTCTACGAAAAAAAAATAAAAACACTATCAATTTATTGAATTCTTTAATAGATAAGGGCTTTAACAAGCGGTGTCTTTTGTCAACATTTTATTTGTATAGAAAATTTTTTCAAAATTTTATTTGTGTAGAAAATGTTCTCAAAATTTTATTTGTATAGAAAATTTTCTCAAAATTTTATTTCTATAGAAAATTTTGTCAAAATTTTATTTCTATAGAAAATTTTGTGAACATTTTATTTCTATAGAAAATGTTGTCAACATTTTATTGCTATAGAAAGTATTGTCACAATTTTATTTCTGTAGGAAATTTTGTCAAAAATTTATTTCTGTAGAAAATGTTGGCAAAATTAAAAATAGAAAATTTTGTCAAAATTAAAAATAGAAAATTTTTTCAAAATTTTATAGAAAATTATGTCAAATTTGATTTCTATAGAATTTTTTTTTCAAAATTTTATTTCTATAGGGAATTTTGTCAACATTTTATTTCTATGGAAAATTTTGTCAAAATTTTATTTCTGTAGGAAAGTTTGTCAAAATTTTATTTCTATAGAAAATTTTGTCAACATTTTATTTCTATAGAAAATTTTGTCATCATTTTATTTCTATAGAAAATTCTGTCAAAAATTTATTTCTATAAGAAATTTTGTAAAAATTTTATTTTTATAGACAATTGTGTCAAAATTTTATTTCTATAGGCAATTTTGTCAAAATTTTATTTCTATAGAAATTTTTTTTAAAATTTTACTTCTATAGGCAATTTTGTCAAATTTTTATTTCTATAGAAAATTTTGTCAAAATTTTATTTCTATAGAAAATTTTGTCAAATTTTTATTTCTATAGAAAATTTTGTCAAAATTTTATTTCTATAGAAAATTTTGTCAACATTTTATTTCTATAGAAAATTTTGTCAAAATTTTATTTCTATAGAAAATTTTGTCAAAATTTTATTTATACAGAAAATTTTCTCAAAATTTTATTTGTATAGAAAATTTACTAAAAATTTTATTTTTAAAGAAAATTTTCTCAAAATTTTATTTCTATAGAAAATTTTGACAAAACTTTATTTTGTCAAAATTTTATTTGTATAGAAAATTTTGTCAAAATTTTATTTCTATAGAAAATTTTGCCAAAAATTTATTTTGTCAAATTTTTATTTCTATAGAAAATTTTGCCAAAAATTTTATTTGTATAGAAAATTTTCTCAAAATTTTAGTCAAAATTTTATTTATACAGAAAATTTTCTCAAAATTTTATTTGTATAGAAAATTTACTAAAAATTTTATTTTTAAAGAAAATTTTCTCAAAATTTTATTTCTATAGAAAATTTTGACAAAACTTTATTTTGTCAAAATTTTATTTGTATAGAAAATTTTGTCAAAATTTTATTTCTATAGAAAATTTTGCCAAAAATTTATTTTGTCAAATTTTTATTTCTATAGAAAATTTTGCCAAAAATTTTATTTGTATAGAAAATTTTCTCAAAATTTTAGTTGTATAGAAAATTTTCAACAAATTTAATTTTATAGAAAATTTTCTCAAAATTTTATTTGTATTGAAAATTTTCTCAAAATTTTACTATAGACAATTATGTCAAAAATTTATTTCTATAGAAAATTTTGTCCAAAATGTATTTCTGTAGAAAATATTGGCAAAGTTAAAAATAGAAAATGTTATCAAATTTTTATTTTTATACAAAATTTTGTCAAAATTTTATTTCTATAGAAAATTTTCTCAAATTTTTACTTCTATAGAAAATTTTGTCAAAATGTTATATCTATCGAAAATTTTGTCAAAATTTGATTTCTATAGAAAATTTTGACAGAAATTTTATTTCTATAGACAATTTTGACAAAATATTATTTCTATAGAAAATTTTGTCAAAATTTTATTTCTATAGGAAATTTTGTCAAAATGTTGCTTCTATAGGAAATTTTGTCAAAATTTTATTTCTATCGAATATTTTGTCAACATTTGATTTCTATAGAAAATTTTGTCAACATTTTATTTCTATAGAAAATTTTGTCAACATTTTATTTCTATAAACAATTTTGTCCACATTTTATTTCTATAGAAAATTTTGACAAAATTTTATTTCTATAGGCAATTTTGTCAAAATTTTATTTTTATATGCAATTGTGTCACAATTTTATTTCTATAGGAAATTTTGTCAAAATTTTATTTCTATAGGAATTTTTTTTTCTATATTTCTATAGAAAATTTACATACCTCTTAGTTGGAGAGGAGTATTTTGCATAATCAACCAAAACTTAAAGAATTTTACCAACCAACCAAACAGTAAAAAATCTACCATTTTTGGTAGAATTCTACCAACTTTGGCAACCGTGCTTCCGGATCTAAAAAGAAAATTTTCATTGCTTTCTTGGCTACTCTTGTTTTGCTGGGCCTTTGAACTTATGAGCGAATGTTGCTATACCACTGTGCACTTGGAGAGCTTCAATAACGAGGAGCTTAGGACCGATAGTACTCATCTAATTATTTTGGTAAAAAAAAAACTTTTTTATTGTAATATATGTACTTCAAAAAGTATTGTGTTGTTTTTTTTTTGTTAGTTTGTAGTGAATCTTGTCTCAGTTGAGCACAAATCTAAATACTGGAAAATATATCTGGTATAAAGCCGAAAAAGAAGAAGTTATAGACAACAATCCATCCAACCATTCATTCATTCATCCATCTATCTACCAGTCAACAGATGCATGAGATAAGAGTAAAAATTCTACTCAATGCTGATAGACACTCCACCAGACCAAGAGAGTGGATTCACATAGACCGTGATGGTGATGATGATGATGATCGAGGAATGATGGCAGTGGCAGTATTATAGCCGGCTTTACTATTCCAATACTAATGATGATGATTATCATGCTAACGACAATGATGATGATGATGATTGGGAGCAACAACAAAAACAAAAGGGGACAACAAAAAAAAAAGAATATAAAAAAATTTCATTTGATATTTTAACTCAAAAGGGAACACAACTAAATCATTATTCAGAATATTTTGCCGTTTTCTAACGTTATTCACCATTTCAACCGTTGAGAGTGCAAAACGACTCGACGCTTCGTTCGAAAAACATACGTAAAAAAATAGAACCTCTCGATCCCATCCAATGTAAAATTCGATATACGAAAGTGTTTAGCTTACTTCTTTGACTGGCCGTTATTATGAATTTTTGAAATTTTAATTTCTTTTTGTGAGTGCTTGAGTGTGAAGAAAAAAAACCAAATCGAAATTAAAAAGAAAGTCCCATCTTTCACCTCACTACGAAAAATAAACAAAACTAAAAACAAGGGTGAAAAAAAACTTTTAAAATCCACAAAAACAAACCAAACTAGAACACATGAATTGAAGCGGAAGTTAAAAATTTGCTAATTGCAAATATCTCGGCCACCGACACTTGCTAGCTGGAAGTGATAGCATTTCATCCGTTATTTATAGTGTCATAAATATTGCAATAAATTATAAACATAATTACAAAAACAACATAAATATATGTTTACATATAGGTGAAATTTTTCCCAAAATAAGAAAACACAATTCTAACGACCATACTGAAGATAAATTAAAAAAGAATGGAAATAAAAAATCACACAAGAACACCCAAAATTAAGATGCTTCTGGCCTACATTTGGAATTAAAGAAACCCTCTTAGTCAAAAAAAAATTAATGATATGTGTGCATGTTTTCAGTAGCTAGATTCACAAATAAAGAACCACAACAACAAAATTTAAGATTATAAAACTAAAAAGCAATAACAAAATCAAAGTGATGAGAACACCACAAAAATTAGTCACAATCGATTAAAAGTGAAATTTTGAAATGTTTTGTGATCACTAAGTTAACCTAGAGTATTTGTTGCAATAATAATGACATCTATAATATATACAATTTAATGATTCAAAAAGAAATATTATTTTAAATTAAAAAAAAATATTTTATAATATATGGCCATGCAGTTTTTGACATTCATCAGTTTTGAGTTTGGTTTGATTATGAGACCATGGGAAAATAATCAATTTTTGTTGAAATTTTTACAAACACGACAAGAATTTATCCCTACCCAGCAAAAACTGGGTAAGCACTAGTAATTCTTCCAGTAAAGGTTGAATTACACACCATACATCAATCCGTGCGTTGATGGAAGGGTTGTTTTTTTTTCTGTTTGCGGCAGACTATTCGAGCTATTCGAATTAGAGCTATTCGACTATTCTTCTATTCTAAGCAAAATTTGCATTCGTATTTTACGGACATGAAATCTTTGGCCTCACGACAATATTTTTTTTTTCAGTGTAAATAAGTAACGAAAATTGTCCCAATTTGTTTTTATACCTTCCATCATAGGATGGGGGTATATTAACTTTGTCATTCTGTTTGTAACACATCGAAATATTGCTCTAAGACCCCATACAATATATATATTCTGGGTCGTGGTGAAATTCTGAGTCGATCTAAGCATGTCCGTCCGTCTGTTGAAATCACGCTAACTTCCGAACGAAACAAGCTATCGACTTGAAATTTTGGCACAAGTAGTTGTTACTGATGTAGGTCGGATGGTATTGCAAATGGACCATATCGGTCCACTTTTACGTATAGCCCCCATGGTTAGGTTAGGCTAGGACTATTCAGTCCATTGTGATACCACATTGGTGAACTTCTCTCTTATCACTGAGTGCTGCCCGATTCCATGTTAAGCTCAATGAAAAGGGACCTCCTTTTTATAACCGAGTCCGAACGCCGTTCCACATTGCAGTGAAACCACTTAAAGAAGCTTTGAAACCCTCAGAAATGTCACCAGCATTACTGAGGTGGGATAATCCACCGCTGAAAAACTTTTTGGTGTTCGGTCGAAGCAGGAATCGAACCCACGACCTTGTGTATGCAAGGCGGGTATGCTAACCATTGCACCACGGTGGCTCCCTATAGCCCCCATATAAACGGACCCCCAGATTTGGCTTGCGGATCCTCTAAGAGTAGCAACTTTCATCGGATCGGGCTGAAATTTGGCTTGCGATTGCTCTAAGAGAAGCAAATTTCATCCGATCTGGCTGAAATTTGGTACATGGTGTTAGTATATGGTCTCTAACAACCATGCAAAAATTGGTCCATATCTGTCCACTTTTACGTATAGCCCCCATATAAACGGATCCCCACATTTGGCTTGCGATCGCTCTAAGAGAAGCAAATTTCATCCGATCCGGCTGAAACTTGGTACATGGTGTTAGTATATGGTCTCTAACAACCATGCAAAAATTGGTTCACATCGGTCCATAATTATATGTAGCCCCCATATAAACCGATCCCCAGATTTGGCTTGCGGAGTCTCTAAGAGAAGCAAATTTCATCCGATCCGGCTGAAATTTGGTACATGGTATTGGTATATGCTCTCTAACAACTGTGCAAAAATTGGTCCACATCGGTCCATAATTATATATAGCCCCCATATAAACCGATCCCCCGATTTGGCTTGCGGAGCCTCTAAGAAACGAAAATTTCATCCGATCCGGCTGAAATTTGGTACATGGTGTTGGTATATATTCTCTAATGACCATGCAAAAATTGGTCCATATCGGTCCATAATTATATATAGCCCCCATATAAATCGATTCTCAGATTTGTCCTCCGGAGTTAGAATGTCGTCTCTAACAAACACGCAAGAATTGGTCCATATCGGTCCATAATTATATATAGTCCCCATATAAACCGTTCCCCAGGTTTGATCTCCGGAGCCTCTTGGAGGAGCAAAATTCATCCGATTCGGTTGAAATTTGCAACGTGGTGTTAATATAAGGCCGCTAATATCCATGCCAAAATTGGTCCATATCGGTCTATAGTTATATATAGCCGATCCCCAATCACACAAAAATTGGTCCATATCGGTTCATATTCATGGTTGTCACTCGAGCCAAAAAAATCTACCAAAATTTTATTTTTATGGAAAACATTGTTAAAATGTTATTTCTATAGAAAATTTTGTCAAAATTTTATTTCTATAGAAAATTTTGTAAAAATTTATTTCTATAGAAAATTTTTTCCAAATTTTATTTCTATAGATAATTTTGTCAAAATTTTATTTCTATAGAAAATTTTGTCAAAATTTTATTTCTATAGAAATTTTTTTCCAAATTTTATTTCTATAGATAATTTTTTCCAAATTTTACTTCTATAGAAAATGTTGTCAACATTTTATTTTGTCCAAATTTTATTTCTATAGAAACTTTAAACTTAATTATATACGTATTTAATCGGCCTTTTTAGTTTAATATATACTACGTATGGACTACCTTGTAATTTAGAAGACGATGTTAGAAAGTTTTAAGATACCTTGCCATCGGCAAGTGTTACCGCAACCCAAGTAATTCGATTGTGGATGACAGTCTTCAGTAGAAGTTTCTACGCAATCCATGGTGGAGGGTACATAAGCTTCGGCCTGGCCGAACTTACGGCCGTGTATACTTGTTTTTACTAAAATTGTGTTCCACCCTAGTGCATTAGACAACTTAAATTTTGAGCCTATAGATTTTGTAAAAGTCTATCAAATTCTGTCCAAATCGAGTGATATTTAAATGTATGTATTTGGGACAAATCTTTATATTAGCACCCAACACATTTGACGGATGTGAAAGTGGTGCAGGGTATAATATAGTCAGCCCCGCCCGACTTTAGACTTTCCTTACTTGTTTTTAACTATTTAAGTATATAGGAGTAGTGGTGCTGAGTGGTGGTGCTAGTGGTTTTTCTAGATACAATTCTTTTTTAAATAATTTTCTTCTAATTTTCTATTTCTTTATTTATATGACATCATATCCAATTATCACACTTACAGCCTATGTAATCGTTTTATAATAATTCTAGTGACTATGTCTTAAGTCTTTGGTTTTGGTCACGCAAATTTTGTACCAAAGTAATAACCGAAATCCACCTAAATTGAATTCAATTAAATCAACACTCCTTAGAAATTTACAAAATTATAATTGTTTTCCCACAACAAAAAAAAACAAAATTAGTTGTAATAAATCATTAACACACAATTATAAGCTTTATGATAGGTAATCCCTAAAATATCGTTAACCCAGCAGCAACTGTTAACGACCTCAAAAATCAAAATGGAATAACGATTTTTCGCATATGACATCAGATTTTTTTAAACAATAATAAAAAATTATTTACAATAATTTTATTTTAATACAAAAAAAACAAAAACTTCAAATAGAAGCCAATACAATGCATTAACTATAAACCATAGAAAATTAAAAAAAGATATTCTAACACTGACGAAGAGATATAAAAATGGTTGAATTGCAAAACTAAATTCATTCTAACATCAGATTCTAGCAAAAAAAATAAAGTAGCAGGTTGGTATTTAAAATCCAAATTCACGGATAGTTGAACAAACTTTTATTGTTGATACCACCAAATGAACGAACGCACGAAATAACCACAATTCAAGTTTATTATTATTTTTTCTACTTTTTTTTGGCTAACAATATATTTTAATTAAATGTTTTTGGTCGTCCACCCTTTATACATAGAAAAAAACATTAAACAATTGCTGGTAATGTCATATTAAAATAAATAAACCTATTATTATGATATAATTTTTTTCTCTCTCTCTCTAAACCAGCTATTGCCAAAAAAAATAGTAAAAGCTGGTAATAATTCATATTTAACCTCAACCATAACCCCTGTCATAGAAATCATAGCCCAAATAAAAACTAGGAAAAGGAGACACAGAAGCAATATTTCATAAAACTGATAAATGAATCATTATCTGCTGTTGTTAGTTTTGTTTTTTTGTTTTTTTTTTTCACCAACTCGTAGCCTAGCTGCTGGCAATCGTTTATGTTTTATAAAGAATTGGATTTTAAGACACCATAGACCAGTAAACATTTTAATAATCCAACCAAAATATGAAGACATTAAATGCGCTCACTCCTCATGTTTGTTCAGTAGCAAAAGGCATTCATTGTACTTGAATGACTATAATTTAAAAGCATATTTGATCTAATAATTGTTAATTAATTGTTTCAAATTATCTGCGGTATTTTAACTAATTGAAAACCATGGAACATTTTATGCATTTTTAATTGTTGCAATTGTCTCTTGGGAAAATTAGCCATGTTGTATTAAATATCGCATACCATCAAAATGTTATCTTTTGTTACCGATTAGTTCTTAAATATACAATGGAGTTAAACATCGAAAATTTAATTGTTGAAAAAAAATCAAAAGACTTAAGAAAGAAACTTGAAACAAAGCAAGAATAAAGGACGATTAGGTTAATATTTTACAATCGCATGTAAGAAATTCTCCCAAAGCAAATAACGACGTTAGCTCATGTAGGTTGGGATTTATTTCATACAGGGAGAAGGTTATAGGTTCAATCCCAGTCTCTGATGATGAAACTTTTTATAAATACCGGTATAGTAGGATAGGTTACGTTAGGTAGAGCCCGTTGTTTTAGACTATTTAGACTTTTAAATAATGAAATTTTTAGCTTTAAATCTAAGTTCTATAAACTTAAATTTAGGACACATGTATCGAATTTTCGTTCTCCTTTTTGATATATCAACAAAGATATGTATGTACGAATAATTGTCAGTGTAAAAATCCAAAATATAACAGATCCTTCAAAGCAAACATTTTCTTCCTAATTTCAAAAAAAAGATGCAAAATCTTCAAAATAAATATTGGACTATTTTTGAATAAATTTAAAGATCTTTAAATCAAAAAAAATTTCTTTACTTTAAGAAAAATTTTCCTTACTTCAAAAACATAGACATTAGCAGAGGGATCCAAATTTTTAAAACTCATATTCTAAACTTAAAGAAAACAAATGTTAAAGCAAAGATTATAAATGTTTTTATAAATTAATTAAAATTTCCCTATTTCAAAAAAATTTTCCTTATTTTTCACATGTTTCGAAATGGCCTTTTGTGCTATATCTAACTCCTAGACAATCAAAAATCGGACTCGACAATGATAAAAGCTTGTTATTGACATTTTCGAAATTTTACCTCCCAGTGTGTAGGGCCTCTTTGACATCAACATTACTGGAACGGAATCGAGGAACGGAATTGCATCGTGTTGGCTGTTACAGTCCAGAACCATAAATTCTATTCATATTAGCTTGCCTTTTCCCCCATGAATTTTGTTTTGATTACAAAATAATATAGAGATTTTAAAATTAAAGATTTTTCGAATGTTTCTTTGTAATATTGACATTAAAAACATTCTATACCCTAAGTCATGATGTCTTAAAACCACTTTGGCAAGTAAACTTAAAACAATGTAATTTTATAATAAAATACCAAAAAAAACTTACAAAATAATAAGTAGACAATTTTTGTCTTTAATAGAAAGTTTTGCTGAAATTTTAATTTAATAGAAAATTTTATCGAAATTTTCGACAAAATATTATTTCAGTGGAAAATGCCTTTAATTTTTTTATTTTTTCTATTTATTTATTTATGTAAAATTTTCTCTAACGTTTTCTTTTCTATAGAAAATTTTGTCAAAATTTTATTTGTCAAAATTTAATTTCTATAAAAAATTTTGTCAAAATTTTATTTCTATAGAAAATTTTGTAAAAATTTTATTTCTTTAGAAAATTTTGCCAAAATTTTATTATGTCAACATTTGATTCCTATAGAAAATTTTCTCAACATTTTATTTATATAGATAATTTTTTTTCAATATTTAATATCTATAGAAAATTTTGTAAAAATTTTATTTCTACAAAAATTTTTGTCAAAATTTTCTTGCAATAGAAAATTTTGTCAAAATATTATTTGTATAGAAAACTTCGTCAAAATTTAATTTCTATACAAAAATTTCTATAGAAAATTTCGTCAAAATTTAATTTCTATAAAAAATTGTTGTCAAAATTTTATTTCTATTAAAAATTTTTGTCAAAATTTTATTTCTATAGAAAAGTTTGTCAAAATTTTATTTGTATAGAAAATTTTGTCAAAATTTTATTTCTATAGAAAATTTTTTAAAAATTTTATTTCCTTAGAAAATTTTCTCAACACTTGTTTTACAGCAAATTTTGTCAACATTTTATTTCTTTAGAAAAATTTCTCAACACTTTTGTTTTATAGCAAATTTTGTCAACATTTTATTTCTATAGAAAATTTTCTCAAAATTTTGTGTTTATCGAAAATTTTGTCAAAATTTTATTTCTATAGAAAATTTTGTCAAAATTTTATTTTTATAGAAAATTTTGTCAAAATTTTATTTCAATAGAAAATGTTTCTATAGAATTTTTTTCAAACTTTTTTCTATAGAAAACTTTCTCAAAAATTTTATTTCTATAGAAATTTTTGTCAAAATTTCTATACAAAATTTTGTCAAAATTTTATTTCTAGAGAAAATTTTTTTCAAAATTTTATTTCTATAGAAAATTTTGTCAAAATTTTATTTCTATAGAACATTTTGTCAAAATTTTATTTCTATAGAAAATTTTGTCAAAATTTTATTTCTATAGTAAATTTTGTAAAAATGTTATTTCTTTATAAATTTTTCTCAACCATTGTTGTTGTTTTTATTGCAGCTTAAAACCATACATTGACTTGTAGTTTAGTCAATGTATGGTTTTAAGCTGCAATAAAAAACAACAACAATGCTTAAAGAACAAAACCAACAATAACAACACAAAAAGAATGGAAAAAGAAGTAGGAGGGACGCTCAAGCTAAACCCAGCCAACTGAATTCAAATCGATGATTTGACAGTGGCATAGGAAAAGAGATATGTTTGTTTTGAATTTATTTCGGCATAAGCCGGCTATCATACAAAACCTTTTTTCGGAGGGTTCAAGTGTGGTTCATTGTTGGGTTTGATGGACTGCCTGAATTTATTCTGATAATTGGTTGATAGTTTTGCTGCAAGTAGAGGATGCTGATGAGGAATGTGGTAATTCCGAAACGTGCGTCCATCCAACCATCTTGCAGTCTATAGGGATAATTTTTTTTCACTATTTTATATCTATAGAAAATTTTGTAAAAATTTTATTTCTACAAAAAATTTTGTCAATATATTATTTCTATAGAAAATTTTGTCAAAATTTTATTTCTATAGAAAATTTTGTCAAAATTTTATTTCTATAGAAAATGTTGTCAAAATTTTATTTCTATAGAAAATGTTGTCAAAATTTTATTTCTACAGAAAACATTGCCAAAATTTTATTTCTATAGAATTTTTTCAAACTTTTTCTATAGAAAACTTTCTGAAAAAATTTTATTTCTATAGAAAATTTTGTCAAAATTTTATGTTTATAGAAAATTGTCAAAATTTTATTTCTTTAGAAATTTTTTTCAACATTTTTTTCCATAGCAAATTTTGTCAAAATTTTATTTCTATAGAAAATGTTCTCAAAATTGTGTGTTTATCGAAAATTTTGTCGCAATTTTATTTCTATTGAAAATTTTGTCCAAATTTTATTTCTATAGAATTTTTTCAAACTTTTTTATTAGAAAATTTTGTCAAAATATTGTGCAAATCGAAAATTTTGTCAAAATTTTATTTCTATAGAAAATTTTGTGCAAATTTTATTTCTATAGAATATTCCTATAGAAAATTTTGTCAACATTTTATTTCTATAGAAAATATTGCCAAAATTTTATTTCTATAGAAAATATTGCAAAATTTTATTTCTATAGACTTTTTTTCAAACTATAGTAAACTTTCTCAAAAATTTTATTTCAATAGAAAATTTTGTCACAATGTTATTTCTATAGAAAATTTTACTTAATAGAAAGTTGTACCAAAATTTTAATTTTATAGACAATTCTGTCGAAATTTTTATTAATTACAACCTTTTGTCAAAATGTTAATTTTGTTGAAATTTTTAGCGAAATTTTCAACAAAATATTATTTAAATGGAAAATTTCTTTGAATTTTATTTTTTTTGTTAAAAATTTTGTTAATTTTTTTATATAAAACGTAAAATATGGAAAGAGAACGTCTATTTTTGAGGAGTTCTGTATATGACTACCATGTTTTTTTTTTGTTTGTAATAATTATAAATATATGTCCAAAAATGTATTGCTACAGAAAATCATTCAAAAACGTTTGCTGGTCTTCAAATCATAAAATTCTTTATGATTAACTGATTACATATGGTAGGGCTTAATGATGTTTTAAATACATATTTGTAAGGCAAATTAATTAGCTTAACGCCACGACATATGTAATCACTTGTTAGCAAAAATCTAGAGAAGACATTGTAGTACGATTTATTTGCTTGGTTGAATAGGTTATTGACTGACTAAATTTTAAACGACTTTACCTTCTTTGCCAAAGCTTACTTATGACGTAGTCCCCTCCAAAAAAAGGCAGTGGCAAAGATGACTCAAAAAGGTCCACATTTTTGCAATTAAGAACATTAACTCACCCTCATGTCAGTGGTTGGTGGTGACTTTGAAAACGAAATTTTAACGATGGGTAAATGAGAAGGAGTTGAGATTTCAGTTTTTAGATTCCTAAAAACAGATTAACTTTGAATTCAAGTTTAAAAATCACTCGAGCATTTCTATGGCTGGCTGACATTGTTTTTGTTGCTGAGAGTTGTATTCCTAATGGTTTTGAGTTGCTTGTTTATCTAGTAATTTATGAATCTTTCTTTGAATTCATTCTGGGTTCCATCTAATGTTTTAGTTCTCTTTGGGACGAAAATTGGGTTCTACCACAAAGTCTGCATTCAACATTGAATACTTGGTGTTGGTATTATTTGCGTTCACTGGAAATAGTGAAGACTTTTTTATTATTGTTGTTGAGGAAAATAATTATTTTTAATTTTGTTTTTTTTTTTGTCTCTTGTTATCTCTATTTACTTTTGTATCTCCCACACCAACCATCTTCATCCCAAACCGATCGACCAAACTCAAAGGTGAAAAGTTGTTAGAACAAAATCATTTGTAGTAGTACTCCAAATTTAGCGGAAGTATGTAAACGGCGGATTTTGGCGAAAACAAAAAATCTAATAAAAAAAACAAAAAGTGAAAAAGAATAAAAAATCTTAGAAAATAGAACAGCAAAATAAAAACTTCCTCAAGACTGGAGAAAAAGTTTTTCACTTCTGGACTATCAGTGAGATCTGTTTATTGTTCATTGTTAATTTGTGATTCAACAACAACGGATGTTCTGGTTCTTTGGCTATTCACAAAATCTAAAATTTCTAATTTTGTTTGGTATTTAATAACTCTAAGGTGTTTAAAATTTTAAAGAAAAATTTCACAGATGTCCGATAAAACAATAAAATAATAAGTGAAATACTGTGAAGCAAAATTGTGAAGTAAAAAATATATTTTAAAAATATTTAGACAAATTGAAATTATAAAATGATACGCTGGAAATTCATGGATTGTTGCAGAATTTTATGGCGGATTACCTTCTGCTTTGGAATTTTTATTCCCACTATCAACAGCTTAACCGTGGATAATCAATTGGTTTCGGCCAGAAATGGTGAGTTGGCTAATTTCAGTATAATTTGTATATAAACATTAAATGTATATTAGTATGTTAAAATTTTATTTATAGAGCGAACTTTGTCAAAATTTATTTTTTTAGAAAATTTTATTTCTATGGAGAATTTAGTTAAAATTGTATTTCTATAGGAAATTTTGTTAAAATTTTATTTCTATAGGAATGTTTGTCAACATTTAGTTTCTATAAAAAATTTTGTCAACATTTTATTTCTACAGAAAATTTTGTCAAAATTTTATTGCAATAGAAAATTTGTTGAAATTTTATTTCTATAGACAATTTTGTCAAAATTTTATTTTTATAGAAAATTTTGTCAAAATTTTATTTTTATAGAAAATTTTGTCAATATTTTATTTCTATAGAAAATTTTGTCAAAATTTTATTTCTATAGAAAATTTTGTCAATATTTTATTTCTATAGAAAATTTTGTCAAAATTTTATTTCTATAGAGAATTTTGTCAAAATTTTATTTTTGTAATTTTTTTATTTATTTTTATACAAAAAATGCAAATATTTACTTCCTATAGAACATTTTCTAAAAAATTTATTTTAATAGAAATCTTTCTCAAAATTTTATTTCTATAGAAAAGTTTGCCAAAAGTTTATTTCTATAAAAATTTTGTCAAAATTATATTTCATTGGGAAATTTTGTCAAAATTTTATTTCTATGGAATATTTTGTCAAAATTTTATTTCTATAGAAAATTTTGTCAAATGTTTATTTCTATAGAAAATTTTGTCAAAATTTTATTTCTATAGAAATTTTTGTCAAAATTTTGTCAAAATTTTATTTCTACAGAAAATTTTGTCAAAATTTTATTGCAATAGAAAATTTGTCAAAATTTTATTTTTATAGAAAATTTTGTCACAATTTTATTTTTATAGAAAATTTTGTCAAAATTTTATTTTTATAGAAAATTTTGTCAAAATTTTAT
Organism: Haematobia irritans; assembly: GCF_050003625.1. NCBI lineage: Eukaryota > Metazoa > Arthropoda > Insecta > Diptera > Muscidae > Haematobia > Haematobia irritans. Next base: position 147,380,628 of record NC_134401.1, read on the forward strand.
TTTTATAGAAAATTTTGTCAATATTTTATTTCTATAGAAAATTTTGTCAAAATTTTATTTCTATAGAAAATTTTGTCAATATTTTATTTCTATAGAAAATTTTGTCAAAATTTTATCTATAGAGAATTTTGTCAAAATTTTATTTTTGTAATTTTTTTTATTTATTATTATACAAAAATGCAAATATTTACTTCCTATAGAACATTTTCTAAAGAATTTATTTTAATAGAAATCTTTCCCAAAATTTTATTTCTATAGAAAAGTTTGCCAAAAGTTTATTTCTATAAAAATTTTGTCAAAATTATATTTCATTGGGAAATTTTGTCAAAATTTTATTTTTATAGAATATTTTGTCAAAATTTTATTTCTATAGAAAATTTTGTCAAAATTTTATTTCGCTAGAAAATTTTGTCAAAATTTTACTTCGATAGAAAATTTTGTCAAAATTTTATTTCTATAGAAAATTTTTTTCAAAATTTTATTTCTATAGAAAATTTTGTCAAAATTTTATTCCTATAGAATGTTTTGACAATATTTTACTTCTATAGAAAATTTTGACAACATTTTAATTCTATAGAATATTTTGTCGAAATTTTATTTCTAAGAGAATTTTATCAATTTTTTATTTTCTATAGAGAATTTTGTCAAAAATTTGTCTCTCAGGAAATAGTGCCAGCATTTTATTTCTATCAAAAATTTTGCCAAAAATTAATTCCTATAGAACATTTTGTCAAAATTTTATTTCTATAAAAAATTTCCCAACATTTTAGTTTTATCGAAAATTTTGTCAACATTTTATTACTATAGAAAATTTGGTCAAAATTTTATTTCTATAGAAATTTAGTCAAAATCATATGCCTATAAAAAGTTTTGCCAAACATTTATTTCTATAAAAAAATTTGTCAAAATTTTATTTCTATAGAAACTGTTGTAGAATTTTTCTTTCTATAGAAAATTTTCTCAACATTTTATTTTTTTGGAAAATTTTGTCAAGCTTTTATTTCTATAGAAAACTTTATCAATATTTTTTTCAATAGAAAAATTTGTCAAGAGTTTATTTCTATAGAAACCTTTATCAACATTTTACGGCTATAGAAAATGTTGTCAAAATTTTATTTCTACAGAAAATGTTCTCAAAATTATATTTCTATAGAAAGTTTTCTATCTATGGAAATTTTTGTCAAATTTTTATTTCTATAGAAAATTTAGTCAAAATTTTATTTCTATAGAAAATTTTTTCAAAAATTTATTACTATAGAAAATTTTGTCAAAATTTTATTTCTATAGAAAATTTTGACATTTTATTTCTATAGAATATTTTGCCGAAATTTTATTTCTATTGAGAATTTCATCAAAATTTTTTCTCTATAGAGAATTTTGTCAAAAATTTATTTCTAAAGAAATATTGCCGGCATTTTATGTCTATAAAAATTTTTCCAAAAATTAATTCCTATAGAACATTTTGTCAAATTTTTATTTCTATAAAAAGTTTCCCAACATTTTATTTTTATAGAAAATTTTTTTCAAAATTTTATTTCTATAGAATATTTTGTCAAAATGTTATTTCTATAGAAAATTTAGTCAAAATTATATGTCAATAAAAAATTTTGCCAAAAATTTATTTCTATAAAAAAATTTGACAAAATTTTATTTCTATAGAAAATGTTGTAAAATTTTTCTTTCTATAGAAAATGCTGTAAAATTTTCCTTTCTATAGAAAATTTTCTCAACATTTTATTTCTTTGAAGAATTTTGTCAAAATTTTACTTCTATAGAAAAATTAGTCAATATTTTTTCTCAATAGAAGAATTTGTCAAGTGTTTATTTCTATAGAAAGTTTTATCAAAATTTTACGGCTATAGAAAATGTTGTCAAAATTTTATTTCAATAGAAAATTTTGTTAAAATTTTATTTTTATAGAGAATTTTTCAAAAATTTAATTCTATAGAAAATTTCATCAAAATTTTATTTCTATAGAAAATTTTGTCGAAATTTTATTTTTATAGAAAATTTTGTTAAGATTTTATTTCCACAGAAAATTTTCTCAAAATTTTATTTCTATAGAAAATTTTGTCAAAATTTTATTTCTATAGAAAATTATGTCAAAATTTCATTTCTATAGAAAATTTTGTTAAAATTTTATTTCTATAGAAAATTTTCTCAAAATTCTATAGAATTTTGTTTTCCAAAGTTTATTTCTACAGAAAAGGTTCTCAAAATTTTATTTCTATAGAAAATTTTGTCAATATTTTATTTCTATAGAGAATTTTGTCAAAATTTTATTTCTATAGAATATTTTGTCAAAATGTTCTTCCAATAGAAAATTTTGTCAAAATTTTATTTCCTACAATTGTAGTTCTATAGAAAATTTTGTCAATTTTTTTTTTATAGAAAATTTTGGCATAATGTTATTTCTCTGGAAAATTTTGTCAAAATTCTATTTCTATAGAAAATTTTGTCAAAATTTTATTTCTATAAAAAATGTTGTCAAAGTTTTATTGGAATAGGAAATTTTGTCAAAATTTATTTCTATAGAAAATTATGTCAAAATTTTATTTCTATAGAAAATTTGTTAAACTTTTATTATTATGTATTTCAAAATTGTATTTCTATTGAAAATTGTATCTAAATTTTATACTTATTGAAAATTTTGTCAATATTTTATTTCTATAGAAAATTTTGTCAAAATGTTATTTCAATTGAAAATTTTGTCAACATTTTATTTCTATAGAAAATTTTGTCAAAATTTTATTTCTATAGAAAATTTTGTCAATATTTTATTGCTTTAGACAATTTTGTCAAAATTTTACTTCTATAGGAAGTGAAGAAAGAGCAATATCGGTCGCCTATTCCATTCTTCTTTCTTTCATCCAAAGCTAATTATTCATCAGGCCGCGTACATTTCAATTTACCTGTTCACTTTACTCTTCGAATATGATCACGATTATTAAATTTCTTTCGTATGGGTGTGTGTAGGTCTCTGGATATGAATGATCCGAATTGCAATTCTATAGGGCGTTACAAATTACTACCCAAACCAATAGTAATTACACTGCATAATGGTGTGTAACCATATGTCGCATTTAAATTTTGAACAAATTCAGTTTTCTTTAATTTACCCTTAAAAATGGAAAATCATCGTATCCACAAAATAAAAAAAGAAGAATTTAACAACCATCTTGTCATAGAACGTTGAACTTAACCAAGGTTTCACTTTGGGTATCTTCTAGTCAACCATCATTATCTCGACACTCAGTTACCAAGACCTTGTTTCCTTAAATGAGACATGCCTTAAGAGATTACTTCGTAGTTAGGCCGTAATATATTTTTGTTGTATGCTTGAAATTAATTTGTTAACTGTTCGCTAAATATGTTAAAAATCTCATGTTAATGGGTAGAGTAGAGTAAAACAATCCTCTATACTCTGAATACCCCCTGAAAGATATTTAAATTTACAATTGTCTTGAATGTTATTAACGTTGTTTTGGAGGGTACACGCTGCCGTTTGGGACCATTTACATAAATGAACGCCGTTAATGCGGTAGAAGAAGTGCGAGAATTCTAACCATGAATATGTTTTGGTTGGGTGCTGAGTATGTGGTTGTGTTTGTTTTGGTGATCATGGAAAATGAGTGGAAAATCTGTTGGAAAAATTCGCATTCAACATCGCCTGTTTTGCACGAGTTGGGTAAAGAACTTTGTACGCAACGCGAAATGTTTCTGGTGCATGACGACTACAACATTCAACCAACAGAGAAGTGCACAATACATCAAAAAGTTTATTTACGCACAGTGTTTTGAGTTATTTAAATGGAAAATGGTTTTTATACCGATTATTATTGATAACGATCGGTGTGTCACTTAGTGAATTTCTGTGTTATCAATCAGTTCAAAATTATTCAAAAATTTTACATCTTCCAGATTACAGGTTGAGGATCCAAACTTATTATTTGGAAGCTTGTGTTTGTAAGGGTATCTCATATGTAATACAAATAAGTAAAGCGCTATATTTGTTTCATTTTTGTATCCACCACCATAGCATGGTGATGGGAGTATACAGTCGACTCCGCTTTAGCGCAATGCGCTTTACTGAAAAACCTCGGATAACTGAAATCGATCGCATTCCCCAGTTGTTTTTTCTGTCCATTTCATTTAAATTACTCCGCTTTAGTGAAACTCCGCTTAACTGAAAAAATCGGATTACTGAAAAGTTTTTTGTGTTCAAATGAGTTTCGTCACATTAGTATGACTTCGCTTTACTGAAAATGCCACATTCTCGCTATTGAGAGAGAGTACATTTTCTTCTCCGTATTGAGAACGCTTTATTTCAAGTGAAGATGGCACTTTCAAAACAGTTTAAATCACTCTAAATCACAAATAAATGAATTCCAATTTTCCTACACAAACCTGTGACGGAATCAAACACCTTGTTTTTATTATTTTATGTACATAGCATTGGTCATAAGTTCGGTTAACTGAAATTGAGTGGATTTTTTTCCAGTTATACGGAGTCCGCTTTACTGAAACTTTTTCAGTTATCCGAAGTTCGCATTACTGGAAGTTTTTTTCAGTTATCCGTAGTCCGCTTTAGCAAAAACTTCGGATAACTGAAATTAAATGGCTGCATTTTTAACGTTTCAGTAAAGCGGAGTCGACTGTAATATGTTTGCCATTTCTTTTGTAATACATCGAAATATCGATTTCCGACTATATAAAATATATATATTCTTGATCAGGAAGAAATTCTAAGACGCTATAACGATGTCCGTCTGTCTGTCATTCTGTTGTAATAACGCTTTAGGTTTCAATAATGAACCTATCGGGCTGAAAATTTGCACAAACGCTTTTTTTCTCTGCAAGCAGATCAAGTTCGAAGTTTGCTATATTGGCCTATGTTTTGATATCGCCTTCATATTAAGGTATTTTTAGTCCATTAAGAGATGTGCAAATTTGGTATACATCGATCCATGTGACCGATCCCCCAATTTGACTCCATGATGGTAGCCCCAAGTTTTCCCGATTTGCTTCAAATTAAAAATCTAGAGGCATTTTTGATCCATTAAGAGATGAGCCAAATTTGGTATACATCGATCCATATGTTGATGTAGACTCCGTATAAACCAATCCCATTCAATCTGTTTGAAATTTAAAATCTAGAAGTATTTTAGATCCAAATGACCTATGCCCTAGGCAATTTATAACAGGTTGGCTGATAAGTCCCCGGTCTGACACATAGATGGCGTCGCTAGTATTAAATTCATATTATTTTTATATAGTACCAACCTTCAAATGATTCGTGTCAAAATTTGACGTCTGTAAGTCAATTAGTTTGTGAGCGTCGTTGTAGAGCGTCTTTTATGAAGCAACTTTTGTTATTGTGAAATAATGGAAAAAAGGAATTTCGTGTTTTGATAAAATACTGTTTTCTGAAGGGAAAAAATGCGGTGGAAGCAAAAACTTGGCTTGATAATGAGTTTCCGGACTCTGCCCCAGGGAAATCAACAATAATTAATTGGTATGCAAAATTTAAGCGTGGTGAAATGAGCACGGAGGACGGTGAACGCAGTGGACGCCCGAAAGAGGTGGTTACCGACGAAAACATCAAAAAAATCCACAAAATGATTTTGAATGACCGTAAAATGAAGTTGATCGAGATAGCAGAGGCCTTAAAGATATCAAAGGAACGTGTTGGTCATATCATTCATCAATATTTGGATATGCGGAAGCTCTGTGCAAAATGGGTGCCGCGCGAGCTCACATTTGACCAAAAACAACAACGTGTTGATGATTCTGAGCGGTGTTTGCAGCTATTAACTCGTAATACACCCGATTTTTACCGTCGATATGTGACAATGGATGAAATATGGTTCCATCACTACACTCCTGAGTCCAATCGACAGTCGGCTGAGTGGACAGCGACCGGTGAACCGTCTCCGAAGCGTGGAAAGACTCAAAAGTCCGCTGGCAAAGTAATGGCCTCTGTTTTTTGGGATGCGCATGGAATAATTTTTATCGATTATCTTGATAAGAGAAAAACCATCAACAGTGACTATTATAAGGCGTTATTGGAGCGTTTGAAGGTCGAAATCGCGGCAAAACGGCCCCATATGAAGAAGAAAAAAGTGTTGCTCCACCAAGACAACGCGCCGTGCCACGAGTCATTGAGAACGATGGCAAAAATTCATGAATTGGGCTTCCCCACCTACCGTATTCTCCAGATCTGGCCCCCAGCGACTTTTTCTTGTTCTCAGACCTCAAAAGGATGCTCGCAGGGAAAAAATTTGGCTGCAATGAAGAGGTGATCGCCGAAACTGAGGCCTATTTTGAGGCAAAACCGAAGGAGTACTACCAAAATGGTATCAAAAAATTGGAAGGTCGTTATAATCGTTGTATCGCTCTTGAAGGGAACTATGTTGAATAATAAAAACGAATTTTGACAAAAAAAATGTGTTTTTCTTCGTTAGACCGGGGACTTATCAGCCAACCTGTTATAGATCAATACTTCGGTAAAATTCCATTACAATTAACCATTTCGGTTGATAACCATCCATTGCATAAATCTTAAGAATGTAGGTCTCAATAGACGATATTTTCATATGATTTTCTTGAAATTTTCTAAGAAAGAAAGTGGCTCTACGTTATTATGGCCAATTCCCGGCGAAGCGCAGTCTTCGAATCATTGCCACTTTGGTATTTTTTAGTGCCAAGCTTATTCGCCAAAATGCCCCAAGTGCAAAAGTCCAACGGATTGAGATGCGGAGATTTTGGTGCACCTTTTGTGGTAGAAACAAGTAAGGAAAGTCTAAAGTCGGACGGGGCCGACTATATTTACCCTGCACCACTTTGTAGATCTAAATTTTCGATACCATATCACATCCGTCAAATGTGTTGGGTGCTATATATAAAGGTTTGTCCCAAGTACATACATTTAAATATCACTCGATTTGGACAGAATTTGATAGACTTTTACAAAATCTATAGACTCAAAATTTAAGTTGGCTAATGCACTAGGGTGGAACACAATTTCAGTTTAAAAAAAATATGGGAAATATTTAAATCTGAAGTAATTTTAAGGAAACTTCGCAAAAGTTTATTTATAATTTATCGCTCGATATATATGTATTAGAAGTTTAGGAAAATTAGAGTCATTTTTACAACTTTTCGACTAAGCAGTGACGATTTAACAAGGAAAATGTTGGCATTTTTACCATTTTTGTCGAAATCAGAAAAACATATATATGGGAGCTATATCTAAATCTGAACCGATGTCAACCAATTTTGGCACGCATAGCTACAATGCTAATTCTACTCCCTGTGCAAAATTACAACTAAATCGGAGTTAAAAATTGGCCCCTGTGGTCATATGAGTGTAATTCGGGCGAAAGCTATATATGGGAGATATATCCAAATCTGAACCGATTTCAACCAAATTTGGCACGCATAGTAACAATGCTAATTCTACTCCCTATGCAAAATTTCAACTAAATCGGAGCAAAAAATTGGCCTCTGTGGGCAAATGAGTGTAAATCGGGCGAAAGCTATATATGGGAGCTATATCTAAATCTGAACCGATTTGGCTGATATTTTGCAAGTTTTTCGAGACTCATAAAATATTCGGATGTACGGAATTTGAGGAAGATCGGTTGATATACACGCCAATTATAACCAGATCGGTGAAAAATATATATGGCAGCTATATCTAAATCTGAACCGATTTTTTCCAAAAATCAATAGGGATCGTCTTTGAGCCGAAACAGGACCCTATACCAAATTTTAGGACAATCGAACTAAAACTGCGAGCTGTACACAAACAGACAGACAGACGGACAGACAGACAGACAGACAGACGGACATCGCTAAATCGACTCAGAATTTAATTCTAAGACGATCGGTATACTAAACGATGGGTCTCAGACTTTTCCTTCTTGACGTTACATACAAATGCACAAACTTATTATACCCTGTACCACAGTAGTGGTGAAGGGTGTAATGAAGCGAGGAACCTCCGTTGAAATGTCCTTGGTCATGTCATAAATGTTTGCCTGTCCAGGGCTTCAATACCGTATTTAGGACATTTTTCCGATAATATTCGGTATTTGTATCGACCCCTCGGTTTATGAATTAGAGGTGTGCACGTGACACGAAATTGTCGTGACTCACGAAAATGTTCGTGACTCACGCGTGAGTAGTACGAGTATATAATGAAATAAAATAAACAATGAAAAAATAATAATATCCTAAATAAAATATATTAATAAATCATTGTCATAAATTTTTGGAATTTGCCATAATTTAGTGTCAAAACACAATGTCCTTTTGACATAGAAATAAATCAAAGCTTAGCATATTTAACAACTATTCATACATTTACAATAGCATGAAATGAACAAAAGACAAGCTAGGGACCTTTTTGTCACTAAAACTATACATAGTTTGCGATTTTATGGCATAATGACAATTGTTATGATTATGTCATAATTTGAATATTCCAACACTGACAAACTTCCACGTAAAACCATCAAGCCAAAGTGACAAAATAGTGTAATGGAATTAATTCAAAATGTAAATTCAATTCAAAAAACCAAAAACAAAAGAATACTCTTTACGCTAGAAAAATGAACTTCTGTAAAGGTCATCTAAATTGGATGGGGTGGTACCAGAATCAGTTTAACTCAACGAATGTTAAGCTAAATCTAATATTTAAGCCATGGTTTTTCCTTTTATGCGTTTGTTTTTAATTTCATCAATTTATGATTTTGCTAAAATTCCATTGAAAATAAATTTGGAATCATGTATATTCACGAGTAATTTTGAAGGTCATAATATAACATACATGGATGGTATGAATTTTTACGCATCTTTTATGCTGATTTACATAATTAAAATGAATTCTCATAGAGCATTTAAAGTATTGCGGCGATCATTCTTAGGAGGGTTCATAGACATTTAAGCTTTCATGTTGGAATTCTGGAATTTATGTTATAAGCAAAGCATGCATGCGGAAAACATAATATCATGTAGTTTTAAAACTTTGTATCCGTTTGTCATGTGTCATATGTGTATGTCATCGTTTTCCTCTATAATTATAATTTGGGAATAATTCTATGTCTTATGTTCTTAAATATATGAATTATATTTTTCATATGAAAATAAAAAGTTAGAAAAGGAAAATTCTTTGCCAAAAAAAAAACACACACGCGTAATTTTACGCCATGAATATCTGAAAACAAAAGTTTTAGCAAATTGTTACAAATTAATTACAAATTTCCTAGACTGGACACTTAATTAATATTGTTTCATAAAAAGGTAGAGAGTATAATAATAGATTTAGCGAGTGAATAGAGCAAAATTTCAGTTGCGCGGAATCTTTTGTATAGATCACCATGAATACTATTCCAGAAATTCTCTAATAGACAAAATATCACAGCCGAAATACTTGTGATTTGAAAATGGAAAAGTCGCATTTGACTGCTGAAGATTGTTTTCTATAATGGAAGGCACGGTTGCCACAGTTGGTAGAATTGTACCCAAAAAGGTAGATTTTTTTACTGTATGGTAGATTGGTAGAATTCTTGATGTTTTGGTATAGAAATAAAATTATGACAAAATTTTCTATAGAAATAAATTGTTGACAAATTTGTTTATACAAATAACATTTTAACAAAATTTCCTATAGAAATAAAATTTGACAAAATTCCCTATAGAAATAAAAGTTTGACAAAATTTACTAAAGAAATATATTTTTGAAAAAAAAAATCTATAAAAATAAAATTATGACAAAATTTTCTATAGAAATAAAATGTAGACAAAATTTCCTATAAAAACAAAATTTTGACAAAATTTTTGGTAGAAATAAAATTTTGACAAAATTTCCTATAGAAATAAAAATTTGACAAATTTTTCTATAGTAATAAAATTGTGACAAATTTTTTTATAGAAATAAAATTTTGACAAAATTTTCTATAGAAATAAAATTTTGACAAAATTTACTAAAGAACTAAAATTTTGAAAAAAAATCTATAGAAATAAAAATTTGACAAATTTTTCTATAGTAATGGAATTGTGACAAAATTTTCTATAGAAATAAAATTTTGACAAAGTTTTCAATAGGAATAAAATGTTGACAAAATTTTCAATAGGAATAAAATTTTGACAACATTTCCTATAAAAATAAAATTTGACAAAATTTCCTATAAAAATAAAATTTTGACAAAATTTCCTATAGAAATAAAAGTTTGACAAAATTTACTAAAGAAATAAAATTTTGAAAAAAAAAATCTATAGAAATAAAAATTTGAAAAATTTTTCTATAGTAGGTTAGGTTAGGTTAGTTGGCAGCCCGATGTATCAGGCTCACTTAGACTATTCAGTCCATTGTGATACCACATTGGTGAACTTCTCTCTTATCACTGAGTGCTGCCCGATTCCATGTTAGGCTCAATGACAAGGGACCTCCTTTTTATAGCCGAGTCCGAACGGCGTTCCACAATGCAGTGAAACCACTTAGAGAAGCTTTGAAACCCTCAGAAATGTCTCCAGCATTACTGAGGGGGGATAATCCACCGCTGAAAAACTTTTTTGTTTTCGGTCGAAGCAGGAATCGAACCCACGACCTTGTGTATGCAAGGCGGGCATGCTAACCATTGCACCACGGTGGCTCCCTAATTTTTCTATAGTAATAACATTGTGACAAAATTTTCTATAGAAATGAAATTTTGACAAAATTTTCTATAGAAATAAAATTTTGACAAAGTTTTCAATAGGAATAAAATGTTGACAAAATTTTCAATAGGAATAAAATTTTTACAACATTTTCTATAGAAATAAAATTTTGAAAAAATTTTCTGCAGAAATAAAATTTTGGCAAAATTTCCTATAGAAATAAAATTTTGACAACATTTTCTATAGACAAAAAAATTTTTACAAAATTTTCTACAGAAATAAAATTTTGAAAAAATTTCCTATAGAAATAAAATCTTGACAAAATTTTCTATAGAAATCAAATTCTAACAAAATTTTCAATAGATATAAAAATTTTACAAATTTTCTATAGAAATAAAATTGAAAAAAAAAAAACAAGTATATACGCCCGCAAGTTCGGCCAGGCCGAATCTAATGTACCCTCCACCATGGATTGTGAAGAAACTTCTACTAAAGACTGTCATCCACAATCGAATAACTTGGGTTGTGGTAATACTTGCCGATGACCTTGCCATCTTAAAACATCGTAACATCGTCGCTTTATAAGGGGCTATATACAATTACGAACCGATATGGACCAATTTTGGCATGGTTGTTAGCGGCCATATACTAGCACAATGTAACAAATATTAACCGAATCGGATGAATTTTGCTCCTCCAATAGGCCCCGGAGGTCAAATCTGGGAATCGGTTTATATGGGAGCTATATATAATTATAGATCGATGTGGACCAATTTTTGCTTGGTTGTTAGAGACCATATACTAATACCATGTACCAAATTTCAGCCGGATCGGATGAAATTTGCTTCTCTTAGAGGCTCCGCAAGCCAAATCTGGGGATCGATTTATATGGGGGCTATATATAATTATGAACCGATGTGGACCATTTTTTGCATGGTTGTTAGAGACCATATACTAACACCATGCACCAAATTTCAGCCAGATCGGATGAAATTTGCTTCTCTTAGAGGATCCGCAAGCCAAATCTGGGGATTGGTTTATATGGGGGCTATATATAAGTATGGACAGATATTCGTATGGACCAATTTTTGCATGATTGTTGGATACCATATACTAACATCACGTACCAAATTTCAGCTAGATCGGATGAAATATGCTTCTCTTAGAGGCTCCGCAAGCCAAATCTGGGGGTCCGTTTATATGGGGCCATAAGTAAAAGTGGACCGATATGACCCATTAGCAATACCATCCGACCTACACGATAACAACTACTTATGCCAAGTTTCAAGTCTATAGCTTTTTTCCTTCGGAAATTAGCGTGATTTCAACAGACGGACGGACGGACATGCGTAGATCGATTCAGAATTTCACCACGACCAAGAATATATATAATTTATGGAATCTTAGAGCAATATTTCGATGTGTTACAAACGGAATGACAAAGTTCATGTACCCGCCATCCTATGGTGGAGGGTATAAAAATCTATAAAAATAAAATTCTAGAAAAAATCTGTATAAATAAAATTTTGACAATATTTCCTATAGAAATAAAATTTTGACAAAAATTCCTACAGGCATAAAATTTTTGACAAAATTTACTATAAAAATAAAATTTCTATAAAATTTTCTATAGAAATATAAAATTTTGACAAAATTCGTTACGGAAATAAAATGTTGACACATTTTCTATAGAAATAAAATTTCCATAAAATTTTCTATAGAAATAAAAGTTTGACAAAATTTACTATAGAAATACAATTTTAACTAAATTTCCTATAAAAATAAAATTTTAACAAAATTTTCTATATAACTAAAATGTTAATAAAATTTCCTATAGAAATAAAGTTTTGACAAAATTTCCTATAGAAATAAAATTTTGACAAAATTTCCTATAGAAATAAAATTTTGATGAAATTTTCTATAGCAATAAAATTTTGACAAAATTTTCAATAGGAATACAATTTTGACAAAATTTTCTATATCACTAAAATGTTGATAAAATTTCCTATAGAAATAAAGTTTTGGCAAAATTTTTTATAGAAATAAAATTTTGACAAAATTTTTTATAGAAATAAAATGTTGACAAAATTTCCTATAGAAATATAATTTTGATGAAATTTTCTACAGCAATTAAATTTTGACAAAATTTTCAATAGGAATAAAATTTTGATAAAATTTCCTATAGAAATAAAATTTTGATGAAATTTTCTATAGCAATAAAATTTTGACAAAATTTTCAATAGGAATACAATTTTTACAAAATTTTTTATAGATATAAAATAGAAAAAAAATGTTGACAAAATTTCCTATAGAAATAAAATTTTGACAAAATTTCCTATAAAAATAAAATTTGGACAAAATTTTCTATATAAATAAAATTTCGATAAAATTTAGTATAGAAATAAAGTTTTGACATAATTTTCTATAGAGATACATTTTGACAAAAATTCCTATAAAAATAAAATTTTGACAACATTTTTTATAGAAATAAAATTTCGATAAAATGTACTATAGAAATAAAATTTTGAACAAAATTTTCTATGGAAATAAAATGTTGACAAAATTCCTATAGAAATAAAATTTTGACAAAATTTCGTTGCATCCAGACAAGAAAAACGTCTGTGGTGGTGATGTGGTGAGAGCATTTTTGTGTGTGAAGGCGTTTTTATGTAGGATTTTGCTACGATATGCCTGCTGCCGGTTGAAAATTCCTCATTATCTTGGTGGAGGAATTTTCAACTTCATCGCCAGCGAATCAAGCAAAAATCTTCCTACAACTTAAAACGAAACAAATTCCAATGGAATTCTGCTGATTCCAAATCCAAAAGAAACTTTATGCAATCTCCCCTTAGTACTACTGACCTCTTGCTCATTGTGTCACACAATTACAACATTTCCTTCTTCTTTTTCTTCTTCATGCATTTCACAAACTCGCAAATCAATTATATGCATTCATGTCAAATTCAGTTAGCAAAAAAACTAAAATCCCAAAAGGCCATTAGCCATTGACCAGTTTACTAAACAATTTTCTTCCACTTGATTATATTTTCAGACTGCTTTGAACGCATTGCCCTGGAGGCAATGATGCCATTCGAAAAAACCTTTCGTACAGAAGATACCAACTCGTTGAGGAGTTGTAAAGAGAAGTGTTTGCAAGAGGGTGACAAGTGTCAGTCGATATCATTTGGGTGAGTAGAAGTGATGATGATGATGATTGCATCATTAACCTTTTTTCATGCCCACTTAACAAACTCCCATTGTAGAGTGCATCGACGCGGAAATGGCACCTGCCAATTATCCAAAGAGAAATACAGTACCTCAGGTGGAAGACCAAATGGTGTAATATTTGATCCAGACTTTGATTTATATGCTCGCAAGACGAATTGTTTTGATTTGGATGAACCAGCAGATAATTCACCCTCAACGAATGGTTATGGTACCAGCTTAGCCCCCACGACACCAGTATTTGTATCTAGCAGACCTTCACCGGGGACACCGCTATTGGTTGTGGATCCCACACCCACAGTTCTAACAACTGTGCAAGAGGATAATGCCCGATATCCTTCGCCAACCAATGGTTATGGAGGGACCACATTGTATAATCAAGGTCCATCTTCGAGCTCAGATCCCACAGCACCTACAACTGCGGCGGGACCGAATGGAGATCGTTTGTATTTCTCTCAGGATATTTATCCTCTATTCAAATATCCTACACTGTATGAACCCAATTATCCTTCGCCCAATCAAGATATTTATATACCAGGTGGTTATGCTTCAAATGCCCCGGAAGTGAGCGATCGTCCCACCTCGTATGATAGTTCAAGACCACGGCCACCACCTCCTCCACAAAATCCCAGTGGGCCACCGAAACCCATCTTTGGTCTAGGCTATGGAAATGGCTATAGCTATGGCACACCTGAATCATATAATCCTTCAACAATGCGACCGGAAGATTCAGGTTATTCCCCAAATTCTCAAAGGCCCAACCCTAATAGAGATCCCATACGTCCAGATTATGATAATCCTCATAGAGATCCCATGCGTTTGCCTGGTTATGATAATACCACACCTTCATATTATCCCCGGCCAGGAAGTGGCCAGGAATCTACTTATGGCAATCAAACACCATATGGTCCCAGACCTGACTCGCCGTCATCTTATAATCCTCGACCTGGAAATGGTGCAAGGCCGGGTGGTGATGGATCAAGACCAAATAATGATCACGCATCTCCACCACCATATGGACCACGACCTGAAAATGATCGTGGTACAGCTTTACCCTATGGTTCTAGACCTGAAGGAGATCGTCGTCCTTCACCCCCGTATAGTACGAGGCCAGAAAATGATAGGCCTTATAGTTCAAGACCTGATAATACTCAAAGCTCACCACCACCAGCCTATGGAGGGAGACCATCGGCACAACGACCGGGAGATTTTGTCGATTATACAAATCGTCCCGATGCACCAGCAGATGGATCTACACGACCCCCCTTGGGTCCGCCTTATGGGCCCAATACGGGAAATTCTTATGACAATAATTATGTGCGACGTAATGGTACTGCTGCTGGACGTCCTGGTGGTTATCAAGATGACAAGAAGATCAATACCTATT
The DNA here is from genome assembly GCF_050003625.1 of Haematobia irritans. Taxonomy (NCBI): domain Eukaryota; kingdom Metazoa; phylum Arthropoda; class Insecta; order Diptera; family Muscidae; genus Haematobia; species Haematobia irritans. The sequence continues at coordinate 147,395,902 of NC_134401.1, forward strand.
TTAATCCAGATGATTATTTGCCTGGTAATAAAAGTGAGTAGAAAATTTGTATATATTGGCAATGGCATTTGAGAATATTGTCTTTTACCTATTGCAGAACGTCCAGGCTCTTATGAGGATAACGATCGTTTGGATGGTAATCGTATACCCATGAAAGGTAAGTCGGTTAGAATAATTGAAGAGGGTTAAGAGTTTTTGTTACTTCAGAGCTGTAAAATTTTGCTTCTTTTTTAAAATCATATTTCATTATTGTTTTCAATATCAGCCACAAGGCCGTTCTCTGATTCGCACATCCAGTTTTTATGGTTGAAGCCCCTCAATTATATTCGTCTGTTGAACCAACCTTACTATAAAAAAAAAACTTAGTAGTCATTGTACTTTAAGTCAATCGTTTCTGCAAACTGCCTATCAGACAACGATCCGTTATAACAAAATATCAAGAATGGAACGGGATCTAATTTACTTGGTGTCCTTCGAAAAATTACGAAAAATCGACTTTATTATGAAAAGTCCACTTTTCAATTCTATTTTCAACTTGCCTACTTTTTTCAAATTTGGAAAACCCAATTCTTGACCTTTAGAATCCTCAAAAATTTGAAAAAAGTCGACTTTTGCTATGTGCGATACGAATACACTTTTTTATACCCTCCACCATAGGATGGGGGTATATTAAGTTTGTCATTCCGTTTGTAACACATCGAAATATTGCTCTAAGACCCCATAAAGTATATATATTCTGGTTCGTGGTGAAATTCTGAGTCGATCTGAGCATATCCGTCCGTCCATCTGTTGAAATCACGCCAACTTCCGAACGAAACAAGCTTTCGACTTGAAACTTGGCACAAGTAGTTGTTATTGATGTAGGTCGGATGGTATTGCAAATGGGCCATATCGGTCCACTTTTACGTATAGCCCCAATATAAACGGACCCCCAAATTTGGCATGCGGAGAGAAGCAAATTTCATCGGATCCGGCTGAAATTTGATACATGGTTTTAGTGGTCTCTAATAACCATGCAAAAATTGGTCCACATAGGTCCATAATTATATAGCCCTCATATAAACCGATCCCCAGATTTGGCTTGCAGAGCCTCTAAGAGAAGCATATGATATGTCACAACCATGCAAAAATTCGTTCACATCGATCCATAATTATATAGCCCCCATATAAACCGATCCCCAGATTTTGTTTGCGGAGCCTCTAAGAGAAGCAAATTTCATCCGATCCGGCTGATATTTGGTACATGGTGTCAGCATATGATCTCTAACAACCATGCAAAAATTGGTCCACATCGGTCCATAATTATATATAGCCTCAATATAAACCGGTCCATAATTATATATAGCCCCCATATAAACCGATCCCCCGATTTGGCTTGCGTAGCCTCTAAGAGAAGCAACTTTCATCCGATCGGGGTGAAATTGGGTACATGGTGTTAGTATATGGTCTCTAATGACCATGCAAAAATTGGTCCACATCGGTCCATAATTATATATAGCCCCTCCGGAGCCTCTTGAAAGACCAAAATTCATCTGATTCAGTTGAAATTTGGTATGTGGTGTTAAAATATGGCCTCAAACACCCATGCAAAAATTGATCCACATCGGTCCATAATTATATATAGCCCCTATGTAAACCTATCCCCACATTTGACCTCCGGAGCCCCTTGGAAGAGCAAAATTTATCCGATTCGGTTGAAATTTGGTACGTGATGTTAGTATATGGTATCCAACAACCATGCCAAAAGTGGTCCACATCAGTCCATAATCATATATAGCCCCCATATAAACCGATCCCGATATTTGGTTTTGGAGCCTCTTGGAGGAGCAAATTTCATCCGAGTCAGTTGAAATTTGGTACATTGTGCTAGTATATGGCCGTTAACAACCATGCCTAACTAGGTCCATATCGGTCTATAGTTATATATAGCCCTCAGAAAAATCGATCCCCAATCACACAAAAATTGGTTCATATCAAGTTCATAATTGTATATAGTCCCCATATAAGCGACCCCCATATTTCAATTCTGGTTCCCTACGTACCGTGCAAAAGTCCGTATCGATTCGTAATTATTTGTAGACTTACCTATACATACCTTTTTTGTCTAGTATATACCACGTATGCACTACCTCACAATTTAGAAAACGATGTTAAGAAGTTTTAAAATACCACAACCCAAGTAATTCGATTGTGTTTCTACGCAATCCATGGTGGAGGGTACATAAGCTTCGGCCTGGCCGAACTTACGTCCGTATATACTTGTTTGATGATGATTTTGGTCACTATAAAAAGTCCATTTTAGGCAACATCAAAAGTAGATTTGTCGATTTGACACGATATCCATTCAATTGAATAGATGATTAGTGAATGTTGAAAATTACAAAACGGCGACTTTTTCTTTTATTTGTTTTTATATATAAAAAGTTTATTTTCGACTTTTGATCCATAGTGCGAAACCACTTAGAGAAGCTTTGAAACAATCGGAAATGTCACTAGCACGTCTGAGAAGCAACATGGCGCAGTTTCAACATAAAAAAAATCTACATCACATTTCCCTTTCATTCAATTTTTTTTTTCTTTCAAGTTCAATTAGACGATTTTTATCACAAGAAAAAAGTCGATTTTGACCAACATCACAAGGTGATTCGACGATTTGATAAGATTTTAATCATTGATATTAATCTATATTGAAGATTACAAAAAAAAAAACAGTCTATGATTTTTCGATTTTTTTCTGTTTTGAAAAAATTTCGATTTTTGACATTTGTATTCCTTGCATGAAACCACTTGGAGAAGGTTCGAAAAACTAAGAAATTTTTATGTGCGTCTTTTTCCAATTATTGGTCAAACCACTGAAAAAAAGCATGCCCGGTTCCAACGATTTTGTCTTTACACTAATGATTTTGGTATTGATTCCGAGCCAAAGAAGCGGAGAATTGGAGCAAGGATACTTTTAAGACAGAATGGTTTTTTTTTTTATTTAATTAAAGTCTTGCGTACTTGATTCTAAGCATCAAATTTTAATTTACTCGTTTTTTCTGTTTTTTTTTTTTCAAGTGCAATTAAAGTCCTTTAAAATCGTGTTAACGACAACTTAAATTTTCAAATTCTGACTCGACTTCAAGTAGAAATTATACTATGTCTCAAGTAAAAATCGACTTTAAAATAAAGTTTTGAAAAACGTCTCCTATTTTTAAACGCTGTTTTGCTTTGTTGTTAAGATGCAAAAACACAACAGATTTAAAGACAATTTCTTTACTTTTGAAGATTTTTTTACAATTATTAAAGACAAGTTGACCTTAGTCAAGCAAAATTTTCTTTCATTTTAAGATACAATTTAATTTGAATCACTTAATTATAAGGAAAACAAGTATATACGGCCGTAAGTTCGGCCAGGCCGAATCTTATGTACCCTCCACCATGGATTGCGTAGAAACTTCTACGAAGACTGTCATCCACAATCGAATTAATTGGGTTGTGGTATCTTAAAACTTCTTAACATCGTTTTCTAAATTGTGAGTTAGTCTATACGTATATATAATTATGGACCAATGTGAACCAAGTTTTGCATGGTTGTTAGAGACCATATACCAACACCATGTACCAAATTTCAGCCGGATCGCATGAAATTTGCTTCTCTTAGAGGCTCCGCAAGCCAAATCGGGGGATCGGTTTATATGGGGGCTATACGTAAAAATGGACCGATATGGCCCATTTGCAATACCATCCGACCTACATCAATAACAACTACTTGTGCCAAGTTTCAAGTCGATAGCTTGTTTTGTTCGGAAGTTAGCGCGATTTCAACAGACGGACGGACATGCTCAGATCGACTCAGAATTTCACCACGACCCAGAATATATATACTTTATGGGGTCTTAGAGCAATATTTCGATATGTTACAAACGGAAAGACAAAGTTACAGCTTCAAGAACACTTAACATCACTATTTTATCAGGTGATAAAATGAGGGTAGTCCGATAAATACTTCGATTCACCAGCTGCAGAAGCATTTCCCATATTAGCAAAGATATTGCATATAAAAGAGTTAAGGCACGAACTCGTGTTCGTGAGTAAGTTTGTGTCTTAAGGCTTTCGTATGTATGAATTGTAGATTGAGTGCCATTAGTAAAAATATGAATTGCAATCAGCAGAGTTTGGCCGAGTAGAGAGATTTTGGGTTTGTACTGTCAAAAAGTTGTAAACGTCGAACACGTCATGTACCTGTATAAAAAGTTAAAAAATTAGTAAATGTCAAAAAAACTTAAAGGATCATTAAATTTTTATACCCTGCGCCACACTGTGGAACAGGGTATTATAAGTTAGTGCATATGTTTGCAACACCCAGAAGGAGACGAGATAGACACATGGTGTCTTTGGCAAAAATGCTCAGGGTGGGCTCCTGAGTCGATATAGCCATGTCCGTCTGTCGCAGTTTTAGTCCAATCGACTTCAAATTTGGCACAAGTATGTGTTTTGGCTCAGAATAGATCCCTATTGATTTTGGAAGAAATCGGTTCAGATTTAGATATAGCTCCCATATATATATAATTCGCCCGATATGGACTTATATGGCCCCATTGGCATTAATATATACTCAGACAGTCAACCTGCAATAAAATCCTTGGACTCTGTGTTCCTCAACTCGAAAACGGCCATCGACTGCCGCAAATCTCTCAATGAGATGGCTGAGCAGCACAATATTCACCTAATATGGGTGCCTGGCCACAGGAACGTACCGGGGAACTGCGAAGCAGATGAGCTAGCAAGGCTAGGAACTACCTTACATATTCCAGGGGAACTAGAATCTGTTGGTATGCCTCTGGCTACCTGCAAGCTCTTACTGCGTGAGAAGGCTGTCATGATGGCAAATGTTCGATGGGAGAATTGTAAGGGTTGTAACGACACCAAGCAAATATAGCCCCATTTAAACTTAAACCGCACACTAGATATGCTAGTGTTCTAGATATGCTAGTGTTCGCTGCCTGATAGGCGATTTTGCAAAAACTATTGGTGCGAAGTATAATGACTTTTGTATGAGCTGTCATGATGCGGAGGAAAAGGAATCAATAAAACACCTCTTGTGTGAGTGTCCTGCATTTTGTGTAAGGCGTAAGCAAATTTTAGGGGCATATAGCTTCAGATTACTAGCGGACCTGGAAAACGTTAACTTAAGCAGTCTGCTAATGTTTCTGGAACAATCCGGTTGGTTCAACAGAAGAAAATAATCGAGAAGGTTCAACGGTTAAAACTAGAAGTGCCCATATGTAATAGGTACTTTTAGTTAATGTGGTATCACAATGGACTGAATAGTCTACGTGAGCCTGAATCTTAATCGGGCTGCCACTTTAACCTAACCTTTAACCTATATGGCCCCAGAAGCCAGGTTTTAGCCTAATTTGCTTAAAATTTTGCACAAGAAGAACAATTGGTGCTATAGTCAAGTGTGCCAAATTTTATTGAAATCGGTTCAGATTTAGATATAGCTCCCATATAAAGGGTGATTTGTTAAGAGCTTGATAACTTTTTTTAAAAAAAAAACGCATAAAATTTGCAAAATCTCATCGGTTCTTTATTTGAAACGTTAGATTGGTCCATGACATTTACTTTTTGAAGATAATTTCATTTAAATGTTGACCGCGGCTGCGTCTTAGGTGGTCCATTCGGAAAGTCCAATTTTGGGCAACTTTTTCGAGCATTTCGGCCGGAATAGCCCGAATTTCTTCGGAAATGTTGTCTTCCAAAGCTGGAATAGTTGCTGGCTTATTTCTGTAGACTTTAGACTTGACGTAGCCCCACAAAAAATAGTCTAAAGGCGTCAAATCGCATGATCTTGGTGGCCAACTTACCGGTCCATTTCTTGAGATGAATTGTTCTCCGAAGTTTTCCCTCAAAATGGCCATAGAATCGCGAGCTGTGTGGCATGTAGCGCCATCTTGTTGAAACCACATGTCAACCAAGTTCAGTTCTTCCATTTTTGGCAACAAAAAGTTTGTAGCATCGAACGATAGCGATCGCCATTCACCGTAACGTTGCGTCCAACAGCATCTTTGAAAAAATACGGTCCAATGATTCCACCAGCGTACAAACCACACCAAACAGTGCATTTTTCGGGATGCATGGGCAGTTCTTGAACGGCTTCTGGTTGCTCTTCACTCCAAATGCGGCAATTTTGCTTATTTACGTAGCCATTCAACCAGAAATGAGCCTCATCGCTGAACAAAATTTGTCGATAAAAAAGCGGATTTTCTGCCAACTTTTCTAGGGCCCATTCACTGAAAATTCGACGTTGTGGCTCGTTAGTAAGTCTATTCATGATGAAATGTCAAAGCATACTGAGCATCTTTCTCTTTGACACCATGTCTGAAATCCCACGTGATCTGTCAAATACTAATGCATGAAAATCCTAACCTCAAAAGAATCACCCTTTATATCTTTCGCCCGATATGGACTAATACGGTCCCAGAAGCCAGAGTTTTACCCCAATTTGGTTGAAATTTTGCACATGGAGTAGAATTAGCATTGTAGCTGTGCGTGCCAAATTTGGTTGAAATTGGTTCAGATTTAGATATAGCTCCCATATATAGCTTTCGCCCGATTTATACTCATATGACCACAGAGGCCAATTTTTTGCTATGCGTCCCAAATTTGGTTGAAATCGGTTCAGATTTAGATATAGCTCCCATATATAGCTTTCGCCCGATTTACACTCATATGACCATAGAGACCAAGTTTTAACTCCGATTTAGTTGAAATTTTGCACAATAAGTAGAATTAGCAGTGTAGCTATGCGTGCCAAATTTGGTTGAAATCGGTTCAGATTTAGATATATCTCCCATATATAGCTTTCGCCCGATTTACACTCATATGACCACAGAGGCCAATTTTAAACTCCGATTTAGTTGAAATTTTGCACAGGGAGTAGAATTAGCATTGTAGCTATGCGTGCCAAAGTTGGTTGAAATCGGTTCAGATTTAGATATAGCTCCCATATATATGTTTTTCTGATTTCGACAAAAATGGTCAATGTTGGTACCATTTTCCTTGCAAAATCGCCACTGCTTAGTCGAAAAGTTGTAAAAATGACTCTAATTTTCTTAAACTTGTAATACATATATATCGAGCGATAAATCATAAATAAACCTTTGCGAAGTTTCCTTAAAATTGCTTCAGATTTAAATGTTTCCCATATTTTTTTACTAACATTGTTTTCCACCCTAGTGCATTAGCCGACTAAAATTTTGAGTCTATAGATTTTGTAGAAGCCTATCAAATTCTGTCCAGATCGAGTGATATTTAAATGTATGTATTTGGGATAAACCTTTTTATATAGCCCCCAACACATTTGACGGATGTGATATAGTATCGAAAATTTAGATCTACAAAGTGGTGCAGGGTATAATATAGTCGGCCCGCCCGACTTTAGACTTTCCTTACTTGTTTTATTTTATATTTGAGAAAATAATTTGAAGACATGAAAACGCCATATTGAAGAATTTTAGAATTTTTCATAATAATATTTTGAAATTTTTACTCAAAAATAATATGCAATTTTTTGCAGAAAAACAGGCATTTGAAAAACGTCTGAATGCAACGCCTTTTAAAATTGTTGAATTTTTTTTGTTATTGTTGATTTATTCTTCAATCACTATTGGTGTTTTGGATTTCAGCTTAAAACCATGCATTGACTAAACTACAAGTGTACCTTAACCAACAGGGGAAAATAATGTTTGTCAAATATATTTGGGCAAAGCCCTATACACGCAGAGAAGGAATATGATCACCTCAAACATGTTTCAAGAGCAAAATGTTATTTTTGTATGGTGACCATGTAACATTTTTGTCACTAAAATGTTATTTTCTCGTCAAACATAACCTGCTTGCCGAAATCAGATACATGATTTCCGAGAAAATAACATGGTTGCGAAAACCATGTTACATGGTCACCACCCAAAAATAACATTTTGCTCTTAAAACATGTTTGAGGTGATCATATTCCTTCTCTGGGTGTAGACTGCAAGATGAAATTATTAAAATTGTTGTGGAAAAATACCAAGCACGTTGTTTTGGATTTATATGTAACCCCAATTTTCAAAAATTAAAATTTGTCACAAAGTTAGCCAGAACAAGTATATACGGCCAGGCCGAATCTTATGTACCCTCCACCGTAAAAACTTCTACTAAAGACGGTCATCCACAATTTAATTACTTGGGTTGCGGCAAATGACAAGGCTTCTTAACATCATCATCTAAATTTTATGTTAGTACATTCGGGATATATATTGGACAAAAGAAAGGTCGATTTAATGCGTATATATCGTATTCAGTTCTTGACCGCTATATATAGGGAAGAAATAATTACGAACCGATATGAAATTTTGTGCGGTAATTATAGAGCCAGAATTGAAATATGGGAGTCGCTTTATATGAAGGCTATACAATTATGAGCACGAGTCCACCAAAAATGGCAGATTATTTACTGTTTTTCGTAAAATATTCCTCTCCAACCAAGAGGTACTTCATAAATTTTCCATAGAAATAATATTTTGACAAAATTTTCAACAGAAATAAAATTTTTACAAAATTTTCTATAGAAATAAAATTTTAACAAAATTTTCTATAGAAATAAATTTTGAGAAAATTTTCTATAGAAATTATATTTTGACAAAATTTCCTACAGAAATAAAGTGTTGGCAAAATTTTCTATAGAAATGAAATTTTGACAACATTTTCTATGGCAATAAAATTTTGGTAGATTATTTTTGGGTCGAGTGACAATCGTGATTTTTAAATACGAACCAATTTTGACACGGTTGTTATCGGCCAAATACCAACGCAATGTACCAAATTTCAACTAGATCGGACGAATTTTACCCCTTCAAGAGGCTCCGATATGGCCCATTTGCAATACCATCCGACCTACAGCAATAACAACTACTTGTGCCAAGTTTCAAGTAGAGGTGTGCACGTGAGTAATAGTTTACTCACGCTCACGCACACTCACGACTGAAAAATCATACTCACGCACACTCACGCGCGATATTTTTTGGTAGGACTCACGTTCACGCACACTCACGAAAAGAAAATTTGTACTCACGCACACTCACGCACGAAAACGTCGTGACACACGAAAAATACCATGACTCACGAAAAATATCGTGACTCACGAATAATTTTAAGATTAGTTTACCTTACCGAAGTGTCTGAAAACATGAGCATTATTAAAATCGAGAGTGTTATTAAACTTTTAACATCCCAGGTGTCGCTAAAATTGTAATTGAATTTAACTCTTAAGCGTTTTATGTTGGTGAGCAGGAATATTTTCGTGAGTGTAATTCGTTACTCACGCACACTCACGAAAATATTATTTTCGTGACTCACGCTCACGCACGACATTTTGGTTTGTTAATCACGCTCACGCACACTCACGCTGTTGTCATGAGCGTGACTCACGACTCACGCACGAATCACGAAAATTTTCGTGAGTCACGACAATTTCGTGTCACGTGCACACCTCTAGTTTCAAGTCGATAGCTTGTGTCGTTCGGAAGTTAGCGTGATTTCAACAGAGGGACGGACACACTTAGATCACCACGACCCAGAGTATATATAAAGGGTGATTTGTTAAGAGCTTGATAACTTTTTTTAAAAAAAAAACGCATAAAATTTGCAAAATCTCATCGGTTCTTTATTTGAAACGTTAGATTGGTCCATGACATTTACTTTTTGAAGATAATTTCATTTAAATGTTGACCGCGGCTGCGTCTTAGGTGGTCCATTCGGAAAGTCCAATTTTGGGCAACTTTTTCGAGCATTTCGGCTATTCCGGCCGAATTTCTTCGGAAATGTTGTCTTCCAAAGCTGGAATAGTTGCTGGCTTATTTCTGTAGACTTTAGACTTGACGTAGCCCCACAAAAAATAGTCTAAAGGCGTCAAATCGCATGATCTTGGTGGCCAACTTACCGGTCCATTTCTTGAGATGAATTGTTCTCCGAAGTTTTCCCTCAAAATGGCCATAGAATCGCGAGCTGTGTGGCATGTAGCGCCATCTTGTTGAAACCACATGTCAACCAAGTTCAGTTCTTCCATTTTTGGCAACAAAAAGTTTGTTAGCATCGAACGATAGCGATCGCCATTCACCGTAACGTTGCGTCCAACAGCATCTTTGAAAAAATACGGTCCAATGATTCCACCAGCGTACAAACCACAACAAACAGTGCATTTTTCGGGATGCATGGGCAGTTCTTGAACGGCTTCTGGTTGCTCTTCACTCCAAATGCGGCAATTTTGCTTATTTACGTAGCCATTCAACCAGAAATGAGCCTCATCGCTGAACAAAATTTGTCGATAAAAAAGCGGATTTTCTGCCAACTTTTCTAGGGCCCATTCACTGAAAATTCGACGTTGTGGCAGATCGTTCGGCTTCAGTTCTTGCACGAGCTGTATTTTATACTGTTTTACACCAAGATCTTTGCGTAAAATCTTCCATGTGGTCGAATAACACAAACCCAATTGCTGCGAACGGCGACGAATCGACATTTCACGGTCTTCAGCAACACTCTCAGAAACAGACGCAATATTCTCTTCTGTACGCACTGTACGCATTCGTGTGGTTGGTTTAATGTCCAATAAAGTAAAATGAGTGCGAAACTTGGTCACAATCGCATTAATTGTTTGCTCACTTGGTCGATTATGTAGACCATAAATCGGACGTAAAGCGCGAAACACATTTCGAACCGAACACTGATTTTGGTAATAAAATTCAATGATTTGCAAGCGTTGCTCGTTAGTAAGTCTATTCATGATGAAATGTCAAAGCATACTGAGCATCTTTCTCTTTGACACCATGTCTGAAATCCCACGTGATCTGTCAAATACTAATGCATGAAAATCCTAACCTCAAAAGAATCACCCTTTACTTTATGGGATCTTAGAGCAATATTTCGATGTGTTACAAACGGAATGACAAAATTAATATACCCCCATCCTATGGTGGAGGGTATAAAAATACATTCTTTCTATTTTTTTACAAAAGACATTCCTAAATACATAAATTTTAAAAAGTAAAAACAAATCAGAATAGTAAAATAGATATTTGTTGCTACCAACAATTAATACAACAATAATTAACACATATCGATCGATTCTACAAAAAGCGAACATCGTACATCACAACCCCAATTGGACAACTACTGGTATATTTCATACTGCTTGCCCACAAAACTAACTACAAATAGTACTAATCATTTATTGAGTTTCAAGTTCCAATTCAAATCATTCAATCGGTAAATCAACTTATTGTTGACACACATTTAAATTGCAATTGTGGTCATTGACCATTTGTACTCCATCGAAATGCGAATAAATCGCAATGCGATAGATATTTGTAGATACAACACATAAAACTCGGAAATATGGAGCATTCAAATTCGCATGGGCTGGTGACAAATAGAGCGCGAATTTAGTTAGTGGGCTTTTAGTGTAATGGATGTACTACTGACCGCGTGTTGATGTGCATGTTCTAGACATTTGTACTCGAATTTAATTTGCTAATATTAGATTTTTTTATGTATGGTCACACCATGAAAGATTGAAGTTGAATTTCCTCGAGATAGACATCTAGACTATTATGAAATTGTTTCTATGAAATAAAAATATAACAATTAAATACTATGCTATTAACTACATATAAAAAAAAATAAATAAATAAATAAAACTATAAAAAATAATATAAAACATAGATTAAACTATGCAAACCAAATGTCAAACGCGGAAAACACAAGTTCGTATGCAAAAAAAAAATGTTGACCGACATTATATATGTTAATTTAAATAAATATTTTAAAATAGTAATTAACGAAACTATAAATTATGTTATACAAGTATATAACAATTTTATTTAAAATACATAATTGTACTGTATTACGAAGTTTTATATATAATTAACAGTACAATTTAACATATTCTAATTTCATGTTGGCATACAGTTTGCAGGGCGAAAGTAAAAGTAATAATATTTTGATGCTTAAAATGGAAATAAAATACTGCTATGCCAAAATATTACAATGACAAAAATTTTGTCTTATTTAAAAGAAAATCTTGTTCTTTACATACATACTTCACTCATATTAATAAATTATGGCCAATTCTATTTTTCTGCAATTAATTTGTCACTGTCTTTGCAATGCATCACGATATTGATGTGAGATCTCCTGTGTCATTCGTCTGTCCGTGTATTGAAATCAAGTTATGAACTCTCAAATAAATAGAGCTATCCGTTTGAAAATGTCTAGGAAATTCTTTTTGATGAAATATATCATAAGAGGCCATATTTAGTTATAACCCAATATGAGCCGATCCCTTGTCTCTCAAGATAGTCAATTTTCAACTGAATTCTTTAGATGGATGTCATATGTGGATTTTACCATATATCTCCGACTCCCATATAATCCGGTATCTGCGTTTAATTTCTTAGGATTGTTTGTGTAATAAACAAGTAAGGAAAGTCTAAAGTCGGGCGGGGCCGACTATATTATACCCTGCACCACTTTGTAGATCTAAATTTTCGATAACATATCACATCCATCAAATGTGTTGGGTGCTATATATAAAGGTTTATCCCAAATACATACATTTAAATATCACTCGATCTGGACAGAATTTGATAGACTTCTACAAAATCTATAGACTCAAAATTTAAGTCGGCTAATGCACTAGGGTGGAACACAATGTTAGTAAAAACAAGTAAGGAAAGTCTAAAGTCGGGCGGGGCCGACTATATTGTACCCTGCACCACTTTGTAGATCTAAATTTTCGATACCATATCACATCCGTCAAATGTGTTGGGGTCTATATATAAAGGTTTGTCCCAAATACATACATTTAAATATCACTCGATCTGGACAGAATTTGATAGACTTCTACAAAATCTATAGACTCTAAATTTAAGTCCGCACTAGGGTGGACCACAATGTTAGTAAAAAAGTATAGAAAACATTTAAATCTGAAGCAATTTTAAGGAAACTTCGCAAAAGTTTATTTATGATTTATCACTCGATATATATGTATTAGAAGTTTAGGAAAATTAGAGTCATTTTTACAACTTCGCGACTAAGCAGTGGCGATTTTACAAGGAAAATGTTGGTATTTTGACCATTTTTGTCGAAATCAGAAAAACATATATATGGGAACTATATCTAAATCTGAACCGATTTCAACCAAACTTGGCACGTATAGCAACAATGCTAATTCTACTCCCTGTGCAAAATTTCAACTAAATCGGAGCAAAAAATTGGCCTCTGTGGTCATATGAGTGTAAATCGGGCGAAAGCTATATATGGGAGCTATATCTAAATCTGAACCGATTTCAACCAAATTCGACACGCATAGCAATAATGCTAATTCTACTCCCTGTGCAAAATTTCAACCAAATTGGGGTAAAACTCTGGCTTCTGGGACCGTATTAGTCCATATCGGGCGAAAGATATATATGGGAGCTATATCTAAATCTGAACCGATTTCAATAAAATTTGGCACACTTGACTACACTACTAATTGTACTCCTAGTGCAAAATTTTAAGCAAATTAGGGTAAAACTCTGGCTTCTGGGGCCATATAAGTCCATATCGGGGGAAATATATATATGGGAGCTATATCTAAATCTGAACCGATTTCTTCCAAAATCAATAGGGATCTATTCTGAGCCAAAACACATACTTGTGCCAAATTTGAAGTCGATTGGACTAAAACTGCGACCTAGACTTTGATTTCAAAAATGTGTTCACGGACAGACGGACAGACGGACAGACGGACATCGCTATATCGGCTCAGGAACCCACCCTGAGCATTTTTGCCAAAGACACCATGTGTCTATCTCGTCTCCTTCTGGGTGTTGCAAACATATGCACTAACTTATAATACCCTGTTCCACAGTGTGGAGCAGGGTATAAATATGGGAAACATTTAAATCTGAAACAATTTTAAGGAAACTTCGCAAAAGTTTATTTATGATTTATAGCTCAATATATATGTATTAGAAGTTTAGGAAAATTAGAGTCATTTTTATAAAGTTTTCGACTAAGCGGTGGCGATTTTAAAGGAAAATGTTGGTATTTTGTCAATTTTTGTCGAAATCAGAAAAACATATATATGGGAGCTATATTTAAATCTGAACCGATTTCAACCAAATTTGGCACGCATTGCTACAATGCTAATTCTACTCCCTGTGCAAAATTTAAACTAAATCGGAGCAAAAAATTGGCCACTGTGGTCATATGAGTAAAAATCGGGCGAACGATATATATGGGAGCTATATCTAAATCTGAACCGATTTCAACCAAATTTGGCACGCATAGCTACAATGCTAATTCTACTCCCTGTGTAAATTTCAACCAAATTGGGCCAAAACTATGGCTTGTAAGACCATATTAGTCCATATCGGGCGAAATATATCTATGGGAGCTATATGTAAATCTGAACCGATTTCAATCAAATTTTACACACTTGACTATACTACTAATTCTACTCCCTGTGCAAAATTTCAATTAAATTGGGGTAAAACTCTGCATTCTGGGACCGTATTAGTCCATATCGGGCGAAAGATATATATGGGAGCTATATCTAAATCTGAACCGATTTCAATAAAATTTGGCACACTTGACTATAGTACTAATTGTTCTTCTTGTACAAAATTTTAAGCAAATTAGGATAAAACTCAGGCTTCTGGGGCCATATAAGTCCATATCGGGCGAAATATATATATATATATATATATATATATATATATATATATATATATATATATATATATATATATATATATATATATATATATATATATATATATATATATATATATATATATATATATATATATATATATATATATATATATATATATATATATATATATATATATATATATATATATATATATATATATATATATATATATATATTTCTTCCAAAATCAATTAGGTTCTATTCTGAGTCAAAACCCATACTTGTGCCAAATTTGAAGTCAATTGGAGTAAAACTGCGACCTAGACTTTGATTACAAAAATGTGTTCACGGACAGACGGACATGGCTATATCGACTCAGGAGCCCACCCTGAGCATTTTTGCCAAAGACACCATGTGTCTATCTCGTCTCCTTCTGGGTGTTGCAAACATATGCACTAACTTATAATAACCTGTTCCACAGTGTGGCTCAGGGTATAAAAAATCCCATAATTGTTTAACTGTCTTACTCTTCCGAGTTTGATTAACCCCCATTTTCAGGAATCTCCGTTAGTGCTACGTTAGCTAACGAACTTTTGAACCGTACTATGGACATGTCTGTCATCTTGTCTACATATTCCATATGCCAGTTAGGAACTTAACTGCTAAAAATTTTTCAGTTAAAGTTAACCGGAGAGAAGATACAGTCTGTCAAGAAAGTCTTTTGACATTGCCAACTATTTCAAATCCAAAAAAAAAATTGAAATATTAAATATTTTATTAAATTTTTAATTCTGTGTACGTATGTATACTTTGCAAAATACATAATAAAATATTATTTTAAAATTTCATTATATTTAATTTTGGAACAAAACATAATTTTGATCCCATTGTCAAAACACTTTCTTGACAAACTGTATTTCGATTTTACTTTCTGTTAACTGGGAGTTAAAGTCTAACGGAGATACATGAAAATGGCTGTAAAAGGTTAATAAAGGGTGGTTAAATTGTAAGACCAATGTTGAATGTGAACCACACCTAAACGCCAAGTTTTTTTCCGAATTTTATTTGACATTTCTCTATTTCAAACTTACTCAATTTGAACCATGGAGAGATACATAATCCAACAACGTGTTAAATGGTTCCAAGATATGGCAACAGTGGATGATCAATTTCGAAGAAAATCATCTTCAGTGGTGAGGCACATTTTCACCTCAGTGGATTCGTCAATAAACAGAATTGTCGCATTTGGGCGAATGAGAATCCAAGAGTTATTGTCGAAAAACCAATGCACCCACAAAGAGTGACCGTTTGGTGCGGTTTATGGGCTGGCGGCATCATCGGGCCGTATTTTTTCCAAAATGATGCCGGTCAGGCAGTTACTGTGAATGGTGTTCGCTATCGTGAGATGATAACGAACTTTTTATGACCCGAATTGGAAGATATGGATATGGTTTCAGAAGGACGGTGCCACTTGCCACACAGTTAACGAAACAATGGTTCTTTTGCGCAACAAATTCAATGGCCGTGTTATCTCACGTACACGCAGAGAAGAAACATGATTGTCACAATCATATTCGAAGAGCAAAATAATATGATAACAGCAATTTTTGCGGCGACCATGTAACATTTTAACCTGCAACCATGTTGGCTCAGTGAACATGGTTCTAAGAAAAATACAATTGTCCTCATCTAAAATGTTATTATATTGATAAAAAGAATTTTGTTTCCATTAAAAGACAATGGTCACGATCTAAAATGTTATGTTATTCGTCAAAAATGTTTTTCTTCTAGTTAAAAGAACATGGTCACAACCTAAAATGTTTTGATTTTTATGAAAAACCTTTTTTCGTCGTCGAAAAAAGGACGCCACTTGAGAAAAGAAAACACAAAATCAACTTTATTTATTTGTTTATATTTATTTATTAACTAATTCATTGTTTATTTGTATTTATAATGTCGTGCAAGCAAACATCACATATTTTTACACACTCTAGTTTGGTTCAATTTCAACAATAAGTAATCATTCCATATTTACTTCGTGCCCATCAAATGTACAAACACAGACATCATATAACTGCAAATAAAAATAAATTATGCCATATGTCAAAATGCAGAACAAAACCCAGGTACATTTGTTTCAATTACACTTTCCTTTTTTGTATTCACATAAAACCACGTGCCATTTCTGAATAAATAAATTAACACAAAACACAATAATTCCGTATTCTCCGTCCATTCCAAGAAACAATCAACACACGACTGACGCGCGAAATGAAAATCGTGTGTACCTGCTCAATGTTTTTATAAAATTCTTGTCGCTGCAAAAAAATTAAATGGTCACGAAAACAATGTACATGGTCTTTATGGCCATGTAATGGTTGTAGACATGTCTATACGTAAACTATAAAAATACTTTTTTCTCTGCAAAAAAGTAAAAAAAATTGAATGGTCAGGTACATAATTTTCCTGACCATATAATGGTCTCAAATTTTATCATTTAAATAATAGAACATGTTTGCGGCATTTGAGAACCATTTAAATGCTTATTGCCAACATATATTTTTCTCCGCTCGAAAATTATTTTTACAAAGACAAAATACATGGTTTTCGCGACAATTACATACTCTAAATAAGCATTAAATCGATGCGGCAACCATGTCCAAACATGTTTTTTCTGTGCGTGTAATGGCGATGTCAATTGGCCGCCAAGATCATGTGATTTGACACCGTTGGACTTTTTTCTTTGGGGTTATTTGAAAGAAAAGGTGTACGTCGCTAAGCCAGCAACAATTCAAGAGCTAAAGGATGGGATAATTCGGCACATTAACGGCATAGAACCTCCATTATGCCTCAGCGTCATCGAAAATTTGGACCATCGGATGAAGGTGAGCCACCGAGGTCGCGGCGCCCATTTGAACGATATATTGTTCCATACATAATTGGGTAATACCAATATATCATAATAAAATAAAATTACAATAATTTCCTAAATAGTTTGTGTTTTATTTAAAATCAACATCGGCCCTTAAAATTTTAACCACCCTTTAGTATCAATTAAAAGTTTTCAACTTCAATCAACTTTTTAATTGGGAATATTTTGGTGATACTTTTTTCTATGTGCATTAGGGTATTATCGCGGATCTACAAAATTGAAGTCTTATGGAAAATAACTAGAGCCTATATTACTCATATACAGATATTGAGGAAGAGGCAGATAATCACATAATTTCGCATTGGGCATTTCACACAGAAAAAATTTCCGTAGTTAAACTAACGCTAAATTTAACTTATTTTTATTGGAAAAAAAAATTATTTGCTTGTAGTTAAATTTTATTATTTTTATCGAAATTTTCCACTGCTTAATGAAATCTTACTTTTTTTAAGTATGTCTCAAAAAATTTATGAACTAAACGTGAGTATAAAGTTCAATGACCATACAGATAAGTTCAATATAAATTAAAACAAATGAAAATTTTCGTACGATTCCACAAACTAGTAAGAATGAACTACTGTATGGTTAAAATGGTCATAATTTGGCGCCAATGATTTTCTTCTTTACTTTTAGTTAATTTTTTCTTCTATGAGAAGATGTAATTTCGTGAACTGCAGTTAAAAAGTACAAAAGGGCAAATTTTCGTGGTTTTAACAACGCTTTGTGGAAATCTCAAAATGTGGAGTAAAATTTAGTTCAATTTTTGTGCGTGGTAGTTCATTCTTCCTATAAAACAGTTCACTTTTTTTCGCTGCAATGATTCATAATTTATTTAAACGAAACATTTTGGAAAATTGTGCTTTAAAAATGTTTCAGTCATCCCTTGCATATGACTATGTGCTTCGTTTCTTTTAAATTAGAACTTATTAATTGGCCAACAATAAGCAAACAACCCCACATTTTGTTGACGATGTTAAATTTAGTGTGGAAAAGACACTAGTATATCTGCAAAATTGTTATTTATGTATAATAAGAGGTTATTAACACAAAGCTGGAACATTGTATTTGCTTTGTTGAAAAGAGCACCAAACTCCCGCTGTTATTATCATTTGTCACTTGACTCTTTACTTAGGTTTCAGAATTTGAACTCATGTGTGACATATCTGGAACCTATAATCACAAAATATAGACGCTGAGGAAAAGTGACATAATCATATAGTTCAACAAACATTTCCAACAACTTCACGTCCTCATCATGTACTCACCGTCACCCTATTATAAGTACGCTCATAGAAAAATGTCAGCTAAAAAGAGAAGTCGGTGTCTGCTGTTATATTTATTTACTTTAGGGTCTAACGAACAAAAATTCGTAAAATCTTTAGGTTTCAAATTTTTTTTAATTATTTTCAAGAACCCAAAAAGGGGTTTTTGTTTATTTTTGCCTTTTAATATGCTCCCCAGCAAAAAAAGTAGTGAAAATGTTCTTTTTGGATCCGGAAGTTGTGCAAAATTGGCGCAGAAGCGATGACTTTAACATGGGCTTATCATGGGACGGATGTCCACCATTTCAACAGCCGTTGCACCGAATTTGCATCACTTCTCAAGGTGTGATCCGAAGTCAGTGTTTTGGATGTGAATTAAATAATTGTGTGATATTTTGCCAAATAATTTTTTTTTATAAGTTTTTATAATTTTAATACATACTAATAAAGCTTGTTTGAAATATTTGCTCTCAAATATTTTCAAAAATTCTCAATTTTTCTAGAATGGATTTAGCAATTTTTTCGACAAAATTTGAATAATTTTTACCATTTTAAAGGGTGATACGGTCAAAATTTGGTCAATATAAACTTGACGTATTTCTTTCAATTTTGCATTTAAAAAACCTGAACATCCCTCATTTTGAAGATGTGTGTGTGTAGAATGTTGCTCCTATTTTGATTTTGGAATTCACTCTTCAGTTGTCAAAATGCCGTCCAAGCAAGAAGAGCAGCGTATCAAAATTTTGCTCGCGCATCGCGAAAATCCGAGCTACTCGCACGCAAAGCTGGCAAAATCGCTAAAAGTTGCCAAATCAACCGTTACAAATGTAATTAAAGTGTTTGGGGAACGTTTGTCGACAGCCAGGAAGTCTGGATCGGGGGGAAATCGAAAACCGGAAGCCGCTGAGACGACAAAGAGAGTTGCCGGTAGTTTCAAGCGAAACAACCGTGCATCGAGCCAAAAAACGAGCCGGACTATCGACTTACAAGAAGGTAATGACTCCAAATCGCGATGATAAACAAAATACGATGGCCAAAGCGCGATCCCGGAGGCTGTACACGACGATGCTGACGAAGTTTGACTGTGTGTTAATGAACGACGAAACCTACGTCAAAGCCGACTACAAGCAGCTTCCGGGACAGGAGTTTTATACGGCAAAAGGAAGGGGAAAGGTAGCAGATATTTTCAAGCACATAAAATTGTCAAAGTTCGCAAAGAAATATCTGGTTTGGCAAGTCATCTGTACCTGTGGCTTGAAAAGCAGCATTTTCATAGCTTCCGGGACTGTCAACCAAGAAATTTACGTGAAAGAGTGTTTGAATAAACGTCTGCTGCCTTTCCTGAAGAAACACGGTTGTTCCGTACTGTTTGGCCGGATTTGGCATCTTGCCATTACGGTAAAAAGGCCATGGAGTAGTATGCCGCCAACAACGTGCAGGTGGTTCCCAAGGACAAGAACCCTCCCAACACGCCAGAGCTCCGCCCAATTGAGAAATACTGGGCTATCGTCAAGCGGAACCTAAAGAAGACCAAAAAATCTGCTAAGGACGAGCAGCAGTTCAAGGCAAACTGGCTTTCTGCGGCGAAGAAGGTGGACAAGGTGGCTGTACAAAACCTGATGGCAGGTGTCAAGCGTGAGGCCCGGCAATTCGGATTTGGAAAAGCGAAAGCCTAACTGAATATTTTTCCTGAATTTTATACTAATTGAACTTGAAAAAGAAATTTAATTTAATTTTGTAAATAAACGATTTCACCGATTTACACGCATTTTCCCTTGACCAAATTTTGACCGTATCACCCTTTAGTTCTTTTGAGAAGGTTTTGCAAATAACGATAATTTTTAATTTTTTAATGGAAAAAATTTTTAATGGATTTTTAATGAAAAAGAAATAACACAAAATAAAAATGATGTATAACATAAAAAAAATATTTTTTAGAAAAATATTTAATAAAAAATTACATAATAATGAAGAACATCTCAGGACGTAGTTAGAATGTCATGCCGTGGTGTCATATAAGATTCATATCACAAACATTTGAATAGACGTTTTGATGCATCGTGTTCAATGGCGTTTGTGGCTGAGTGTGCTAAACCGTTCTGTTATGGTGCCAACAGACCCAGGTTCAACCCCATGTGAAAGCGAAGAAGTTTTTCAATTTGTAAAAATTTGATAATAAGAAAATAAAAGTGTAACAAAAAATTCTGAAAAAAATAAAAAGTGAAATTGGAAAAAAACGACAAGTCCATGTAAGAGTTGTTGGAGAAGATCCAAGTTTGCACTACTTCCGGATCAAAAATTGGGGATCCAAACTACTTTTTTGGACGCTCTTTTTTTTTGCTGGGTTATTTAACTTTAAATTTGTAGTTTTTTCAAATTTCATTGAAAATGTTGACTACAGATTACTCAGAAGTACTGCAAATTTTTTGGAAAAATATATTTTTATAAATAGCGTTATGATGTTTTAAATGCAATAAATTTGATTTTATAGAATTCGGTCAAAATTTTAAGTGAAATTGGAAAAATTTTTGTTTTTTAGTTTTTTTTTTTTCAATTTCTTAATCCAAATGAACTTCTAAAGCAATGCAAAGGATTCGAAAATGAAGTACTTCCGTCTTATGACAAGTCCATTTAAAATTTATTGGAGATGATCCAAGTTTGCACTACTTCCGGATCAAAAATTGGGGATCCAAACTACTTTTTTGGTAGCTCTTTTGTTTTGCTGGGTTATTTAACTTTAAATTTGTAGTTTTTTTTAATTTCATTGAAAATTTTGACTACAGATTACTCAGAAGTACGGAAAAACATATTTTTTATAAATAGCATTATGATGTTTTAAAGGCAATAAATTTGATTTCATAAAATTCGGTCAAAATTTTAAGACGTAAGAATTTTTTTCTTGTTGTATCTTAAAAGATACGGTGTGCATTTAAGGGTTAAGCTGCCTAAATTTGCGAAACATACAGATTTTTGAGCAAATACAAGATGTATTTTTAATATATTGTTTTGTATACACTCCACCATAGAATGGGGGTATATTAACTTTGTCATCGCGTTTGTAACACATCGAAATATTGCTCTAAGATCCCATAAAGTATATATATTCTGGGCCATGGTGAAATTCTGAGTCGATGTAAGCATGTCCGTCCGTCCGTCTGTTGAACGCTAACTTCCGAACGAAACAAGCTATCGAATTGAAACTTGGCATAAGTAGTTGTTATTTATGTAAGTCGTATAGTATTGCAAATGGGCCATATCGGACCACTTTTACGTACAGTCCCCATATAAACCGACCCCTAGATTTGGCCTCTTGGAGGAGCAAACTTTATCCGATCCGCTTGAAATTTGGTACTTGTGTAAGTATATGGTCTCTAACTACCATGCAAAAATTGGTCCATATCGGTCCATAATAAACCGATCCCCAGATTTGACCTCCAGAGTCTCTTGGAGGAGCAAAATTCTTCCAATCCGGTTGAAATTTGGTATATTGCGCCAGTATATGGCCGCTAACCGCCATGCAAAAATTGGTCCATATCGTCAAAAAATAATCTACCGAAATTTTATTTCTATAGAAAATTTTGTCAAATTTTATTACTATAGCAAATTTTGTCAAAATTTTATTTCTATAGAAAATTTTGTGAAAATGTTATTTCTACAGAAAACTTTGACAAAATTTTATTTCTATAGAAAATTTTGTCAAAATTTTATTTCTATAGAAAATTTTATTTCTATAGAAAATGTTGTCAAAATTTTATTTCTATAGAAAATTTTGTCAAAATTTTATTTCTAAAGAAAATGTTGTCAACATTTTATTTCTATAGAAAATTTTGTCAAAATTTTATTTCTATAGAAAATTTTGTCAAAATTTTATTTCTTTACAACATTTTGTCAAGATTTTATTTCTATAGAAAGTTTTGTCAAAATTTTATTTCTATAGAAAATTTTGTCAAATTTTATTACTATAGCAAATTTTGTCAAAATTTTATTTCTATAGAAAATTTTGTGAAAATTTTATTTCTATAGAAAATTTTGTCAAAATGTTATTTCTATAGAAAATTTTGTAAAAATGTTATTTCTATAGAAAATTTTGTCAAAATTTTATTTCTATAGAAAATTTTGTCAAAATTTTATGTCTATAGAAAATTTTATTAAAATTTTATTTCTATAGAAAATGTTGTCAAAATTGTATTTCTATGGAAAATTTCATTTCTATAGAAAATGTTGTCAAAATTTTATTTCTATAGAAAATGTTGTCAAAATTTTATTTCAATAGAAAATTTTGTCAAAATTTTAATTATATAGAAAATTTTGTCAAAATTTTATTTCTATAGAAAATTTTGTCAAAATTTTATTTCTTTACAACAGTTTGTCAAGATTTTATTTCTATAGAAAGTTTTGTCAAAATTTTATTTCTACAGAAAATTTTGTCAAAATATTATTTCTATAGAAAATTTTATCAAAATTTTATTTCTATAGAAAATTTTATTAAAATTTTATTTCTATAGAAAATGTTGTCAAAATTTTATTTCTATAGAAAATTTTGTCAAATTCAATAATATATACATGTGTTTGTTGCTTTATTATAGAACCTAATTCGATTTTATTGCATATTTCGGGCAAACTAAAATAGGTTTTTTTTTCTCAGTGTACTGACAATTTTCTTTGGGTGTAGCTAAATTAATTTGTTCCATTCCATTCCATGACAACCACACATAGTAAACATTCGGTCATTGCATGTACATTCATTCCACCATATCATGTAAATAGTCAGATGAGGGAATTAGCTCTTATTAAAATCTCATCAGAATTTTATTCTCCAACAAAGATGTCTTCAAATTAGTTCCACTCTAATCTAAATTAGACCAAGTGATTCAATCACTACCATACTTTTGTAGATTCTTTGTCCAGACTCGTTACGCATGCGCGAATGAGAGTATAGCACGAACTACACAAAATACTAATGTTCAATTTCCGTTTCCTTTTTTTTTGACGGCTGTGGTGAGTTTAGTATATGGGAGGTGTTGAAAAAGGTCATTAATCGTTGCGAAGCTTTTAAGCTTTATCTTTGTATCTGTGTTCTTTGTAGGTAGTAAGTCTTCTTTCAAAATACTTAGAGAATACCAGTGGCATTGTGATCTAAATTAAAATTGTCAAATTATTGTGCAGATCTTGAGATTTATGATGGAAACAAAAATTGTCGTGTGACAGAACTACGGAAATTTCTCATATGAAATATTTCATTCGAAAATATTCACACATTTATTCTTGACAAAGTGTCATGAGGTCATCTGGAATTGATGGTGTGACAGAATTGTTTTAGCATAATCAGTCATAAATTCTATCAAATATTGTTTCCGGGAATTTAATTGATAGCAATTGTTCCATTTTTTTCTCAAAAAAAAAACGACATACGGATATGACATGGAAGACATGAAACATTTTTTCAAGGTTCAATAGATGTCATTCATTTTCCAAGGTAATCTTGGAACTTTTAAATTTGAAAAAAAACATTATTCACATTTTATTCTGCATATTTCTCTAGATATAATGAAAATTTGATAACTTTTTAATAATAAAAGACCAAAAAATGCTCCTTCTTACCCTGTATATTTCCATAGATATTTTATGAGTAAATCCTCATAACATATTTTAACATTTGCTACAATTTTTCTATTTGATCGAAAGAAAAATTTAAAACCTTCAATGCCTTCTTTAAGAAAACAAAAGATGTCGAAATATATCCGCATCAATAAACTATAAAAAATTCAATGAATGTTCGCATTCAAATGCCAGGGCATATATCAAAAATATGGCATTCACCACATATGTACATATGTAAGTATCTTCAATATGAGAATACCTTTGTAGACATTTTAATGGCCATACACAAAACATTCAACTGAAAAATCCAATGAAAAACCAAACAACTCTAAGCGAATGAAAAACATGTTGCCCAACATTTTAAAACAGCAAGCCGACAATGTCCGAGAATGCAAAAAAAAAACATTTTTTCTATGATTTATAAGTAATTAAAATATGGATTAAATGATCGGTTTTTATTCTATTCTCTTTGATTTGGTTGTTCTTTTGTTTCATCTTCAATGTGAAGATGATGCAAAAAATATTAAATTAATACCGAAGTTTACATACCCTAATGCTGATATTGTTAATAATAATACATTTTCTTTTCATAATTTGTCAATAGATGTTTGGAATCACATAGCACAAGTGCTACCTAGCACATTGTATCTGAAAAAAATATTGACTTACTAAAGGACAAATTTCCTTAAAAATTAAGAATTTTTAATTAAAAGCGATGCTAAATAAAAGTCTTTAAATTTATTTTTCATTCTATTTAGGACACGAATTATAGCGTTCCTCCGTTAAAGTCACACAAATGCGAAGTAAAGGAAAATTTCCTTCAAATACAGAAAAATATTTTTGATTCAAAGAAATGGCGTGAAGGCATTTTAAAAATGTTTAAATCCAAGGTTTTCATTCCACATATGAAATTTTCTTAAACAACTGAAAAAAAAGAAATTTTTTCAAAATTTTATTTGTGTAGAAGATTTTGTCAAAATTTTATTTCTATAGAAAATTTTGGCTAAATTTTATTTCTATAGAAAATTATGTCAAAATTTTGTTTCTATAGAAAATTTTGTGTAAATTTTATTTGTATAGAAAATTTTGTGAAAATTTTATTTGTATAGAAAATTTTGTGAAAATTTTATTTGTATAGAAACTTTTGTCAATATTTTATTCCTATAGAAAATTCTGTCGAAATTTTATTTCTATAGAAAGTTTTGTCAAAATTTTATTTGTATAGAAAATTTTGTAAAAATTTTATTTCTATAGAAAATTTTGTCTAAATTTTATTTCTATAGGAAATTATGTCAAAATTTTGTTTCTATAGAAAGTTTTGTCAAAATTTTTATTTGTACATAAAATATTGTTAAAATTTTATTTCTATAGGAAATTATGTCAAAATTTTGTTTCTATAGAAAATTTTGTGTAAATTTTATTTGTATAGAAAATTTTGTGAAAATTTTATTTCTATATAAACTTTTGTCAATATTTTATTCCTATAGAAAATTCTGTCGAAATTTTATTTCTATAGAAAGTTTTGTCAAAATTTTATTTGTATAGAAAATTTTGTGGAATTTTTTTTTTTTTCTATAGAAAATTTTGTAAAAATTTTATTTGTACATAAAATATTGTTAAAATTTTATTTTTATAGGAAATTTGGTTACAATTTTATTTCTATAGAAAATTTTGTGAAAATTTTATTTGTATAGAAAATTTTGTGAATTTTTTTTTTCTATAGAAAATTTTATTTCTATAGAAAATTTTGAGAAAATAGGATGAATTTTTTTTATTTTATTTATTTATTTATTAATGACATCCTAACACAAAAAATGAACTAAATCTTATATAAATTTGTGCTAGGTTATATTGATAAAAAATTTTAATGGACAATTGTGTGTTAATTATATATTTATTAGCGTAGATGTAGACAGTTTAAAATAATTACAAAATTTTATTCATTGAAAATATTTTTTTATCTCCTTTTGAAATATATTTACGTTACTTATATTTTGCATGCAGTTTGGCAATCTGTTCCAAAGACGAGTAGTTGATATAAAAAATTGTTTCTCAGAAATTGAGCTGTTATATCTTGTTAATATAATTTTTATTCCTCGGTTTGAACGAGCGAACTATACTTTTTCATAGAGATATTCCGGTTCTTTCAAGTTAGTAATTTTGTGTAGTAACAAAAGGACCCGGAAGTTAAATCTAAAGATCGGAGCTATTTATAATTATGGGCAGATATGAACTAATTTCTGCATGCTTGTTAGAAGGCAAATAATAACATCACGTACCAACTTTCAACCGGATATAATGAAATTTTAGCGTAAAGTCAAATCTGGAGATCTGTGTCAATATCACGGTTGCCACTCGAGCTAGAAATAATCTAAGAAAAATTGGAAAAATAATGCAGAAAAATGAAAAATATTGTTAAAATTTTATTTCTATAGAAAATTTTGTTAAAATTTTATTTCTATATAAAATTTTGTCAAAATGTTATTTCTATAGAAAACTTTGTCAATATTTTATTTCTATAGACAATTTTGTCAAAATTTTATTTCAATAGAAAATTTTTCAAGATTTTATTTCTATAGAATATTTTGTCAAAATATTATTTCTATAGAAAACTTTGTCAACATTTTATATCTATAGAATTTTGTTTATCAAAATAAAATATTTTGAAAAATTTTATTTCTACAGAAAATTTTGTCAAAATTTTATTTCTATAGAATATGTTGGCAAAATTTTTTTTCTATAGAAAATTTTGGCAAAATTATATTTCTATAGAAAATTTGGGCAAAATTTTATTTCTATAGAAAATTTTGTCAAAATTTTATTTCTATAGAAAATATTGGCACAATTTCATTTTTATAGAAAATTTTGTGAAAATTTTATTTCTATAGAAAATTTTGTCAAAATTTTATTTGTGCATAACATATTGTTAAAATTTTATTTCTATAGGAAATTTTGTGAAAATTGTATTTCTATAGAAAATTTTGTCAAAGTTTTATTTCTATAGAAAACGTTGTCAATATTTTAATTCTATAAAAAATATTATCAAAATTCTTTTTCAATAGAAAATTTTGTCAAAATTTTATTTGTATAGATAATTTTGTGAAAATTTTAGTTGTATAGAAAATTTTGTCAAAATTTTATTTCTATAGAAACTTTTGTCGAAATTTTATTTCAATAGAAAGTTTTGTCAAAATTTTATTTGTATAGAAAATTTTGTGAAAATTTTAATTCTATAGAAAATTTTGTCAAAATTTTATTTGTACATAAAATATTGTTAAAATTTTATTTCTACAGAAAATTTTGTGAAAATTTTATTTCTATGGAAAATTTTGTGAAAATTTTATTTGTATAAAAATATTGTGAAAATTTTATTTCTGTAGAAAATTTTTTTAAAATTTTATTTATATAGACAATTTTATTTCTATAGAAAATTTTGTGAAAATGTTATTTCTATAGAAAATTTTGTCAAAATTTTATTTCTATAGAAAATTTTTCAAAATTTTATTAGTACATAAAATATTGTTAAAATCTTATTACTATAAAAATTTTGTCTAAATTTTATTTGTATAGAAAATTTTGTGAAAATTTTATTTGTATAGAAAATTTTTTTAAAATTTTATTTTATAGAAACTTTTGTTAATATTTTATTCCTATAGAAAATTTTGTCGAAATTTTATTTCTATAGAAAATTTTGTCAAAATTTTATTTCTATAGAAACTTTTGTCATTTTTTTATTTCTATATAAAATTTTGTCAATTCTTTTTATAGAAAATTTTGTCAAAATTTTAGTTTTAAATTTTTTTAAATTTTGTTAAAATTTTATTTCTATAGAAAATTTTGTCAAAACTTTATTTCTATAGAAAATGTTGTCAAAATTTTATTTCTATAGAAAATATTGTCAAAATTTTATTTCTATAGAAAATTTTATTTCTAAAGAATATTTTGTCAAAATTTTATTTCTAAAGAAAATTTTGTCAAAATTTTATTTCTATAGAAAATTTTGTGAAAATTTTATTTCTATAGAAAATTTTGTGAAAATTTTATTTCTATACAAACTTTTGTCAATTTTTTATTTCTATATAAAATTTTTTCGAAATTTTATTTCTATAGAAAATTTTGTCAAAATTTTATTTTTATAAAAAATGTTGTCAAAATGTTATTTCTATATAAAATATTATCAAAATAATATTTCAATAGAAAATTTTGTAAAAATTTTATTTGTATAGAAGATTTTGTCAAAATTTTATTTCTGTAGAAAATTTTGTCAGAATTGTATTTCTATAGAAAATTTTGTCAAAATTTTATTTCTATAGAAAATCTTATTTGTACATAAAATATTGTTACAATTTTATTACTAAAGAAAATTTTGTCTAAATTTCACTTCTATAGGAAATTATGTCAAAATTGTATTTCTATAGAAAATGTTATTTCTATAGAAAATTTTTTTTTTCTATAGAAACTTTTGTCAATATTTTATTCCTATAGAAAGTTTTGTCAAAATTTTATTTGTATTAAAAATTTTGTGGAAATTTTATTTCTATAGAAAATTTTGTGAAAATTTTGTCAAAATTTTATTTCTATAGAAAATTTTGTCAAAATTTTATTTCTATAGAAAATTTTGTCAAAATTTTATTTCTATAGAAAATTTTGTCCAAATTTTATTTCTATAGAAAATTTTGTCAAAATTTTATTTCTATAGAAAATTTTGTCAAAATTTTATTTGTACATAAAATATTGTTAAAATTTTATTGCTATTGAAAATTTTGTCAAAATTGTTAAAATTTTATTTCTATAGAAAATTTTGTCAAAATTTTATTTCTATAGGAAATTTTGTCAAAATTTTATTACTGTAGAAAATTTTGTGAAAATTTTATTTGTATAGAAAATTTTGTGAAAATTTTATTTATACAGAAAATTTTGTGAAAATTTTAATTCTATAGAAACTTTTGTCAATATTTTATTTCTATAGAAAATATTATCTATATATTATTTCTATAGAACATTTTGTCGAAATTTTATTTCTATGGGAAATTTTGTTAATATTTTATTTCTGTAGCAATTTTTTCAATTTTTTTTTCTATAGAAAATTTTGTCAAAATTTTATTTCTATAGAAAATTTGTGAAGTACCTCCAAGTTGTGGAGAAATATTTTGCAAAATCTACCAAACTATCAAGAATTCTACCAAACAGTAAAAAATTGCTATTTCTGGTAGAATTCTACCAACTGTGGCAACTCTTGTCAATATACGATAAGCCGTAGTGTTCTTTAGCCTCTAAGTCACCTCATCTGTTACCCTGGATCGCACCCTTTATTTCGTTAAGTTTTCTAATAAATCGCACTTAGAATGTTTTGCAAGCCAATCAGGAAAAGGTGGGGAGAAGATGTTAATAATAATTGGATATTTTATTTCTCTTCGTGAATTCCATCTGTATAGCAAATATCATAAAATGAAGTATCCAAATTTTAGTAGGGAGAAATCCCCTGAACATATTCATTTTTCAAAAAGTCGGTAGTAGGTTAGGTTAGGTTAGGTGGTAGCCTGATGTATCAGGCTCACTTAGACTATTCAGTCCATTGTGATACCACATTGGTGAACTTCTCTCTTATCACTGAGTGCTGCCCGATTCCATGTTAAGCTGAATGACAAGGGACCTCCTTTTTATAGCCGAGTCCGAACGGTGTTCCACATTGCAGTGAAACCACTTAGAGAATCTTTGAAACCCTCAGATATGTCACCAGCATTACTGAGGTGGGATAATCCACCGCTGAAAAACTTGTTGGTGTTCGGTCGATGCAGGAATCGCAAGGCGGGCATGCTAACCATTGCACCACGGTGGCTCCCGGTAGTAGGGAAAGCCCCTCCAAAAATGAGAAATTCAATATCAACATCCCGGTTCAGCGTTTTCGGAGTTTACCCGGAACAAACAAATTGGGGAAATATACAATGAGGCAACAACTAAACGTGAAACGATATAAGCCATATTTTTATCACCCAAAAATAATCAAACATGATTAATAATATATAACTATTATTATGTAAATCGTTCGAAACCGACATGTGTTTTATATGATCAATTATACATTTTTTTCCTTTACACAAACGCAATAACAAATTTATATCCTCCATTTTATGGTGAAGTATATGAAAATACAATCAAGAATATAAAACGAAACCGATAGCAATAATCAAGGTGGCCCTTCACGGACCTCCATGTTAGTTAGACACTGGCAGTGACGTGCATGAACATGCCCGAACATACAATACAACACTGCCTTGTTCTCCACTTCCGTTTTAGAACAGACACAAAATGAGCCAAACACCGGCAACTACCACCCTCTAAAAGTCATCGTCTTCGTCATCATCTTCTTAGCCATCGTCCAAGAGCATCGAAAGGAAATGGAAACATTAAACGTCCATGTAAAGGTTATGTGTTTTTGAATTTTAAGAAACATCAACTGTCTGCTCGGTACCCAGAAGAAAAAGATGTCAGAAATGAACTCTACAAAAACTAATGATGGCTTTGGCCGTTACAAGTGTAGTTGCAAAGAAACTTCAAGACAAACAAACAAACAAAAACAGCTCAAATAGATGCTAAAAACGGAAAACTAGGAAAATTTGCATACAATAAGACCAACCACATCAAGTACAAAGTATCGTAAAATAATGTTAAACATCAGCGGCAAGTAGCATTGCGTAAACATAGAATTATTAACGATTTTAAAGGTGTTTAGTTTTTTTTGGTATGGTAGTGATGATGGGTTAGGGGGTATTTAGTTGAAAAAATGAATTCAAATGAAAAATGCAAAACTCTTTTTTTTACAAAATTTTTGTCTAGCAATATAATTAACAAACTAATAAATTTTGTTCTTCAACTATAATTAAGAAATAAAAATTTTGAATGACCATATTGAACAAAATAGTAATTAAACTCAGCTGTTTGGGAATAACTTAAAATAGGATGGCAATTTCAGTCACCTAAGAATTGTTTTAGTTCTTCATACATTTGTTGTGATAGCCATCCAAAATTTTAAAAAGTCGAATTTTCCAAAAACCGGTGGAAAAATTGGTTTTTGCAAATATCGAAAAAGGCTAGAGTAAACGAAACTTTCTCTATGACACTTAAGCCAATTTAACTCTAGTTTAGTTCATGGAATTATTTGGTTTGAGGAAGTTTCCTTGAGTTTAATAATTTTTTGCATACGTTTCTGATAATTGATCCAATTAATTTTTTAATTGAAATGTCTTCAATCACGAAAATGATAGTATCAATTGATTAAAAAGTCAATTAACTTCACATTTCTGTCTTGATTAAAATATTAATTACATCAATTATTTTTTTAATTGAAACAAAAATTAACTTCAATCATCCTTTTAATTGGAAATATTTTAGAGATATATTTTTTCCGTGAAAATAAAAGTCATTTAAAGGACGCTGCATTTCATTTATGTTAATGCTCATCATGTAGATCCATTACACACAAAAAAAATTCTGATTCAATCACGAAATTAATTGATTAAATTATTATACCCTCCACCATAGAATGGGTGGTATATTAACTTTGTCATTCCGTTTGTAACATATCGAAATATTGCTCTAAGACCCCATAAAGTATATATATTCTGGGTCGTGGTGAAATTCTGAGTCGATCTGAGCATATCCGTCCATCTGTTGAAATCACGCTAACTGCCGAACGAAACAAGCTATCGACTTGAATCTTTGCACAAGTAGTTGTTATTGATGTAGGTCGGATGGTATTGCAAATGGGCCATATCGGTCCACTTTTACGTATAGCCCCCATATAAACGGACCCCCAAATTTGGCTTGCGAATCCTCTAAGAGAAGCAAATTTCATCCGATCCGGCTGAAATTTGGTACATGGTGTTAGTATATGGTCTCTAACAACCATGCAAAAATTGGTCCACATCGGTCCATTATTATATATAGCCCCCATATAAACCGATGCCCCGATTTGGCTTGCGGAGCCTCTAAGAGAGGCAAATTTCATCCGAACCGGCTGAAATTTGACCATGCAAAAATTGGTCGAAATCGGTCCATAATTATATATATGCCCTATATAAACCGATCCCCAGATTTGACCTCCGGAGCCTATTGGAAGAGCAAAATTCGCCCGATTCGGTTGAAATTTGGTACCTGAAGTTAGTATTGGGTATTCAACAACAATGCAGGAATTGGTTCATATCAGTCCATAATTATATATAGCCCTCATATAAACCGATCCCCAGATTTGACCTCCAGTGCCTTTTGGAGAAGCAAAATTCATCCGATCTGGTTGAAATTTGGTACGTGGTGGTAGTATATGATTCAGTTGAAATTTGGTACGTGGTGTTAATATATGGCCTCAAACACCCATGCAAAAATTGGTCGAAATCGGTCCATAATTATATATATGCCCTATATAAACCGATCCCCAGATTTGACCTCCGGAGCCTATTGGAAGAGCAAAATTCGCCCGATTCGGTTGAAATTTGGTACCTGAAGTTAGTATAGGGTATTCAACAACAATACAGGAATTGGTTCATATCAGTCCATAATTATATATAGCCCCCATATAAACCGATCCCCAGATTTGACCTCCGGTGCCTTTTGGAGAAGCAAAATTCATCCGATCTGGTTGAAATTTGGTACGTGGTGGTAGTATATGATATTTAACAACTATGCCAAAAGTGGTCCATATCAGTCCATAATCATATATAGCCCCCATATAAACCGATCCCGAAATTTGGTTTTGGAGCCTCTTGGAGGAGCAAATTTCATACGAGTCAGTTGAAATTTGGTACATTGTGCTAGTATATGGCCGTTAACAACCATGCCTAACTAGGTGCATATCGGTCTATACACGGATGAAAAAGACTGTTTTTCATATGTTTGGCTATAAACATTATATGTTTGGAACACAAATTTTTAAACACAATATTTTTGAGTGCAAGCATATAATGTTCATAAACTAGCATAACATGTTTGGGACATATATGTTAATATGTTAGAACATATTATGTTTGGGACATAAAATGTTTTTAAGTATAATAGGCTTGGATGCAAACATATATTAATTTAGAAATAGCCTATAAACATATATGTGTTTAGTAGCTTGGAGCGCTATTTAACAGGGAGCGATATTGAATTAAGTTGGTGGTTGTTGCTTGTTATTACAAAATTAACATTTTATTTTTCCTTGGGCAATTGATCAGCTACTTCTTTTATCCTTACAAACTGTGTGGTCCGCTGTTCGAATCCCCGTCCGGCAAAAGGTAAAAGTAAAATAAAAAAATCATACAATTGAATAATTTCTTCTACAATGTTTGTATTACAGAAAAAGGTGCTAAGAACTAAAAAATCTCGTGGAAGTGAGAAAGATGTGGGGGAATATACAATTGGGCAGAAACAAAATTTTGAGCATTCAGGTCGAAAACCTATGTTGTCAGCACCTATATTACCTGTTTATTTTCATAATTCATTATGATTGTAAATATATAAATAAATAAATAAAATTTTGAGAATTTTTTTAAGCATATAATAATTTTGGGTGCAAAATGCTTCCAAACATATTATATGTTCATATAATAACATATTGTTGTTTTGGAAGACAACATTATTGAATTTGGATGCAAAAATACAAAATGTTTGGAACTTAGACTACCCAAACATATATTGTTTAGACCAATATGCTTTCAAACATATTATATATTGGAAGAGATCAAACATATAAATGTTTGGGCAATACCCAAAAATGTATATGCTTGAAGCAAAATATGTTTGGGAGTATATGTTACAGAAGCGATTTTTTGTGAGCGTGTAGTTATATATAGCCATCAGATAAATCGATCCCCAGTCATACAAAAATTGGTCCATATCAAGTTCATAATTGTATATAGCCCCCATATTTCAATTCTGGCTCTCTACGTATTGTCTAATACATACCACGCATGGACTAACTCACAATTTAGAAAACGATGTTAAGAAGTTTTAAGATACCACAACCCAAGTAATTCGATTGTCGATGACAGTCTTTCGTAGAAGTTTCTACGCAATCCATGGTGGAGGGTACATAAGATTCGGCCTGGCCGAACTTACGGCCGTATATATTTGTTTTTTAATTGAAATGTCTTCAATCACAGAAATCATCAATTCTAATCAATTATAAAAATACTTGAAAGAAAATTAAAAAAATAATTGATTCAATTAATTTTTATACCCTCCATGGGAGTGTATAAAAAGACCCCATAAGTATATATTAACATATATTCTGGGTTGTGGTGAAATTCTGAGTCGATCTAAGCATGCCCGTCAGTTCGTCTATTGAAATCACGCTAACTTCCGAATGAAACAAGCTATCGACTTAAAACTTCGCACAAGTAGTTGTTATTGATGTACACCCAGAGAAGGAATATGATCACCTCAAACATGTTTTAAGAGAACAATGTTATTTTTTAGCGATGACCATGTAACATGGTTTTCGCAGCCATGTTACTTTCTCGGAAATCATGTATCTGATTTGGGCAAGCAGGTTATATTTGACGAGAAAATAACATTTTAGTGACAAACATGTTACATGTTCACCATACAAAAATAACATTTTTCTCTTGAAACATGTTTGAGGTGATCATATTCCTTCTCTGCGTGTAGGTCGGATGGTATTTCAAATGGGCCATATCGGTCCACTTTTACGTATGGCCCCAATATAAACTGACGCCCAGATTTGGCTTGCGGAGCCTCGAAGAGAAGCATATCCGATCTGGATGAAATTTGGCACATGGTGTTAGTATATGATCTCTAACAACCAAGCAAAAATTGGTCCACATCGGTCCATAATTAAATATAGCCCCCCCCCCCATAATTAGGTTAGGTTAGGTGGTAGCGCGATGTAACATATCAGGCTCACTTAGACTATTCAGTCTATTGTGATACTACATTGGTGAACCCGATTCCATGTAAAGCTCAATGACGAGGGACCTCCTTTTTATAGCCGAGTCTGAACGGCGTTCCACATTGCAGTGAAACCACTTAGAGAAGCTTTGAAACCCTCAGAAATGTCACCAGCATTACTGAGGTGGGATAATCCACTTTGGTGTACGGTCGAAGCAGGAATCGTACCCACGACCTTGTGTATGCAAGGCGGGCATGCTAACCATTGCACCACGAAGTAAATTTCATCCGATTTGGCTGAAATTTCGTACATGGTGTTAGTATATGGTCTCTAACAACCAAGTAAAAATTGGTCCACATCGGTCCATAATTATATATAGCCCCCACATAAACCGATCCCCAGATTTGACCTCCGGAGCCTCTTGGAGAAGCAAATTTCATCCGATCCGGTTGAAATTTGGTACGTGGTGTAAGTATATAGTCTCTAATAATCATGCAAAAATTGGTTCGTATCGGTCTATATTTATATATGGCCCCCATATAAAACGGTCCCCAGATTTGACCTCCGGAGCTTTATGGAGAAGCAAAATTCATCCAATCCGGTTGAAATTTGGTACATGGTGTTAGTATATGGTCTCTAACAACCAAGTAAAAATTGGTCCACATCGGTCCATAATTATATATAGCCCCCACATAAACCGATCCCCTGATTTGATTCTGAAGCCTCTTGGAGCAGCAAATTTCATCCGTTTCAGTTGAAATTTGGTACATTGTGCTAGTATATGGCCGCTAACAACCATGCCAAACTAGGTCGATATCGGTCTATAGGTAAATCGATGCCCAATCACACAAAAATTGGTTCATATCGGTTCATAATTGTATATAGCCCCCATATATAGCGACCCCCATATTTCAATTCTGGCTCTCTAATTACCGCACAAAAGTCCATATCGGTTCGTAATTATTTGTAGACTTACCTATATATACCTTTTTTGTCCAATATATATCACGTATGGACTAAGTTAGAATTTAGAAGACAATGTTAAGAACCCAACCCAAGTAATTCGATTGTGGATTACAGTCTTTAGTAGAAGTTTCTACGCAATCCATGGTGGAGGGTACATAAGATTCGGCCTGGCCGAAATTACGGCCGTATATATTTGTTGTGATTGATTTTTGTTTCAATTAAAAAATTTATTGAATCAATTAAATTTTTAATTGAAAATTTTTTTTAAAACTCAAATTGAAATTTTTTCCGTGTAAATAAATGAACTAAAAAAAGCAGGAAATTATACACAAATTTCATAAAATTTGGTTAGCTGAAATTTTGAACTCCAATTTTTTCCTTAAACTACCAATTTTTTAAAAAGTGAAAAACAAATAAATATGTAAATATGAATTTGTCAAAAAAAATGTTTGCTTTTTTGTGATATCGGCGTTTACAATACAGTTTAATAAAATGTTTCTACTGTACCTAACATTTTCTAAGTGTACCTCTGAAAAATCGACTGTAAAAAGGAGGTCCCTTTTTAATCTTTTATCATCTAATTTATGCATCTAATTTCAATTGTTTGAATAATGACTTAAAAAAATCCTCTAAAACATAACTGTAATCAATTTTTTTCTATTTTAAGCTTTTATTCGTTTTTTTTTTTTTTTTGTATTTTTGTTGTTTTGGCTAAAATATTATATAAATAATTGACCAATTTGTGGCCATTATTAAAACATTTTAATTATGAGTAACGCGCCACCATAAATACTTCATTTAAACTTATGTTTACACATTTAACCCAAAACATTCTTATGCACGCAAACAAATAATTTAATTCATAATTTTGTGTGTTCCAAGCACATTCGCTATTCTTTTCGTAAACCATCTGGTAGTTTTTGAGTTTTTGGTTTTCTTGTCTTAACGTTTTGCATGGATTTTTATCGAAGAGCCAAGCCTCATTAACTATTTTGAAAATTTCCTGTCTTACGTAGATGAATGAATTCGGTACTAGTAGTATACAACTAATAAAGCAAAAATTGTATTGTAGCTCTTTTGGTTATAAAAAGAAATTAAATGAGAAGCAAATGAAATGAAAATGGTCAATCAAATATAAGCTCATTTTTCAAACATTAGTCAAGACCAAGAACTGTTAATAAATAAATATTTATGTTAAAAAGGTTATTTTATACCCTACACTACTATGTTATAAGGGCAACCCCATAAATAGTTAATCTGCCAAAACCCCCGTATTCTGGGAAAATAGTACAAAAATGTATGTTTGGTCCAGCAAAGTTTCAAATTTATCAACCTGTATAAAAAATACTTTTTTCAAAATGCAGCTTTGTCAAAATGAAAATATTCAACTGATTTTTGTTCACAGTAAACGATTTTTTAAAGTTTAGAACAATGAAGTCACATGAAACCAAATCAAGAAATTACTGTGATCGTTACAGGTCGTAACGACAGATTTTTTGCCCAAAGTTTAGACACAAAGACCTTTGAGGAACAGTTTTTATACCCTCCACCATAGGATGGGGGTATATTAACTTTGTCATTCCGTTTGTAACACATCGAAATATTGCTCTAAGACCCCATAAAGTATATATATTCGGGGTCGTGGTGAAATTCTGAGTCGATCTGAGCATATCCGTCCGTCTGTTGAAATCACGCTAACTTCCGAACAAAACAAGCTATCGACTTGAAACTTGGCACAAGTAGTAGTTATTGATATAGGTCGGATGGTATTGCAAAAGGGCCATATCGGTTCACTTTTACGTATAGCCCCCATATAAACGGACCCCCAAATTTGGTTTGCAGACCCTCTAAGAGAAGCAAATATCATCCGATCCGGCTGAAATTTGGTACATAGTGTTAGTATATGGTCTCTAACAACCATGCAAAAATTGGTCCACATCGGTCCATAATTATATATAGCCCCATATAAACCGATCCCCAGATTTGGCTTGCGGAGCGTCTAAGAGAAGAAAATTTCATCCGATCCGGCTGAAATTTGGTACATGGTGTTAGTATATGGTATCAAACAACTGTGCAGAAATTGGTCCATATCGGTCCATAATTATATATACCCCCCTAATAAACCGATACCCCGATTTGGCTTGCGGAGCTTCTAAGAGAAGCAAATTTCATCCGCTCCGGCTGAAATTTGGTACATGGTGTTAGTATATGGTCTCTAATGGCCATGCAAAAATTGGTCCACATGGGTGCATACTTACATATAACCCCATATAAACCGATCCCCAGATTTGACCTCCGGAGCCCCTTGGAAGAGAAAAAATCATCAGATTCGGTTGAAATTTGGTACGTGATGTTAGTATATGGTATCCAACAACCATGCATGAATTGGTTCATATCAGTCCATAATTATATATAGCCCTCATATAAACCGATCCCCAGATTTGACCTCCGGTGCCTTTTGGAGAAGCAAAATTCATCCGATCTGGTTGAAATTTGGTATGTGGTGGTAGTATATGATATTTAACAACCATGCCAAAAGTGGTCCATATCAGTCTATAATCATATATAGCCCCCATATAAACCGATCCCGAGATTTGGTTTTGGAACCTCTTGGTTCCATGGCCGTTAACAACCATGCCTAACTAGGTCCACATCGGCCTATAGTTATATATAGCCCTCAGATAAATCGATCCCCAATCATACAAAAATTGGTTCATAACAAGTTCATAATTGTATATAGCCTCCATATAAGCGACCGCCATATTTCAATTCTGGCTCCCTACGTACCGTGCAAAAGTCCATATCGATTCGTAATTATTTGTAGACTTATGTCACAGCTGGTAGAATTCTTAATGTTTTGGTATATTTTTCCAACTATACCTCTCCAACCACCGTGGTGCAATGGTTAGCATGCCCGCCTTGCATCTGTTACACAGGGTCGTGGGATCAAACCCAGTTTCGACCTAACACCAAAAAATTTGTCAGCGGTGGATTATCCCACCTCACTAATGCTGGTGACATTTCTGAGTGTTTCAAAGCTTCTCTACGGGTTTCACTGCAATGTGGAATGCCGCTCGGACTCGCCTATAAAAAGAAGGTCCCTTGTGATTGAACTTAACACAGAATCGGGCAGATCTCAGTGATAAGAGAGAAGTTCACCACTGTGGTATCAATGGACTAAATAGTCTACGTGGGCTTGAAATATCGGACTGCCACTATACCTAAGCTAACCTAACCAAGAGCTATTTCAATTTTTATAGAAATAAAATTTTGAAAATATTTTCTATAGAAACAAAATTTTGAGAAAATTTCTATAGAAATAAAATTTTGAGAAAATGTCTATAGAAATAAAATTTTGAGAAAATTTCTATAGAAATAAAATTTTGAGAAAATTTCTATAGAAGTAAAATTTTGAAAAAATTTTCTTTAGAAATAAAATTTTGACAAAAGTTTCTATAGAAATAATATTTTGACCAAATTTTCTATAGAAATACAATTTTGACAAAATTTTCTACAGAAATTTTGACAAACTTTTCTATAGAAATAAAATTTTGTCAAAATTGTCTATATAAATAAAATTTGACAAAATTTTCCATAGAAATACAATTTTGACAACATTTTCTATAAAAAGAAGGTCCATTGTCATTGAGCTTAACATAGAATCGGGCAGCACTCAGTGATAAGAGAGAAGTTCACCACTGTGGTATCACAATGGACTAAATAGTCTACGTGGGCCTGAAATATCGGACTGCTACTATACCTAACCTAACCTAGCCAAGAGCTATTTCACTTTTTACAGAAATAAACTTTTGAAAACATTTTCTATAGACACAAAATTTTGAAAAAATTTTCTATAGAAATAAAATTTTGAGAAAATTTCTACAGAAATAAAATTTTGAGAAATTTTCTATAGAAATACTATTTTGACTAAA
This sequence comes from Haematobia irritans, assembly GCF_050003625.1. NCBI lineage: Eukaryota > Metazoa > Arthropoda > Insecta > Diptera > Muscidae > Haematobia > Haematobia irritans. The sequence continues at coordinate 147,436,205 of NC_134401.1, forward strand.
TTTCTATAGAAATAAAATTTTGACAAAATTTTCTTTAGAAATAAAAGTATGACAAATGTTTCTATAGAAATAATATTTTGACCAAATTTTCTATAGAAATAATTTTTTGACCAAATTTTCTATAGAAATAAAATTTTGATAAAATTTTCTATAGAAATAAAATTTTGACAAAATTTTCTATAGAAATAAAATTTTGACAAAATTTTCTTTAGAAATAAAATTTTGACAACATTTTCTGTTGAAATAAAATTTTGACAAAATTTTCTCTAGAAATACAATTTTTACAAAATTTTCTATAGAAATAAAATTTTGACAAAATTTTCTATAGAAATACAATTTTGACCAAATTTTCTTTAGAAATAAAATTTTGACAAAAGTTTCTATAGAAATAACATTTTGACTAATTTTCGTTAGAAATAGGATTTTGATAAAAATTTTCTATAGAAATAAAATTTTGACAAAATTTTCTATAGAAATAAAATTTAGACAAAATTTTCTATAGAAATACAATTTTGAACAAATTTTCTATAAAAATACAATTTTGACAAAATTTTCTATATAAATAAAATGTTGACAACATTATCAATAGAAATAAAATTCTGACAACATTTTATCTAGAAAAACGTGTTGACAAAAATTTCCATAGAAATAAAATTTTGACAAAGTTTTCTATTGAAATAAAATTTTGTCAAAATTTTCTATAGAAATAAAATTTTGTCAAAATTTTCTATAGAAATGAAATTTTGACATAATTTTCTACAGAAATAGAATTTTGTCAAAATTTTCTATAGAAATGAAATTTTGACATAATTTTCAACAGAAATAAAATTTTGACAAAATTTTCTATATAAATAAAATTTGACAAAATTTTCTATAGGAATAAAATTTTGACAAAATTTTCTATAGAAATAAAATTTTGACAAAACTTTCTATAAAAATGAAATTTTGACATAATTTTTTATAGACATAAAATTTTAACAAAATAATCCGTAGAAATAAAATTCTTGCAAAAATTATTAAAAAAAATAATAACACATTTCTTTCATACCAATGTCTTTGTTATGCCCAAACTTTTGGGTAGGATATTAACCACCCGGTGTTTTGAATTACCTACTGTCTCATCTTTATTCACACAAAACAAAAGTCAGTTGTTAAACTGATACTAAAGTTAACTTACGTTTACGGAAAAAAAGATTTTTGTTTTGACATTTTTTTACGAAATTTTCTTTATTCCAAGTATGTCTCAAAAATTTTATGAATTAAATGTGAGTTTAAATTTCAATGGATAAAATTTGTTTCGAACAATCCTCAAAAGAAGTAAGAATGAATTATAGCGTGGTTGATATGGTAATGATTTGGTGGCAATGATTTTTTCTTTACTTTTAATTTATTTTAAGTAGTTGAAAATGTCAGTAGATTTTTCTGTACTTTTATTTCATTTTAGGTAGTCCAAAAAGTCAGTAAATGAACGTTATTTTAACAACGTATTGTACACGCAAAGAAAAAAACGTTTGAAAAACGTGTACCGAAAACGTTTTTCTTTTGTTAGAGTTTTTTGAATTGCTTCGAAAATTTTAAACTTTTATCACCAAAAAAATTCGTTTGCTACAAAATTTTTATTTTTTCAATAAAAAAAAGTTATTTTTGAAACAACAACACAGTCCATTTCGTTTATATCAAACACTGTTCTTTTCTGAATTTAGGTCTTTAATAAGACACATTTTACAGTTCAAAATTTAATATACTACAATGTAATGTTGAACATTTTTTCGGAATCTTCCGAACATATCTGGAATATATGTAAAAAAAAAAACAAAACAAGTGGCATGCAAGTCGGACGTAGCAACCACTGCTCCACGGTACCAAACTAAATGTTTGTTTCTGTTAAATAAACTTTGTTTATTCGGTTCGTGGGTGCCGCAAGCTATGCTATATAAATATAAATTATATGGATAATTATCTATTGATGACCATAACTGGTACATAGCTCAGTGGTTAGTGTGTTGGCTTACAAAGTGCATGGTCCGCGGTTCGATTCTCCGTCCAGGCGAAAGGTAAAAAAATTTTAAAAATTTATAAAATCGTATAATTTCTTCTACATTGTTGGTATTACAGGAAAAGGTGTTAAGAACTAAAAAACCTCGTGGATGTGAGAAAGATGTGAGGGAAAATGCAATTAGCAAGAAAAAAATATTTTTTTTTTAAGTTTGTCTTTATGAAATTGTTTTTACATCCTGGAAAAGAATAAACGTTTATCACAAAAAGTATATACTTTTCTTCACAATACACTTCCTTACAGCGAAAAGCAAATGAGAAACGAACTGTGTTTGTCTAAAATTTCGTTTGGGAGGAAAGAATTATTTTTTTGCGTGTAGAAATCTAAAAGATGTAATACGAATACGTTCAATTTTCGAGTTTAAAATTTTTACTATGCAGGTGTATGTATATGCTTACGCTTCATAATAGCGGATGAAACTTCAATCAGACTCTACAGTGTTATTGTGTTTTTTTTTCTTGTATGCTAAGTTCTTATCGAAGTACCCACGTATTACCACGGACTACCTTTGTATTTATATTTTATGAGCACTACTAAAAGTATTAGTTCAATCAACCACATTGTAGATACTGATCGACCCAGAATCACCTCCTGAGTCCATATATCCTTGGCTACCATGTCTATTTAATTCCTACTTCTTGTTCGTAATTTATATTCTACTTTCATGAAATTTGTATGAAAATAATTTTTTGGTACAAGGACAAAAGTTCATTAGTTTGGAGAAATTTTCTTAAAATTTTGATATATTTACCAAACAACACATAAGCAGCCAAATTAAGTAAGTAAAATAGTTTGTTTTGCAAACTTGAATAAAATCGACGGAAACTTGGAATAGAAAATTTAATTTTAATTTAATAAAAAATATTATTTTTTTTTGTTCAAAAGTAATATCAATAAAGCATCTTAGCTAAAATTCAATGTTTTCTTAATAATCACCACTCTTTTTTTCTCTCTCACACACACTCTCTCCACTCACATTGAAATAGACATTAAAAGAAAACAAAAGACTTAAGACACATGTACTTATATATTCAGACTATTTGTGTATGTGTCTTAAGTCTTTTGTATACTTCTTTAAAGCTGAGGGTATTTTAAAGGATTCTAGTTACTTCCAACCAAAACACACAAATGCTTACATATTCTCAAAATTCTGTTTACCTAAAAAAGCTTTTTCATTCAATAGAAGAAACCTAGAAAAAAATCATGATCATCATTGCAAAACTTTAAATAGAAATATGGTGATCAAAAGAGTTTTCCACTTAAGTGATCATAATGTTCCAAGCTCATAATTAAATTGTTAATGATGTTGGCTTACTGTGTAGTATGGACTCCTAGTGTTTTTCATTATTTTGGCTATCTTACAAAGTCGTTTGTTTGTATATTTCTGTTGTTTTGATGAACATTTATTCTGATTTATTCCCATCTAACTAACCACCCACCACTGAAGAGCTTTTCTGCGTTTTGCTACGATCCCTTCATCACCCTTCAACAACTCCAGTATTTGTGATTGCCATGAAAATATAAAACCATGTTAGCATCAGACTAAAGCGATCAGTAGCGCGTTGATAGGGAAACGAATTAGAATCATCATCTCACCGTAACCATCGCCACCAGAGAACATCATCATCAACCAAGCGCCGGAACAAATAGAACGCATACGAGAACATTACTCATAAATTTGGCAAAGGCCAAAAGAAAAAGTTTTTTTTTTTTGGCGTGAAAAAAAATATCTTAATTTTTTTTAATAATGGAAGAAAATTTGTGGTGATAAGAAATCAAGGATAACTGAAATCCCCCAAAAACGAAAGCTTTATAATTTTCAAACATGAAATCTTTGAGCTAATGATTAACTTGGTTTTTGTGTTTGTTTTTTATTTAAATTCAAATTAAATGGGCTTGCAATAAACAGGTGTTTAATTTTGGTGCTATAAAATTTGCATAAATTTAAAATATGAAAACTGAAAGTGCTAAAATTTTTAAATACTAATATAAAAACGCATGGATGTATTCCCATAACCTCATGTTTTATGATTCTAAATGCTATGATATATACAAATAAATTACTTGGCCAAACCAAAGTGAATGTATAACTAACTAAAACAAAAGGCTAATCCATAAAGTTCCATTATCCACAAAATACCCCAAGAGAAGATCATCAAGGGAGTAATAATGTCGATGGTGAACAATATTTTACAATTCAAATTAATGTGAGGACTGTGGTTTGAATAAAGTTAGCCAATTTTTTTGTTGGTGTGGAGTTTGCGTGCCTTCCAGTCACCAATGACCGCGTGTGACATCAAGTGGTTAATTCATTTGACATTCAAACAAAAATAAAGCCAATTTATCATCCACAAAAAAGTACACATAAAACCTCTTCCCCTACGCTGGCTCCTCTGGCACAAAAAAAAAAGAAATCCAAACAAAAGAATATTTCATATATATATCATTGGAAAAAATCTAATTCAACTAAACCAACCAAAAAACAGACACATTCGTTTTCATTTGAATGTAACAAAAAAAAACACAAAACTTATGAATGCTCGTAAGCTTACGTAATTTAAAAAATATATTTGAATTTTCAATTTTTTTTTCTGTGCTTCGTGTACCAAAGTGATGTTCATATACAACGAAACTCATCATTTCCATGAATAATCGCCCACCTCCCCCTATTTGGCCTAACCGTATCGTTTTTCCATATGAAACAAATTAAGAATCATTATTTTTATTAAATTGTTGTGATAGTGAATAACTACGTCAGTTTCAGTGATTTTATGTATATTGTCGCTCAGAAAACGAAAAAACACACATACAAAACGAAATAGTGAAGTCACATATTGGTTTGAATTGAAAACCTTTAGATTTTTTTTTTTTGCATATCCCAGTCTTGTTTTGGTTTCCCCACTATGCGGTCGTATCTGGATTACGTTTTCATTATTGGTTTCATTCTTCTGAGTTTTCGATGTTCCAGAATAAGTTCAAGTGGTGGTAGCAGTGGTTATGGCCTGATACCCCTTTCTCATTCAGGTCATGGAGGTATTAGCAGCACAATTATTATTGTGGAAGATGCCAAAGGTAAATCATTTTATGAACTTCTTACTCGTACAAACCATTTCTGTTTTTTCTTTAAACACCAATATGTTTAACATTTTTAAAGTATAAAACAAATTTAATCATTGATTTAGACATTAGCTTGGAACAAGTAAAACTTATGTACAGAAACTTGTGTTTTTGAGAATCCTTTAAATAAAAAATCGCCTTATCGAATTTTGTAAGTAGACTGACTGTTGTTGACCAAAAGCGATTAATAATATAATTAATATAACAATAGATTGAACCTGAAATAAAACGAACTGTCACTGCCGGGGGGGGGGGGGGGTGGAATTTCAAGAAATTTTGAATATTTTGTTGAGGGTTTCGCAAAATCTATTCTGTATTACTAACAGACAGATCCTCGAAGTCGCCTCTTCCTTCCACTGAAACGATTGAAATAGTGGAAGCTATAACCAAACGTCAGAAACCTCCTGTAGATCAATTTCTGCGCATGACTCTGAAATTTTACACTTTTTCTACATCTAAGAAATGACTTAAATAAATTTCCTTTAGCTCAAAATCTTTTCTTTTTAATACCGAATCTGGTCCATAAATTTAGTTGGTAATAAATATAAATGTTGTTCATTTTTTTATACCCTCCACCATAGGATGGGGGGTATATTAACTTTGTCATTCCGTTTGTAACACATCGAAATATTGCTCTAAGACCAGGGCTGTGGAGTCGAGCCAATTTTGCTCGACTCCGACTCCGACTCCAGCATTTTTCGTCAGCTCGACTCCGACTCCGACTCCGGAGTCGACTCCGGGTAATATAACTAAATCTCATTTTAATACCACTAATTTGTAGTTCTATTGTGGGGGTACCGTAAGTGGATCGATATAAAGTATCGTATATATTTATGTGTGCAAAAAAAGGTGTTAATTTCACATTAGATGCCAATTGAACTCAATATTTCAAATTTAGGGCAATGTTTAATAAATAAAATAATGATATAAATACCCATCATAATATGAGAAGATACCAACAGTATATGTATTTGTGGACCAAAATTATTGATACTATCTCAAATCCTTTAAATTTGTTGCGAGCTATATAAAGGTTTATATTCCCATTTGCATGAATTTGAATCTGAATCGATTTAGACAAAATTGTATATACTTCTACAAAATCTATGTACTTAAAATTTAAATCTAACGTTATGGGACGTAACACAATTTTAACAAAAAATAAAAATGCAAGGAAAGTCTAAAGTCGGGTGGGCCGATTATAATATACTCTGCACAACTTTGTATTTAGATGTACATTTTGATAAAATCTCAAATCAGACTTCTCGGGCAATTTTGGGAAATATGTATAATTGTTTAGACAATTTCGCAAAAATGCATTTATGATTCATTCATTGAAAAGTTTTAAAATTTGAGTAATTTCTACAAGTTTTCGACTTAGCAGTGAGTATCAGTGAGCAAACAATTTTGGAAAAATGTTTGTGTAGTACATAAAATTTTGCAAAATTTTTTATAGAAATAAAAGTTTGAAAAATTTATCAATAAAAATACAATTAAAAAAAATTGTGTAGCAAACAAAATTTTGCAAAATTTTCTATAGAAATAAAATTTTGCAAAATATTCTATAGAAACAAAATTTTGACTAAATTTTCTATAGAAATAAAATTTTGACTAAATTTTATATAGAAAAAAATATTTCTATAGTAATAAAATTTTGAATACATTTTTTATAGCAGTGAGTATCAGTAAGAAAAAAATTGAGAAAATTTGCTATAGAAATAAAATTTTACAATTTTTTCTTATAGAAATAAAATTTTGAAAAAAATATCAATAAAAATACAATTTCAGAAAATTTATTGTGTAGTAAATAAAATTCTGCAAAATATTCTACAGAAACAAAATGTTGACTAAATTTTCTACAGAAATAAAATTTTGACCAAATTTTCTAATAAAAAAATCTATTACTATAAAATTTTGGCAAAATTTTCTGGAGAAATAAAATTTTGACTTAAATAAAAATAAAATTATGAATAGAAATAAAATTTTGAAAAATTTTTTGTGTAACAAACAAAATATTGCAAAATTTTCTATAGAAATAAAATTTTGCAAAGTATTCTATAGAAACAAAATTTTGACTCAATTTTCTATAGAAAAAAATATTTCTATAGTAAAAAAATTTTGAATAAATGTTTTATAGAAATAAAATTTTGACAAAATTTGCTATAGAAATAAAATTTTGACAAAATTTGCTATAGAAATAAAATTTTGACAAAATTTTCTATAAAAAACAACGTTGAAACCATTTTCTGTCAATATTCCACATATGCATATGGCCTTAAAATAAAATTAAAAAAAATACTTTCGATTGTTCGAAATATTTCATATAAATTGATATGGGCATTAAAATGGATCGATCCAGCCCATCTGCTAGTCTAACATTCTAGGAAACATAAAAAGATAGCCGTAATTGGAAGTTGATTTTGTTTTACAATCATGCTGTACATGCGTAAAAACTTGCTTAGTTACAAAAATGTGAAGTGTTTTAAAAAATTAGGTTTAGCCGGAGTCGGAGTCGAGCAAAATTTTTACGACTCCGACTCCAGCAAAATCTTCAGACTCCGACTCCGACTCCGGCTCCACAGCCCTGTCTAAGACCCCATAAAGTATATATATTCTGGGTCGTGGTGAAATTCTGAGTCGATCTGAGCATGTCCGTCCGTCCGTCCGTCTGTTAAAATCACGCTAACTTCAGAACGAAACAAGCTATCGACTTGAAACTTGGCACAAGTAGTTGTTATTGATGTAGGTCGGATGGTATTGCAAATGGGCCATATCGGTGCACTTTTACGTATAGCCCCCATATAAACGGACCCCCAAATTTGGCTTGCGAGGCCTCTAAGAGAAGCAAATTTCATCCGATACGGCTGAAATTTGGTACATGGTGTTAGTATATGGTCTCTAACAACCATGCAAAAATTGGTACACATCGGTCCATAATTATATATAGCCCCCATATAAACCGATCCCCCGATTTGGCTTGCGAGGCCTCTAAGAGAAGCAAATTTCATCCGATCCGTCTGAAATTTGGTACATGGTGTTAGTATATGGTAACTAACAACCATGCAAAAATTGGTCCACATCGGTCCATAACTATATATAGCCCCCATATAAACCGATCCCCCGATTTGGCTTGCAAGGCCTTTAAGAGAAGCAAATTTCATCCGATCCGGCTGAAATTTGATGTATGGTGTTAGTATATGGTCTCTAACAACCATGCAAAAATTGGTCCACATCGGTCCGTAATTATATATAGCCCCCATATAAACCGATCGCCAGATTTGACCTCCGGAGCCTCTTGGAAGACCAAAATTCATCTGATTCAGTTGAAATTTGGTACGTGATGTTAATATATGGCCTCAAACTCCCATGCAAAAATTGGTCGAAATCGGTCCATAATGATATATAGCCCCATATAAACCGATCCCCAGATTTGACCTCCGGAACCCTTTGGAAGAGCAAAATTCATCCGATTCGGTTGAAATTTGGTACGTGATGTTAGTATATGGTATCCAACAACCAAGCAGGAATTGGTTCATATCAGTCCATAATTATATACAGCACCCATATAAACCGATCCCCAGATTTGACCTCCGGTGCCTTTTGGAGAAGCAAAATTCATCCGATCTGGTTGAAATTTTGTACGTATTGGTAGTATATGATATTTAACAACCATGCCAAAAGTGATCCATATCAGTCCATAATCATATAGAGACCCCATATAAACCTATCCCGAGATTTGGTTTTGGAGCCTCTTGGAGGAGCAAATTTCATCCGAGTCAGTTGAAATTTGGTACATTGTGCTAGTATATGGCCGTTAACAACCATGCCTAACTAGGTCCATATTGGTCTATAGTTATATATAGCCCTCAGATAAATCGATCCCCAATCACACAAAAATTGGTCCATATCAATAATTGTATATAGCCCCCATATAAGCGACCCCCACATTTCAATTCTGGCTCCCTACGTACCGTTCAAAAGTTCATATCGATTCGTAATTATTTGTAGACTTACCTACACATACTTGTTTTTGTCTAATGTATATCACGTATGGACTAACTCACAATTTAGAAACCGATTTAAGATACCACAACCCAAGTAATTCGATTGTGGATGACAGTCTTTCGTAGAAGTTTCTACGCAATCCATGGTGGAGGGTACATAAGATTCGGCCTGGCCGAACTTACGTTCGTTTATACTTGTTTTGTAATGAAAAGTTCTCATAGAGAAATCCGGATCATATCGAGAATTTTTGGGGACGACAGAGTCCTGATTTGGGGACAGGAGCTTGAAGAATATATAGGCAAGTCTGCTAGTCAGTCAATATGATTTTATGGTAGGATTACGGCCACCATTTTTATACCCTCCACCATAGGATGGGGGGTATATTAACTTTGTCATTCCGTTTGTAACACATCGAAATATTGCTCTAAGACCCCATAAAGTATATATATATTCTGGATCATGGTGAAGTTCTGAGTCGATCTAAGCATGTCCGTCCGTCCGTCCGTCTGTTGAAATCACGCTAACTTCCGAACGAAACAAGCTATCGACTTGAAACTTGCCACAAGTACACGCAAAAAAATAATTCTTTCCTCCCAAACGAAATTTTAGACAAACAAAGTTCGTTTCTCATTTGCTTTTCGTTGAAAGGAAGTGTATTTGGAAGAAAAGTGTATACTCTAAGAGAAGAATATTTCATCCGATCCGGCTGAAATTTGGTACATGGTGTTGATATATGATCTCTAACAACCATGCAAAACTTGGTCCACATCGGTCTTTAATTATATATAGCCCTCCTTATAAACCGATCCCCAGATTTGGCTTGTGGAGCCTCTAAGAGAAGCATAACATACATCCAAAAATGCTTTTCTGGAGATAAAAATTCTTTGTTTTACTATGTTTTCGCAATGAATTAAAATTTTCTGCATTATACCGGATATAAAACACAGTAAGGACAAAAAAATACTGGAAATTTCCAAAAAATATTTAAAAGGTGTACTGATCCATTTCTCGGCAGAAGTGGAATTTGCGAGGAAATATTAGCCAGCGTTATCTAAACTCCTTTACGTAAAGATACAATTATAAAACGTTAATATTTTTTTTTTTTTTTTTTTTTTTATACCCACCACCATAGGATGGGGGGTATATTAACTTTGTCATTCCGTTTGTAACACATCGAAATATTGCTCTAAGACCCCATAAAGTAAAGGGTGATTTGTTAAGAGCTTGATAACTTTTTTTAAAAAAAAACGCATAAAATTTGCAAAATCTCATCGGTTCTTTATTTGAAACGTTAGATTGGTCCATGACATTTACTTTTTGAAGATAATTTCATTTAAATGTTGACCGCGGCTGCGTCTTAGGTGGTCCATTCGGAAAGTCCAATTTTGGGCAACTTTTTCGAGCATTTCGGCCGGAATAGCCCGAATTTCTTCGGAAATGTTGTCTTCCAAAGCTGGCTTATTTCTGTAGACTTTAGACTTGACGTAGCCCCACAAAAAATAGTCTAAAGGCGTCAAATCGCATGATCTTGGTGGCCAACTTACCGGTCCATTTCTTGAGATGAATTGTTCTCCGAAGTTTTCCCTCAAAATGGCCATAGAATCGCGAGCTGTGTGGCATGTAGCGCCATCTTGTTGAAACCACATGTCAACCAAGTTCAGTTCTTCCATTTTTGGCAACAAAAAGTTTGTTAGCATCGAACGATAGCGATCGCCATTCACCGTAACGTTGCGTCCAACAGCATCTTTGAAAAAATACGGTCCAATGATTCCACCAGCGTACAAACCACACCAAACAGTGCATTTTTCGGGATGCATGGGCAGTTCTTGAACGGCTTCTGGTTGCTCTTCACTCCAAATGCGGCAATTTTGCTTATTTACGTAGCCATTCAACCAGAAATGAGCCTCATCGCTGAACAAAATTTGTCGATAAAAAAGCGGATTTTCTGCCAACTTTTCTAGGGCCCATTCACTGAAAATTCGACGTTGTGGCAGATCGTTCGTCTATTCATGATGAAATGTCAAAGCATAATGAGCATCTTTCTCTTTGACACCATGTCTGAAATCCCACGTGATCTGTCAAATACTAATGCATGAAAATCCTAACCTCAAAAGAATCACCCTTTATATATATTCTGGGTCGTGGTGAAATTCTGAGTCGATCTGAGCATGTCCGTCCGTCCGTCCGTCCGTCCGTCTGTTGAAATCACGCTAACTTCCGAACGAAACAAGCTATCGACTTGAAACTTGGCACAAGTAGTTGTTATTGATGTAGGTCGGATGGTATTGCAAATGGGCCATATCGGTCCACTTTTACGTATAGCCCCCATATAAACGGACCCCAAAATTTGGCTTGCGAGGCCTCTAAGAGAAGCAAATTTCATCCGATCCGGCTGAAATTTGGTACATGGTGTTAGTATAAGGTTTCTAACAACCATGCAAAAATTGGTCCACATCGGTCCATAATTATATATAGCCCCCATATAAACCGATCCCCCGATTTGGCTTGCGAGGCCCCTAAGAGAAGCAAATTTCATCCGATCCGGCTGAAATTTGGTACATGGTGTCAATATATGGTCTCTAACAACCATCCAAAAATTGGTCCACATCGGTCCATAATTATAAATATATATAGCACCAAATTTACAGATCCCCCGATTTGGCTTGCGAGGCCTCTAAGAGAAGCAAATTTCATCCGATCCGGCTGAAATCTGGTACATGGTGTTAGTATATGGTCTCTAACAACCATGCAAAAATTGGTCCACATCGGTCCATAATTATATATAGCCCCCATATAAACCGATCCCCCGATTTGGCTTGCGAGGCCGCTAAGAGAAGCAAATTTCATCCGATCCGGCTGAAATTTTGTACGTGATGTTAGTATATGGTCTATAACAACCATGCAAAAATTGGTCCACATCGGTTCATAATTATATATAGCCCCCATATAAACCGATCACCAGATTTGACTTCCGGAACCTCTTGGAAGACCAAAATTCATCTGATTCAGTTGAAATTTGGTATGTGGTGTTAATATATGGCCTCAAACTCCCATGCAAAAATTGGTCGATATCGGTCCATAATTATATATAGGCCCCATATAAACCGATCCCCAGATTTGACCTCCAGAGCCCCTTGGAAGAGCAAAATTCTTGCCATTCGGTTGAAATTTGGTACGTGATGTTAGTATATGGTATCCAACAACCATGCAGGAATTGGTTCCTATCAGTCCATAATTATATATAGCTCCCATATAAACCGATCCCCAGATTTGACCTCCGGTGCCTTTTGGAGAAGCAAAATTCATCCGATCTGGTTGAAATTTGGTACGTGGTGGTAGTATATATTCAACAACCATGCCAAAAGTGGTCCATATCAGTCCATAATCGTACATAGCCCCATATAAACCTATCCCGAGATTTGGTTTTGGAACCTCTTGGAGGAGCAAATTTCATCCGAGTGAGTTGAAATTTGGTACATTGTGCTAGTATATGGTCGTTAACAACCATGCCTAACTAGGTCCATATCGGTCTATAGTTATATATGGCCCTCAGATAAATCGATCCCCAATCACACAAAAAGTGGTCCATATCAAGTTCATAATTGTATACAGCCCCCATATAAGCGACCCCCATATTTCAATTCTGGCTCTCTACGTACAAAAAGTCCATATCGATTCGTAATTATTTGTAGACTTAACTATACATAACTTTTTTGTCTAACATATACCATGTATGGACTAAATCACAGTCTTTCGTAGAAGTTTCTACGCAATCCATGGTGGTGGGTACATAAGATTCGGCCTGGCCGAACTTGCGGCCGTATGTACTTGTTTTTTTTTTTTTTGTTATACACTCCGCCACACTGTGGAACAGGGTATTATAAGTTAGTGCATATGTTTGCAACACCCAGAAGGAGACGAGATAGACACATGGTGTCTTTGGCAAAAATGCTCAGGGTGGGCTCCTGAGTCGATATAGTCATGTCCGTCTGTCCGTGAACACATTTTTGTAATCAAAGTCTAAGTCGCAGTTCTAGTCCAATCGACTTCAAATTTGGCACAAGTATGTGTTTTGGCTCAGAATAGAACTCTATTGATTTTGGAAGAAATCGGTTCAGATTTAGATATAGCTCGCATATATATATTTCGCCCGATATGGACTTATATAGCCCCAGAAGCCAGAGTTTTACCCTAATTTGCTTAAAATTTTGCACAAGAATAACAATTAGTACTATAGTCAAGTGTGCCAAATTTTATTGAAATCGGTTCAGATTTAGATATAGCTCCCATATATATCTTTCGCCCGATATGGACTAATACGGTCCCAGAAGCCAGAGTTTTACCCAAATTTGGTTGAAATTTGGCACTAGGAGTACAATTAGTAGTGTAGTCAAGTGTGTCAAATTTTATTGAAATCGGTTCAGATTTAGATATAGCTCCCATATATATCGTTCGCCCGATTTACACTCATATGACCACAGTGGCCAATCTTTTACTCCGATTTAATTGAAATTTTGCACAGGGAGCAGAATTAGCATTGTAGCTATACGAGCTAAATTTGGTTGAAATCGGTTCAGATTTAGATATATCTCCAATATATAGCTTTCACCGATTTACACTCATATCACCACAGAGGCTAATTTTTAACTCCGATTTAGTTGAAATTTTGCACAGGGAGTGGAATTAGCATTGTAGTTATGTGTGCCAAATTTGGTTGAAATCGGTTCAGATTTAGATATAGCTCCCATATATATGTTTTTCTGATTTCGACAAAAATGGTCAAAATACCAACATTTTCCTTGTAAAATCGCCACTGCTTAGTAGAAAAGTTGTAAAAATGACTCTAATTGTCCTAAACTTCTAATACATATATATCGAGCGATAAATCATAAATATACTTTTGCGAAGTTTCCTTAAAATTGCTTCAGATTTAAATGTTTCCCATATTTTTATACCCTCCACCATAGGATGGGAGTATATTAACTTTGTCATTCCGTTTGTAACACATCGAAATATTGTTCTAAGACCCCATAAAGTACACGCAGCGAAGGAATATGATCACCTCAAACATGTTTCAAGAGCAAAATGTTATTTTTGTATGGTGACCATGTAACATGTTTGTCACTAAAATGTTATTTTCTCGTCAAATATAACCTGCTTGCCGAAATCAGATACATGATTTCCGAGAAAAGAACATGGTTGCGAAAACCATGTTAAATGGTCACCACCCAAAAATAACATTTTGCTCTTAAAACATGTTTGAGGTGATCATATTCCTTCTCTGGGTGTATATATATTCTGGGTCGTGGTGAAATTCTGAGTCGATCTGAGCATGTCCGTCCGTCCGTCCGTCTGTTGAAATCACGCTAATTTCCGAACGAAACAAGCTATCGACTTGAAACTTTGCACAAGTAGTTGTTATTGATGTAGGTCGGATGGTATTGCAAATGGGCCATATCGGTCCACTTTTACGTATAGCCCCCATATAAACGGACCCCCAAATTTGGCTTGCGAATCCTCTAAGAGAAGCAAATTTCATCCGATCCGGCTGATATTTGGTACATGGTGTTAGTATATGGTCTCTAACAACCATGCAAAAATTGGTCCACATCGGTCCACTTTTACGTATAGCCCCAATATAAACGGACCCCCAAATTTGGCTTGCGAATCCTCTAAGAGAAGCAAATTTCATCCGATCCGGCTGAAATTTGGTACATGGTGTAAGTATATGGTCTCTAACAACCATGCAAAAATTGCTCCACATCGGTCCATAATTATATATAGCCCCCATATAAACCGATGCCCCGATTTGGCTTGCGGAGCCTCTAAGAGAAGCAAATTTCATCCGATCCGGCTGAAATTTGGTACATGGTGTTAATATATGGTCTCTAATATATAATATAGCCCCTATATAAACCGACCACAAGATTTGACCTTCGGAGCCTCTTGGAAGATCAAAATTCATCTGATTCAGTTGAAATTTGGTACGTGGTGTTAATAAAGGGTGATTCTTTTGAGGTTAGGATTTTCATGCATTAGTATTTGACAGATCACGTGGGATTTCAGACATGGTGTCAAAGAGAAAGATGCTCAGTATGCTTTGACATTTCATCATGAATAGACTTACTAACGAGCCACAACGTCGAATTTTCAGTGAATGGGCCCTAGAAAAGTTGGCAGAAAATCCGCTTTTTATCGACAAATTTTGTTCAGCAATGAGGCTCATTTCTGGTTGAATGGCTACGTAAATAAGCAAAATTGCCGCATTTGGAGTGAAGAGCAACCAGAAGCCGTTCAAGAACTGCCCATGCATCCCGAAAAATGCACTGTTTGGTGTGGTTTGTACGCTGGTGGAATCATTGGACCGTATTTTTTCAAAGATGCTGTTGGACGCAACGTTACGGTGAATGGCGATCGCTATCGTTCGATGCTAACAAACTTTTTGTTGCCAAAAATGGAAGAACTGAACTTGGTTGACATGTGGTTTCAACAAGATGGCGCTACATGCCACACAGCTCGCGATTCTATGGCCATTTTGAGGGAAAACTTCGGAGAACAATTCATCTCAAGAAATGGACCGGTAAGTTGGCCACCAAGATCATGCGATTTGACGCCTTTAGACTATTTTTTGTGGGGCTACGTCAAGTCTAAAGTCTACAGAAATAAGCCAGCAACTATTCCAGCTTTGGAAGACAACATTTCCGAAGAAATTCGGGCTATTCCGGCCGAAATGCTCGAAAAAGTTGCCCAAAATTGGACTTTCCGAATGGACCACCTAAGACGCAGCCGCGGTCAACATTTAAATGAAATTATCTTCAAAAAGTAAATGTCATGGACCAATCTAACGTTTCAAATAAAGAACCGATGAGATTTTGCAAATTTTATGCGTTTTTTTTTTTTTTAAAAAAGTTATCAAGCTCTTAACAAATCACCCTTTATATTCTGGGTCGTGGTGAAATTCTGAGTCGATCTGAGCATGTCCGTCCGTCCGTCTGTTGAAATCACGCTAATTTCCGAACGAAACAAGCTATCGACTTGAAACTTTGCACAAGTAGTTGTTATTGATGTAGGTCGGATGGTATTGCAAATGGGCCATATCGGTCCACTTTTACGTATAGCCCCCATATAAACGGACCCCCAAATTTGGCTTGCGAATCCTCTAAGAGAAGCAAATTTCATCCGATCCGGCTGATATTTGGTACATGGTGTTAGTATATGGTCTCTAACAACCATGCAAAAATTGGTCCACATCGGTCCACTTTTACGTATAGCCCCAATATAAACGGACCCCCAAATTTGGCTTGCGAATCCTCTAAGAGAAGCAAATTTCATCCGATCCGGCTGAAATTTGGTACATGGTGTAAGTATATGGTATCTAACAACCATGCAAAAATTGCTCCACATCGGTCCATAATTATATATAGCCCCCATATAAACCGATGCCCCGATTTGGCTTGCGGAGCCTCTAAGAGAAGTAAATTTCATCCGATCCGGCTGAAATTTGGTACATGGTGTTAATATATGGTCTCTAATATATAATATAGCCCCTATATAAACCGACCACCAGATTTGACCTTCGGAGCCTCTTGGAAGATCAAAATTCATCTGATTCAGTTGAAATTTGGTACGTGGTGTTAATATATGGCCTCAAACACCCATGCAAAAATTGGTCCACATCGGCCCATAATTATATAAAGGCCCTATATAAACCGATCCCCAGATTTGACCTCCAGTGCCTTTTGGAGAAGCAAACTTCATCCGATCTAGTACGTGGTGGTAATATATGATAGTTAACAACTATGCCATAAGTGATCCATATCAGTCCATAATCATATATAGCCCCCATATAAACCGATCCCGAGATTTGGTTTTGGAGCCCCTTGGAGGAGCAAATTCCATACGAGTCAGTTGAAATTTGGTACATTGTGCTAGTATATGGCCGTTAACAACCATGCATAACTAGGTCCATATCGGTCTATAGTTATATATAGCCATCAGATAAATCAATCCCCAATCTCACAAAAATTGGTCCATATCAAGTTCATAATTGTATATAGCCCCCATATAAGCGACCCCCATATTTCAATTCTGGCTCTCTACCACGTATGGACTAACTGACAATTTAGAAAACGATGTTAAGAAGTTTTAAGATACCACAACCCAAGTAATTCGATTGTGGATGACAGTCTTTCGTAGAAGTTTCTACGCAATCCATGGTGGAGGGTACATAAGATTCGGCCTGGCCGAACTTACGGCCATATATACTTGTTTTTTACTAACATTGTGTTCCACCCTAGTGCATTAGCCGACGTAAATTTTGAGTCTATAGATATTGTAGAAGTCTATCAAATTCTGTCCAGATCGAGTGGTATTTTAATGTATGTATTTGGGAAAAACCTTTATATATAGCCCCCAACACATTTGACGGATGTGATATGGTATCGAAAATTTAGATCTACAAAGTGGTGCAGGGTATAATATAGTCAGCCCGACTTTAGACTTTCCTTACTTGTTTTTTACTAACATTGTGTTCCACCCTAGTGCATTAGCCGACGTAAATTTTGAGTCTATAGATTTTGTAGAAGTCTATCAAATTCTTCCAGATCGAGTGATATTTAAATGTATGTATTTGGGATAAACCTTTATATAGCCCCCAACACATTTGACGGATGTGAAATGGTATCGAAAATTTAGATCTCCAAAGTGGTGCAGGGTATAATATAGTCGGCCCGACCCGGCCCGACTTTAGACTTTCCTTACTTGTTTTTTTTTTATATAGTTCCCACAATGATCCATCTATACTGAAAAAAATATTTACGTGATGATAAAGATTATGCAATCTACATTTTAGGATGTGCAATTTACAAAATATTAAGGACAAATTTCTTTAAAATAATGAAATCTTAATTAAAATAAAGTTTATAATCTGTGCTTCAAAAATTTTTTTTCATTAAATTTAGGATACAAATTTTTTAAATTTGCGTCCCTCCGTTAAAGTCGCATGTCTTTGAACTAAGGCTAATTTTCCTCAAAGTAAAGAAACACATTTTTGAAATTGCCCTTAAATTAACTGAAATATTACAACTTTAGATTTAAGATTAAAACGCTTCAAATATATATTTTTGCGCCTTTGGTTTAAAGTCTTTTTGGAATTAAGAAAACATTTTTTACTTTGAAGTATCCGTTATTATTTGGATTTTTTAACTGGCAAAGAAATGTTAGTACCTTTATTATTCAACCTCGAAAAGAGAATGAAAATTTGATAAATGAGATCTGTATCCTATTTTTAATTTCATTGGCCCTAGATTTAAAGCCAGATAGGTCGCTAAAAAAATTTCTTTATTTTAAAGAAGCCGCCTCTTTGGCTCTGAATCAAATCCAAAATCCTTAAGGGAAAGTCAAAATCTTTGGATCCAATTAAACTTTTTTTGAGTGTAGGAATCTGGTGTTAATTTGGAACCATTTGCTGAAAATAATATATGATCTTATCTTCGATTTTACTGCTTAAATATCTAGAATTCGCAAATTCATTCAAGTTCCCTGAAAATTTAAATATACGTAGTATTTTATTCTCATTCTCAAGGATCAATGGATTTAGTTTCTTGAATTTAAAAATAAGCGCCCAATTTCCTGTGAATATCTCGAAATTGGAAGCCATGCCCGTTTCTTTATGCGCCTTGTGTTCTTTGATAATTTTTACTTCAACATTTTTTACAGAAGGTTCATGGTGAAGGGCATATAAACATCGACCCAGCTCAACTCAATTCCATTCTTACATGTCATTTACACCTTATTATAATATTTCATCTATTAGCCATCATTTTTTTTTGTTATCATTTATGTAAAAAAAAAATAGATTCGCATCACAGAGGGTTGCTGGTTGCTTTTCTACCATCTTCATCATATTTGCAAATTTCAATGTCATTTTGTAACTGACAGATTAAGCATTTGACTTTGAAAACATCCGCTTTGTTATGACAAAACACATAAGTTAACGATAATCCCCTCGATTAGATTTTAGAGCCCAGAGAAATACTGCCACAAATGCCCGTGAAAACCTTCAGACATTAACGTTAAAAAAAATGTTTGAAAATCTTAAACTGTTCATCAGCATGCAGAGATAATTTTTCATGAATTTCCATTTCCAAAATTCCCACATAAGCAAACAAGAGAAAACCATCAACATGCCAAAATGGAAAAAAGCCATTAATTACCATCACGTATAGAAGTTTAAGCATTAACGCATTCTAATTTATTTAGCCCTGAAACAAAACAAAAAACTCAAAAATATTACTAAAATTTACAAGCACACTTTTTTCATGCGAAATAAATGGCATTCTTTTCACCCTTCTTTGCATATTCCAAAACAGCTTGCTTTAGGCGGGTGTTGGCCGGCAAACGGGTGGCCCCTCATTGGGTGCGACGGACCATAGCTTGCGAACGTGTGGAAGAATGTATGAGGGAGTGCGGCCGTGAAAAACGTTTCACTTGTGAAGGTTTCAATTATCGCCTTGATCCCTCGGGTCATGGCCAAGGAGATTGTGAGTTGATTGAGATCCCATTGGCCCAAATTGATTTGTATTCAAGTGCAAATCGAAGGGATTCTAATCTTCTGAGGCATCCCGATTATGATTACTATGAGAGAGATCGTAATGCTCCACCCAGTTGTCGTTATAATGTATGCCGCGATTGTACCAGTAAATTGCCACCATCGCATTACAATAAGCCCAGTGGAACATGGAGTGATAAACCACCCTATAGAGATGAACACTATTTGCCCTCGCCGCCAAGTGGAGGGGGTAGCAGTGGTTACTACAGTCGTCCACCCAGCAGCTCCTCATTGGAACATTATGGTCCTTCGGGGCCCTCAGCACCATCATACGAATCACATGGCCGCCCACCACCTCCACCCTATTCCTATGAACATCACAGTGGGTCCCATGAATTCTCCTCCCATAGTTCTGGCTACTATGAACATTCGTCTCACAGTGGTTATGGCAGCAGCGGTGGTGGTGCCAGTTTAGATCCCATAGATCGTTATGATATACCACATCATGGTGACCGTGATAGAGATCGTGATCGTTATAGGCCTGGTGGTGGTAGTGGTGGTGCTAGTCATTATCCATCCAAATGGGAACCTGTACCCAGCAGCGGAGGTTATGATGGATCGACGAAACACTCACAGGAACGTTATAGACCACCCTATCGTCCGGGACCAGAATATACACCCTATCGTCCCTCAGGTCCTGACTCCTATCATCCGGGGCCCGCACCACCACCTTCGCATAATTACTTGGATCGTGACCGACCCTCAGGATCTTCCTATAAGAAAGGAGCAGGAGGAGGAGGAGGCAAATATATTCCCTATCTAATAGGAACGGATAACGAATGGGGTTCTTATGGAGGTAGTTATGGAGGATATCGCAATAAGCAGACTGCCTATTGGGGTCTATCCGACCATCGTACTAAACCCAAGGATCCCATAGATTTTAACTATTTTGATTTAGGACAACCGCCACGTAAGGGAGAGCCACCACATGAGAGTAATTCCGTGTTAAATTATCCGGGATCGAGCTATGGAGGCTATAGCAAGCACGAAGGATTTAATGATCGTTTTGATTATCGCCATCAATGGACACGACGGCCAGGACCAGATGGTGAGATGATATTTTAAGAAGAAGGCCTGCTCTTATTCATGCTTTTTTGTTTTTTTTCTGTTTCCCTTAAAGAATGTTCGGCTAAGACATCTGAAGGTTTTCGTCTGCACAAAAAAATTGTGAAACATGTCTATTCAGCCCCCACTCTAACGGAATGTGAGCGTTTATGCTCGGGCCAGGATGGTTTTATATGTCACACGTATTCATATCGTTATAGCTCGGGTAGCCGGGATAATTGCATGCTTTGCGATAGACCCATCAATCGTTTGGATTATTATGTCGATATAGAACCAGATCGTGATTTTGATATATATTCGATGGCCGATGATGTGAATGTATGCCGCAAACATTCACGCAGTGATGGGCCCAGAGGTGGTTCGGGTTCCACAGCCCTATCGGATCCAAGAAATGCTCGTAAGTTGTCGTAGGGAATGTTGAGACTCCTAACTACAGAATTTCATTTTATACATCCCTGCAGAATGTTTCTTCCGTGCCATTGATGCCACCAGATTCTTCAAATCGATTGTACGAGATTCTCTGACGGTTCGCTCGGTGGGCGAATGTGAAATGGAATGTATTAAGTCAACGAAATTCACCTGTCGAGCTTTTGCCTTCCGCTATGGCCAGCAACGTCATGCTGGTATTATCGACAATTGTCAGCTCAGTGATTGGCCTGTAAGGGATATGGACAAGGAACGCCACTTAGTCTTGGATAATACTTTTGATATCTTCGAGAGAGCCAGTTATGGACATGGATGTGAAATTCAGCCAATTGTTGATGAGAAACATAAGAAATGTAAGAGCATCATAAGAGAAATTACCCTAAGGAACATCTTATCTATGAAAAATCTTTTTAGCATTCTGTTATTTGGGCTATGGCTCTGCTGCCAAACTTCTAACAGCGGCCATTAAAAAGGTTATCACAGCTCCCTCTGAAATGGAATGTAAAAAGGAATGTATACGTTTTAGAGATTCCACATCGTTTAAGTGTTACTCCTTCAGCTATGGGTAAGAGATTACAAACAAGCACAACTCATTGAATCATTCATTAACCATCATCATCATTAATCCCTTTGTATATAATTTGGTCCATATTTTTCATCGTAGGTCACGCAAGGCTACCTTCAATTGTGAAATGTCCGATTTGGATCAGACCGAATTAAAATTGAATGTTCATTATACCCATACTGATGATCGTGATTATTGGTTATTTGCTTGGAATCCTTTCGATTATACATGTCGCGATAAGGTCAATACCATTGGTGGTTCAAGGGTTAATAATAATCGTCGCATGGATATATTTAGGGAACCTGGTAATAGTTAAAGTCTATCGTCGAAACGATCATAAAGTGATATCGATTTTTATTCTCCTTTAATTTCAGGTGATTTGGCTTGGCATCATTATTCGGTATCGGGCAAACCTTGTCGCCGTAGCAGTCCTTGTGAGAAAAATCTAATAACCGGTTTCTATTCATGCGAAATTGATGGTGGTGAAATAGGTTCGTGGGACTATTGCTGTAAGATGGATCATCCTTGTGGTTATTCGCAGGGTTTCGATTATCCATGGTAAGTGTAGCTAAAGCTGAGAAGATTATTGGAATTTAATTTGCCATTTGTCAACAAATATAAGGTAGTGTAATGAGAATTAAAAAAAGTCGACCTTTTCAAATTTTGGAAAATTTTAATTTTTCTATTATTTGCATTTTAAAATGTGAACAAATTCGTAACCATCCCCAAAAATTATAATTTCAATCCAAATCCTAATTATTCTCTGCGCCACACTGTGGAACATGGTATTATAAGTTAGTGCATATGTTTGCAACAGCCAGAAGGAGACTAGATAGACACATGGTGTCTTTGGCAAAAATGCTCAGGATGGGCTCCTGAGTCGATATAGCTATGTCCGTCTGTCCGTGAACACATTTTTGTAATCAAAGTCTAGGTCGCAGTTTTAGTCCAATCGACTTCAAATTTGGCACAAGTATGTGTTTTGGCTCAGAATAGAACCCGATTTATTTTGGAAGAAATCGGTTCAGATTTAAATATAGCTCCCATATATATATTTCGCCCGATATGGACTTATATGGCCCCAGAAGCCAGAGTTTTACCCTAATTTGCTTAAAATGAACATCAAAGTGGGTTCCATGAATTCTCCTCCCATAGTTCTGGCTACTATGAACATTCGTCTCACAGTGGTTATGGCAGCAGCGGTGCTGGTGCCAGTTTAGATCCCATAGATCGTTATGATATACCTCATGGTGACCGTGATAGAGATCGTGATCGTTATAGGCCTGGTGGTGGTGCTAGTCATTATCCATCCAAATGGGAACCTGTACCCAGCAGCGGAGGTTATGATGGATCGACGAAACACTCACAGGAACGTTATAGACCACCCTATCGTCCGGGACCAGAATATACACCCTATCGTCCCTCAGGTACTGACTCCTATCATCCGGGGCCCGCACCACCACCTTCGCATAATTACTTGGATCGTGACCGACCCTCAGGATCTTCCTATAAGAAAGGAGCAGGAGGAGGAGGCAAATATATTGCCTATCTAATAGGAACGGATAACGAATGGGGTTCTTATGGAGGTAGTTATGGAGGATATCGCAATAAGCAGACTGCCTAATTTGCTTAAAATTTTGCACAAGAAGAACAATTAGTACGATAGTCAAGTGTGCCAATTTTATTGAAATTGGTTCAGATTTAGATATAGCTCACATAAATATCTTTCGCCCGATATGGACTAACAGGTTGGCTGATAAGTCCCACATAGGTGGCGTCGCTAGTAATAAATGCATATTATTTTTATATAGTACCAACCTTCAAATGATTCGTGTCAAAATTTGACGTCTGTAAGTCAATTAGTTTGTGAGATAGAGTGTCTTTTGTGAAGCAACTTTTGTTATTGTGAGAAAAAAACGGAAAAAAAAGGAATTTCGTGTTTTAAAAAAATTCTGTTTTCTGAAGGGAAAAAATGCGATAGAAGCAAAAACTTGGCTTGCTAATGAGTTTCCGGACTCTGCCCCAGGGAAATCAACAATAATTGATTGGTATGCAAAATGCAAGCGTGGTGAAATGAGCACGGAGGACGGTGAACGCAGTGGACGCCCGAAAGCGGTGGTTACCGCTTTAACATCACAAAAATCCACAAAATGATTTTGAATGACCGTAAAATGAAGTTGATCGAGATAGCAGAGGCCTTAAAGATATCAAAGGCACGTGTTGGTCATATCATTCATCAATATTTGTATATACGGAAGCTCTGTGCAAAATGGGTGCCGCGCGAGCTCACATTTGACCAAAAACAACAACGTGTTGATGATTCTGAGCGGTGTTTGCAGCTGTTAACTCGTAATACACCCGAGTTTTTCCGTCGATATGTGACAATGGATGAAACATGGCTCCATCACTACACTCCTGAGTCCAATCGACAGTCGGCTGAGTGGACAGCGACCGGTGAACCGTCTCCGAAGCGTGGAAAGATTCAAAAGTCCGCTGGCAAAGTAATGGCTTCCGTTTTTTGGGATGCGCATGGAATAATTTTTATCGATTATCTTGAGAAGGTAAAAACCATCAACAGTGACTATTATATGGCATTATTGGAGCGTTTGAAGGTCGAAATCGCGGCAAAACGACCCCATATGAAGAAGAAAAAAGTGCCACAAGTCATTGAGAACGATGTGCAAAAATTCATGAATTGGGCTTCGAATTGCTTCCCCACCCAACGTATTCTACAGATCTGGCCCCCAGCGACTTTTTCTTGTTCGCAGACCTCAATAGGATGCTCGCAGGGAAAAGATTTGGCTGCAATGAAGAGGTGATCGCCGAAACTGAGGCCTATTTTGAGGCAAAACCGAAGGAGTACTACCAAAATGGTATCAAAAAATTGGAAGATCGTTATAATCGTTGTATCGCTCTTGAAGGAAACTATGTTGAATAACAAAAACGAATTTTGACAAAAAATGTGTTTTTCTTTGTTAGACCGGGGACTTATCAGCCAACCTGTTAATACGGTCCCAGAAGCCAGAGTTTTACCCCAATTTGATTGAAATCTTGCACTAGGAGTACAATTAGTAGTGTAGTCAAGTGTGCAAAATTTTATTGAAATCGGTTCAGATTTAGATATAGCTCCCATATATATCGTTCGCCCGATTTACACTCATATGACCACAGTGGCCAATCTTTTACTCCGATTTAATTGAAATTTTTCACAGGGAGTAGAATTAGCATTGTAGCTATGCGTGCCAAATTTGGTTGAAATCGGACCAGATTTAGATATATCTCCCATATATAGCTTTCGTCCGATTTACACTCATATTACCACAGAGGCCAATTTTTAACTCCGATTTAGTTGAAATTTTGCACAGGGAGTAGAATTAGCATTGTAGCTATGCGTGCCAAAACGATTTTTGTTTTGAATTTGAAAAAGTCGGCTTTTGACATATACGATTACAGAAAAGTCAACCTTAGGTTAGGTTAGGTTAGGTGGCAGCCCGATGTATCAGGCTCACTTAGACTATTCAGTCCATTGTGATACCACATTGGTGAACTTCTCTCTTATCACTGAGTGCTGCCCGATTCCATGTTAAGCTCAATGACAAGGGACCTGCTTTTTATAGCCGAGTCCGAACGGCGTTCCACATTGCAGTGAAATAATATTTTGACAAAATTTTCTAAGAAATACAATTTTGACAAAATATTCTATAGAAATAAAATTTT
The DNA here is from genome assembly GCF_050003625.1 of Haematobia irritans. NCBI lineage: Eukaryota > Metazoa > Arthropoda > Insecta > Diptera > Muscidae > Haematobia > Haematobia irritans. Next base: position 147,461,765 of record NC_134401.1, read on the forward strand.
GAGAAAATATTCTCTAGAAATTAAATTTTGACAAAATTTTCTATAGAAATAAAATTTTGACAAAAATTTCCAAATTTTTATATGAGAAACTTATTTTGACCTTATGTTTTTAAATATGCATTTTAAACACGGCTGCCACAGTTGGTAGAATTCTACCAAAAATGGTAGACTTTTTATTGTTTGGTAGATTGGTACAATTCTTGATATTCTGGTCGATTTTACAAAATATTGCTCTCAAATTAAGAGATACTTAAATTTTCTACAGAAATAACATTTTGACAGAATTTTCTGAAGAAATGAAATTGTGACAAAATTTTCTATAGCAATAAAATTTTGACATAATTTTCTACAGAAATAAAATTATGAAAAATTTTTCTATGGAAATAAAATTTTGACAAAATTTTCTAAAGAAATAAACATTTTGACAAAATTTTCTATATAAAGAACATTTTGAGAAAATTTTCTATAGAAATAACATTTTGAGAAATTTTTTATATAAATAAAACTTTTACAAAATTTTCTAAAGAAATAAACATTTTGAGAAAATTTTCTATTGAAATAAAAATTTTGAGAAAATTTTCTATTGAAATAAAAATTTTGAAAAAATTTGTTATATAAATAAAACTTTTACAAAATTTTCTAAAGAAATAAACATTTTGAGAAAATTTTCAATTGAAATAAAAATTTTGAGAAATTTTTTTATTGAAATAAAAATTTTGACAAAATTTTCTATAGAAAAAAAATTTTGACAAAATTTTCTATAGACATAAAATTTTGACAACATTTTCTATAGAAATAAAATTTTCTATAGGAAACAAATTTTGAGATATATTCTATAGAAATAAAAATTTTGAGAAAATTTTCTATGGAAATACAATTTTGAGAAATTTTTCTATAGAAATAAAATTTTCAGAAAATTTTCTATAGAAATACCATTTTGAGAAAATTTTCTATAGAAATAAAATTTTGAGAAAAATGTCTCTAGGAATAAAATGTTGAGAAAATTTTCTATAGAAATAACATTTTGACAAAATTTTGTAAAGAAATACAATTTTGATAAAATATACTATATAAAAATAAATTTTGACAAAATTTTCTATAGAAAGAAAATTTTGAGAAAATTTTCTATAGAAATAAAATTTTGAGAACATTTTCTTTAGGAAAAAAATTTTGACAAAATTTTCTATATGAAAAAAATTTTGATAAAACTTTCCATAGAAATAAAATTTAGATAAAATTTTGTTTTAATAATAGACTATTTTAATTAATAGAAAATTTTATCTAAATTTTATTTCTATGGAAAGTTTTATCAAATTTTTGTCAAAATTTTGTCAAAATTTATTTCTATAAAAAACAAAATTTTCTATAGAAATAAAATGTTGAGAACATTTCTACCGAAACAAAATTTTGAGAAAATTTTCTATAAAAATAAAAATTTTAGAAAATTTTTTATAGAAATAGAACTTTAAGAAAATTTTCTATAGAAATAAAATTTTGAGGAAATTTTCTATAGGAAAAAAATTTTGAGATATATTTTCTATAGAAATAAAATTTTTACAAAAGCTCCTATAGAGGTAAAATTTAGAAATTTTTCCTATAGAAATAAAATTTTGACAGAATTTTCTATAGAAATAAAATTTTGACAAAATTTTCTATAGAAATGCTATTTTGATCAAATGTTCTATAGAAATAAAATTTAGACAAAATTTTCTATAGAAATAAAATTTTGACAACATTTTCTATAGAAATAAAATTTTCTATAGGAAACAAACTTTGAGATATATTCTATAGAAATAAAAATTTTGAGAAAATTTTCTATGGAAATACAATTTTGAGAAATTTTTCTATAGAAATAAAATTTTCAGAAAATTTTCTATAGAAATACCATTTTGAGAAAATTTTCTATAGAAATAAAATTTTGAGAAAAATGTCTCTAGGAATAAAATGTTGAGAAAATTTTCTATAGAAATAACATTTTGACAAAATTTTGTAAAGAAATACAATTTTGATAAAATATACTATATAAAAATAAATTTTGACAAAATTTTCTATAGAAATAAAATTTTGAGAAAATTTTCTATAGCAATAAAATTTTGAGAACATTTTCTTTAGGAAAAAAATTTTGACAAAATTTTCTATATGAAAAAAATTTTGATAAAACTTTCCATAGAAATAAAATTTAGATAAAATTTTGTTTTAATAATAGACTATTTTAATTAATAGAAAATTTTATCTAAATTTTATTTCTATGGAAAGTTTTATCAAATTTTTGTCAAAATTTTGTCAAAATTTATTTCTATAAAAAACAAAATTTTCTATAGAAATAAAATGTTGAGAACATTTCTACCGAAACAAAATTTTGAGAAAATTTTCTATAAAAATAAAAATTTTAGAAAATTTTTTTATAGAAATAGAACTTTAAGAAAATTTTCTATAGAAATAAAATTTTGAGGAAATTTTCTATAGGAAAAAAATTTTGAGATATATTTTCTATAGAAATAAAATTTTTGCAAAAGCTCCTATAGAGGTAAAATTTAGAAAATTTTCCTATAGAAATAAAATTTTGACAAAATTTTCTATAGAAATAAAATTTTGACAAAATTTTCTATAGAAATGCTATTTTGACAAAATGTTCTATAGAAATAAAATATTGAGAAAATATTCTCTAGAACTGAAAATTTTCTATAGAAATAAAATGTTGATAAAACTTTCTTTATAAATAAAATTTTTACAAAATTTTCTATATAAATAAAATTTTGACAAAATTTTCTATAGAAATAAAATTTTGACAAAATTTTCTATAGAAAAAATTTTCTATAGAAATAAAATTTTGACAAAATTTTTCATAGAAATAAAATTTTGACAAAATTTTCTATAGAAATAAAATTTTGACAAAAATTTTCTATTGAAATTAAATTTTGAGAAAATTGTTGATCTGTATACCAGAACCCTTCCAATCTATCCAATTATATGAACCCTAATACATATTAAATTTCTCTATTTACTACAGGTGTTTCGTAGGCGATGAACCCGATCAATGGCGTAAATGTAGTGATCGCTACTATCCTGGAAATCATACCCTGACACATTCTGGACTCAATGTGAAACCTCTGAAACCCAGTGATAAACGTAAACCCACCGATAGTTATTCGTCAGCATCAACATCCGATGAATATCAAAAACCACCCAGACCTGGAGGTCTACAAAATTTAAGCGATTTTACAGCAGCTCGCCTATGGCCAGTAACGTATCTGTATAGCGAGGGGCCACCAAATTCAACAGAGTTTAGTAATTTTGTTGATTGCAATAAAGAAACGTGCTAACTTGAATAATAAAATTCTTTATGAAATCGATTTGCAATGTAACCTAATTTTAATTTACTTATGTACGAATATTTAGTTTGGTTTATAAGTATATATATATTTTTTTTTTAATTTGTTTATTTTTATTTTTTTATTATTATAATTTTTCTTGAATGAATGTAGGATCTAACAGATATGTGATTATTTTTTATTTTTATTTTATAACCTATTCTTAACTCCATAGTTCTGGTAGATATTTTGTGTTTAAGAGCAAGATTTGTATGAAAAAATGCGAGCTCTTTGGATCAAACTCCTAAAGGGGAAAAATTAAAAATAATCATAAGAAGACTGAAGCGAAATTATAATTACTTCAACACTAGCTGTAATAATTAGAAGCAGCAGTTTGTCTATGAGGAGGTAAAGGCCCGAATCTACAGTCTTCTGAATGTTCTTTTTTTATATTTATTTATTTATTTTTTTCCACTCACTTTGGGAGTTTAGTAAATAAACCCTCTCATTGCATTTGTATAGGGCTCATTGTCTTTCATTCAAATCTTGATATTCAGAACAGCTACAAAAACCATGGATATGTGATTATTTTTTAAATGTATATTTTTTCTTTATCCCTTCAGTCTAACTTTCTTTAAATATAATAACAAAAAGAGATTTAAAATTTTTGGTTTGGATTTTAGTTATGTAATTTAATATGAACTTCATTCGGTTCGTATATTAAGAATTTCTTTTGGGTCTTAAATTTTAAGAGCATTATTCCCCACTTTAAATCAATGGTTTCAATTTAGTATTTTTTTATTTAGGTTATAATTTGCTTAAAATCAAGAGCCGATGATTTGAAAGTAACCCCAATTCAATGTTAATTTATACAAATATAATTCGATAATAAATAACATAAAAATAATAAATCTGTGTAAAATTTTACTTTTAATTTTTTATACGTTAGTGGTATAAAAACGTGCAACGTGAATTTTTAGCTGGCGCACAAAAAATCTTTTAATGATGTTCCCTTATTTTAACACTAAATTACAATTTGGTTAGGACCTTTAATATGTTTGGGTAAATCGACGAATAGATACACATTCTGAAATGCATTCTCACCCCCTGGTCCAATAACGTGCTATCCTTTAAGACCGGTATGTACCCACGGTTGCCACAGTTGGTAGAATCCTACCAATAATAGTAGATTTTTTACTGTTTGGTATATTAGTAGAATTTTGAAAAAATTTTCTATAGAAATAAAATGTTGACAAAAAATTTCTAATGAATTACATTTTTGACAATGATTTCTATGGAAATAAAATTTTTACAAAGAAATAAAATTTTGACAACATTTTCTATAGAAAAAAATGTGATAACACTTTCTATAGGAATAAAATTTTGACAAAGTTTTCTGTAGAAATAACATTTTGACAAAATTTTTTATAGATATAAAATTTTGCAAAAACTTTATATAGAACTTAAATTTTGAAAAAAAAAATTCTATAGAAATAAAATGTTGACAACATTATCTATAGATATAAAATTTTAACACAACTTTCAATAGAATTTAAATTTTGAACAAATTTTCTATAGAAATAAAATTTTGACAAAATTTTCTATAGAAATAAAATTTTGACAAATTTTTCTATAGAAATAAAAATTTTACAAAATTTTATATAGAAATAAAATTTTGACAAAATTTCTAAAGAAATAAAATTTTGATAAATTTTCTATGGAAATGAAATTTTTCTATAAAAATAAACTTTTCACAAAATTTTCTAGAGAAATAAAATTTTTACAAAATTTTCTATAGAAATAAAATTTTGACAAAATTTTCTATAGAAATAAAATTCTGACAAGATTTATATAGAAATAAAATTTTGCCAAAATTTTCTAAAGTAGTAAAATTTTGACAAAATTTTCTAAAGAAATAAAATTTTGATAAATTTTCTATGGAAATGAAATTTTTCTATAAAAATAAACTTTTCACAAAATTTTCTAGAAAAATAAAATATTTACAAAATTTTCTATAGAACTAAAATTTTGACAAAAATTTTCTACAGAAATTAAATTTTGACAAGATTTTCTATAGAAATACAATTTTGATAAATTTTCTATAGAAATAAAATTTTGATAAAAATTTCTATAGAAGTAAAATTTTGATAAAATTGTCTATAGAAATAAAAATTTGACAAGATTTCGATAGAAATAAAATTTTGACAAAATTTTCTATAGAAATAAAATTTTGACAAAATTTTCTATGGAAATAAAATTTTGACAAAAGTTTCTATAGAAATATAATTTTGATAAAATTTTCTATGGAAATAAAATTTTGATAAAATTTTCTATGGAAATAACATTTTGACTCAACTTTCTATAGAATTTAAATTTTGACAATATTTTCTATAGAAATACAATTTTGAAAAAATTTTCTATAGAAATAAAATTATGACAAGATCAAGGCCGTATTCAGGGGGGGGGATGAGCGGAATTTGAGCGGAAAGGTACATTTTACTAAATTTCAACAAAAATTTCACTGGAAAATTATTGTCAAGAGACTGAATTTTAAAGAAAATAAAAAAAAAATTTTCAATTGAAATAAAATGTTGACAAAATTTTCTATAAAAATAAAATTTTGCAAAAATTCTATATAGAAATAAAATTTTGACATTTTCTACCGAAATAAAAAATCGATTGACTATGTCTTACAAAATCGAGATTTTCTTCCCACATGAACATGTCTGTTTTGCCATATTTGTAAAAGACTATTAGCAAATAAGGTTGATAAAGACTTTCTCAAAATATTAAAATATTTTGTCAAAGCTATTGTACCATAAATCTGATATCGACTCAAAAATGTATACACAAAAGGTACTAAATCATTCGCGGGGGTACTACGGTACTGACCGGGGTGAAAACGTTTTGAAAAAAGTACTATAGTACTGCATTTCCCATCCCTGCAGTTACTACGTGCTCATCCGAACGTTCATTTTCAACAATGAAGAGATTAAAGACGTATCTTAGAAATTCGACTAGCGAGAGTAGACTCAAAGGATTGGCATTAATGTCGGTTCATCGCCGAATAAATGTGCCGATTGAAGAAGTCATTGATTTATTTGCTGCCCAAAAAGCCCGTCGGCTCAATTTAATATTATAAAAATATTGTATAAATACCTATGCATAAATAAAATTTTCTACACATGAGATTATAGGAATATTTTTTTTTTAAAGTTGAACCACCGACAAAATTTTGACAAAATTTTCGTTAGAAATAAAATATTTACAAGATTTTCTATAGAAATAAAATTTTGATAAAATCTCTATAGAAATGAAATGTTTACAAAATTTGCTATAAAAATAAAATTTTGATAAAATTTTCCATAGAAATAAATTTTTCACAAAATTTTCTATAAAAATAAAAATTTGACAAAATTTTCTATAGAAATAATAGTTTGCAAAAACTTTATATAGCATTTAAAATTTTGCAAAATTTTCTATAGAAATAAAAATTTGACAAAATTCTCTATAGAAATAAAATTTTGCAAATACTTTCTATGGAATCTAAATTGTGACAAAATTTGATCAAAAACTTCATTGTTTAAATTTGGTTAGGTTTTTGGTAGATTTTTCTTAAATTTTTGATAGATTATTGTTGGTACGAGTGTCAACCATGTATGCACCTCCAGCGGAAATTTCGTTTTCATGCTAAAAACACAGTGTTGCAATGTATTTCTTATACAAGCAAAATGTAAACAATCGAAAAAAACGCCTCAGAGAAGTTTCTTTTGCAAATATACATATAGCAATGCATTTCTTATAGATTAGGGAAATTTCGGCTGGAGGTGCATACCGGCCTTTATGCGATAATTTCATAAAATAACTTGTAATTTGTGTAGTGTAAAACCGCTAACCTTTCGTGGTGTAAATCGTACTTTTGATGGGATATTCTTTAAAACAGGGTTGTTAACTATTAGTTAGAGTGTAAAATTGACCAATTGTTAACAGCTGTCTTTTGTTTTCATTTGTTGCGCGAAAACGGTAATTTTTGTTATCCCGGCTTTTATGGGAACCCTTTATTTAGAAGGTAAAAAGTCTTACTTTAAAAAAAGTAAAGTAAGTAACATTATTACAGACAAGACATACACATGGAAAAACTGTGGGACAGAAGAATTTTATTGAAAAAGAAATTTCTTTTGAACTGATTGATTGATCGATCGGATAGTTGAAGTAACTGTGTCTCAAATAGAATAGTAATAGAAATAAATAAGAAAATAGTGATTAAAAACGAAAATATTAAAATCTAAGTGATTAAAGAAGTAAATATCAAGAAACTTAGATTAGAAGCACAGTTTTATTTGGGAATATAATTACAGTAAGTAAACGCAAAATAATTATATATTTTATAAATAAATAGTAAATATATATTAAGAATTTGTGAATTTATTTATCAATTTAAGTTATAAAAGTATTAATTGACGTTTATTAATTGAAAATTAATAGTTTCCCTCTGGGAAATTGGAAAAATATCAGTTTCCCTTTCAATGACTTGATTAAAATATTCAATAATATAATTTACATTTAATCTAAATCATTTGATTTGATAGAAACATCAAAAAAATCCAAAACCATTTTTGCAAGGATGTGTCAGAATAGAATCCTATTAAAAGTAAGAGTGTTTTTGTCTGTGTACGTTATCTATATCAGAATCAGTAATGTTAATTTGGTGCTTTTAGCTTTTTGATTTCCAAAAAGGACCACATTGCCCTTTAGTGCCTTTTCAAAAAAAGCACCAACTTGGTGCTTTCTGGGGTTTTCATTTAGTGCTTTTGATGCCTTTTTCAATTTGAACAATATTGAGTCTGATTGACGATATCTTTTCTAATTAGACTGTCAAAAGCTTAAGAAACTCAACTGTATTGCTAAATATAGAATTTGATTGTTATGAAGGTGGTATTGATCCTTCTTTTAATCATAAAATTAAAACTTCTACAAATCAAATCAATAACCAAAACTTATATGTTACATCTTTGAAAGCTTTTTTGTTTTTTTAGTATTAAAGTGGGTATTAAGTTCGATTTAGCCGCTAAAATCGTCATTTTTTCATGATTACTTTTCTTTAATAATCCATTTTAAGGAATACAAACTTTGTTAAAATTTGCTTTGGGCTATTCCCCATCAAGTTATAATGAAATATGCAACAAATATGTATATTGTATATTTATGCCTTTTTTTACTGATTTAGTTTTCACTTTAGTGTAAAAATGACGATTTTAGCTTGAACTTATTACCCACCTTTAAGGTGAGTATTAAGTTCGAGTTTAGCCGCTAAAATCGCTAAAGTGAAAACTAAATCAGTAAGAAAAATGCATGAAATTATACATATTTGTTGCAAATTTTATTGTAACTTGATGGGGAAAAGCCCAAAGCAAATTTTCACAAAGTTTGTATTCCTTAAAATGGATTATTAAATAATCCATACTTTTCTTTAATAATCCATTTTATGGAATATAAACTTTGTGAAAATGTGCTTTGGGCTATTCCCCATCAAGTTATAATAAAATTTGCAACAAATATGTATAATTTTATGCCTTTTTCTTGCTGATTTAGTTTTCACTTTAGCGATTTTAGCGGCTAAACTCGAACTTAATACTCACCTTTACATTGAATTTTAGCTGGCAGGATTAGTTTTTACTGGCATATTAGAATTTATAATATATTTTTGGTGCCTTTTGCTTTTCGGGAGTTGGCATCACTGATCAGAAATATAATAAAACAGGGTTGTTTGTTCACGTGTAAACTTCACCATTGTGGGTGGTAATTGTTCAATTGTTCCTTTCCAAATACTGTAAATTAATTAAAATTATGAATAAACACTTCGTCACAACTTTGGTAGCCGTTGGCTCTGCAGCTATTGGTTCCTATCACTACGGCCTCTACAAGGAAAGGCAAAAATACGCTGAAATACTACCATTACAACAAGTGGAATTCTTGCATAAGCATTCACAAAAGCCTGCATTCCCATTATTTGCCACTGTATCAGCATCCGTACCCACTACGACCCAAGATGTGAATCTTACTGCCACCCCAAGCCGTGTTTCAGAAATAATGAAATATGGATTTCCAAGCTTAGACTCGGTGCGTAGCTATTCGGATTTCGTACTCAGCTATGATCGTAGAAATCGTGTAGCTTCTTGGGTCTTTGAACATATAACAGCCGATTCGATAGCAAAGAATGAAGCAGTTGACAGATCCAAATGTCAATTCAGAGCCGATGAAAGTATTCACACCTATTTTCAGTCACAAAACTCGGACTATTTTCGATCAGGATTCGATAGAGGTCATATGGCAGCGGCCGGTAATCACAAACGCCACCAAAAACACTGTGATGATACGTTCTATCTGACCAATATGGCTCCCCAAGTTGGACAAGGATTCAATCGTGATAGTTGGGAGCGTTTGGAGCATTATACACGTACACTTACCAAAACATATCCAAACGTTTATGTATGTACGGGTCCCTTATATTTGCCACGGCAAGAAGACGATGGAAAGAAATATGTTAAGTATCAAGTGATTGGGAATAATAATGTTGCCGTTCCCACCCATTTCTATAAAATAATTGTTGGTGAGACATCCGACAATCGATTGGAAATGGAAGCATATGTTATGCCCAATCAAGTTATCAGCGATGACACACCATTGACTGTTTTCCAAGTACCTCCCGAATCGGTTGAAAGAGCAGCTGGCTTACTATTTTTCGACAAAATTAATAGGAAACAGTTGTCCAAAATCAATGGCAAAAAAGTTTAGATTATATTAATTTGAAAAATTTTTAATTTATTTTTAATTGTTTGATAGACTGTATGTATATTACTGTAACAGATTAGGACTTTCAGTGCAAATTGTTTTATGAATAATATAATATATTTTTACAACACAACCGAAGTTTTATGATTCACTCCACAATTCTATTATTATTTCTAAAAAAATGAAAAAATCTTCGAATTTTCATATGAAATGTTATCGAAATAGTTTTTTTTTATAGGAAATTTTGTCGATTTTTTTTAATTGGAAATTTCATAGAAATTTTTCTTTTTTATATAAAATTTAATCGTAACTCGATTTTTATATAAAATGTCATTAAAAGTCGACTTACATAGAAAATTTCATCAAAATTAAATTTTCATAGAAAATTTCATCTTAAATCGAAATTTTATTTTTATAAAAAATTTCGTCAAAATTTTATTTTTATAGAAAATTTCGTCGAAATTTTATTTTTATAGAAAATTTCGATGAAATTTTTTTTATAGAAAATTTCGTCGAAATTTTATTTTTATAGAAAATTTCGTCGAAATGTGATTTTTATGGAAAATTTCGTCGAAATGTGATTTTTATAGAAAATTTCGTAAAAATGTGATTTTTATCTTCATCAAGTTTGATTTTCTATAGAAAATTTCATCAAAATTCAATTTAAATAGAAAATTCCATCAATTTTGATTTTTTTATAAAAAACTTTTTTTTTTATGGAAAACTCCGTCGAAATTTGATTTTTATGGAAAACTTCGTCAAAATTTGATTTTCTATAGAAAATTTCATCGAAATTCAATTTAAATAGGAGATTCCATCAATTTTGATTTTTATAGAAAACTTCATCGAAATTTGCTTTTTATTGAAAATTTAAACGAAATTTGATTTTTATTGAATATTTCATCTATATTTTATTTTTATAGAAAATTTCTTCGAAATTTTATTTTCATAGAAAATTTCGTAAAATTTGATTTCATACAATATTTCATTAAATTTGATGTTCATAGAAAATTTCGTCGGAATCGGATTTTATAGAAAATTTCGCCAAAATTGGATAATTATAAAAGATTTCGTCGAAATTTGATTTTTATAGAAAATTTTTTCGAAACTTGATTTTTATAGAAATTTTTGACGAAGTTTGACTTTAAAGTGAATTTAGTCAAGTTTTAATTTTTGTAGAAAATTTCGTTGAAATTTGATTTTTATAGAAAATTTCATCGAAATTTATATTTTATAGCAAATTTCGTCGAAATTTTATTTTTATAGAAAATTTCTTCGAAATTTCATTAAATTTGATGATCATAGAAAATTTCGTCGGAATCGGATTTTATAGAAAATTTCGTCAAAATTGGATTATTATAAAAGATTTCGTCGAAATTTGATTTTTATAGAAAATTTTTTCGAAACTTGTTTTTAATGAAATTTTTGGCAAAGTTTGATTTTAAAGTGAATTTAGTGAAGTTTTAATTTTTGTAGAAAATTTCGTTGAAATTCGATTTGTATAGAAAATTTCGTCGAAAATTGATTTTCATAGAAAATTCCGTCGAAAATTGATTTTCATAAAAAATTTCGTCGAAATTAAATTTTTAAGAAAATTTTGCCGAAATTCGATTTTAATAGACAATTTCGTTGAAATTTAATTTTTTTTTAGAAATTTTGTTCGAAAATTGATTTTCATAGCGAATTTTGGCAAATTTTAATTTTTAAGGAATTTTCGTCGGAATTTAAGTTTTTAAGAAAATTTCGTCAAAATTAAATTTTTACAGAAAATTTGTCAATATTTAATTTTTGAAGAAAATTTCGCAGAAATATAAATTTTTAGTCAAATTTCTGTAAAAATTAGAATTTTGAACATTTTTTTTTATTTATTAGACTCCTATAGAAACATCCCCAGGAACATAGTGCCATCTTATCATTTTTTTATTGTATAGTAAGAAAAAATGGTTTGATGTGTTTAAGCAAATTTTATTTGATCTTGGGAATTTAATACCCATTTCCTCCTTATCATCATAGAGGAAGAGAAACAATTAATACGCAAAACTTAAGTAGAATATGAGGGAGGAGAATGTGTGTTTTAAAAATGAATGAGATGATCTGGTGCTGGTGAAGAAACATCATAACCAAGTTAGTTAGGTTAATATAGAATAATAATGACATGAAGCACAAATGATGTATGGAGCTTTGTAAGGTTGATATGCAGGGGTTTTTACATATCGCCCTGAGCTTTTGAACGCACATCATCGATTTTCAAAATCATCTTAACCAATTGTGTGGCTAAAAGGATTTGTTGTTTCTTGGAATTCAAAGATTCCACTACGTTGTGATTCTTCATGTTCGAGTCGCCAGTTAACATACAATCAACACCTAGGCAGGGACAATTTTCTGCTACTTGGCGTGCTTTCAATTCCGACAATGTTTCAATTGGATGGAGACCACTATTTTCAGCCAAAGCCAAGGGGATATTTTCCAAAGCAACAGCAAATGAGCGGAAGGCATATTGTTCCAAAGTGGAAAGTTGATCAGCTTCCTTGGCTACAGCCAAAGAACAGCTGATTTCGGCGGCACCACCGCCATAAACAATGCGGGAATCCTAAAAGAAAATAAATGATCTATGAAATCTTGCTTAATTCGCTTTAGATATATCTAACACACCTTGACCAGTGACCGTACAACGCACAAGGCATCGTGAATGGAACGTTTGGCTTCGGCAGTAATCATTTGATTGCCACCACGCAAGAAAATTGTAACAGCCTTAGAGTTCAAACACTCCTCGATGACCAGCATCTTGTCTTTGGAAGTACCGAAAGCTATAATGGAAGGAAGGAAATGGTCAGTCATTGGCTTCGTATTTTGTTTTAGCCTACTTACAAACTTCTCGAACGAGACCAGCTGAACCCAATTTCTCGGGTGTCAATTCCTCAAAACGTGGTACAATTCTACCACCCGTGGCAATGGCTATCAATTCAATTTCAGGGCCACCAACCCAACGGACAGCAGGCAGATTGTGTTGCAATAACAAATGATTGGCTTCGTCATCGAAACCCCATTGGCAAATGGCCAAAGTAGCTCCAGCATCCTTAACTTGCTTAACCATTTCGGCAAATTTCTCTTGTTCATATTCACGCAAGGCACGATAATCTTCGGCAGAAGTGACATCCAACTTATGCTTGGTCTTTGGCTTTGGTGGTTCGAATGGGCAGGTTAAAATGGCCAATTTTACATCACGCAATGTCTTGGGCATTTGAGCATGACTCATGGTCTTGTCCACAACAACGCCCTTAACCAACATGGAATCTTCCATGCGGCCACCAACTTTAGTCTCAATTTTAATCAATTCAAAGTTAACATCTTTCTTCTCAATATCGGCCACATTGAGTACAGCATCAACAGCCATTTCTGCCATTTGACGATGACATTTATTGACAATCTTCGATCCCAAAGTGGTCATAGCAATTTGAATGAGAGGTTCCTTATTGTTTGGGTCAATGGGGAAGGGTTCAGCAATGGATTCCAATTGCTTGACAGCACATTGAGCAGCCAATTCAAAACCATCAGCAATACGTATGGGATGAATGCCCCTATCGATTAATCCTTCAGCCTGCTCAAGAAGAGCTCCAGCCAAAACAACTACACCGGTGGTGCCATCGCCAATTTCATCATCTTGAGACTGAGATAATTGCACCATTAATTTGCCAATTTCATGTTCTACATCCATTTGCTTCATAATGGTGGCACCATCATTCGTAACAGTGACATCGCCATCAGGGCTCACCATAATCTTGTCCAAGCCTTTGGGACCCAAAGAGGTCTTAATGGTGGAGGCGATTTGGCGAGCAGCCATAATGTGACTCTGAAAGAAAAAAACAAAAGAATTAGAAAACTTAGCTGAAAAGGGTTTCTCTCGCATTCAACGAAATGTTTGGAAAGATTAATCCCCAAATTAGAACCAAATAATCCGAAATTCCCATACCCATGGCCCTTTTCATTTTCCCTTACAAGACTTCAAATGGTAACGAGATATATTAGCATAAAAGATCACTCGCCCACTCCATTTGGATTTTGTTGATTTACAAAACACCATCTGTTCGATGCAAACATGCGACGGGGGTCGTCTCTGAGTCATTGCATTAGCGTCTTTAACCTCAAATATAACAAAATTGCTAAGCGTACAATATTCGACTGACGTCATAAATGAAAACAAAACTTTCCGACATAAAATCAATTTTCATGTTTTAATTTTTATTATTTCTAACATCTTATTGCACTTTATGTTTATTAACATCTGTAATACGATCAAAAACTAATTCGGTGTATGTTCACTTTGAAGTGAATCACTCCCTTACATTTTTGGGCTGACCATCTGGAAATTTCTGACATCAATAAAGCCGGTATAGGCTAAAGACCTAAACAACTGTTGAAGCTATCCCTTCAGAATTAAGTAATATTTACTTGCTTCCTCTTAGATTTGTCATCGAACCACTAATATTTGTTAGAATTACTAGAAATTAAAAAATGTCTTACTTTTATGGCATCTGTTCCTGTGATGCGCTTTTGTTTATCTTGTTCACGCAAAATGATGAAAGGTCTGCCATATTCATCGAAGGCAAAGGTGCCCGGAAACGCACTCATTATTTTAGTTAATTTTTTTGTGAGTTTTCACACGGATTTCTTTGGATTTATTTCACGGTTTTTGTTCAAAATTATTCGCAAATAAATTCTCCTTCTCCGATAGACCGACCGACGAACACAAACCCCGGCACAATGAATTGTCAAAAAACGTTCTCGTGATATGCAGAGTTGTACTTTGCAGATATGAACACAATTAAAACTATAGACGGACAGAGACCGATTCATATCAGACATTCACAACGAAATGATTGCATGAATGACAAATGAGTCCGCCAGAGGGGTAAAGGCCTGGTTATGCATCCAAAAACGGAACGAAAGCGTAGCGTGGCGTGTCAGCTGTTCGTTTTTGCTATACGACAGCCCATACAAACGATTACCCAACTTTTCCACAACGTAGACGTGTCGTATGATTCAGAAAAAACAAAAGTTGGCGTGTCGTTGTCGTATCAGCTGATCGAAAAAAACTAGCGTCATCAATTGAAAGAAGAGGGAAAAAGTTATTTATTGAAAATAAAGTTAATTAAAACATAAAACTGGGCTGTGTTCGTTTAAAATGCATGAAGAGAAGTTAATATTATGCGTGCAATCGCATGAATGTATTTATAATAAATTCTGTGCAGAATACCGACTTCCCGAAAATCGTTAACGATGTCTCGGAATTGGCTTGTGGTGGGTTCACTTATATATGTGGGAGACAGAACTCGCCATATAATTTCACACGTTTCTAAAACAGTGTTCCGAACGGTGGTTTTCCCAAGTTTATGACTCCAGGCTATAGACTGGAGAGAACATCCATGAGCCAAATATCTGCAAACTACAAAATAACCATTAGTTTAATTCCAAGATATAAGATGATCTTTGCTTACAGAAGTGTTATCGACAGTCGCTCTTCCGGCCCGATTCTTGCCTTGGGCTTATACAAATCATTTTGAAGTAAAATGAGCAATAAATTGAAAATTTCTTTACTCATACGAGTATGTTTGAAGAAATGTTCACAATTATGTAGTTTCCTATTCTGGAAAACCTTTTTATGGTAACCACTTTTATTCCAATCTCTATTGATTGGGCGAACAGACCACCTTCTTTTTCGACGAGTTTTACATTTTTTATTTTTTCTATATAGTCTCCACAAGTTTAAAAGACTTATGGTCAATTTCTCCTCCTCCGATTAATTTTAACCGGTGGATAGACCTCCGGTTAGTAAAATTTTTGTATGGGATCATCCGTTTTATCGACACGATATATAATAACAAGTCATTGAGAAACTGGCCCTTAGATTCACTTCTATATCACTCCAGTTCATTTTGAATTTTAAGAAAATCAACCTTTTGCGCCTCTTTTTGATAGTTTGTTTATAAGCTATCTGATCATATGCTACGTTTTTTTCAATTAGGCTAATCGCCAAAAAATCATACGTTGCCGTTATGCTACGGCTACGCTACATTTTTAGATGCATAACCAGGCCTTAAAACAAATACTTTAACTTTCTTACCATTACCAAGCCAAGCGAATACGATATCTACAAGTATCTGTGTTAATAGATGGACATTAACAGCCAATTTCTCATATACGAAACGAACGCTTTCGTTCAACTGAAATTCCAAAAACAGCTGATTTTCTTTATAAATTCAGCTGTTTTGGGCATTCTAGTCGAACGAAAGCATTCGTTTCGGATATGAGAAATTGGCTGTAAGTTCGAAATTAACTGCTAAAGCTGAGTACTATGTTCAGTTTTCAAGCTGAAAACCAGCTTGTTTTCACGGTTACTTTTTTTAATGAATTAATTTAGAAATATAAAATTATTTGCAATCAATTCCTTGGATCTTTCCATCCATTATTTTGCAAGACTTGATCGTCTTCCTAAATATATTTGTACTTTTAATTTAGTGTTTTGGTGAAACCCCCGAACATAGTACTCACCTTAAAATCGAAAATTAATCTAGCCAGTTGTTGCACTAAAAGTAATGTTTTTCAAAGCTATTTTTCAATGGAAATAAGCTTTTCGAGTCATTGCATCACGATTACAAAAACAAAAATTTCAATATGTTGTTTACAATTTTAATAAGTCAAAATCAGCTGATAAAAGAATCGTATGGCGTTGGTAAAAGTGACAATTATTTATTCTTTCAATTGTCCTGAAAAAAAAATAATTCAAATCCACAAAAACGTGGAGGTTCAAATTTAATTGTGTCACCTATAGGTGGGTATTAACAGCCTGTTTCTGTATGTTGAACGGTCTCTATCGATCGGCCGAAATGCATAAAAACAGTTGATTTTTGGTCATAAATTCAGCTGTTTGTTTCCATTTCAGTCGATCGATAGAGCTCGTTTAACATTCAGAAACAGGCTGTAAGTTCGAGTTTAGACCCTAAAATCGTAATTTTTTCACGATTACTTTTCTTTAATAATCCATTTTAAGTAATGCAAACTTAAAATGGATTATAAAATAAAAGTAATCGTGAAAAAATGACGATTTACCCACCTTTAAGGTAGGTATTAAGTTTGAGTTTAGCCGCTAAAATCGCAATTTTTCACTTTTTCTTAATTAACCCATTTTGGGCTATTCCCCATCAAGTTATAATGAAATCTGCAACAAATACATATGTAGAATTTTATGCCTTTTTTTTACTTATTTATGCTATGTTCCCACTGACACGTTTTCCTCATTCGTTTTTCCAAAACATTTCACCGTTCACACCGGGTTGAGATGTTTTAGTTTGACAGTTAAGATGAGTATTAAGTTCGAGTTTAGGGTAGGTACTATGTTCGGGTTTCGTGTTGAAAACCACTTTATTTTCGCGATTACTTTTCCTTAAATAATCAAAATTATAAATGAAAACAAACTTATTCGTATAAAGTCTTACCGAAATCTAGTGGAACAAGAAACTACGCATCAATTGAGTTAATTTGTCTGCTTTATATTGAACTGTTTTAATAAAGTAACCACGAAAATTTCAACGTGAAAAGCGAACATAGTACTTACCTTAAAGGCCGGTATGCACCTCTAGAGAAACTTTCGGTAGAAAAAATTTATTTAAGTCTACAACAAAAAAACAGGGCTGTGTACACAAATTTTAAACCAGCTAATCGCTTTTAAAAATTTGTTAATATATGTTCCAAATATTCCTCAAATAAATACAACAAAAAACAGGGCTGTGTACACAAATTTTAAACCAGCTATTCGCTTTTAAAAATTGTTAATATATGTTCCAAATATTCCTCAAATAAATTGTTTATTATTTACAGACCTTTTAAACTTTTACGCACAGAATGATTGTAATAAATTAAATGTTTGCTGCCAAAATATGCTTTTGACAACCCTGTTATTTTCATTAGAGGTGCGTACCAGCTTACGAAACGCTACCGAAAATTTCGTTAGCAATGCATTTCTTATGGGAATGAAATTTTTCGCTAGAGGTGCATACCGGCCTTAAAGTGAAAACTAAATCAGTGAAAAAAGTCATAAAATTATACATATTTGTTGCAGACTTCATTACAACTTGACGGGGAATATCCCAAAGCAAATTTTCATAAAGTTTGTATTCATTAAAATGGATTATTAAAGAAAAGTAATCGTGAAAAAAATCACGATTTTAGCGGCTAAACTCGAACTTAATACCCACCTTTAAGGTGGGTTAGTGAAAATTTGCTTTGGGTTATTCCCCCATCAAGTTCGAGTTTAACCCTAAAAACGTCATTTTTTCACGATTACTTTTCTTTAATAATCCATTTTAAGGAATACAAACTTTGTGAAAATTTGCTTTGGGCTTTTGCCCATCAAGTTATAATAAAATTTGCAACAAATATGCATAACTTCATGCATACTTCATGCATTTTTCTTATGCGCTTTACAGAGTATCAGTTATTCCGGACGACAGAGCTCGTGTCGAACATATCCCATATATTGTGCACATTATAAGTTAAGTCCGAAGGCATAATCGATACTGCTGAATGTTTATGGGATCGATAACACATTTACCGATTATTTAGTCATCGCCGACAAGTCGTATCGATCCGACACACTGTAAGATTTTTTACAAACACCGACATTCCGTCCGGAATAACTGTAAAGCGCATTACTGATATAGTTTTCACTTTAGCGATTTTAGTGGCTAAACTCGAACTTAATACTCACCTTAAATACCAAGTCAACAATTCCATAATTCACTGTAATTAGATTTCAACTGTCATTTGCCTATAAAACATCTCGAAAACTGGGGATATTGAACGTAATATGTAGAGCCTATTTCTTGTTTTTATATGGACTATTTTACGTTACCATACTCTTGCAACTGATTAACTTTTACTATCAAATGTGAACGGGATATTGAGAGTCGGAGCCACAATGATAAGTACTAAACTCAAAGACGATGTAAAACAGAGCATAACGCCGTTCTTCATTCCTCAGTCTGGTCATCATCGTGTAGTTGTATTTGACCAGCGAAATAAAAACAATAATAAATAACAATAAAATAAAAGAAACAATAAATTACACACAACTACTATAACATTTCAAATATTGCAACAATTTCTCGTGGTTTTCATTTCTGCTAAAAGATTTTTACGGCATTCACATCTATCTCTCATCCAAAAGGCACACACTCGCTCACAGGTTAAAATTATATACATATATAATTTTTCGAAACAGAACGGCGAAAGAACACAATAACAAATCAGCCCAAAGTGAAAAGAAACACAAGAAAAATAGAGAGTAGTGGGGAGTGAGTTTGTTTATTTTTCATATCGCCTTCTTCATAGCGAAGCAATTCAACGCATCGGAGTTTTTCACTAGGTTTGTGGGAAAGTTAAAGCGGATGAAAGGATGTCTGAATACCATAGATTAACGGACCAAAAATATTCCGAAGCTGAGTTTTTTTTCCGGGTGAGTACCTTCGTAAAGATTATTCACAGTGGTGTGGTCCGTTACAGTGTGGATGTTTTTAGAATGTTTTTATGGTTTTGGGGGAATTAATTGTGCTTGTGTATTCTTACGATGTGTGTATAATTTTTTTGTAATTCCCTTTTGTGTATTTTGTTTGTGCTGCTGTTTCTTCTTTACGATACGATGGCCGGGTCAATATTTTCGTCTTCAAAAACAACAACAACAATAATAAAACAAAAACAGACAATCGAAATGGCCAAATCAGATGAAGAATTTGATGTTGAATTGTGTTCGACGACACCACCCTCACACACAGAACTGGAACTGGAGTTGAGTGGCGATGCCCAGTCAATATACCCATGGACATTAAAAAAACGGCGGCGACCTCGGAGACGTTATACAGTATCACATGGTGGTGGAACGTGTCAAAATGGTAGTGGTACTACCGTTCCATGTAATGGCTCCGTGGGAAATTTACCACCAGCCCCGCCCTCAACGCCCACATCTCTAACACCCACCAACACTAGCCTACTCTCTACGTCGGCCGTAAATGGTTCAGCAGATGATCCGGCGGATAAACGGATCGACAGTCTTCTATACATTCTTGACTATGCACCCAAGTACAAAAAGAAACTAAAAGAGCAGCAACGCACTGATGCTGAATTAGCAGAACTATTCAATGTTGTCTCCATAACCGCCTCTAATGGTAATTCAACCTCCGCAACGTCCAAAATGAAAGTGCAGCCAGAACATGGCGTGGCACCCATGTCACGCACAATACGAAAGCCGCTCGGCACGAGAGCGTTTAAACTTAACCGTAAGCTCAAGGAATTCTTTGAAACGGATGAAGAGGATTCCGTTTCAGCGCCCGAATATGACACTGAAGAAGAAGATACCCGTTTTCATCGTTTGGGACGTATAAAACCCTCCGGCAAACTGCTGCAACGTAAGCGTCAGCGAAAATTTGCCCGTTTCGAGCATCAGGAACGTATGGAGGCCATGGTGGATATATTCGATGAAGCTATGAATTTCAATGAAACCTAAAATTGGCATCTGGGCCATTAAAATCAAGGACGACGATCAAATTGATGATGAAGATGACACATTAACATAGTTTCCACAAAGTGATCTATCTATCCAATGGGTCATCTGTATATGAACGTCGAATCGAATCCGAATGAATGTGTTTATGGTATGTAGGTTTAAGGGCTGGTCGTCTTTGCTATGACTGAGTTGGAATTTTGTTAGTTAGTACTTAAACATTAACTATGGCATTTTTTGGAATTAATGGATAAAAATGTTTTGTTATGGTGTCTCAAAAAGAATACCATCAAAGATCAATGGAAAATGGATTTGGGAGAGTTGTAAGGTACGAATTGGGTTTGTTGTTGTTGTTACTGCTGTATTTGTACTTTTTCCTTAGAGTAATGATATTTCTAGATATCTTTGAATCTTACTTATTACGTATGAAAATTACAATAAGGTTTTATTTTCTTTCGTTCCATCGAAAACTTTTATTTCTTTTGATATTTCTCGACCGGCCAAAGATTTTCTAAATACCAATTACTGAGCCTTTAAGGAGGCAGAAGTAGATATGAAAATTAATTTCACACGGTTTTCAAAATTGATCTTGAGACAATTTGCTGAAGGGTAGATAAATTAATTAAAAGGATTTCAACGTTGTAATGAAAAAGCTTAAAAATCGATCACTAAGTAAGTACTCATTTGAAACACTTCTATGTTGTGATGAGTACAAACTTGCCTTCGTAAAATAAAAAAGGCTTCAAAATTTGACTTTTTCAATACTCAATTGAGCAAAATAAAAAAAAGACTTCAAAATTTTTTACTTTTTCCATACCTAGAAATATTTTCATTCTTTTCCTTGCAATTAAGAGAAAACTGCGGAAATTTTCTTGCACAATACCATAGGTCAAAGGATTTCAATTAACACCTGAATTCATGTCTGAATTGCTACAGATCGGTAACATGTTATCCCATTTATTTCTGAGTGCATCTCCACTGCATTTTATTACATGTGAAAGGAAAATGTGAAATATGGTCATATACTATGTCAAACATTTCTTAACTCTTGTGCAGTCCCGTGCCCTTTCCACGGGCGGATTATTATAGCGGACCATGGAAATATTTTATTTTTATTATTATCTTCTAAAAACATACATTTCGTCCCTGTAATTGATAAATAAAAGTTTCATAAAAATATCCAATAACTAAAGGAATAAAAATTACTTTTTAAAATCAATGTTGGGTCATTTGACCCAAGGAGTGCACAAGGGTTAAGATCTATATTCCCTTAGTATACATATAGGGCGTCAATTGTGATAAATTTGGACATAGATAGGAAAATGAAGACATGCGAATTTTTGTGAACATTTATCTATGACTGTGTTATCGACATTTTACACTTTAATTTATTTTCTATGCACGTGCAAACGATATTTGGTTTTATTCCCATATTCCCAATGTATGTTCTTAGGATAGAAATATAAAAATTCATGAATTTTTGTAATAACACAACGAGTGTGACCAGATTTAACGAAACTGCATAGTTATAACGAAATATTTTTGATGACTCATCGTTATCGTTAGCCATCGAGAATTTAAAAAATTACATATAGGCCTAAGAAAGTATATTAATGTAGCTTTTCTGACAGCAATAGATACATTTTTCGGTATGAATTTCCCATTAGAACCGAATTTTACTTTCGCACTAGCATCGTAATTGAAATTTTAGTAATTTGAGAAAAAGGGGCCTTCAGTATATATAGGGTATACCTCCGGCAATCGATGATTATGCATGGGACGAACCGTGAACGGAATTGGTGTTGACCATTAAAAATGTACGCATTTTTTTATCGACAGTGACACCTCGTTATATGTTTACAATTTTTCTCCAAACAAAAAAAAAAAAAAAAAAATACTTGGAAAACAGTATTATTGATATTCAATCTAAATTTCTACTACATATCCGGCTTTTGAGCAAAAACACTGGATATAAGAAGATGGGAAAGTGGCCTACGTCACACAAAGTGTTGCATTGACGGTGCTAGTTTCGTATATGTTTGTAATTGTTTATTTGTTTTTAATTTTTTAAATGAAAAACTTCTTTTCAATGTTAAATTTTAGACACCAACAAATAAATTACATTTCCCGTTTATAGAAATTTATTTCCTGCCCTTAATTTCTTTTTATTTGCATTTTAATGCTATGTCAAAACTTGTCGTATACGCGTTTGGTCCGAACGAAAAGTATGGAACTAGTAGCACCGTAAATGGTTTGAGGTTCTCAGCACCCAATCTCCCATCTTCTTCTCTCTATTGTCTTTGCTTTTGAGTAAGAAAAATGTAAACTTACACTTAATAAGAATGGAGCAATTGAGATTAACACGACCGTTGATACATAATAATTAATATGAAGTCGATAACAGCGTGTTTGGGGTTTTTTAACTAAATATTTTCCAGGAATATATTCAATATTATTTTCGAGGATATAAACCGACATTTAGGAGCATAGATAACTAAGTAATAGATGACCCATCGCTCTCCGATCAGAAAATTTTGAAGAAGCCCAAGTGAATTTTCTGACATATCGTTTTGTATTTTTCGTAAAGAGAAAATTTGCTCAAAATTAAATTTTGTAGTTTCGCGGTAATTTTTTTGTTTAACTATAAACTTTTGAATATTTCATTTGATTATAAATCATTTGGTGTATCAAAAATATTCAAATAGTGGATATAATAGGAAAAATGTAAAAACGAATGTCAGAGAGAATTTGTAATTCTCCCTATTTTCTGCCAGATTGCGTTTGACACCGATGGGTCATCTATTACTTAGTTATCTATGTTTAGGAGGCTATCTTCACGCCATGTAGATGAAATGTTCGCTAAAGATGCACAAGTATATTACTTAAATGGTACAAGTATACAAGTAAACTATCAGCCAGTTTCTGTATAACGAACGAGCTCTATTGATCAACTGAAGTTCGTAGACACAACTGACTTTAGGTTATAAATTCAGCTATTTTCCTCCATTTCAGTCGATCGATTTAGCTCAATCGGCAAACAGAAACAGGCTGTATATTAACGGTCACTAAAATTTTTACTAGAAATCTTTCCCAATTATTGGTACTAAATTTGAAGTAAAATGTCGATAATAATATCACTTGCAGAAATGAATATTCCCCGTATTCTGGGTTGCAAATTTGCAATACACAAAATGCTATATAGCTTTAATATGAAGTCGATAATAGCGTATATGTTATTTGCTATCATAAAAGAACTGAATATTTTCAATTTTATTTTCGAGCATGTATACCGGGATTTAGGAGGCTATCTTATTGTCATGTAGATGCAATTTTCGCTAAATATGTACATGTAATATAACCATACAAGTAAACTGTATTAATGATCACTAAAATTTTTACTAGAGATCTTGTCCAATCATTGGCACTAAATTTGCAGTAAAATGTCGATAATAATAACACCGAAATTTCGATCGATCGATTTAGCTCCATCGACAAACAGAAACAGACTGTATATTAACGGTCACTAAAATTTTTACTAGAGATCTTTTCCAATCTGTGCTAAAATTTGCAGTAAAATGTCGATAATAATATCACCGAAATTATGACGTGCAAAAATGACTATTCCCCGTATTGTGGGTTGCAAATTTGCAAAACGCAAAATGTTATATAGCTTTAATATGAAGTCGATAATAGCGTACATGTTATTTACTATCATCAAAGAACTGAATATTTTCAATTTTATTTTCGAGCATGTATACCGGGATTTAGGAGGCTCATGTAGATGAAGTTTTCGCTAAATATGCACATGTAATATAACCATACAAGTAACCTGTATTAATGATCACTAAAATTTTTACTACAGATCTTTTCCAATCATTGGTACTAAAATTTGCAGTAAAATGTCGATAATATCATCAAAATTTTCACTTGCAGAAATAACTATTTCCCTTATTCTGGTTTGCGAATTTGCAAAACGCAAAATGTTGTATCACAAAAACTACTCCATGTTTTTCATCAAATTTTTTTCTGACTTTATTTCTTTCCCTTTGCGACTTCGTAAATAGTGAACATAACAGTGGGGTATATATATGCAACTTGTTAGGCATTTTTTTTTCATTGAAAAGCATATCGGACTTGAAGAACAAAAATTACAAAATTGTCTTATCCGTATGTCTATTAAAAGTCCGCTAGAATTTGAAATTAAATTTGAACAAAGTATACATCTGAAATCTTGGTAGACTGTTGGTATCGACGGATATGTAATCAGCCTCTTATAAAAATAGCGTTTTAGAATTGCACTGCCAAATAATAAGTTTTCGATCGGTTAAACGAATGTTTATTATTTGGGTATTTCACGTAATTGGCGAAAAATTTCATGGTAATCGAACTTATTGCTTTGCCATATATTCGAATATTTTTTTTTTTGTATAGAGTTAAAAATAAAATTTTATAATTTTTTGTTTACTAAATACCTTATTGCCGTATTATATAAGTATATAGAAAATGTTATCGAACAATTTCCTTTAAAACCATATCATAATTTTGTTATGGTTTTAAATTTTTTCGTTAGATTAGTACATTGTAATTCGTTAAATTGGCCCTTTAAAGGCTTTGAATTGCTTAAATAAATGGAAACAAAAAAATTTAATAAATAAATAAATAATTTTCTTAACAAAAGTAATGTTAGAGTTTAGTACATGTTTTATGAATATAGAAATTAAACTATGTACGTACGGAAATGTATCGAAATATTTGCTATGTAATTTCTTTTAATTAGAAAATTATATTAAATTTTTCTACAACGAAGAGAAAAATTTAATTTAATAGGCTCTACACATTACGCTCAAAATCTACATTTTCGAGATTTGAAATCTACTTTTTATAAGGCAAATGACAGTTGAAATCTAGTAAAAGTGGATTTTGGAAGTGTAATTTGAATGAGGTATAATTTTAAAATGTATTTTTATTTACTCGAAGTCTTAATTTGTTTGACTTTTGAGAAAAAGTGTTCCAATGATTGCAACAACAACAACAACCCATACGTTAAACGTGATTACTAATAGTTATAAACAAATTTAGCCCATTTTTTAAAATTGTATCGAAAAAATATAAAATAATCAGACAACCAGCCCTTAACAGCAGCAGCAACAATAATAATAATAATAAATAATAATAATATAAATATAATAGTAACGAAAGAAAAAAAGAATGAATGCAACACACAAAAAAACACTAACAAGTAAAAAAAATAAACAACAAAAAAATGGGTCTCAATGTGATTGAAGAATGAATTTCTGTATAATTTTAAATTATAATATTTTTAGAAATTTTGTGTTTTCCCATAAATTGTAATTTTCATTATTTTATATAGTAGTTTTCAAAATGAATTATTGATTTGTTTTTTTTTTCACTTTCAATTTCTCTATTTACTTTATTTCTCTCCTCCTTTAATCAATGAAAGAAACAATATGATTTCTTTTGTAAAATGTAAACAATAAAACAGTTATGAAAATATTAAAAAAACAAGCAAACAAACACAAAACTACAATAAAACAAAAAAACAATAAGCCTCAGACTAAACAATTCATATTTAGTGACTGAAAACGAATTTGTACCTTTCGCCCTTCTACAAACCACAACCAAAATCGATCGATGATGCTTCCTCTGCCAACTCTTCATTGACATGAAAAGTAATAGTAGACATCCACCTTCCCCTTTCCTGCTCCTAGGACCTTTTGTATAATAAACAAACAAATGGTGGCACTGGGCAGCAGGGCAAAATTCAACATTGTGATTAATATGTATGTATATTTAAATTTAAAAAAAAGATATATAATTTAAACGAGTTGGTTCTTTTGATGTATATGTACACATAGGTTTATTTTTTAAGTTTAATATATAATAATTACCTCTATCCCCCTCTCTACTATAGTTTTCTTTTTTTTTTTTTATTTGTCTCCTATTTCCTATTTGATATTACCTGTACTAAAAACGTTGAAAATGTATACCCAAAAAAATGAATTTAGAATACAAAGAATATTGAATAAAACAACAATGTTGTTAGCGTTATAATAATGGTTTTAGTTCGAAACAAAATCAACCAAACCTTCTCTTTATATATATATAGTATTCCATTTTATTATGCGACATCATGGACTTTAATTTTTAGTTTTATAAAACTTCAAATGAACGTATTACGTTCTACATCTATACGCAAATTTTATTATTAATATTTTAGTTTTTTTTTTTTAAAGTTCCAAACACTTTGAATGCATTGTATCACGTAATAATTGAAAACTTATAAAAGCGAAGATAAACAAATCAAAAAAAAAAAAATAAAAAAAAATTATCTCAAAAAATATAAAAAATGGAAGATTTTGTTGTTTTCTTTTAAAATTCACCATCGCATGGTGGGGCGATGTCCTTTACTTTGAAAATTTGTACAAAAATTACTGAATGCAAAACGGTATATAAGTTTGCAAAAAACGGAATATTGGACCGTTTTTGTTTTTAATAAAGGGTGGTTAAAATTTCAAGGGCCGATGTTGATTTTGAATAAAACACAAACTATTTAGGAAATTATTGTAATTTTATTTTATATGATATATTGGTATTACTCAATTATGTATGGAACAAAATATCGGTCAAATGGGCGCCGCGACCTCGGTGGCACACCTTCATCCAATGGTCCAAATTTTCGATGACGCTGAGGCATAATGGAGGTTCTATGCCATTAATGTGCCGAATTATCTCATCCTTTAGCCCTTGAATTGTTGCTGGCTTATCGACGTATACCTTTTCTTTCAAATAACCCCAAAGAAAAAAGTCCAACGATGTCAAATCATATGATCTTGGCGGCCAATTGACATCGCCATTACATGAGATAACACGGCCATTGAATTTGTTGCGCAAAAGAGCCATTGTTTCGTTAGCTGTGTGGCAAGTGGCACCGTCCTGCCGAAACCACATATCGTCCACATCCATATCTTTCAATTCGTGCCATAAAAAGTTCGTTATCATCTCACGATAGCGAACACCATTCACAGTAACTGCCTGACCCGCCTCATTTTGGAAAAAATACGGCCCGATGATGCTGCCAGCCCATAAACCGCACCAAACAGTCACTCTTTGTGGGTGCATTGGTTTTTCGACAATCACTCTTGGATTCTCATTCGCCCAAATGCGGCAATTCTGTTTATTGACGAATCCACTGAGGTGAAAATGTGCCTCATCACTGTAGATGATTTTCTTCGAAAATTGATCATCCACTGTTGTTATTTCTTGGAACCATTCTGCTCATTCACGACGTCCATGGTTCAAATTGAGTAAGTCTGAAATAGAGAAATGTCAAATAAAATTCGGAAAAAAAACTTGGCGTTTAGGTGTGGTTCACATTCAACATCGGCCCTTACAATTTAACCACCCTTTAAGTTGCGAGATTTAAAGCCATCCCCCATGTTCCGAAATTCGAAATCGCAAGAATTTATTTTTCTTTTAAGAAAAAAATAGGGATACTTTCGGACTCCTATACAATTTTAATTTGAACTTCTCATTAGAGGTGTGCGCGTGACTGAAATTTCACTCACACTCACGCACATTCACGAAGCAAAATATTTATTCACGCACGATACGTGTGGTAGCCAATCCCACTCACGCACATTAACGAAATGAAAACCAGTACTCACGCACGAACTACTTTTAAAGACTCACGTTCACGCACGATTTACGACAATTCACGTGATTCACGACATATTCACGAGACTCACGATATTTTCCAAAAGAAATCAGCAAAGGTAACAAAATTCAAAAATAGAATACAGTTCGAGAGCTAAATTAATTTCAGTTAACATACAAGTGTGAATTAAATCTTGATTATGAATTTTATTCACGCACATTCACGAACCGATTTTATTTCTCACGAACGCTCACGCACGACATATTTATAGTAGTAGTGTAGTCCCATTCATGAGAGTTACTTTGGATTTTGTTCACGACTCACGTGATTCACGCGTGTCACGAGAATTTCCTCTACTTCTCATTAAAGAAAAGTATATTACCACGATTTAAGTTTAAAAGTTTCATGGTTAAGAAATTATGGCCAAACGAAAATTTTGCGATTTACGATTCCGAAATTCGGAACATGGGGGCATATGTGATGGTATTTTGTGCCTTCCAACAATGGACAATGCTTTGAATATTTTTTCCAGTAATTTCTACAGAATTTGTTTAACGCATTTCATTGTTGGTCTGTTTCTAATGAAGAGTGAAATGAGAAACCTGTTGGCGATTTGCTTACTCCGAACAACATGCCGTGGGACCTAATCACTGTTTAACCCTTTTGAAACACAACCTGCATTATTTCGCAACAGTCTACGAAACATGAACAGCAGAAGTACGCAGTCATTTGAATATCAGTGTCGACGGCGAGATAATTTCGAATACAAACTAACCAAAGATTCACGGGGTCACATTTGACAGCCTTTTTAAGTCATCTGCCCCTGTCACTGCAATTTTTGATAAGCTCCGTGGTAGAAACAAGGTCCTCAG